>NW_027361960.1:18500000-19700000 GCF_039654945.1 Dendrobates tinctorius | reverse complement strand
GATTTTATGATACACATCTAACCAAAAGGGCAGAGGATTTACCCAATTAAAGTGTTCCTGAGTGAGCTATTTGATCCTGGAATCAAACAGGGGAAGAGTTCTAGTCTTTAGATGAAGTCCTGCGTAGGCGAAATGCATGAGTTAGTATTTCAGTGTGGCATGAATGTAAAGGCAATCTGTCAGCAGGTTTTTACTATGTAATCTGACAGCACCGTGATGTAGGGACTGAGACCCCAATTCCAGTGATGTGTCATTTAATTTAACGGGTGCAACAGTTGAGATGGTCACAGTTTTCTCTGCTGTAGATCTAGCAGGGTTCAGTGTTTGATCCGTATAAAACCCTACCCATGACCCACACCACAACTTTCATTGTTGGGGGTGGGTTGGACTAGTATGCACAAGGCCAGTTGTCCTCTAGTGATAATGACCTGCTCATAAAGCACTGATTGTATTGAAACAGCCTCATAAGTATCACATTTCTGGAATTAGGGTCTTTGCTTCTACATTGTGGTGCTTTCAGATTACAGAACAAAAACCTGCTGAAAGATTACCGTTAATTGGTGATTCCTTTTTGGGTATCCTACTGATATTTTTTTTAAAGGAAATGTCCATGCATTTAAGTTTGCTTTGACTACTTCTTGTATCATTTACTAATGACATGTGGAACGATTCCAAAGGCTCCATGGAAAGGCTTCCAGAAATTAATACCTGCAGTAGTTTTTCCTATGTTTCTTTTTCGAAGTGATATTTTGTACAGATATGGTATGTTTTATATTTTTAGTTGGCACTTTTCAGAAATGTTAGTGTATTATCAGTTTGCGGCACGCACAAAGCTCAAGATGCTTCAAAATGATTACAAGATGTATGCCTTTTCATTAGTTTGGTGCGTCTTACTCCAGCAGCCTTCTGGCCAGGATTGGCGTAACGCTTGCCATACACATAAGTAGCTGACGACCATGATCAGCTTATTTTTACCAGTACTAGCAGCATGTTCATTAGTACATGTGGTAAGTACTATTCACCTTAAAAAAACAGCCGAGTATGGAGTCATATCTTGCAAGTACCTCCTAGGAGAGGTAGCCGCCATATAAATAAATGTCCAACATGTTTCTGGCTTTCCATACGTCTCTGACCATGTTGCAAGGCTTGCTTAACAAATGTCGTATTATTTTTTTTTCATACATCAATAGTTAAAGTAAAAAACTTTGTAATATTATTATTATTATAATATATTATATTATTGTTTCTTTTGAACTGATTTATCATTCTTAAAATAATCAGATTTTCCCATTACTGAGTTAGAAAATGAAAGTTGGTGCTTATAATGTTCTATGGGGATCTGTAACTGACTTTTCAGTAGAACGTTCAGCATAACCTATCTGCCTGTAGTTCCTCCTTCCCACATAGAATTTTAAAAGCACCGACTGTTATCACTTATCTCAGTAATGGGAAAATTAGTTTTCAATGAATAAGATTATGCCTGTGAATTGAAAGTGAAAGATCAGCCCAATGGAAACAAATTTTGTAGATAAAAATAAGAAACTTTGTGATATATTATGTACACTGTTGATATATGAAATAAAAATTAAAACAAAGGTTGCTCTTTAAGTGTTATAGATGGACTTATAGAGTAGATTGGGTAGATAATGTTACTCTCCTATGTGCATCGGCTCACACTAAAATCTTTGTATCCTGCATATGGCTGGAGGTGAGGACACAGCACAAGCACACTGAAAGGGATTCACTAATTGTGCAAATCCAGCTTCACACCCTTATAGAAGTAAACCCCAGAAGTTAAGTTATCCACACATAGGATACAGATAAAACCCCACAGATCCTTCCAACGCGTTTTGAACTTATGATTCCTTAGTCATAAATCAACCATGACTAACTATTCATACGTTCAAACTGCGTTGGTTGGATCTGTGATGTTTCATCTGTATCCTATGCACTTTGTGAATTTTATGTGTGGATAAATAACATTTTGGATTTGCTACCAGGCTGTAATGCTGGATTTCGACAGTTGGTCTCTTCTAGGTGATGCTTGCAATATAGTTTATTTTGTTTTGCGAGAGAGCTATTATATGGGAAATTTCATTTTTAAACTATTTGATTCATACAGTAACTTGAATATATTGGTGTTGCCCTATATGATTGCTGGTTTTATAGTGTTTTTTTCTTTTAGGTATGAAATGTATGGTTATGTGGTGCACAGACACAGGTGTAGAGGCAATGCTCCATTGAAAAAAATGTGTAAGCAAGCTAATGGTAAAAAGGAATGAAAAATATCAGCCAAACAGGACAACCATCTGTAGACCACTTTATCAGGGTTGTTGCTCCTCATCAGTGCAAAGCAGGGTGCTGGCTGGTGGAGATAGCTGTGTAGCAGCTCAGGAGAAGTGTTGGCTCTTCTTAAAGGGACCTGGTGTATAGAGATTTATCTACAGGCAATTCTCAATGGGAAAAGTATACAAATTAGCGCTACGTAGTGGCCCAACTGGAGGTTGTAATGTTAGGTCCCGATGAGATACTAGATTTCATTCTTCTGGAAGAGTACCTGTAGCCCATATAGTACATAAGGTGTATGGTTACTCTGTATTTTGGAAGTTAGTTTTAGGTTAGGATATAGTACCATACATAAGTACCGGTACATATGTTTTGGCTTTGTTTTTTCGTTGCCTTAAACAATCCATATGTTATAAAGGCTTTATTTCAAGTACATTCTGCTTTTACAATGTGCATAAAAAAAATCTGAACTTCTTTTGATTACGAGACAATCAGGAAAGCATCCGTTCCTGTTCAATGCTTCTCTTCCACTCTGTGCCTCAGGAGAACACATATCAACTTGTCATGAGATGCGGACTGGGCTAGAACCCAACAGCACAATTCCACCTTGAGTAGTCAAAAAGACACATACGTTGGGAAGCTGTCATAAGAAAAAATGCCTATCTTAGCTGGAATAGTAGACTCGGATGAGAATTTTTCAAAAGATTTCTACCATGATATAATGTTTGAGAATATCATATCTTATGTAGTGTCTCGTTTTCAGTCTTCAGTAGTGTTCCGCACCTTTGCCTACCAGCTTCCTGCTTAGCTGATAATTGCCAACAGAGCAAGCTCTGCTTTTGCCCTATTTAAAATGTTCTGATCCAGCAATTGGGCCAGCTTCAGAGTATCTATTGCAAGGTGTGTAGTAAACAGCTTACAAGTGCACACTAATTGCCTAGGAAACCGTCCACCTCTGAGGTGGCTGGTAACCTTGGCAACAAGCTATAAGCTATAGAATTAAAATGCCCTCCATTCTTGAGAATATCTAGACTTTTAATAGGGGGGAAGTTGCAAAATGTCTTTGTTTTTACAAGCAGTATGCAATTTTACCATTTTAAGATGAGTCGGCCCTTTAATACTGTGAAGCCTATAACAGAGTATATTTAGCATACATTTATAGTGGCCAGCAATCAGTCGGGTGAAATGCACACAGGAAAATTGTATTAATGATCATACTGTATACATGGAGTTGTTATTGTACTGTCTAACCAGGCAATTGCACGACCATTGATCGGATTACATGTAGCCAATTGGCGGCCCTGATCAGCCAGGGTAAAAGATCTGAGGAGTCTTAGAGTTTGCCAGACACACTGGATGAGTGTGTGTTACCATTGAGCCACATCACACTTGTTATTATTATTATTATTATTTATTGTTATAGCGCCATTTATTCCATGGCGCTTTACATGTGAGGGGGGTATACATAAAAACAAGTACAATAATCTTAAACAATACAAGTCATAACTGGTACAGGAGGAGAGAGGACCCTGCCCGCGAGGGCTCACAATCTTCAAGGGATGGGTGATAATACAGTAGGCGAGGGTAGAGCTGGTCGTGCAGCGGTTTGGTCGATCGGTGGTTACTGCAGGTTATAGGCTTGTCGGAAGAGGTGGGTCTTCAGGCTCTTTTTGAAGGTTTCGATGGTAGGTGAGAGTCTGATATGTTGTGGTAGAGAGTTCCAGAGTAGGGGTGATGCGCGAGAGAAATCTTGTATGCGATTGTGGGAAGAGGAGATAAGAGGGGAGTAGAGAAGGAGATCTTGTGAGGATCGGAGGTTGCGTGCAGGAAAGTACCGGGAGACGAGGTCACAGATGTATGGAGGAGACAAGTTGTGGATGGCTTTGTATGTCATGGTTAGGGTTTTGTAATGGAGTCTCTGGGCAATTGGGAGCCAGTGAAGGGATTGACAGAGGGGAGAAGCTGGAGAATAGCGGGGGGACAGGTGGATTAGTCGGGCAGCAGAGTTTAGAATAGATTGGAGGGGTGCGAGAGTGTTTGAGGGGAGGCCGCAGAGCATGAGGTTGCAGTAGTCAAGGCGAGAGATGATGAGGGCATGGACTAGGGTTTTTGCAGATTCTTGGGTGAGGAATGAACGGATGCGTGAAATATTTTTGAGTTGAAGTCGGCAGGAAGTGGAAAGGGTTTGGATATGTGGTTTGAAGGAGAGATCAGCATCAAGGATTACTCCGAGGCAGCGAGCTTGTGGGACTGGGGAGAGTGGGCAGTCATTTACTGTAATTGATAGGTTCGTAGGGGGGGTCACGTGAGATGGGGGAAAGATGATGAATTCTGTTTTGTCCATGTTGAGTTTCAGATATCTAGTGGAGAAGAAGGATGAAATAGTGGACAGACATTGAGGGATTCTGGTTAGTAGGGAGGTGATATCTGGTCCAGAGATGTAGATCTGTGTGTCATCAGCATAAAGATGATACTGAAAGCCATGAGATTCTATGAGCTGTCCCAGGCCAAAGGTGTAAATAGAGAACAGCAGGGGCCCTAGGACTGAACCTTGTGGGACTCCGACAGATAGGGGGCGAGGTGAGGAGGTGGTGTGTGAGTGGGAGACGCTGAATGTCCGGTCTGTTAGGTATGATGAGATCCAGGAGAGGGCCAAGTCTGTGATGCCGAGGGATGAGAGGGTCTGTAATAATAGGGAATGGTCCACTGTGTCAAAGGCAGCCGACAGGTCCAGGAGGAGGAGGACAGAGTAGTGTCGCTTGCTCTTGGCAGTTAAGAGGTCATTGGTGACCTTAGTAAGGGCAGTTTCAGTGGAGTGGTGTGACCGGAAGCCAGATTGTAAGCGGTCGAAGAGGGAGCAAGAAGAGAGATGGGAGGACAGTTCAAGGTAGACGTGTTGTTCCAGTAGCTTGGAGGCGTATGGGAGAAGTGATATAGGGCGATAGCTAGATACAGAGGATGGGTCAAGAGAGGGCTTTTTGAGGATAGGTGTGATGGAGGCATGTTTAAAGCTTGAGGGGAAAACACCAGTTGTTAGTGATAGGTTGAAGAGATGGGTTAGGGTTGGGATGAAGACTGTGGTGAGGTTTGGGATGAAGTGGGATGGGATCGGGTCGAGTGCACAGGTGGTGAGATGTGATCTTGAGAGTAGAGTGGAGAGTCGATCTTCTGTAATGGTGGAGAAGTTGGTTTTGAAGGTGGAGGGCTGGGAAGTCGGGAGGAAGGGCTCTGGGGGTTGTTGACCAAAACTGTCCCTGATGTTATCAATTTTCTGCTTGAAAAATGAGGCAAAGTCTTCAGCTGAGATGAGTGGGGAGGGAGGAGGTGCTGGGGGGCGGAGGAGAGAATTGAAGGTGTTGAATAACTGTTTAGGGTTGTGAGACAGGGAGGATATGAGAGATGAGAAGTAGGTTTGTTTAGCTGTGGCGAGTGTGGTCTTGAAAGTAGTGAGGGACTGTTTGAATGCGATGAAATGCTCGTTGGAGTGGGATCTTTTCCATCTGCGCTCAGCAGCCCTGGAAGCTCGCCTCAGCTCTTTGGTCAGGCTGGTGTGCCAGGGCTGTCTGTTGATTTTGCGAGTTTTGGTATGTGTAAGTGGGGCAGCGGATTCCAAAGCTACAGCTATTGTGGTGTTATATAAAGCGGCAGCGTCATCCGCATTGTGTAAGGAACTTATATCTGTAAGAGGGAGGAGGGATTCGGAGAATGAGTGTAGGTCAAGGTGTTTAAGATTCCTGCGAGGGTGTGAAAGTTTGTGGGGTGGGGATTGTAGACATGGAGTGAAGAGGGAAGAGAATGTGAGCAGGTTGTGGTCAGAGAGAGGAAGAGGTGAGTTAGAGAGGTTAGATAGGGAGCAGAGGCGGGTGAAGATGAGGTCCAGTGTGTGGCCATCTTTGTGGGTGGCTGTAGAAGACCATTGAGTGAGGCCGAAGGAGGAAGTGAGAGATAGAAGTTTAGTGGCAGCTGAGAGGGAAGTGTCAATGGGGATGTTGAAGTCGCCCATGACTTGTTGATCTTTGGCATTGAAGTCATCATACTAATAATTATATTAGTTGACAAAAGGCACAGGTTCATCGAGCTCAGCCATTCTTCACCAATAATACAATATTTATCACAAGGTTATCTATAATTCATAATGCCATCCCCACAGATGACTTTTTCCCATTTAGAGAATTTAAAATATACTACTTAACTCTTTGTTTTCTGTCCCTTAGCATGTTTCTTTAACCCCTTTACGACCTTAAATGTATCCATACCATATGTCCAGGTTGCCGGGTACTTACCGACCTTGGACGTATGGATACGTCATGATATGGATACGTCTGATTCTGACAGCTGACATCTGGCTCTGGCGGTGCGATCGCAGCATTTAGTGACAAGGCAGAAGGAAGAAAGCGCCTCTGCCCTTAGATCGGCATCCCCACAACGTCATCATGGGGCCCCAATCGTTGCCATGTCGACCCAATGTCGTCACGAAGACATCCGCTGCACCAGGCACTAGGAAGTTAGTTAGGTCACGTGCAGTACAAGATCTAACTAACTTGCGTCTGCAGCACTGACTGACAGGTTATAAAGCATAGCAATGCTCCTGCATTGCTACGTCTCATACGTAACTGTGATCTGACTGTAAAAAGTGAATGTCCCATAGTGAGACTAAGTAAAAAAGTTAAAGAAAGGTGAAAAAAGTTGTAAAAATATTTTTTAAAAAGACACAAAATAATTACGAAAATTATTTTTTACCCATAAATAAATATTATTGTGAAAAAAAATGGTACCAATAAAAACGTCAACTCATCCCACAAAAAAGCAAGACATCACATAACTTTGTCAGCAGAAAAATAGACAAATTATAGAATTATAGCTATCAAAAGATGGGGAGGCAGAAACTAGTTTTTAGAAAAAGAAGCGTCTTTTAGTGTGTGACAGCAGCCAAACATAAAAATCAAATATAAATCTGGTATCGCTGTAATCGCACCGACTCAAAGAATAAATTAGTCTAATCGCTTGCACTGCACAAGTAAGGCTAGTATCACATTAACATTCAGAAGGGCTGCAGATGGCAGCCTCCTTCCTTCTTTCTTCCTCAGTGAAAATGTAGCGTTTCCGTGCGGTCGCCGCACACATCAAATCGCCACATGCGGATGCATCCACATACAACGCATGTCCCTGCGTACCCAGTTTTAAAGATAGGTATGCAGGGAAACGCTGGACGCATGCGACAGTAGGCGGAGTGTGGGCGGAGCTTCACGGAGGAAGAAAGGAGGACGTAGACTGCCATCCGCAGCCCTCCTCAAAGCAAGTGTGAAACCAGCCTAACGAAGTAAAAAATACAGTGGGGGAAAAAGTATTTAGTCAGCCACCATTTGTGCAAGTTCTCCCACTTAAGAAGATGAGAGAGGCCTGTAATTGACAGCATAGGTAGACCACAGCTATGAGAGTCAAAATGAGAAAACAAATCCAGAAAATCACCTTGTCTGAATTGGCAAGATTTATTTTGCAAATTATGGTGGAAAATAAGTATTTGGTCACCTAAAAACATGCAAGATTTCTGGCTCTCGCAGACCTGTAACACCTTCATTAAGAGGCTCCTCTTTCCTCCCCTCATTACCTGTAGTAATGGCACCTGTTTGAACTTTTTATCAGTATAAAAGACACCTGTTCACAACCTCAAACAGTCACACTCAAAACTCCACTATGGTGAAGACCAAAGAGCTGTCGAAGGACACCAGCAACAAAATTGTAGCCCTGCACCAGGCTGGGAAGACTGAATCTGCAATAGGCAAGCAGCTTGGTGTGATGAAATCAACTGTGGGAACAATAATAAGAAAATGGAAGACTTACAATACCACTGATAATCTCCCTCAATCTGGGGCTCCATGCAAGATCTCACCCCGTGGGGTCAAAATGATCACAAGAAGGGTGAGCAAAAATCCCAGAATCTCACAGGGGGACCTAGTGAATGACCTGCATACAGCTGGGACCAACATAACAAAGGCTACCATCAGTTTCACACTATGCCGCCAGGGACTCAGATCCTGCAGTGCCAGACGTGTCCCTCTGCTTAAGCCAGTACATGTCCGGGCCCTCCTGAAGTTTGCTAACGAGCATTTGGATTATCCAGAAGAGTATTGGGAGAATGTCATATGGTCTGATGAAACCAAAGTAGAACTGTTTGGTAGAAACAAAACTCGTGTTTGGTGGAGACAGAATGCTGAGTTCCATCCAAAGAACACCATACCTACTGTTAAGCATAAGGGTGGCAACGTCATGCTTTGGGGCTGTTTCTCTGCAAAGGGACCAGGATGACTGATCCGTATACATGAAAGAATGAATGGGGCCATGTATCATTAGATTTTGAGCGCAATCCTCATTCCATCAGCAAGGACATTGAAGATGGAACGTGGATGGGTCTTTCAGCATGATAATGATCCCAAGCACACTGCCAGGACAACGAAGGAGTGGCTTCTTAAGAAGCATATAAAGGTCCTAGAGTGGCCTAGCCAGTTTCCAGATCTCAACCTCATAGAAAACCTTTGAAGGGATTTGAAAGTCCGTGTTGCCCAGCAACAGGCCCAAAACATCACTGCTCTAGAGGAGATCTGCATGGAGAACTAGGCCAACATACCACCAACAGTGTGCTCCAGCCTTGTGAAGACTTACAGAAAACGTTTGAGCTCTGTCATTGCCAACAAAGGATATATAACAAAATATTGAGATCAACTTTTTATAATGACCGAATACTTATTTTCCACCATAAATCTTGCCAAATCAGACAAGGTGATTTTCTGGATTTGTTTTCTCATTTTGACTCTCATAGTTGTGGTCTACTTATGTTGTCAATTACAGGCCTCTCTCATCTTTTTCAGTGGGAGAACTTGCACAATTCTTGGCTGACTAAATACTTTTTTCCCCACTGTACATAAAAACAATTGTTCACATACTGTTGATTTGTTCATTCTGCCTTGCAAAGATCGCAGTAAAGCTCGGCTCACTTTTATCCTGCACGCTACGCTGAGCACTTACGCCAGGGTTTCCTTGTAAACCTCTAAAATACGTGATTCAGACAGAACCCCTGGCAGAAGATTCCCTACAATGAGGCAGATGGAGGCACTGTGGACGCTGTCTGACCTGTGATCCGGCAGTGTCTGTCTTTTCATGAGTTGTGCATTAATGTGCCATCGGCCATAGTTTTGAGCACCTCTGAAAAAAGGACACCGCTGAACAGAGGCCAGACAGAGTCCAGAGTAGCACTGCTGCCTCATTATAGTGAATGGATCCCTTGGGGTTTTCATCTGAATTACATCACTCGGAGATTTAAAGGGAAACCCCAATGTAAGTGCTCAGCATAGAGTTCCAGATAAATGTGATCCAAAATGTTATGTAAAATATTCCCAGTAAAAGCTTCAACTAAGTCCACAAAAAAAGCTAGTCCTCACTCATATCCATCATGTGTTAATGGAAATATATGGGTGTTACAAAGCACAAAAGCTCTGGAAAAGCTAAATGACTCCTCGCCCCCCTAAGAGAAATTCAGCAAATTCTGTGCTCCCAAATCCAAATGTCCCCTCCCTTCTGAGCCCCAGTGTGCCTAATCCACATTTAGCGTCCACATGTTTGGCATATCTGTAGCCATGAGAGACCCGCCTAATTTACAGTTGCATGAGCTGGGAACAATATACGGGCACTATACCATACAGATCACTACAACTGCAGTTTGCAATTTTCACTCAGCAACATCCACGGCTGCTTATTTCTGGAAAACACCTATGGAATCAAAATCGTCATGACACCTGTAGATAAATTCCCAAAGGTGTATAATTTCCAAAATGGGGTCACTTGAGGGGGGATTCTTCTCTTCTAGAACTTAGGAGCTCTGTATATGGAGTGCGCAAACTATTATATAAAATTCTGCGCTCCAGTATGCCTCTTGAATAAGGCTACTTTCACACATCAGGTTTTCGGCGTCAGGCGCGATCCGGCGTCGTGCCGGAATGCCGGATCCGGCAAATGTTTTGTAAAACCTGATGTGCCGGATCCGGTTTTCTGCCGGATCCGTCTTGTTCTTGACAGACAAAACCGGATCCGTCTCATCCGGTTCATCCGTTTTTCTATCCGTTTTTCGACGGATTACGCCGGATCTGGTTTTTAAAATTGACCCTTGTGGCCTTCCGAACGGGATTGGCTACTGGAAAACTATATATAGCATGTTCCTACATCCCTTCTTTGACAGGTTGTAGAGGAGAAAGTGCAGGTTGGAGAGAAGAGCAAGTTACTGGCGAAGATGGATGTTGTCATTGGAAATATTACCACTAGAAGTTCTGTGACGGTTTCAGTAATGAGGGACAATTTTGCACTATACTTTATGTCACCTCAAGGCAGAGTACACTGGCAGGATGACAGAGTGTGAAAGATTTGTGCCCTCACCAAACTTGTGTACCTTCTGGACCAACAGTATATACCTTTGCCAACCAAAGTTGGCTATCTTGTCATGGTCTTACTATTTTTAGCTTTAGGCCACAGGTGTGTACCTGGTTGTGTTTTATGCAAAGTATTTCACCTTTTAACAAAAGTTGTGTACATTGTTAGGAAATCACCAACAATAAACACAACTTTTCAGGTGAAATACTTTGCTTCAAACACAACCAGGAACACAACTGTGGCAAAAAGCTAAAATTTACCCACAGTTATATACCTGGTTTTGAATACCTTTTTACCTTTTAAATACCCTGTATTTAACCTTTTTTTTAAACATATTTCGCCGCAGAAAGAAATGACAGACAACCAGTGTAAACAATAATTTAACTTTTATTTAAAATATTTTTTTTTGTGTAAACTGTTTTTAAAGTTAAAAAAACTTTTTTAATAAAGGTTTGAAACCAACCAAATGGGCATTTTTATTAAAAAAAAAACATTATAACTCGGTGTAGTGTGGGGTGGAAATACTGCTGGAGGGGCTGCGGGACACTTCGACAATGGGAGTGTGGAGAGAGGACTGGGATCGTGGTGGGGAAGGAACAGTTAGAGGTGATGGTGTGGAAAAAGCTACAGAATGGGTGGACATGTGGGAGGCAGAAGAGGTGGTGGGCGGTGGAGTGGAGGGTTGGGCAGGGACTGTAGGAGCAGATGATGTTGATGGAAAGTTGTACGGGGAAGGAGTTTGGTACGGGGAAGGAGTTTGGTACGGGGCAGGTTGCTGGAAGTGGGGAGATGTCTGGTACTGGGGAGGTTGCTGGTACTGGGAAGGTTGCTGGTACTGGTGAGGTTGCTGGTATGTAATAGGAGGGGGAGGATGGAAAGTGGCTGGAGGGGGTGCAGATGTAATAGGAGGGGGAGGATGGAAAGTGGCTGGAGGGGGTGCAGGTGGAGGAACTACAGTGGTGGGAGGTGGAGGTTGGGAGGTAACCTGCTGTAGAGCACCGTGGCACGAATGCATTACATGCATCTGCTGGGTAGGAGATAGTGTTGCCATGCGCTCCACAACAGACCTGAAAAAGGTGTGGTTTGGCGAAGATCTTGCTTCTGAATGCATGGTTTGCAGAAGTGTCTTCACCTCCAGAATGCTGGAGTTGATCTGCTGAAAGCCTGCGGAGATTTGCTCTGACAAGACTTTTAGACAGTTCTGGAAAGATGCATTCAGATGCAAGAACTCTGGCGCATAACTCTTTTCCTGACCCCTCTGCCGCTGCCGCCCAGTACCCGCAGGTGTACTAGAGGTGGCAGGGGCAGAAGGGTGGGGTAAAGGGAAAGCGATCTCCTCACCAGCAGCTTCATGTAATGTAGGCGGCCACGATGCTCCTGTGCTGGTGGATGGGACAGATGGGTCGAATGTGTGGGAAGGCTGGGAAGGTGCAGATGTACCGGGGCGGTCGAAGTGTCCCTCGGTGCCGGTCTCCTCAGGGATCGCCTCAGAAGGGTCCAATCGTGCAGGCTCCCGAGTGCTGCTCACCGTGCTGTGGAATAAAGAGAAAAAAAAACAATTAAAATACTGACATGGTATGGCCCTGGCTCAAAAAAAAAAGTTACATCTAACATTTTTTTTCACATGTGGTGTGTAATATTTACCTTCTAGTGACCATTGTTTCCCGGAGGAACGACAGGGCTTGTGCTTACTTGTACTTGCTCCTGCGTCCTCCAGATCCACTCGGGGCCCGCATCTCTTTATTGAACTCCTTCTTGAAACGATCCCTCACAGACCGCCACCGATTCACAATTCTGTTCCCTGAAACGAGAAAGGAGTGGTTAGTATACAACATCAGTGTTTCACAAACTCCAGTCCTCATGGTCCCCAGGGGTCATGTTTTCAGGATTTCCATAGTAAATAGAAATCCTGAACACATGATCCGTGGGGACCACGAGGACTGGAGTTCGGGAAACACTGGTTTACATCAAGCAACCGGTACTGTATATACTTACGCTCTTTAATCTGGGCCCGAACATCGAGGTCCTCCCAGCGGCCCACAAGGAGCGAACAGATTTCCTCCCAGAGTCGTCGGGTAACGATAAGGTCAGCGTGGCGGCGGTCAGCCATATTCCAGAGCGGCTCCCTTTCTCTGACGAGATCGATGAGGTGGTCCACATCGAGTCCTCCATCCTCACCGTCAGAGTCGGGAGCACGCTGTGAAGGCTGTTAAAGAAAAAGACAAAAATAACATAATTAGCCTCCACAAAAGAAATGAAATAAAAAGTGCAAAAAAACAAAGCAAAAATATTTATACTTACACGCTGGTGACCGCCGCGTTGCTGTCGCCGACGACCCTGGGAGGCACTGCGAGGACCTCTTGGCCGAGCACCAGATTGGGAAGACTAGAGAAGAAAACAAAAAATGTTATGTCTTTGGATGTAGGCGTTTGTTTGCTGTGTGTGGTCTGCAGAACATTGTTTTCTATGTGTTGTGTGTAGTGTGATGTTGTGTTTCTGCGTTTGATGCAAAAAACTTACCAATTGTGAGCCCACTCCAGGTGTCTGTCCACCCCTTCCTTCTTCTTCTGGGAGCTCCTCTTCATCTTGTGAATCCTGTTTTGAAATAAAAGGCAATGAATAGACATATATTACAGAGATGATGGATTTTGGAAATAAAAACTTACCGTCAAACGCTGACGATGCGAGGGAGGGCTCCCAGAAGATGATGTGCTGTCTTCCTGGTGGCCACACTCCATGCCTGTGGGTGGTGTTCCAGCTGCTGCCATTGCTGCTGCTGCTGCATCTATTGGGCGGCTGTTGAATAAAGAGAAACAAAGGGCCAATGAATATCTTGATATTCAATAGCCCTAGTTTGGAGGAATGGGGGATTTGATAATTACCGTCTCTCATCTGCTGCTGGCCTCCCCTCCTCAGCATGTTCCATTTGCTGCTCCATTTGGGGTGGTGGTGGTGCTGATGGTGCTGCAGTGGTCTCCTGCCTTCTCCTGCTGCGCTTGGTTGCTTTCTTGGGTGGCATGTTGGGTGTGGCTGTGGGTCCCACTGTCTTGCTTTTATATGTCTTGTGGGCAGAGCTACTGAGCATGCTCAGACCAAAAAAAACGGATCCGGCTACCGGATCCGGCTTTCGCCGGATCAGGCGCATTGCGGCGCTCATAGGCTTTCATTGTGTGAAAAAGACGGACGCGCCGGATCCGGCGTGTCCGGCTTTTTCGCCGGAGACAAAAAACGTTACAGTAGCCGTTTTTTCCAGACGCCGGATCGCGACACATTGCCGGATCCGGCGAAAACCGGATGAAACGCATGGCCATCCGGCGCGATCCGGCGCAAATGCAAGTCAATGGGGGGGAAACCGGATCCGGCATTGCATTTCGCCGGATCCGGTTTCTGTCAAAAGCGCCGGATCGCGCCTGACGGCGAAAACCTGATGTGTGAAAGAGGCCTAACAGTACTGCTTAGCCATATGGCAAAACTCGGGAGGGATGGAGCGCTATTTTGCTAGTAGTTCTCTGTCCTTCCAGAGTTTCGCTGTATGACTGAGCAGTACTGTACAACCACATTTGAGGTATTTCTACATTCAGCAGAATTTGTGGGACACAATTTTTGGCCATTTTTACCCATTTCCCAGTATAAAAATGTAAATCTGGGGCTAAAACAACATTTTGGTGGTATAAATATAATTGGTTTTCTTCATTGCCCTATAATATAAAATTATGTGACCCACCTGTGGTGTCAATATGATCACTGCACCCCTAGGTGAATTTATTTAGAGGTGTAGTTTGTAAAATTGGATCTCTTATGGAGGGTTCTGCTGTTCTTGCACCTCAGGGGCTCTGCCAATGTAACATGGCATGCTCAAACCAGTCCAAAAATATGTGAAATCCAATATGGTACTTCTTCATGGCCTCCATCTTTCTGCTGGGGACCTGGAAATGGAAACCACATCTATCATACAGTTATGACAACCATTGGCATTGGTTATTTCCAACAATATGACCCTAAAACAAGGAAAGGTTGTGTGCCCCTGGTCTATCACATTTGCCTGTTTATCACTGAATTGTTGGCACCTTGAACTGTGTACTAGGTAAATCCAATTCCACTAGCCCCCACTGTAGATATGTATTACATTCTAGTTGTCATAGATTGCAGATTTTTGTTCTTGTTTTATGACTTATCTTTATTACAATTTTCTGCATGGTGATTGTGGCAACTATATACGGGGATGGCGTTTACCATTATTTCATGGCCATTGCTGCCATCACATTGTCTTATTTTGCCTCATGCATTTGGTGCTCCATTTTGACTTTCTACAGCCAATGTGTCTTTTAACTCCTTAGATCTATACCTGACATAATAAAGCGTAGAGAGAATTCCTAGTCACCACCACAGAACTCATGAAATTATTCTACCAATGACCTATAGTGTTATAATTGGGCTCAACCTTGAATTTCGCCACCACCCTTCAAATAAATGATCTGTGAGCTGGAGCCATTGCCTGAGGAAGGAAGCTAAGTGGTCATGAAAGCCGGCAGCTAAAAACATTCATTAGCCTCTAATAATATGATCTTTATTGAACCTTTGTGAGCTTTTCTGTCAGGCAAGCGTGATGAAACCATAGCAAGTCTCTGAGAGCCTTTACCTTTCCTCTATGAGGTGTGCTAGGATGGAGTGTGCGGCACGTTCCTCTGCCTTGTTTCCCATATTCGAATGCGTCTCATTCATTATTAACGGCATTGTCTATACAGTGTGTTACTATTACACCACACAGCATCGCTATTATCTTCATCCAAACACGAAAATACATTGATGCATTTCTTTTACACTTTCTAACATAGTTTGACATCTTTATGGTGATGAATATGTATGCAATGCCTCTATAATGTGCCAGTAAATGATAAATATTAGCCGGCTGCCATTTGCCTGCGTTGTAAATACTGCGGGTGCGCTCTGGGTTATGATTGATTCAGATGAGTTTTATTGTGTTTTGTTGCCCCCCTGCTGGTAAAACAAAAATGCAGACATTTCTTATGCAAAAATAGCTAAATATAATAGAAATAAGATGTTTTGTTGACAATTCAAGCAAAGGAAAAATTATATCTGTAACTGTACAAGAACATTTTGCAGGTTGGTAGTTTACTTCAACTTATTGGGCAATACTTTACATTTTTAGTTTTTTTTATGCTAGAAAAGCTTTATAAAATATCAGAGATAACTCTGAAATAATAGAGCACATGGAATGCTGACTTCTTTTAAATCATGCCAGCTAAAACTCAATTTTTGGGTTGATCACAGAAGCTGCTAATGAAAGTATGGCAGAGTTTTTTTTCCAAATGTCTTAATATCTGTCCAAACATATATCAGTGTGATTTGGTCTGAATAAACAATTCATTTGATTTGCCAGAGCTATGGCATAATGGCCCGTCAATTTAACTATTTGGCCTTATCACCGTTAACCCCTTTGCGACCTGCACTATACTAGTGCTGCTCAGGTCGCTTCCCTCCCTTTGATGTTGGCTGCGGTGGTGAGCCCACATCTTTCCCGGTATATGTCAGCTGTTTTGAACAGCTGACATGTGCCCGGAACAGCCGCGGGTGGAATCGCAGAACACCCACAGCTAACCCGTTAAATGCCGCTGTCAAACTCTGTGACAGCGGCATTTAACGTGCGCTTCCGGCCATCGAGTCGGAAATACGCTCACCGGTGACCCCCGTCACGTGATCGCGGGTCACCGATGGGTTGGCATGACAACCAGAAGTGTCCGTGCCGGATTGCTTTGAGCGCTACCCAGTGGTCGGCGCTCATAGCAAGTGAGTAATTCTGCTACATGCAGGCCATCTGATCATCGCCTGTACATAGCAGAGCCAATTGTGTTATGACAGCATCTAGTCTCCCATGGAGACTATTGTAGCATGCCAAAAGTAAAAAAAAATGTTTTTAAAAATATTAAAAAAATAAAAAATATATAAAAGTTTAAATCACCCCATTTAAAATAAAACAATAAAAAAATCAAACATGCACATATTTGGTGTCGCTGCATTCAGAATCGCCCAATCTATCAATAAAAAAAAGATTAAACCGATCGCTGAAAAGCGTATTGAGAAAAAAGTCAAAACGCCAGAATTACGTTTTTTTTTTGGTTGCCATGACATTGCATTAAAATGCAATAACGGGCGATCAAAAGATCGTATCTGCATCAAAGTGGATCATTAAAAACGTCAGCTCAGCATGCAAAAAAATAAGCCCTCTTCCAACCCCAGATAAAGAAAAATGGAGACGCTACGGGTATTGGAAAATGGCGCAGTTTTTTTTTAACAAACTTTGGATTTTTTTTCACCATTTAAATAAAAAAGAACCTAGACATGTTTGGTATCTATAAACTCATAATGACCTGGAGAATCATAATGTCAGGTCAGTTTTAGCAATTGGTGAACATAGTAAAAAAAATCCAAAAAACCATTGTGGAATTGCGCTTTTTTGCAATTTCACCGCATTTGGAACTTTTTTCCCATCTTTAAGTATACGATATGGTAAAACCAATGGTGTCGTTCAAAAGTACAACTTGTCCCCCAAAAAACAAGCCATCACGTGGTCATGGTGAAAGAAAAATGAAAAAGTTATGGCTCTGAGAAGAAGGGGTGGGAAAAACAGAAGCGCAAAAACGAAAAAGGGCAAGGTCTCAAAGGGGTTAAAAGCCCCCATTCACATTAGACGAATGTCAGCAGAAACCACCGATACTAACTTGTTCATCTGATAATCTAATGTGTATGGGGGCACCAAACTGATGTTTGGAAGAGATGTCAATCGTTGGGGTTGCCAACCATCCAGAAATTCTTGCACAGTCAATCAAAATGACTCATTTTCTTTCCACTGTTGGTGAAAAAAACTTGAGTTATTAATGATTTTTTTTGCTGCTGTAGAAACTTTTGCAGATCTTTATGACTTTTTGTTATCATGCTTTTACATTTCACAGTGAAATCAGTTGATGTCTCCATATAGGATTTATTGTCTGTAGACATGGATCACTTATACATAATATGATAGTGATTTATTATGGTCATCTAATGTCTCTGTATAAAAAAATTGTCTGTTATTTTTTGAGAAGCTATCCAGAAAAAAATTAAAATAAAGTTGGCAACCGTCGATCACATTGTTCTCCTGGAGATAATCTGCCAAATGAGTGCTCCTGTGTATGGGATAGTCAGCTGAGATGGTTGTTGGCCACACATTTGGCTGAAGCATTGTTTGGCTGACAGCCATCTGATGTGATGGGGGCTGCCATAGTGAAAAATTAAAATCCTCTCCAAAAGAGCTAAAGAGCTAACACTTCAAGCTCTTTTTGAAGTAGGCCTCACACATTGAACATTTGGGGAAGAGGAAAAAAAAATTAAAACTGGGAAGTTAGGGAGAAAGAAGCAAATTAAAAGAACCTTTGAAGCAGAGACCTCCTGCCGTGGACAGGTAATTAAAACAGGATATCTGCTGTGGAAAAAGACAGCGAGAATGATATTCGTTTATGCATAGGTGGAGGAAAATTGTGTTCCCCAGGAAAGAACTTCCTTTCATGAAAGACTCTTGCAACCTAGCCAGTGCCAGTGGTTAGATATGAATATTGGGATTTGTATCTAACCAATATTTATGGTATATGGATTTTCGGTGTCTTAGTGAAGGGAAAGACGTGATGCATTCAATCATGTTGCCATGGGGCCATTAGAAACTCTCCAGCTTAATAATGTTCCAATAGATGATGCGAACTAGGCAATGTTTGATCTCTATGTAATGGTAAAATCGTGATAAGAAATATGACATCAAAATCTACCACCTGTAACCACCAGGGGCGAAGTTATTCTGTAAGTTGGTGATCTCATAAAATTCTGAATGGCTGATCACCTCCCACAAACAGCACCAACATGAGGTCATCAAGGGGAGATGTGTGGGCGTAATTTGCAGCTGATGAAAATCTGGGTTTGGGTTATTGTTCATTGGGAAGACATAGTTCACTGTGTCAGTGTTCCATTTTCATAATCTGAGTGCTTCACTCTGCTAAGCTCTGAGCCATTTCTGTGACTAGGTTTATTCTCTTTCATTATTCCTTTTTATCTTATGTGATTGCATATATTGTATGGTTTGTTCCCATTTTGTATCATCTTGTATATTTTTTTATAAACACTGCCTATCTTTCTGGATTACATATTTAGATGTAATAACTCTGCTCCTCTTGCTCTGTAAACCGCACCCCTGAAGCTATATGTTACCTGTAACGGGTGTCCAATCAGCCTGTGTAAACAATCGGTGGCAGCTAGTTGTGGTTCCTATTGCTATTGCGGAGCTGGCAGTGACTGTACGGGGTATATATATACAGTATATATTGCATGCATTGAAATTGGAGGTGTATATACAGTGGGGAAAAAAGTATTTAGTCAGTCAGCAATAGTGCAAGTTCCACCACTTAAAAAGATGAGAGGCGTCTGTAATTTACATCATAGGTAGACCTCAACTATGGGAGACAAACTGAGAAAAAAAAATCCAGAAAATCACATTGTCTGTTTTTTTTTCATTTTATTTGCATATTATGGTGGAAAATAAGTATTTGGTCAGAAACAAGCAATCAAGATTTCTGGCTCTCACAGACCTGTAACTTCTTCTTTAAGAGTCTCCTCTTTCCTCCACTCATTACCTGTAGTAATGGCACCTGTTTAAACTTGTTATCAGTATAAAAAGACACCTGTGCACACCCTCAAACAGTCTGACTCCAAACTCCACTATGGTGAAGACCAAAGAGCTGTCAAAGGACACCAGAAACAAAATTGTAGCCCTGCACCAGGCTGGGAAGACTGAATCTGCAATAGCCAACCAGCTTGGAGTGAAGAAATCAACTGTGGGAGCAATAATTAGAAAATGGAAGACATACAAGACCACTGGTAATCTCCCTCGATCTGGTGCTCCACGCAAAATCCCACCCCGTGGGGTCAGAATGATCACAAGAACGGTGAGCAAAAATCCCAGAACCACGCGGGGGGACCTAGTGAATGAACTGCAGAGAGCTGGGACCAATGTAACAAGGCCTACCATAAGTAACACACTACGCCACCATGGACTCAGATCCTGCAGTGCCAGACGTGTCCCACTGCTTAAGCCTGTACATGTCCGGGCCCGTCTGAAGTTTGCTAGAGAGCATTTGGATGATCCAGAGGAGTTTTGGGAGAATGTCCTATGGTCTGATGAAACCAAACTGGAACTGTTTGGTAGAAACACAACTTGTCGTGTTTGGAGGAAAAAGAATACTGAATTGCATCCATCAAATACCATACCTACTGTAAAGCATGGTGGTGGAAACATCATGCTTTGGGGCTGTTTCTCTGCAAAGGGGCCAGGACGACTGATCCGGGTACATGAAAGAATGAATGGGGCCATGTATCGTGAGATTTTGAGTGCAAACCTCCTTCCATCAGCAAGGGCATTGAAGATGAAACGTGGCTGGGTCTTTCAACATGACAATGATCCAAAGCACACCGCCAGGGCAACGAAGGAGTGGCTTCGTAAGAAGCATTTCAAGGTCCTGGAGTGGCCTAGCCAGTCTCCAGATCTCAACCCTATAGAAAACCTTTGGAGGGAGTTGAAAGTCCGTGTTGCCAAGCGAAAAGCCAAAAACATCACTGCTCTAGAGGAGATCTGCATGGAGGAATGGGCCAACATACCAACAACAGTGTGTGGCAACCTTGTACAGACTTACAGAAAACGTTTGACCTCTCTCATTGCCAACAAAGGATATATCACAAAGTATTGATATGAAATTTTGTTTCTGACCAAATACTTATTTTCCACCATAATATGCAAATAAAATGAAAAAAAAACAGACAATGTGATTTTCTGGATTTTTTTTTCTCAGTTGGTCTCCCATAGTTGAGGTCTACCTATGATGTAAATTACAGACGCCTCTCATCTTTTTAAGTAGTGGAACTTGCACTATTGCTGACTGACTAAATACTTTTTTTCCCCACTGTAATAATAATCTTTATTTTTTATATAGCGCTAACATATTCCGCAGCGCTTTACAGTTTGCACACAATATCATCACTGTCCCTGATAGGGCTCACAATCTATATTGTTAGTTCCCCAATAACCAGCCTAGTACTGAAAGCAGCCACAGTCTCGTCCAATCATCACTTGTCCTGATGATTGGAGGCAGCGGAGTTGCTTTACCTTGTCACCTGGTGGCAGTGATGGAATCTGTGTGATCTCTCAGTTATTATCTGTGACAGAGTGGTAACAGTGCTGGGTTCTGCGTAGCCCCCCCCCCGGCAGTGTATCTTTGATAGGGACCTTTACACTTGGGTGAGCCAGCGGGATGTGAAAGACTTGTACAGTATAGCTTTCTTGTGGAATATCTGTTGCAAACACATTGTGATAGTTTGCACAAGTGCAGACAGAGACTTCATAACATAAGAATTGCTGCAGATTATTTGCAAACTAGTAATAAACAGAGGGTATTCCTTTTCTACTATTTTGCAAGCTTAGCCATCAATAGTGCTGGTAGCATATAAGAACCCATTTTAGAAGCCTGTTCTTCCTTGGAGCACTCCGAGCTTGTAAGCCAGAACACAAGACTAGCAGGACCTTAGGGCTCATTCAGACAAGCGTATAATTTATCTGTGTGCTGTCAACGCACAAAAGGACTGCATAGAGAGAACATAGACCCATTATAGCCTGTGCCAGTACACATGGCAATTTCCTACGCGGACCGATAATTTGCATGGAAACAATCACAGCATGTACTACTTTGGCCTGTTTTACGTTCAAAAATCATACATCAATTGCAAAGGCAGCTCCTGCGCCCATCCACAATGTGGACAGAACTTGAAGCTGCACAAGGAGCCGGTCAAGTCCACACATTTCGGTTGTGAATGGCCAAATTTCCAATATGGCAATCTGAAAATAAAGTCATAGAATGCTAATAACTGCTAATTAATTACCGGTTCCAACTGCCCACATCACAGCTGAAAAAAGGATGCTCTGTATATTGTACAATGAAAGCATTCTAATAGATACAAAAACTAAAATGTTAAAAATGTGCAATATTTCTAATATTAAAGGAGTTGTCTGATTGGTGGGGGTTCATTATCCATTTGTAGAAGCCATCCTCTTGTCAACATCACTTTTTTTACAGATGGTGTTATGTTTGCATCAACAATTTGTTGAAATTTCATTGCATTCATTCTTCCCTCTATCCGTTAAATGTTCTGCGTGCCAATGTCTGCAAAACAACCCCAAAGCATGATTGAACCACCCCCATGCTTAATGGTTGGTGAGATGTTCCTTTCCTGAAATGCTGTGCCTTTTAGTCTCCACACATATCTTTGATCATTGTGGCCAAAGAGTTCTACTGTAACCTCATCGGTCCACAGGACTTGTTTCCAAAATGCATCAGGCTTGTGTAAATGTTCCTTTGCATACTACTGATGCTGAATTTTATGGTGAGGATGCAGGAGAGGTTTTCTTCTGATGACACTTCCAGCAAGGAAATATTTGTTGAGGTGTCTCTAAATAGTAGAGTAATGTTCAGAACTCCAGAGTCTGCTAAATCTTTCTGAAGGTATTTTGCAGTCAAGCAGGATTTCTAATTTGCTTCTGTAGCAATCTTACAAGCAGCTGTCACTGAAATTTTGCTTGGTCTTCCAGACCTTATCTTGACCTCCACTGTTCCTGTTAACTGCCATTTCTTAATTAAATTTTGAAACTGATACCCTTCTCCTGCTTCGTGAAACTCCACCATTTTCAGAGTGCTAGGCCAGCTGCTTAGAAGAACCCATGGCTGCAGTTTTTGGCGCAAGATTAGAGGAGGCTGTGTTTTTATAAAGCGGGGAAATTTGCATCACCTGGCCTTTCCTAACAATAATAGTGGACAAGCCATAACCCTAGCAGGTTAATTAAGGTCTGAAGCCATAGTCAAAGTTATTATATTATATATATATAATTTTTTTGCCTAAAATACAAAGGAAATGTGTCCTCTTTAACTTTTGGGGGGAAAAAAGTGTGACTTACAATCCGAAAATATATTTGCATGTACAATTTTATTTTTTTTGTGCATAATGTGAATATGCATGTAAACAAATATGCATGTGTTTTCATGGATGGTGGGGCCCAGACAGTCTTGCCCAGGCGCCCATCACTGTGTTCACCTCTGCCACTATACATAGAGAAACATATATCTTGATCTGTTGAGTTGTGACACTACACTAGTGGGATAGAAAAGCGGCGCACATTAAACACTAATGCTTTCAGCAGCTTTGTCATTTCTTCCTGGTGTCTTGGTAAAGTCTGATTTTTCATTGCTTATGAAGCAAAGGGACTTGCACAATAATAGCTGTGTAATTAGATCTTGGTCAGATGAAAGACTAAAAGCTTACAATGAAGTCCCTATTCTTTGAGACCAGCATGATTGGTAGCTATGGGGAAATTGTGGAGCCACATGAGTTCATATAAGCAAATGTTGTAATGAGATAACTGTTCCCGGACTTAAACGGATAACCGAAAAATGGAAAATGTACTGTCGGCATTCTGTTACTAACGAGACTTGGTGAAAATACAGTAATGTACAAATGAATCAGTCCTCGAAAAAGAAGAATGGATAGAAATACTTTTACTGATGTAAAATTGAGATCTCTTCTAAATGCAGAATGTGCAGTTACTGCAGTTCATGGGATTGTCATTTTCTGGGGGTTGATACCCTGTTACGTCTGGGAACCATTTATAGCCAAATTTATCGAAACTGTGTAACCAGCAAACTGGCCTATTTGCCCATAACAGTCAATAAAGTGCAGTTTTTCAGAGCTTCTAAAATTGATTGTACATAATTAGAAAACCGTGACTGCCACAACATCTGTTATTGGTTGTGTCTGGTATTTCAGCACAGCTACACTACAGTGATCGGGACTGAGCTGTAATACCACAAACAACCTGTAGGTGGGTGTGGCACTAGTTGTGTAGATACCTATGATATAGCATTTATAGATAACTAGACATTTTGGTAGGCATTGAAAGTTCCTAATTGCTATAAATTTAGGTTGTTAATTGGGGTTCTGGAAAATGTATTCTTTTTCATTTCATACATGCGTGCACGTTCTGTATTGATTCTCTGAGCACGTTCATCACAGCACCTCTAATCTGGAATTGCACATGAAGTCTGGTGGGCTCATTGCGCCCATAAAGAGGAAATTTTGTGTGTGCATACACAGTCTATTGCAGCTGATATTAAGTTCATCCTTATGTCCTGTAGAGCAAAATCTCTTTCTGTACTGATAGCAATTCGCATTACATGGGCAGCGCTAGAGCTACAAGTGGTCATTATACCTAATATCGGTGTGGTTGGAGCAGAAAGCACACTATTGTTAACATGTAGCCGCACTTTTCAAGGCATTATCAGTTGTAAATTGGACCATAATTTTTTTATAAAAGTCATGCAGTTTACGTGTCAGTCATACAACCATGTTTAAACACGTACATGAAAAAATTGTATCTGTGTCATCAGTGTTTTGGATCAGTGTACGGTCCATGTGTCCAATTTTACCATCAGTGTGTCATCAGCCTGTGGTCCTTGTGTCTGTTTTACCATCAGTATATTGTCCATGTGTCCATTTCTACCATCAGTGTGTCATCAGCCTGTGGTTCATGTGTCCGTTTCTACCATCAGTGTGTCATCAGCCTGTGGTCCATGTGTCCGTTTCTACCATCAGTGTGTCATCAGCCTCTGGTCCATGTGTCCGTTTCTACCATCAGTGTGTCATCAGCATATGATCCATTTGTCCGTTTTTTACCATCAGTGTTTCATTCCTGTGTCTGGTTTGACCCTCAGTGTGTGACCAGTATATGGTCCATGTGTCTGTTTTTACCATCAGGTTGTCATCAGTGTGCGGTCCGTGTGTCCATGTTTGCCATTAGGGTGTCACCCTTGTGTCCGATTTTACCAACAGTGTATTAATTTTTACCATCAGTGTGTGTCATCGGTGTGCGGTCCATGTGTCCATGTTTACCATCAGTGTGTCCGTTTTTACCATTTTACCATCTGTGTGTCATTCATATATGGTCCGTATGTCTGTCTTACATCAGTGTCATCCGGGTGTCATTTGAGTGTCCGTTTTTACAATCAGTGTGTCATCCATGTGTCTGTTTTTACCACCAGGGTCTCATGTGTGTGTCCGTTTTTACCATCAGTGTCATTCATGTGTTCGTTTTTACCGTTAAGGTGTCATGTGTGTGTTCATTTTTACCATCAGTGTCATTTGTGTGTCCGTTTTCACCATCAGTACGAGTTCCATGTGTTGTCAGTGTTTTTTAAAGATGGATAAATAAATGACAAAGCTTCTCCTATACTTTACCATGTAAAATATGGATGGCACCTGTGTTCTTTATGTATTTTTAATGTTGTGACAGACTTGTACAAGTATTTCCATCCATAATGCCAGAATAAAAACAAGCATGTCTGTGTGAGTTTTGTATCGACGTAAGGTCCATGAAAAACCCGAACATATGAATACCAACATAGATCTGGCATGGACCAGACCAGCACATCAGCCTCCTCCAATTGGAAAACAGTTTTCCCATGCACAGTGATTTCAGTTGGAGGAGGCTGATGGACAGGTCTTGCCCCCCTAAGTGAAGAAAGGACAGTCAGCAGCACTCTCTAGAAGGACGCAAGGTCAGAAGCTCCAAGAAACTCATTTGTTGATTCTCCAGTACATTCACAAGAGACAGCTTCCAAATCCCGGGTATACAGCTAAAACAAAATATATCACTTTTGTATAAGGCAGAATAAATTTTGTTTTACTTCTACACTCAAGATTTGGATGCCGGTCTTGCCCCCCATCAACAGGAGGAGCACTGTGCAGTCTGAAAGAAAGTTAACACTTGTGTATTAATAGGTATCCCAAAATTTTGTCTCCAACTCATTTAATGAAATAAAGATTAGGTAGCTTACAGCTTTAATATAAAATCAGGCTACATAATGTTTGGGGTGTTTTTTTACAAGTTTTTATTTTCTTTAACAAAGCAGATCATGACAAATTTACAGACACAATGAGTGAGATTCCTCAAACCTTTTATGCTAGAAAACTAGCATAAGACTCTGAAAAGTTGTTCATTTCTTGCATAAAGTGGAGTTCTTAAAAAATGTGACTTTTGACGTTTTCACGCCAGTTTGAATTAGCCCCGCCGAAATGGGCAAAGCTGGGAGGAAGCAAGGCGGGATGGGTGGTAACTATGCCCCGCCCCCTAAATTCACCAAAAGTGTAGGCGTCTTTCATACCTGAAGTGCTACTCCAGTCAATGGCTAGATTAGCATTTCTGTGGAGGCACACAATGGAGCACATCGCAGAGGAGGTGTGCCAAATTCATTAAGTGGCTTGTGCCTCCTAATTCGAAGGATTGTATTTCAGAGAGCCCTTTATAAAGACTGTCAGCAACTTTGCCTACCTGACTTCTGGTATTTGCCAGGCTCAACATATACTACAACATGAGCTCTTTTTGTTTCAGGTTAAACTCACACAACTATATTTTTACATTCTACACTCTTTTTTGAGGTGTTAGCCTTAAACATAACTTATGTCTATAATGACAGGGCTGGTGATTACTGGTGAAATCACAAACTAAAAAGACATCCAGTGGCTTTATAGTCTTCAGTATGATCATATGTTAACCCCTTAAGCCCCAAGGGTGGTTTGCACGTTCATGACCGGGCCAGTTTTTACAATTCTGACCACTGTCCCTTTATGAGGTAATAACTCTGAAACGCTTCCATGGATCCCGGTGATTCTGACATTGTTTTCTCGTGACATACTTTATGTTATTGGTAAAATTTAATTCAAATAACTTGCGTTTATTTGTGAAAAAAATGGAAATTTGGCGAAAATTTTGAAAATGTTGCAATTTTCCAACTTTGAATTTTTATGCCCTTAAATCACAGAGATACAGCCCACAAAAAACTTGATAAGTAACATTTCCCACATGTTTACTTTAAATCAGCACAATTTTGGAACCAACATTTTTTTTTTTGTTAGGAAGTTATAAGGGTTAAAAATTGACCAGCGATTTCTCATTTTTGCAACACCATTTTATTTTTATGGACTACATCACATTTGAAGCCACTTTGCGGGGTCTATATGATAGAAAATACCCAAAAGTGACACCATTCTAAAAACTGCACCCCTTAAGGTGCTCAAAACCACATTCAAGAAGTTTATTCACCCTTCAGGAATTTTTTGAATATTTAAAAAAAATTTTTTTTATTTTACCAAGGGTAACAGGAGAAATTGGACTGCAAAAGTTATTGTGCAATTTGTCCTGAGTACGCTGATACCTGATTTGTGGGGTGAACCACTGTTTCGGTTCATGGCAGAGCTCAGAAGGGAAGGAGCGCCGTTTGACTTTTTCAATGCAAAATTGGCTGTAATTCAGATCGGACGCCATGTCGCGTTTGGAGAGCCCCTGATGTACCTAAACAGTGGAAATCCCCCATAAGTGTCCCCATTTTGGAAACTAGACCCCCCAAGGAACTTATCTAGATATGTGGTGAGAGTTTTGAACCCACAAGGACTTCACAGAAGTTTATAACGTACAGCGGTACAATTAAAAAATCATATTTTTTCCACAAAAATGATCTTTTCACCCCAATTTTTATTTTCCCAAGGGTAACAGGACCCTAAAAGTTATTGTGCAATTTGTCCTGAGTACGATGATACCCCACATGTGGGGGTAAACCACTATTTTGGCGCATGGCAGAGCTCTGAAGGGAAGCAGCGCCATTTGACGTTTTTGGCTGGAATTGAGATCGGACACCATGTCGCGTTTGTAAAGCCCCTGATGTACCAAAACAGTGGAAACCCCCACAAATGACACCATTTTGGAAACTAGACCCCCCAAGGAACTTATCTAGATGTGTGGTGAGAACTTTGAACCCCCAGTGCTTTTTGCCCCCAATTTTTTATTTTCCTAAGGGTAACTGGGGAAATTGGACCCCAAAATTTGTTTTGCAATTTGTCCTGAGTAGGCTGATACCCTATATGTGGGGGTAAAACACTGTTTGGGCGCATGGCAGAGCTTGGAAGGGAAGGAGCACCATTTGACTTTTTCAACGCAGAATTGGCTGGAATTGAGAGCCGACGCCATGTTGCATTTGGAGAGCACCTGATGTCCCCAAACAGTGGAAACCCCCCAATTATAACTCCAACCCTAACCCCAACACACCCCTAACCCTAATCTCAGGCGTAACTCTAGCCCTAACCCTAACCCTAGCCTTAGCCCTAACCCTAACCCTAACGGGAAAATGGAAATAAATACACTTTCTTTTAATTTTATTACTTTTCCTTAACTAAGGGGGTGATAACGGGGGGTTTGATTTGAAATTTTATGACGGTTTTCATGTTTGGCAGCTGTAACACGCTAAAAGGCGCTTTTTATTGTAAAAATAGTTTTTGCATCACCACATATTGATATAGCTATAATTTTTCCGCATTTTGACCCACTGAGTCATGTGCAGTCTTATTTTTTGCGGGACGAGTTGACGTTTTTATTGGTACCATTTTCGGGCATGTGACATTTTTTGATCGCTTTTTATTCCGATTTTTGAGACGCAGAATGAACAAAAACCAGCGTTTCATGAATTTCTTTTGGGGGTTGCGCTTACACTGTTCCGCGTGCGGTAAAATTGATAAGGCGGTTTTATTCTCTGGGTCAGTACGGTTACAGCAATACTTCATTTATGTCTTTTTTTATGTTTTTGCGGTTTTATGCAATGAAAACTATTTTATCTAAAAAATAATTATTTTTGCATCGCTTTATTCAGCGAGCTATAACTTTTTTATTTTTTCTCTCATGATGCTGTATGGCAGCTCCTTTTTTGCGGGACAAGATGACGTTTTCAGCGGTACCATGGATATTTATATCTGTCTTTTTGATCGCGCGTTATTGCACTATTTGTTCGGCGGTATAATAATAAATCATTATTTTTTGCTTCTTTCTTTTTTTATTTTTATTTTTTAAGGGGTTCACTAAAGGGGTTAACTAATAGGGCAGTTTTATAGGGCAGGTCGTTACGGATGCGGCGATACCAAATATGTGTACTTCTATTGTTTTTTTCTTTTTTTCTTTCCAAAAAATGAATTTATTGGGGAATATTTTTTTTTCTAATTTATTTAGCGATTTTTTTTAAAATTATTTTTACACTTTTTTTTTTTTTAACTTTATTAGGTTGTCCCAGGGGGGACATCACTGTCCTGTGATAGATCGCTGATCTGTCACGTCATAGATCACTGTGACAGATCAGCGATCTGTCACAGGCATAGACGCAGACTTCCTCATGCCTGCGCTTTGCAGGCACTGAGGAAGTCAGCTCCCTACAGGCCCCCGAAGGTCCCCGTCGCCATCTTGGATACGGGGACCTGTAGGGAAAGAGACCCCCGCAGCAGCGCTGCACATTGTGCTGCCGTGGGGGGCTCAGGGAAGCACGGAGGGAGCCCCCTCCCTGCCGATGCTTCCCTTTAACCCCTGGTACACCGCGATCGTGTTTGATCGTGGTTTGCAAGGGGTTTAACGTGTCGGGGGCGGTCCGTGACCGCCCCTGACACATTGTGCCGGGTGTCAGCTGTGATAATTAGCTGACACCCGGTCGCTGTGACGTACTATCCCGTCCCTGGGGATTAAGTCCCAGGGCACATGGACGGGATAGTACGTCACATGGGATTAAGGGGTTAATATGATGATGGAAATCACTTTCATCTTTGTACAATATAGAAGTTACTTTGTACAAATATAACATGTCCAAAATGAATTGCATCATAACAACGTAAGAGCAACCACAATCTTACAAAATCTAAATCGGAAAAAGATTCAGATTTTTTTTTTGAAAGAATGAGTGTACAGATGTAACTTGCCAGTTGAATGAAATCCATTCCCATTCCCAGATGTCTCTCTGTCGAAAAACGTGTTTTGTTCTTAGTTTTGAGATACATGAAGAACTTCTGTAACTGTTTCCAAAAAGTGTCAAAAATAATTAGTCCCATTGGTTTTCTTTGTGACTGTGCAGTTTTATGTAGTCACAAAAAATGTTATATCAAGCATTTACTAGCCTAAAATAAAAAAAAAATATTACAAATGTTCTCTTGATATTTTCCCGAAGGACTAATTAATGCAGTGCATTAAACATGTAGATGGCCATTACCTTATCATTGCACAATATGCGGAAAATCATGTCCACGTTTCCGTTGTGCGTGTAATAAATGCAAAACTATGGAACAGATGGAGAAGATCTAATCTGTGGACAGCTCCTTTTATTAAAGATAATAAAGTGTGAAGATGAATTAGTTACCAAAGTAAAATTAGCCATTCAATAAAAGAGTCCAATATTAGATAATATTTAAGCTAAAATATGATTTTTAAAGAAAAGCATATGCACAGTGCACTCTTCTATTCAATTATGGGAAGTCAGGAAGACTGGCAAGAAGTGTTTACAGTATCCTCAAATACCATAAAGAGGATTAGTCAAAAAGAAAGCAGGCATGCCAGGTATTTTTTAGAATATCAAACTGTATATTTATTATTATCATTCAAATTTCTCATAATGATGAAATAATAAAGTAAAACCTGATAAAATCCAATAATATAAATGCCTGAAGGGCTGGATTTATTTTCTTTGCTAACAGGCTCGGACTTGCCCATCGAGGAGCACTTGAATTCCCCAATGGGCCCCATACAGAATTGGGCCCCTACCTCCCCATAGGAGCAGTAGTTGGCACAGTATACTTGATTCACTATGTAGAGACAAAACATCTCATTATTCGTTTATCAAATTACCCAAACTATTGTGATATAGTATTATAGGCAAATTTTTGTCTGTGTATTATTATTTATTATTATTAAAGCGCCATTTGTTCCATGGCGTTTTACATGTGAGGAGGGGTATACATAATAAAAAACAAGTACAGTAATCTTAAACAATACAAGTCTTGACTGGTACAGTAGGAGAGAGGACCCTGCCCGCGAGGGCTCACAATCTACAAGGGATGGGTGAGGATATAGTAGGAGAGGGTAGAGCTGGTCATGTAGTGGTTTGATGGTTACTGTCGGTTGTAGGCATGTCAAAATAGATAGATGTTCAGGTTCCTATTGAAGGTTTCGATGGTAGGCGAGAGGCTGATATGTTGGGTTAGAGAGTTCCAAAGTAGGGAGGATGTGCTGGAGAAATCTTGTATGTGAATGTGTTAAGAGGAGATATGAGGGGAGTAGAGAAGAAGATCTTGTGAGGATCGGAGGTTGTGTGCAGGTAAGTACAGGGAGATTAGGTCAAAGATGTATGGAGGACACAGGTTGTGGATAGCTTTGTATGTCATGGTTATGGTTTTGAACTGGAGCCTCTCGGTAATGGGGAGCCAGTGCAGGGATTGACAGAGGGGAGAGGCCAGCGAATAGCAGGGGGGCATGTGAATTAATCAGGCAGCAGAGTTTGTAATATTTGCATGTAGCTTACCCGTGAGCCCCCAGAGTAAATATTACTACTGTATTTGGCCTTTGGCATCCCAGTCCAACACTAGATATAATTACTATAGTCTTCAAGCAGAGTTACACTTTCTAAAGACTTTACAGATCTGTCATAGAGATTCAGTCATATGTAAAAGTTTGGGCACCCCTATTAATGTTAACCTTTTTTCTTTAAAGAAACAATTTTGGTTTTTGCAACAGGTATTTCAGTTTCATATATCTAATAACTGATGGACTCGGTTATATTTCTGGATTCAAATGAGGTTTATTGTACTAACAGAAAATGTGCAATCTGCATTTAAACAAAATTTGACCGGTGCAAAAGTATGGGCACCCTTATCATTTTCTTGATTTGAACACTCCTAACTACTTTTTACTGACTTCCTGAAGCACTAAATTGGTTTTGTAACCTCATTGAGCTTTGAACTTCATAGCCAGGTGTATCAAATCATGAGAAAAGGTATTTAAAGTGGCCACTTGCAAGTAGTTCTCCTATTTGATTCTCCTATGAAGAGTGGCATCATGGGCTCCTCAAAACAATTCTCAAATGATCTGAAAACAAAGATTATTCAACATAGCTTTTCAGGGGAAGGATACAAAAAGTTGTCTCAGAGATTTAACCTGTCAGTTTCCACTGTGAGGAACATAGTAAGGAAATGGAAGAACACAGGTACAGTTCTTGTTAAGCCCAGAAGTGGCAGGCCAAGAAAAATATCAGAAAGGCAGAGAAGAAGAATGGTGAGAACAGTCAAGGACAATCCACAGACCACCTCCAAAGACCTGCAGCATCATCTTGCTGCAGATGGTGTCACTGTGCATCGGTCAACAATACAGCGCATGCATAACTCCTTTTTGTATGACCAAACAACTCAATCTTTGTTTCATCAGTCCACTGGACCTTCTTCCAAAATGTAACTTGCTTTTCCAAATGTGCTTTTTCACACCTCAGGCGACTCTGTTTGTGGCGTGCTTGCAGAAACGGCTTCTTTCGCATCACTCTCCCATACAGCTTCTCCTTGTGCAAAGTGCGCTGTATTGTTGACCGATGCACAGTGACACCATCTGCAGCAAGATGATGCTGCAGGTCTTTGGAGGTGGTCTGTGGATTGTCCTTGACTGTTCTCACCATTCTTCTTCTCTGCCTTTCTGATATTTTTCTTGGCCTGCCACTTCTGGGCTTAACAAGAACTGTACCTGTGTTCTTCCATTTCCTTACTATGTTCCTCACAGTGGAAACTGACAGGTTAAATCTCTGAGACAACTTTTTGTATCCTTCCCCTGAAAAGCTATGTTGAATAATCTTTGTTTTCAGATCATTTGAGAGTTGTTTTGAGGAGCCCATGATGCCACTCTTCATAGGAGAATCAAATAGGAGAACTACTTGCAAGTGGCCACTTTAAATACCTTTTCTCATGATTTGATACACCTGGCTATGAAGTTCAAAGCTCAATGAGGTTACAAAACCAATTTAGTGCTTCAGGAAGTCAGTAAAAAGTAGTTAGGAGTGTTCAAATCAAGAAAATGATAAGGGTGCCCATACTTTTGCACCGGTCAAATTTTGTTTAAATGCAGATTGCACATTTTCTGTTAGTACAATAAACCTCATTTGAATCCAGAAATATAACTGAGTCCATCAGCTATTAGATATATGAAACTGAAATAGCTGTTGAAAAAACCAAAATTGTTATAAAGAAAAAAGGTTAACATTAATAGGGGTGCCCAAACTTTTACATATGTCTGTATGTCAGAAGTTTTTTATTAGAGGTGTTTGGGTACAGAGAATTCCACCATTGGCTACATTAAGAAATATCTGAAGCATTAACCCATCCCTCATCCTGAAGTACATATATATCATACTTAAGAGCTAAGCCCGTTTTAATCAGGTTAGGTGTTGGCTGTGTTGGACTGCCAACACCTGCTTCTAACAGCAGAAGTCAGAACTCGTTTTGATTGTTGCTGTTTAACTATTAAATGCCACTTTCAGGAGCTGAGAATACCTTTAAATGGTTCCTCACTGCCTATGGGCACATTCAGGCACCCATCAGCATCGCTTCAGTGTGATCGCAGGGAGCCAATGCATTTTTATCAGCAAGGAAACTTCTGAAGGCTTCTGCCGCCACCATCTTGTTACACCTTGGAAGCCCACCCAAAGGCAGGGATTTGTCAAACCTGCAGGTGACCCATGTGGTTTGTGGACTCACTGTGCCACAGATCGGACTTACCCTGGAGGGGCATGACTAAGCAGCTATTTTTCTGTTAACTAGAGCCTCTAGTGGTGAGGTCAGGCATGTGCAGCAGGTAGCTTGCCAGGTACCACTCCAGGGCTGCGTCCAGCAGTAGCAGCTGACCCCACAGGTCTAAACTATTAATCCAGACTCCTGGTCAGGGCAGGCTGTGCACAGGAAGTTCAGAATGTTAAAAAACAGAAATGTAGATTTTTTTGCAAATTTATTAAAAAAGAAAAAGCTGAAATATCACATGGTCATAAGTATTCAGCGCCTTTGCTCAGACACTCATATTTAAGTCACATGCTGTCCATTTCCTTGTGATCCTCCTTGAGATGGTTCTACTCCTTCATTGGAGTCCAGCTGTGTTTAAACTGATAGGACTTGATTTGTAAAGGCACACACCTGTCTGTATAAGACCTCACAGCTCACAGTGCATTTCAGACCAAATGAGAATCATGAGATCAAAGGAACTGGCCAAGGAACTCGCAGACAGAATTGAGGCAAGGCATAGATCTGGTCAAAGTGACAAAATAATTTATGCAGTATTCAAGGTTCCTAAGAGCACAGTGGACTCCATAATTCTTCAATGGAGGAAGTTTGGGACCACCAGAAATCTTTCTAGACCTGGCCGTCCAGCCAAACTGAGCAATCGTGGGAGAAGATCCTTGGTGAGAGAGGTAAAGAAGAACCCCAAGATCACTGTGGCTGATCTCCACAGATGCAGTAGGGAGATGGGAGAAAGTTCCACAAAGTCAACAATCACTGTAGCCCTCCACCAGTGAGGCCTTTAGGGCAGAGTGGCCCAACAGAAGCCTCTCCTCAGTGCCAGACATATGAAAGCCCACATAGAGTTTGCTAAAAACTCATGAAGGACTCCCAGACTATGAGAAATAAGATTCTCTGATCTGATGAGACAAAAATAGAATTTTTTGGTGATAATTCTTAGCAGTATGTGTGTAGAAAACTAGGCACTGCTCATTACCTGCCCAATACAATCCCAACAGTGAAACATGGTGGTGGCAGCATCATGCTATGGGGGTGTTTTCAGCTGCAGGGACAGGACAACTGGTTGCAATTGAAGGAAACATGTATGCTGCCAAGTACAGAGATATCCTGGATGAAAACTTCTTCCAGAGTGCTCTGGACCTCAGACTTGGCTGAAGGTTCACCTTCCAACAAGACAATGGCCCTAAGCACAAAGCTAAAATAACAAAGGAGTGGCTTCAGAACAACTCTGTGACCATTCTCGACTGGCCCAGCCAGAGTCCTGACGTAAATCCAATTGAGCATCTCTGGAGAGAACTGAAAATGGCTGTCCAACAACATTCACCATTCAACCTGACAGAACTGGAGAGGATCTGCAAGGAAAAATGGCAGAGAGTCCCCAAATCCAGGTGTGAAAAACTTGTTGCATCATTCTCAAGAATACTCATGGCTGTACTAGCTCAAAAGGGTGCTTCTACTCAATACTGAGCAAAGGGTCTGAATACTCATGACCATGTCAGTTTTTCTTTTTTAATAAATTTGCAAAAATTTCTACACTTGTTTTTTTTTAGTCAAGATGGAGTGCAGAGTATACATTAATGAGAAAAAAATGAATTTTTTTGAATTTAATAAATGGCTGCAATATAGAAAAAGGAACAAAAAGCAGCACCAAAAATAGTGGGGGTGCAAAAGCCTCCCAGGTACGTACCCTTGTAGATATATCCAAAAAATGGAGGCAGAACACCAATAAGTGAAAATCACATGCAATTTAATTGCCCATATGGCTATGTTTCAGTCCAGAGATGTGGACCTTTCATATATGTGATATCTCTGTGTCCATAAAAGTTTGATCTACGAAAATATAATATTATTTAACCCTTGTGTTAATCGGCATAAAAAAAGCAGAAATTGAAACAGCCAGAAGTGCTGTTTTTTAGTCACTGAACCTAACCCCAAAATTTAATAATAAGCTATCAAAGCATTGCCTGTACCCCAAAATGATACTGATAAAGCTACAGCCTGCTACACATTAGGTCCTTATATAGCTCCTTTGACAGAAAAGTAAAAAAGTTATAGATCTCAGAGATCCAATATTTTTAGAAAGTTCAGATTTTTTTTTAACTTTTTAAGTTTTCAATTTCTTTTACAAATTTGCTTTCACCTTAATCATTCTTACCCAACGTATCATATTGCCAGGTCAGTTTTACTTTACAACGAATATTGTAAAAACTAACTCCAAAAAGACACTGGCAGAAATGTTTTTTCTTTCACCATTTTATCCCTCATGGAATTTTTTTTACCTGTTTTTCTGTACATTATATAATAAAGTTAATGGTGTCATTCAGTACAACAATTTGTCGCACAAAAAATAAGCCTTCATAAAACTATGTTGACGGAAAAATAAAAAAATACTTATGGCTCTTGGAAGAAGAGAATTAAATGAAAAAACGAAAAAAATGTCCCAATTCCAAAGTTAATCACTCCAAGATCAACCTTTATTCTTGGAGAATGAGCAGCACTTGGCTGAACGCTCTTGTTCATGTGGGTCTCAGAAGTCGTTAAAGCTCTTTGATTTGGCCATAAATAGGCTTAGAAGATCGTTCTGGAGAAAAGAGATAAGAAAATTGCTTAGCCTTATCAAGTCTAACCTGCACCTAACTGACCATGGCATACAAAATGCATAATTTCTTTACTAAATACAATATATATTTTTTTATTAGATGTATAACTGCTATAAAAAGTGAACAAATTATATTGTTGCAAAATGTAACCACATAATGAATTATAACCTCTGCTAAAAATTGCAAAAATTAAATTTTAGTTCCCAAATGTATCCTTAGATCTGTCAAACCATCGCTTCAGGAGCTGGAAGTAGAGCAGAGATTGCATATAGCAAACATTTACACAGAATTCCGCTGTTGACTGCTGTAGCTGCAAGATAAAATAACGTGACCATAGTGTCGTAAGCTTCTGAAATAACAAGGACTGAACGGTGCTTTATGAAAATGTTATATAGTACACTTACTACTGTATACATGATATTATATAGGTGCAGACACATGGCTTGTCAACTTGGAATTCAGTATACTACTCATATTCTGAGAGCTATATCTTTTGACGGTGGATGAATGGAAAACATTAATTTCGATTTGTTAGTTTTTTTTCCATAGCGTTTACCCATACGGATTAAATAATGAGACATTTTTGTGGCTAAAATCATTACAAAAGTGTTGATTCCAATTCTGTACTATTTTTTACATAATATCAAAATGTTTATAAGGAACCTGTCAGCAGATCTCACCCCCAAATGATTCATATGTGCATGAAGCTCTTTCAAAGAATATTCCAGCAATACATTTACTTGGCCTCTCTGTTCCTCCATTACTAAGAAAACCGCGTTTTGCATGTCACTCCAGCTCTATTTCTTGCCTAGAGCCACCTTCTCGTGCTTGAATGATGGTCTCCTTTGGCTGATGTCACACAGCGTTGATGTTGTCAGTCCAGCAGCAGGAGGCGGCTCTGGGTGGAGAATAGGCCAGGAGTGAAAGAGGCTTCAGATCGTCCGTAACTTTTTGCATATCAATTGAAACGGTGATTTCTCAGTAACCGGGAAATGGACTGGCCATGTAAAAGTCTTACTGGGCTTGATTTTGAAAGAGCTCCATGTGCATGTAAATTGTTTGGGGGTAAAATCCTGCTGACAGCCTCCCTTTAAGAAAAAAAATTGTGATTTCTATTTTGTTTTATTTTTTTGGTTTACTTTATCTTTGATTTATAACTTTTTTTACATTTTATTTTAGTCTTATTACAGGACTTGAAATTAAAGAGTACCTATCATGAAAAATTACTCCTCCTTTTTTATTCTAATATATTATTAGAAAAACACACCTAAATTCTAAATATAAGTAATTAAAAAATCACTGAGGAGAGGTCTTTAAAATGTAATATGCAAATTTATATGCTAATGACTATCAGTATAAAGTCGCCAGCATTTCTAAGCATACCTAGCTACACTATGTCACTCCACAGCACGGAGGTGAGGCATGTGTTCTGAGCACATACCATCTTCAGGAGCAGTATGCACTCCAGAGACACACTGTAGCTTTATTAGAAGACTTTTCCCCTCCTGTCCGCAGCTTCAACCATTGTCACACTGGTCTGTGCTTTGATCAGAGTGAAAATGCTCTGATCAGAGCACAGAGAACCAGTGTGATAGTGATAGATAATGAAGCTGCTGAGAGGCAGGGACAAGTGTAATAATATATAGGGTGGGCCATTTATAGGGATACACCTGGGTGGGCCATTTATAAAGATGCAATGCAAAATGGCCGACTTCAAAATGGCTACTATGGTCACCACCCATCTTGAAAAGTTTCCCCCCTTCCATATACTAATGTGCCACAAACAGGAAGTTAATATGACCAACCATTCCCATTTTATTTAGGTTTATCCATATAAATGGCCCACCCAGGTCTATCCATATAAATGGCCCAACCTGTACTTATTGCTGCTGGAGCGGCGGAGATCAGTCTTCTAATAAAGTGCAGCGACATCACCGTGAACAGCACATATGGGAACACTTCCTGGTCTCTCTCCTCCCTAAACAGAGATACCATAATAACTAGTGAGATCTTGCTGTTTAGTGAGGAGAGAGAGACCAGGATGTGTACTCATACATGTGACTCCCGGGGACATCGTTGCACTTTATTAGTAGACTGATCGCTGCCGCTTCCCTGCTCTTCATCAATGATAAGTATATTACAGCTGTCCCTGCCTGTCAGCAGCTTCTCTGTCTATCAGAATCACTAGTCATTGCTTTCATTGAAGCATTTTCACCCCGACCAGAACACAGACCAGTGTGACAATGGTAGATAGTGAAGTTGTTGACAGGTAGGGAAAAATATTCTAATAAAGTAGCAGTTTACACGGGATCAGCATGCTTTCAGTCTCTGCCTGAGCATGCGCATTAGAAGCTTATGTGACACAGAAGCTTCAGTGAGAAGCTGTGCTATTCTCAATATGGCAACACGCTTCCATTGAAACAATAGGTATAAAGAACAATGTTTTCATAGTTAGATACCGACTTTTTGAAAGTCAGCATCTATCATTACCTAGTACACATACACATTGTTAGGGCTGGCGGAATGCACCAAATAATATAAAAATGGTAATAAGGTGCATTCGCAGCCCGGGGTCCACCGAGCAGAGATGTTAACTGCTGCTCGGTAATGGCAGACACAAAATGGCGGTATCGCACTGGACACACGGGTTAAACGCCACCCAGTGTGTAGTTGCGATGAGCTGTCACTTCACAGAGTCGCGGAACCACAGAACACAGATGCTGTACCCTGTTAACAGTAACAGGGCACAGCTGAATCAACGCTAGTGTCCGGTCTCAAGACTCAGCCCCGAGGACGCGGGGTAAGAGCCTCTCTAGACCCACTAAGCACACAGCGGCGTACCTACGATCCCTGGACGAATACTGACTAATAAATTTGGCGCACTGAGTGTGCACAGCGTTGCACTGGTGACCACCACTAACCACCCTGACTAGGGATTCTAGCGCACTGATTGCGCATGGAGTCATGCTGGCAAGCTCCACAACTTGGCGCTGACTCTGCCTCCTACCTGAGCTATCAGCCTAGGCACTAGCTGGCAGGGCTGAACAACACATGCATACCAAGAGTAGGGGTATCATAATGAGTTCAATGAAAAGATCCAGCTCACCAGAGACAGCATCCTGACATCGGAGCATGAAACCACTGTGTCAAAGCGCTTGGTTAAAACAGTGAAGAGAGGAATGTCCAGCTCCACTATGTAGTGAAAACATAAATCCTTTTATTCACTTAGTCCATTCAAAGGTGAAGTTAAAAGGCCAGCATAGAAAAACAAGGCTTGCGTTCTCAACGCGTTTCTGGTGACTTCGCACCCTTTGTCATGAACTACGCAACGCAAGCCTTGGATTGGATTGGATTTATGTTTTCACTACATCGTGGAGCTGGACATTCCTTTCTTCATTGTTTCATAATGAGTCAGTCACCAGAGACATTAATACGTGCATACAACACACACACCACATGGTCTATACTAGAGCACAGCCGTGCGATCCTTTTATAACCGCAGCCTTCCCAGACCTTGCTGATGACCCAATCCGAGCTGCTTGAGGACCTGAGCATGTGACCTCTGACCACCAATGAGCGGTCGTCTCCCAGGCATGCTCAGATGGAGAAAAGCAGGACTTAGTCCCAGGAGTGTCTGCTCGCCGCTGACTAATGCTGATTGCTATAGCTGAACCTGGGGCGGCAGCAGCAACCAAATGCATAGCATTAGCCTGAGCAAGGCGCTGGGACTGACATCTCTGCTGAGCAGAAGCCGCTGCAGAAGAATGGGAGACCGCAGAGGACATGCCTTGAGATTCCACCTGTGCATATTTTTCAACAGGAGTTTTGTGAATTGTTTCTACAGGGTAAACCTGCAAATGGTATCGATTTTCTAAAGTAGCAGAAGTAGGAAATATAAATCTAATATTCACAATAAAATCATATTAGAACAGTGTTATTGGGTAATTGTATACCTTTTTGAAAATTGTTAAAATATAGTGACTTGATGAAGTTTAAATACTATACATAAGGATACGACAGTGAAATGTAACTGAGGAAGAAGTATTAATCCATCATTAATTATAAACCAACTTTCTTGTCATTCATCTATGTTGATCACCAAGCATTCGTTATGCAATCGACTTATTCTATTAAAAATCACTTTCACATCCCAATAAGCAGAATCTGTATATACTATAAGATGAACACATTTCATGGGAAAGAACACAGAGCTCAGAGTCCATTGTGTTCTGCTTTTTATCCTCAATTGCTTGGTAAAGCCAACTGGCACAGCCATACAGATCTGCATTTGAATATCGTCCCCTTGCTATTTTACGGTTATGCACTGCGGCTTCTGTTTTAACACTGGTTTTCTCTGGATGGATCTTTTGAATGCAGTGCTAAGAATCTGGATTGTTTTCCTTTTAGACAAGTGGAACTAAATGCTTTGGAGCCAACAGAGGAAGCCATTTACAAAGCTCAAAAGCACTTTCCGATTGCCAAGCACAGTTACGCTTCATGGCAGGAGATGTCTTGGTGATGTCAGGAAGTTACCAAAACAGGAATGGAATAATGGCAGTCAGACAAATCACATTCAATAAATTCTCTTTCCCTTATTGTGGGATGAAAGCAATTCTTTGCACAAAATATTTCAAAACTAGTTAGCTCTACAACAATCAGATTATAAGAAATGAAACACATTTATAATTTCAGGTAGAAAAATAAGTAATTGTTTTCTCTGTCCTTATTATTAGATTTCCATTTTCACATGTCAGATGTTTGTCGAGTTTTTAATTATATATATATATATATATATATATATATATATATATATACATATATATATATATATATATATATACACTCACTGGCCACTTTATTAGGTACACCTGTCCAACTGTGTGTTAAGACTTAATTTCTAATCAGCCAATCACATGGCGGCAACTCAGTGCATTTAGGCATGTAGACATGGTCAAGACAATCTCCTGCAGTTCAAACCGAGCATCAGTATGGGGAAGAAAGGTGATTTGAGTGCCTTTGAACGTGGCATGATTGTTGGTGCCAGAAGGGCTGGTCTGAGTATTTCAGAAACTGCTGATCTACTGGGATTTTCACGCACAACCATCTCTAGGGTTTACAGAGAATGGTCCGAAAAAGAAAAAAAATCCAGTGAGCGGCAGTTCTGTGGCCGGAAATGCCTTGTTGATGCCAGAGGTCAAAGGAGAATGGGCATACTGGTTCGAGCTGATAGAAAGGCAACAGTGACTCAAATTGCCACCCGTTACAACCAAGGTAGGCAGAAGAGCATCTCTGAACGCACAGTGCGTCGAACTTTGAGGCAGATGGGCTACAGCAGCAGAAGACCACACTGGGTACCACTCCTTTCAGCTAAGAACAGGAAACTGAGGCTACAATTTGCACAAGCTCATCGAAATTGGACAGTAGAAGATTGGAAAAACGTTGCCTGGTCTGATGAGTCTCGATTTCTGCTGCGACATTCGGATGGTAGGGTCAGAATTTGTCGTAAACAACATGAAAGCATGGATCCATCCAGCCTTGTATCAACGGTTCAGGCTGGTGGTGGTGGTGTCATGGTGTGGGGAATTTTTTCTGGGCACTCTTTGGGCCCCTTGGTACCAATTGAGCATCGTTGCAACGCCACAGCCTACCTGAGTATTGTTGCTGACCATGTCCATCCCTTTATGACCACAATGTACCCAACATCTGAAGGCTACTTTCAGCAGGATAATGCGCCATGTCATAAAGCTCGAATCATCTCAGATTGGTTTCTTGAACATGACAATGAGTTCACTGTACTCAAATGGCCTCCTCAGTCACCAGATCTCAATCCAATAGAGCATCTTTGGGATGTGGTGGAACGGGAGATTCGCATCAGGGATGTGCAGCCGACAAATCTGCGCCAACTGTGTGATGCCATCATGTCAATATGGTCCAAAATCTCTGAGGAATGCTTCCAGCACCTTGTTGAATCTCTGCCACGAAGAATTGAGGCAGTTCTGAAGGCAAAAGGGGGTCCAACCCGTTACTAGCATGGTGTACCTAATAAAGTGGCCAGTGAGTGTATATGCTATATATATATATATATATATATATATATATAATATTAATATATAAAATATTATTATCTGTAATGAAGCAGATAAATTTTATAATTGTGAAGACCTTCTCTAAGTAACTATCAGAAACCACAGGAAGTCATAATTCAAATACAAGCCGGGAGATAGTATGCTCCCTAAAGCAGGAGCCTGTTTTGCTGTAAATCTAACTAAATTAGTACATAGACCACATAGGGGAGTTGATCACCGCATAAAGTTCCTTAACCGAGAATGGTGGTGGAACTACAATTTCCAAACTAGAATGCCACAAGGGCATGAATGTTAAATATGACCTCATATAAGTGAGCATATATCACATCCCGACACATTCCACACACCCTAGTTACTTAATGCAATTTGCCACCACTCATCAAACAGACGGGGTGATGAGTCCCCAAAATATATTATTACTTGGCAATCAAAAGGTCACATACTCTCTCAAAGGCTATGGATTCTTTAGAGCATACAATGATCGACCTTATTAAAGATAAAAAAGCTAAAAATAAAACGACACACAAATCTGCAAAATAGTTATAAAATAAAAAGGTTGACATAACAGAAATACTTAAATGTTTCCATCTACAGTTATCTTCCGTTCCCGTGAGGGAAGGAGAAATGAATGATGGATTACATCAGCATGCACAGCCCTCACATGTGAGCCACTTCTTTTGTGCCACCCTTTTTAAACTCCTGACCATAAGCTCATATTTCCAGGATGACTCAGATTGGTCCATTTAAAAGTTGCTGTTTATGAATGGACAATGAGTTGAGTTGTGGCATTTCAAATATCCTGTGTCTCCACCCCTTTCCTCTGTACAGTAAATAGGAAATGTTCTGCCCAGCTACAAACCATTTGCTATCTCCTTTTGAAGCTCCAATGACAATCCTCTCAATGTTCTTCCAGAAGACCCCCCCGACTTCCTGCAATAAGAGTATGCAGATGTTATCTCTGTGTAGAGACAATATGTGGATACAGTCTTGCTAGTTATTTCACTGACATTATAGTTTCCCTTACAATTATATACTTCCTTCTCACCATCTCATGCAACATCAGTGACTGACCTCACAAATGCTTTTCTGGATAAATGTAAAATTCCACAGACACATTCCAACATTTTGTAGAAAGCTTTTCAAAGAAGAACAAATGCTATTATAAATCCATGCGAATCCCTATAGATTTAGATTGGGATGTGATTAAACCTCCCTCCACATAAAAGGTAATAGGTTTCCAATACTTTAATACATATAGTGATATGTACAATACCTGTATCAGTTATTCTACCCTTAAAATTCACATACAATTTTATTTTGCAAAACACATTTTCACCCACCAAAATCCCCTTAATATTGCAGAATGTGGGTGAATCTCTATGCCTGAAGTATCATTTCTCCTTGCGGAGAATGACGCCTCTCACACAGCCAAACCAGGTCTCACACTTTGCACTGATGAGGGGCAGTACCCCGAAACACAGTGTCTGCAAATTGAGATTCTGGTTTTGGCTTTTATCCTAAGTCATGTAACAATGCTTGTTAAAGGGTTGACATTGACTTTTAGGATTGCTACTTCCAATAGGTGGCACTAGAGTTCTAGTCCTCTTCCTCTCTGAAGAAACAATTTGCTATCTCTATGCCTGAAACATGTCATAAAACTTATTGCAATCACAGTTTGCATTGTATACAGCTCAGTAGGGTAATGTAGTTCACCAGTATCCCAATATCTTTAACTCTCCAAGGTCTACCCTCCAGACCGTCTGAGTTTCTGGAAACAACAATATTTTACAAACTCTTTAATTTGGACAGGGGGAGTCAGCCTTCTCCCCATGGTAGCATTTTAATTATTATTCTTTATAATCAGATTCATTCAACTACATCACATCTGTGCAGCAAAGGAATGGGTTTTGTTAATTTTACTCTCCTTCCATTGATGATAACTTCAAAAAGACCTGTTTGTTCTTCGCACCTTTTAAGTAAAACCCATAACACTGGAATTCTTTAGAAGGTTAATGCTTTATCATGAGACTTATATTACACTTTTCTCCTTGACCAAACTTTTTGTAGTCATTTGGTTTATTTTACCTTAAAAAAAAACTTAAAGTAGACAAAACAATCGGTGTAACTTTTCCCTAATGTAAAGTTATATTACACAGTAGATGCATCTCAGTGAAATATTAATTACCTGCTATGAATGTTTCTTTGCTAAATGTGTTACCTACAATCTGAAAAGATTAATTAATGGAAAGTATATTTCAAACTTCTGCATTTTAGCCGGTAATTTGTTTCTGCGGCTTTATATTACATGGTTGTCAGCCTTTGAAAACAATGTCTATGATTTTCAAAGAGATTTTTAATCATCTCTGAAGTGAAATAAACACATGCTGGTGTTAAGTGGTTTTGCAATAATGACAATAAGAAGTTTTTAAAAATTGTTTGCTTAGCCATTGCGGCAACCTAGAGATATCTGCCAGTTTATGCCTGCTTTTAGATCTTTTCAGCCAAGAAAATACAGCGTAAGCTTAGCATGTTACCTGAAATTCTGCCAGTATGTAGTCATTATTAACACTGATATTTTCCTATATGCACATTAAATTTCCAGTCATATTAAGAACCTCTGTGTACATGGACTTCATGGCTTCAATACATAACGGAGTCCTGAAAGCCATGCTGGCTGTGTCTTTACATGCTTCTCGAGAATATTGTGAGCCCCATTGGGGATAATGTGTGCAAACTGTAAAGTGCTGCGGAATACGTTGGCGCTATATAAATATAAAGATTATTATTATTATTAATAATAAATCATCTTCTATTCTATTGGGATACTATTCAGCCAAATAGTAATGGATTCGGTTGTCGAAGATTAGAAAAGCATAGTTGCGTTTGTTTCAAGAAGTGAAGATATACTAGTCCATAGGTTTTCTCTGGTACTGCTGCATAGCTCCATTGAAGTGGGTCCGAATGGAAATGCCACACACACACAGACAATTGTGGATAAATGGCGTGCATTCTGTTGATATGAGGCAGGTGCAGGCTGAACCTGGAGTTAGTCCAGTAAAGTCAAAAATATAAGGAAACAGACGCACTCGAGATATGATTTTTCAAATGCATATAGAAGAATTTATTGAAGTCACCACAGAAATAATGAAGTGTGGAGGTAACGTTTCGACCCTGTATCCGGTCTTTCTCAAACCTCACTTTAAGCAGAACAGAAGTTTGAGAAGGAGAGGCAATAGCGGAGTAAATACAGAAGGATCACAAGAAGAGCTATGAGCCATACAGGGAAGTCTGGCAGGGCACAAGAAGGGACAAAAGTCCTGGTATGAGCTTATGGTCTGGGGCGAATGTGTCATCTGTGGTGATGTGACACACACAGATACACATCCTGTGAACACGTGTGGCACTGTTTCTGCATAACCAGCCATATTTTTCTAAAAGACTCTCTTAAGCCCCTCTGTAGTTAATAGATAGCTATCTCTCCCGACTCATCTATGCGCAGAAGCGCTCTGCTTAGCGGAGCATTCCTGTGTTTTCTGTGAGAAAGCTACTTCCAGGCTTTTTTTTGGAAGCCCAAAATTGGATATGTTGGATCTTGATCCCCTCCAATATTATCTGTTAGGGGTGAGTGGGAAGGCCCAATATACTGTTGGATGAGCCCATGGATATTGACAGTTCAGAAGACGTTAGTCTAATGTGTATGAGGGGCCTTTATTCTCTTTTTGTTAGGAAACCATACAACAGAGCAATTTATGTAATAAAAGTGGTAAATCTTCTCGTGCAAATTGAATGGATTTGTTCATCTACTTCATGGTTCTCAGTAAAATTTTAAAATTTTTTACACATCTTGTATTCCGGACCTTATCAGTGACCCAACCTTGTGAATTAATCAGCGTTTGTTACACAAAAATCACTCAACTTACTTCATTAACACAAAAACCTTCTTAGCCTTTGATAAATGATCCCCATGGCTCCAAAACCACAATAGGAAGTTTTCATGCATAGAGCTATACTTGGTAATCAATTTAATGAACAAATTAATTTGGCTTCTCGTAATGAAGTGCTTAATTAACATCCATTGTCCTTCAGTGAGATTGGTATTTCTCCGATGCAAATCCCACTGCATTCAGTAACCATTCCATAAAAAAAACCCTACAATATTGGAGTGTAACAGCAACACAATAATAAATGTTAAAAAACCGCTATAAACCTTTCTGTAAAGTTTGCAAAGCGAGATGTTTTTGTTTTGTCTTCCATTTATCGAGGTCGAATGGAATATAAATATTTTTCTGAAAGTGTGATATCAATTGTAGGCTTTAAATGCCCTTGATTAATAAAAATACATGTGGTTGCAAAGTATAGCTCTGCTTTTAAGCTGTTAAGAAGAACATAAAATGATTATAGCTTGCAGTAAATGTTATTACTGATCGGAGATGTTTCCTGAGGGATCAAGCAATCTTCTGCACTTTTCTTAAAACTGACCCTCTCACCTTGAGAAAGCAGACATGAAGGAGAGCTGCAAATACAGGACCACTGTCAGGTCAACCTGTCGTGGCTCTGACAGGTCTCTGATATAAAACCCAATTTACTGTATAAGAAGCACATCCATTATCCTCCTGATTTTAAAATAGAACATACATCAGCAAAATGATAAAAGAAAGTGCTTAAGAATTATGAAAGTCAAGGACTATGTCATATCGGAAAGTTTTTTGCATATTACTGATTCAAATTACGTTAAACCTTAATAACATTCTTCTTTCTTCATATTTCATACAAGTGCTTAGCATCACAGAAAATGAATTGCTCATCCAAATTTATCCAGCAACAGCCATTAGATGAAATATATTGCTGTTTCTTCCTCCGAGCGGAGTGTAAAAACAGTTCCCTCATATGTTCTAAATACGCTACTTAATTATGTTTTGTTTTATACGCTCCTTTACTTAGTAATGTTTAACGGGATGTGCAGTTGTCGGCATGACCTCATAAATTGCATTTGGATTTCTCCATACATTTAGGCTTGTGGCATGATGGATCACAATGATTTATGTCCCATGCTTAAATGTGGGTGACTTTTATGGAGTGAGATGAAATGCATGTGCGTAGCCAGTTCATAAGATGTCTATTTAGCGGAGTTTTCAATTCGTTGGTCCGGAATTATTAAATTGATAGCATGCACATGATCAACCCTTATTCAGGAAGAGTCTCCTGCATCTCCGTATGTTCAGGCTATGAATAAGTAGCAGATAACTCAGCAGTGATGCCAAGATCTGATTGCTTTTCATGACGTCAAAAGGCTTCCTGTGGTCGCTTTTTCGCAAGCGTCTTGGAAATAGCTACGATCTCTCCAAAACCAATTTTTCCAAAATGACACCTAGTCAAAAAGGCAATATCAGTTTATTTTGGTATGGTGTGGAAAAGTCAACAAAATGTTATATTGATCTGATGACTATTTTAATCATACTGTCAGGTAGTCATTACAATATGAACTCTCCAGCAATCATTTAGCCTGTGCCCATTTGGAGACTGTAGAATATAGGATAGCTTTTTGATGGATCCTTAGGACAACTGGTAATTCATAATCCTCAACGCTCATGGGTGGGTGATTACTGCAGTGAGAGGGCACAATTTCACTAGTTAAAGGGAATTTACCACTATATTTGCACTGACAAATTTGAGAGCACATCATGGGTTGTACTGTTCTGTTTGGTGTAGTTCTGATAAAATAAAAGTTTTATTGGCATGAGATTCTCGTAAACCTACAGCTATGTAATTTGACCATATCCCCACCAGTGATTGGCACCTATGCACAGTGCATACAGAAAGCAGTCAAGCCGTAGTGAGGGTGTGGTTATACCGAGCTCAGCATTCAGAGGACTGGTAGATCTGCAGGAGATAAAACTTTTATCAAAACTGCAGCCCCGGATGTGACACATTACTGAAATCAGGGTCTCTACCCCCACATTCTGCTGTAATATCCTTTAAAAAAAACAAGAGATCATAGACATTTTTGTTTTGAATATAAATGTAAATACTTTTATTCCCCAAAAAGACAAAAGCATTCTAGGAGTGATACCTTTATTGGCTAACCAGAAAAATTATATATGCAGCATTCAGAGCACAGAGGTTCCTTCATCAGGCGTGTTTACAATACAGACTTGTCTGATGATTGAGCCTCTGTGCTCTGAATGCTGTATATATATATATATATATATATATATATGTTTCTGGTTATCCAATAAAGGTATCACTCTTTGAATACATTTTTGGGGCAGAAAAGTATTTACATTGATTTTTCTGGTAACACGGTACCACAATATACTTTTTAATTGTAAATCATGCCTTTGAACATGAAATAATATTTTTTGCAATATTTTTGCTTTACCTGACACATAGAGCATTAGTATATTATTTTATATTCATATTATGATATGTTACAATTTCACACATTAAAGACCAGACGGTATAAATAACAGTAGAACTGCAATGTCAGTAGCTTCCGTTTTCCTTACCTTGTGAAAGCAGTTTTCCTTTGAGCTAAGTAGTGTTGGCAATGAAGTGAGATCAATATAAGAATGAAGTTAGATTTAATGTATTTGCAATAGTTCAGAGGAAAGGTTTAGTAAATTGAGTCACATTGCACAAGAAAAAAGAGCCGAAATTTAAAAGCAATAAATAACACTTGTAGTTCAATCACATTCCTAGCTCCAGAAGGATCTATGTCATTAACCAAAAATGGTTTTTCTGAAAGGTCAAGAAGGGTTCCTTAAGGGTAACCTAGCAGGTCCAAATTATCGAGAAGAGTAGTGCCAGATCCTTATAAGATGTAAAACTTTATGTAGTCATCATTAAAAGCAGATACTTTAAACTGGGAAAATAGAAACTACAACGCGTTTTGAACGCTCTCCGGCATTCGTTGTCTGAGCTGAGTCTCAGCTTATCCCAAAATACTTATATATCGAAGTTAAGCCAATCAAAATAAAAATAGGAATCTCATGATATACACAGACAAAACACAATAAAAAGTCTGATGAAAACAAGAAATGTTAATTTTTCAAAAAACATAATGACATTTAAAGGAAATTTAGATTAAAAAGGATGAAAAAAATTAAAAATGAATAGTTTCTCTTTTCCAAGTGTAACATGGAATCTGCTTTTAATGATGACTAAATATAGTTTAACATTTTATAAGGATCTGGAACTACTCTTCTCAATCCTTTCGGTTACTTATGTATGGTCAATACGGAGTTCCGTGTCACTTCATACCTCAGTCCTCTATGATGAGCTGGCTTCAGGTCACTAACTGCTATTATTGAGGTATACAATCCAAATCTAATAAGGTGTTTGATATGAACACTAATAGCACAATCTCTCAAGAATTAACTTTTATTCCGCTGTGGCTCTATGCTAATGAGACTGGGCTAATCCACTGGGGCATCTCTTGCCCATGCTAGTCCTGCCTCAGATCTTCTAATCACAGGTCACTGGGTATGACTGACAGGCTGTACGATGGTCCTAAGATAACAGGGATGTGTTTGCAGGCTGTCAATCATTCTCAGTACATGACACATGTCCACCACATATCTGTCTTCCGTTTGTCGTATTTTGCTTTTAACCCCTTCACCCCGAAGCCAGTTTTCACCTTCCTGACCAAGTCAGTTTTTTCAATTCTGACTACTGTCGCTTTATGTTGTTGCCGAGTAAAAATTGCTAATCTGGTATTGTAGTGCCCGTACATTGTAGTGACAAGTGTGTTGTAGTGACCAGTACGTTATGCCTAGCTTGTGCTTCTGGAGACACGCACCCATAAATTAGGCAGGCTCTCATCGCTACAGAAATGCCAAACATGTGGACGCTAAATGTGGTTTAGGCACATTGGGGCTCAGAAGGGAGAGGGGCATTTGGATTTGGGAGTGCAGAATTCACTGGATTTCTTTTGGGTGTTGAGGTGCCACTGTGCTTTTCCAGAGCCCAGAGCCTTTGTTCTACCAGTAATGTCGAAACCCCTATATTTTCGTTAACAAATGAAAAACCTAAGTGGGAACTTGCTTTTTTTGTGGATTGAGCTGAAGCTTTTATTGGGAACATTTTACATAACATTTAGGATCACATTTATCTGGCGCTCTAGGCTGAGCACTTTCTTTGGAGTTTCCATCTAAATCTCTGAGTGACATGACTGATTTAACCCCCGAGGGATCCATTCACTATTTTGAGGCATCAGAGTTACTTTAGACTCTGCCTACCCTCTGTTTAGCGGTGTCCTTTTCAAAAGTGCATGTGCACAAAATTGTAGTTGAGCCCGCTTTTATGAAGGCCTAAAAAGACGAAGACTGCCGGATCACAGGTCCTATGCATCCTCAGTGCCTCCATCTGCCTCATTATAGGCCTGTTTCCAGACAAACATTTTTTTTTTTATGTTTGGCTGCTGTCACACACTAAAAGATGCTTTTTATTGCAGAAACTTGTTTTTGCATCCCCATATTTAGACAGCTATAATTTTTACTAGATTTTAGCGCTCGGAGTCATGTGACAGCTTCATTTTTCCTCAATGAGTTGACAATTTTATTGGTACCATTTTCAGGCACATATTTTTTTATCGCTTTCTATTCTGAACAAAAACCATTAATTCAGGAAATGTTTTTTTTTTTTTTTTATACTGTTCCCCGTGTGGTAAAATTGATAAGGCAGCCTTATTCTTCAGATCAGCACGATTACAGCGATGCCTCATTTATATAATTTTTTTGTTGTTTTGGCGCTTTTACACAATAAAAACTATTTTATAGAAAAAATAATTGTTTTTACATCGCTTTATTCTGACAGCTATAACTTTTATTTTTCTACTGACGAAGCTGTATGACAGCTTGTTTCTTTGTGGGACAAGATGTATTTTTCAGCGGAACCATTTTTATTTACATTTGTCTTTTTTATCGCTTTTTTGCACTTTTTTTGCGGTATGTAGATAAAATATAGATTTTTGCCTCATTTTTATTTTTTTTTTACGGTTTTCACTGAAGAGGTTAACTAGTATAACAGTTTTATAAGTCGGGTTCTGTCGGACCCGGCAATACCAAATATGTGTACTTCTTTTGTTTATTTTTGTACATAAATTAATTATATTTATTGGATTAATATTTTTTCATTTTTTGTGTTCTTTATTTGATGAATTTGTAAAAATATTTTTACAATTTTTAATTGCTTTTTTTTACCTTTTTTGCATTTTCTGCACTGCAGGGCATCAGAGCAGCATCTGACAGGGAGGTAGGAGACGTGTTAGCTCCTGCTCTTAGCAGTCACTTACAGGCCACCTTCCCTTAAGAACTCTGAAGGACCCCGGGGCCATCTTGCGACCCGGATCACCATGGAGACTATTGGCACGACGTGAATGCATTGCATTGCGCTGATGGGAGCAGACAGGGAGCTCCCTCCCTATGTGATGCTCCTTGATGTCGCTGTCACTATTGGTAGGAGCATCAGGGGGGGTTAAACATCTGTGATTGGTGCTATCACCGATTGTGGGCGTTGCTGCAGAGTGTCAGCTCTCACATAGAGCTGACACCTGCAGTATGAGCCCGCGATCGCAAGGCCGTATATATACTTCTCTTTACGAGAACGCAGCTCCCGCAGATCAGTATTTATGGCGCACATCAGGAAGGGGTTAATATTAGTTTACCCCCAGGATCTTCATCTTACCATTCCAGTATGCATATCTATGGCAAGTAGGGGGAGAATAGGAGTAGTAGTCTGCACTGCTGATGTAATTCAAAATGATTAAAGGGAAACTGTCACCTCAATTTGGCATGGTATGTAAATGAGTTGTATCCGGTCCAATGGGCGGTGTTGTGGCTCCTTCCCTCCACTCCTCCTTGGCCGCTGTATGCAATCTTTCTTGGAATTTCCGTAGTTGGCGTCCAGATTATGCGTGTGCGCATTACAATATCCTATCGCGCATGTGCAGTATGCTTTGCCCAACTGCGGGCAAAGCCGAAAAGCAGTAGTGTGCGTGTGCCGGTGAACTATGTCCCTGAAGTATTTCACTGCCATTTCTGTGTTCCGTGACAAGGTTATTAAGGGAATGCGTGAACAGCAATACCAAGACAGGTTACCAAAGTTAGGGTTATTCAGTGTAGAAAAAGAAGGCTTGGGAGCAACCATATGACAATGTACAAATATACTGTTGTGAGTTCATTTTCCCCTTCACTACTGAGGCCCGAGGAACTCCCTCTTCTGGTAAAGAAAGGTAGTGAGCCTGATTATCAAACACCTGAGGCTGATGATGATGACTGGCTGAGTGGAGTTGCTGACTGGATATAAGGCTGCCGACGCCCTTCTGCCCTGCGGGTGATTTCTCTGTGGGATCCTTGGAGACCAGTCTGAATTCCTGCTCCTCTAAAGCTAAGTTTGCTGCCCGGCTTTTTGCATTGGTTCTTTGACCTTGTTTTGCTTTGTTTTTCTGGATTTCTGCCATTCCCTGCTGGGGTGTGCTGAATTCCTTTAGCTCTGTCTTCTGAAAATACCTGAGTGCTGATTTAGTTTTTGAAGCCTAGCTGCTTCAGGGCCTTTTTCATATCAGCTTGTTGGCTTATGTCTTTGATAGGGTTTTGGCAGATTGCAGACAGCAGCCTTCCTGTCCTTTCCTATCTAGGTAGTTTTGGGCCCCGTCTTTGCTCAGTCTATCTTTCTGTCTGTATTAGTGTTTTCATCTTGCTTCACCGTCATTATATGTTGGGGGCTACCTATTGCTTTGGGGTCTCCTCTGGGGCAGTTTAGATTTCCCCTTTCTTTCTTTAGGCCTATTTAATTCTCCGGCTGTGATCGAGGGGTCTAGGGCTTCGTAGGAACCCCCCACGGCTACTGCTAGTTGTGTTGATAGGTTCAGGGGTCTGCAATCTGATAGTTGCCAGCTTCTCTGGTTTTCTGGACTTAGCTTGTATTTCTGTTTTTGCCTCCTACGGTGACTCATTCATAACAGAATCACCCGCCATACCGCAGATCCTAGGGTACTCAATAGCAGGAAAGAATTGTTAAAAAAAAAAAAAAAGTGTGTATATTTTTTCCTCTATATCTCTGAGGCCGTAGGGGGAATTTTTTTTTCTCTCAATGGAGATAAAGCAATTGTCTGATCGTGTGGAGCAGCTCGCTGCGGAAGTGCAGGGAATTTCCACCTACCTTGCTCATTCACATGCTGCTGAACCAAAGATTCCTACACCTGATGTATTTTTTGGGGATCGGTCTAAATTTTTGAATTTCAAAAATAATTGTAAATTATTTTTTGCCTTGAAGCCTAACTCGTCAGGGAGCTCCGCGCAGCAGGTTAAAATTGTCATCTCTTTGCTGCGTGGCGATCCCCAGGATTGGGCGTTTTCTTTGAAACCAGATGATCCTATTCTGACTAATGTGAACGCATTTTTTCAGGCCTTGGGGTTGTTTGACGAACCTAATGCCATTGATCAGGCTGAAAAAACCCTGCTGGCATTGAACCAGGGTCGTGATTCTGCAGAATTGTACTGTCAAGAATTCTGAAAGTGGGCAGTACTTACTACCTGGAATGATAATGCCTTGGCTGCTCTCTTTCGGAAGGGGTTGTCAGAAGAAGTAAAAGATACTATGGTGGGATTTCCTGTTCCCTCTGGTCTTGACGATTCTATGTCATTAGCAATTCAGGTTGATCGGCGTTTGCGCGAACGCAAAGCTGCACGAGAGGTGTTGCCACCTGTTGAACAAATGTCTGAACCTATGCAATGTGATAGAGTTTTTTCCAGAGAGCAGCGTCAGGAGTTCAGAAGGCGTAATAAGTTGTGTTTTTTCTGTGGAGATGCCTCGCATATTATTTCTGTCTGTCCTAAACGAGAGAAACGCTTTGCACACACGTTTTCTGTTGGGGGTGTTCAACCTAAGTTTCTTCTGGCTATTACTCTGATCTGCTCCCTGTCCACATTTTCCGCCAAGGCTTTTGTGGATTCGGGAGCAGCTCTAAACCTAATGGACTTGGATTTTGCTAAACGTTGTGGATTTCCGATGACACCTCTGCAGACGCCTATCCCTTTGAGGGGGATTGATGCTACTCCTTTGGCTAAAAATAAACCTCAGTTTTGGACCCAGGTGGTAATGCGGGTCGCCCCAGACCATCAAGAAAATTGCAGATTTTTGGTGTTGCATAATCTGCATGATACTATTGTTCTGGGGTTTCCCTGGTTACAAATTCATAATCCAGTTTTGGATTGGAAATCTGTGTCTGTGGTGAGTTGGGGTTGTCGGTGTGCCTTTAGTGAGGCTCCGGTGTTTTCCACCTCTCCTCAGTCGCATGATGTTCTTGATTATTTGGCGGACTTTTATGATGTATTTAGTGAGAATGAGTCTGCATCTCTGCCTCCTCATAGGAGTTATGACTGTGCAATTGAACTGAACCCTGGGTGTAAATTTCCCAAGGGTCGGCTCTTCAATTTATCTGTACCCGAGCACGAGGCTATGCGATCCTATATTAAGGAGGCGTTGGAGAAGGGTCATATTAGACCATCCTCGTCACCCTTAGGTGCCGGTTTTTTTTTGTAGCCAAAAAGGATGGATCATTAAGAACTTGTATTGATTATCGTGCCCTCAACAAAATTACTGTTAAATATCAGTATCCGTTACCCCTGATTTCTGATCTATTCTCCAGAGTTAAAGGTGCTTGCTGGTTTACCAAGCTTGACCTCAGGGGGGCGTATAATCTTATTCGCATTAAGCATGGGGATGAATGGAAGACGGCGTTTAATACTCCGGAGGGACATTTTGAGTACCTGGTGATGCCTTTTGGGCTCACTAATGCCCCTTCTGTCTTCCAGTGCTTCATGAACGATATTTTCCTAGATTTTGTCGATAAATTTTTGATTATCTATCTGGATGATATTTTGATCTTCTCCAAGGATTGGGATTCTCATGTGGAACATATTCGGACTGTGTTCCGGATCTTGAGGGAGAATTCCCTGTATGTCAAAGGATCTAAATGCCTTTTTGGAGTACAGAGGATTTCTTTTTTGGGATTTATTTTGTCCCCGTCAACTATTGAAATGGACCCGGCCAAGGTACAGGCCATTTACGATTGGGTTCAGCCCACTTCTTTGAAGGCCCTCCAGAAGTTTTTGGGTTTTGCTAATTTTTATCAGAAATTTATAGCAAAATTTTCTAGTATTGCCAAGCCATTGACTGATTTGACTAAAAAGGGTGCTGATGTGTTAAATTGGTCTCCGGAGGCTGTTTCTTCCTTTCAGGAGCTGAAGCTAAGATTCACCTCCGCCCCGGTTTTGCGGCAACCTGATGTCTCACTTCCATTCCAGGTAGAGGTGGATGCTTCTGAGATTGGTGCAGGAGCTGTTTTGTCCCAAAAGGATCCTGTAACTTCTAAAATGAATCCCTGTGCTTTCTTTTCCCGAAAGTTCTCTCCATCTGAACGTAACTATGATGTGGGGAATAGGGAACTGTTGGCCATGAAATGGGCATTTGAGGAGTGGAGACATTGGTTGGAGGGAGCTAAGCATCAAGTCGTGGTCCTCACTGACCACAAGAATTTGATTTACCTAGAGTCGGCTAAGCGCTTGAACCCTAGACAGGCTAGGTGGGCCTTGTTTTTTACACGTTTTGATTTTGTGGTTTCTTTTCTTCCTGGAACGAAGAATGTCATGGCAGACGCCCTCTCTAGGAGCTTCTTTGCTGATTCTCCTGTGGTGACCAAGCCTGCTACCATCTTAGGTGAAGGGGTAGTTCTTTCTGCCATCTCGCCCGATTTGAGACGTGCTCTGGAAGAGTTCCAGGAGGACAAACCTGAGCGTTGTCCCAGTGGAAAGTTGTATGTTCCTGACCAGTGGAAGAAGAGAGTGATGTCTGAAGTTCATTGCTCTGCTTTGGCTGGTCATCCAGGTATTTTTGGTACTAGAGATCTGGTGAGTCGGTTTTTTTGGTGGCCCTCCTTGTCTCGTGATATCAGGAATTTTGTGCAGTCCTGTGGGACGTGCTCCCGGTCTAAATCGTGTTCTCGCTCTTGTGGGTTGTTGATGCCTTTGCCTGTCCCCAAGAGGCCATGGACCCATATTTCAATGGATTTCATCTCTGATATGCCTGTCTCTCAAAGGATGACTGTTATTTGGGTGATTTGTGATAGGTTCTCTAAGATGGTTCATCTTGTACCACTCCCTAAGTTGCCGTCTTCCTCTGAGTTGGTGCCCCTGTTTTTACAACAGGTGGTTCGTTTGCACGGGATTCCTGAGAACATTGTACCTGACAGAGGAGTCCAGTTTGTGTCTAGATTTTGGAGAACTTTCTGTTCCAGGCTGGGAATTCAGTTGTCCTTCTCCTCTGCTTTTCACCCTCAGACCAATGGGTAGACAGAGAGAACAAACCAGACCTTGGAGTCATATTTGAGATGTTTTATTTCTGCTGATCAGGATGATTGGGTTTCATTTTTGCCCTTGGCCGAATTTGCTTTAAATAATAGAGCTAGTTCTGCCACTTTGATGTCACCTTTTTTTTGTAACTTTGGGTTTCATCCTCGATTTTCTTCAGGGCAGGTGGAGCCCTCTGCCTGCCCAGGTGTTAACACGGTGGTGGAGAGAATGCACCATATCTGGGACCAAGTGGTGGATAAGTTATCTCTCTCCCAGGAAAAGGCCCAGCGGTTTTCCAACCGACATAGGACCATTGGTCCCCAGTTTAAGGTTGGTGATATGGTGTGGTTATCATCAAAAAATATTGCTATGAAGGTGGCTTCTCCTAAGTTTAAGCCTAGATTTATTGGACCTTACAAGATTGTGGAGATTATTAATCCGGTCTCTTTTCGTTTGGCTCTTCCTGTCACATTTAAAATCCATAATGTGTTCCATAAATCTTTGTTGAAGAGGTTTGTTGAACCTGTTGTTCCGGGGGTGGCACCTCCAGACCCTGTATTGGTTGAAGGTAACATGGAATATGAGGTAGAGAAAGTACTGGATTCCCGTCTGGCTAGACGGAGACTCCAGTATTTGGTTAAGTGGAAGGGTTATGGTCAGGAGGATAATTCCTGGGTCTCTGCCTCTGATATTCATGCCAAAAGATTGGTGCGTGCCTTTCATCGGGCTCACCCTGATCGCCCTGGTGGCGTAGTTGAGGATTCGGTGACCCCTTCTCAAGGGGGAGGTACTGTTGTGAGTTCATTTTCCCCTTCACTACTGAGGCCCGAGGAACTCCCTCTTCTGGTAAAGAAAGGTAGTGAGCCTGATTATCAAACACCTGAGGCTGATGATGATGACTGGCCGAGTGGAGTTGCTGACTGGATATAAGGCTGCCGACGCCCTTCTACCCTGCGGGTGATTTCTCTGTGGGATCCTTGGAGACCAGTCTGAATTCCTGCTCCTCTAAAGCTAAGTTTGCTGCCCGGCTTTTTGCATTGGTGCTTTGACCTTGTTTTGCTTTGTTTTTCTGGATTTCTGCCATTCCCTGCTGGGATGTGCTGAATTCCTTTAGCTCTGTCTTCTGAAAATACCTGAGTGCTGATTTAGTTTTTGAAGCCTAGCTGCTTCAGGGCCTTTTTCATATCAGCTTGTTGGCTTATGTCTTTGATAGGGTTTTGGCAGATTGCAGACAGCAGCCTTCCTGTCCTTTCCTATCTAGGTAGTTTTGGGCCCCGTCTTTGCTCAGTCTATCTTTCTGTCTGTGTTAGTGTTTTCATCTTGCTTCACCGTCATTATATGTTGGGGGCTGCCTATTGCTTTGGGGTCTCCTCTGGGGCAGTTTAGATTTCCCCTTTCTTTCTTTAGGCCTATTTAATTCTCCGGCTGTGATCGAGGGGTCTAGGGCATCGTAGGAACCCCCCACGGCTACTGCTAGTTGTGTTGATAGGTTCGGGGGTCTGCAATCTGATAGTTGCCAACTTCTCTGGTTTTCTGGACTTAGCTTGTATTTCTGTTTTTGCCTCCTACGGTGACTCATTCATAACATATACTGTATGAGGAGACAGTGCAGAGATGTTTCTAATGGTCCTCTTATACATAGGCGATGATGACAAGGGGGCATCTTCTACGTCTGGAGCAAAGAAGTTTTAATCATCATACTCATAATGATATTGTAATGGTTGATTCACTAAAAAGTATAAGGAGGCCTGGATGCCTTTCTTGAAAAATATGTTACAGATTAAGGGCACTAAGTTCTGTGATGAGGCATTGATCCAGGGAACTAGTCTGATTGCCACATGTGGGGTTGGAAAGGAATTTTTTACCGTAATATGGGGCACTTAGCATCTTCCTCATGGGGTTTTTGCCTTTCTCTGGATAATCATGTTAGGCTATAGGTTGGACTCGATGGGCTCATATCTACCTTCAAGCTTAAAAACTATGAAACTATAAAATATTATATTGACGTATCTAATAGCGTTGAGCATTCCGATACTGCAAATATCGGGTATCGGCCGATATTCGCTGTATCGAAATTCCGATCCCGAGTACCGATATTTTTACAATATCGGATACCGGAATCGGAAGTTCCCATAATGCAATGAGCCAGTGTTGTGGCTGTGATTGGCTGCTGAAATGATGTCATCATGATGAGCGGTCTGTGCGCATCATGATGACACAGACCCCCAGCAGCCCGCACAGACCCCCAGCAGGCCCACACAGACCCCCAGCAGCCCGCACAGACCCCCGGCAGGCCCGCACAGACCCCCGAGAGGCCCGTACAGACCCCGCCCGCACACACAGACACGCACAGTGTCCGCCCACGCACCGCCCACACTCTTCCCCCCTCCTAAAATGGATGTACAAGTAAAGAAAGGGTTTTTTAAATTCCATTGACTTGAATGGGACTTACGGTATCAGAATCGGCGAGACCTGATACTTTTTGGGTATCGGCCAATCCAATCCGATCCGATATTTCTCAATATAGGATGGTATCGCTCAACACTAGTATCTAATAAACTTGTATTCTTAGATTACCGTACTTCTGATTCTCATGTTTATGCCTGTTTGCTGTTGGGTTTTCAGGACATTAATTTACCATCCTATTCTATATTGCTCTTTTTTAATGGAAGGTAATACCTGAATGACTATGATATCTCTCATCTTTATGGCATATCCACAGGATATAACATAAATGTCTGAAAAATGAATGTCCCACACCTAGACTGACAGACATACTGAAAATAAGGACATGCCTTTATATGCCATGAAAAACATGATTCAAATACACCAAAAAGTGCTCTTATTCTCTATATTGTGATTGACCAGCCTTTCATTTGATAGCTGCTTCTTTTATTGTGAACATTTTCATTAGCTGGAACCTGTCAGTCGATTCATGCTGCCAAAGCTATGCTCTTGTGTTTCAGAGAAAACATAGTTTGAGGAGCCAACCTAAGGCTATGGGAATGGGTGTGATAGTCCGCCGCCGCCCCAGCCGCCTTTTACCCACTGCTCTAGATGATTGACAGGTCTTTCCCTATATGTAAGAGGGCTACAATCATGCAACTAGGCTTTGATTCATACTGCCCATAGTTTCAGTTCCCTTTAAATTTGATACAATATATTTTAACCTGCACATCCTGATTCTTGTATTTATTACAAAGCCTCATTAAACCTCTATATCTTTAACCGAACATAAATGGAATTTCATGGACTTTTATTAAAGACCTTAGAGGAAGAGAGAAGAGACTCTATATAAGTCTACAAACTAGATTACTCCAAGCAAATGTATTTAAGATCGCTTAGTGACATATGTATTGAAGAAAACTCTCTCGGCTTAAACAATACATTGAAGTAAAAATCACGTTTGTGTTAATTTTTGTAAAAAACTTCGAATCTCATGTTTCTCCCATTGAACTGATTTGAAATGGACAAAGATGTTTTCATGACCGTTAATCACAAACATTGCAGATATCTGACGTCTATCTGTAGAGAAAAAGAATGAGTACAATAAAAGCGAATCTTGTGTTTTTTCCAAATATACTTGCAAGTCAAGATAGTGTATGGGAAGTGATATATGCTTTATGAAGGTGATGTCAACAGCCAGTGAGAAAAGTGAGTGCACACACAATGGATGCTGTGGGAGGTGAAAAAGATTATTGGATTATGACAACTAAATAGGATGAGAAGATTAATAGAAGGAGACAAGCTTTAGAGAGGTACGAGTGATGGATAGCACTATGCTGTTATTACAGATGATGTCTGCTGCATCTTCCTCTGGTTTGGAGAAGCCAACTCACTATAATACATGTACAGAGCACCTAAAGTAATTACAGTGTAGTGATTGGTAATGTAGAAACTAAGCTTGTAGGTGTATAGTTATATTAGATATACTGTACGCACACACGTGCGGGTTCGGCACTCGACGTGTACACATCTCTAGAAGAATATACACATGTAATAATACATATTAGAGATGAGCAAAACCTTTTTCAGGACCCTGGTCTAGTAACTGTGCCAGTAGTCTGTGAACTTACATGCGGTCTACTGTTTAGTAGAAGGGCTAAGAATGCTATCAGGGTCTACTGGAGGGGCAGCTGGACCATGGTCCTGCAAATCTTTTTGTTTAGCTCTGAGATATATACTTTCTTTGGTGCAGAATGTCTGCTATTGGAGGGATTAGTCACACATGGAATAAACCAGTTCCATACATTTTACGGGGATTATCTTTGATACATTTTGATGAATTTCTACAAATCATATCCAGATGAAGAGGACAGATTTAGAAATTTCTCCTACAGCTTCAGCACCCAGCAGGGCCTTGTAGCAGCCATTCTTTTAGAGCTAGCACACTGTAAAAGCAGTGTCGATTTTCATTATATTTATTCTGCTTTTAGATACTGTAATATATTTGCCTGTCTAATTCCATGTGCCTTCAGTCAGTTGCTGCGACTCTGACTCACTGACTGCTGGGGAGGCTAAGATGATCGTTGCTGGGCAGAATGCTTGGTGCCTAGCTCGTCATTCATTCAGGAGACTGATCTTTCTTTCTGCTAGATGGTGTACATGCCACCTTGCAAGAGCTTCTCAAGTGCTGCTGTACCACATGACTCCCACCTACCTATTTGTTTAGTTCTAGTCATGTATGTAAGTGAGGTCTTCCAGACTGGCCATTGATTTGTGGTAGTCAATAGTTCATTGAAAAGGCGAATTCTGCTACCAATGACCACATCTCTGCCTGGTGAGTCTGTCATTCTTCCTGTCTCTCTAGTTCAGATCCAGCAAGCGGACAGTTCTTCTGTCAGGTTGCTCCTTCAGCTAGCAGCTACTCTGTGGACGCAACCCAGGGCCTCTGCAATGAAGGCCATTCTCTTTATATAGACCTGCTGTGCAGAATGCCTTTAGCCAAGTCTGTCAGTTAAAGCCCTATAAAAATCAACAGATTTTAATATCAGAGACCACACGCTAAATCTATGAACTCGAACAGGGTAAATGTGGGCAGTTTGAAAGTCCTACTGGCTATCTTTTGATTATTTGGAAGTCTGTTCAATAGTAATGAGCGAACGTGCTCAGATAAGGTGTCATCTCAGCATGTTCCTGTGCTAACCGAGTGTCTTCTGCATGCTCGAATAATATGTTTGAGTCCCTGCACCTGCATGTCTCGCAGCTGTTCGACTGCCACACAAAATGCGTGGGTTGCCTGTTTGTTATGCAACTTCTGTATGTGTTGCGGCTGTTCGACTGCCGCACAAAATGCGTGGGTTGCCTGTTTGTTATGCAACCTCTGTATGTGTTGCGGCTGTCGAACCGCCACGAGTCATGCAGGTGCAGGGACTCAAATATATTATTTAAGCAGGCCGAAGACACTCAATTAGGACGCTAGCTTGGTTGCATAAGATCTTAACCAAGCATGTTCACTCATCACTACTGTTAAACAATAACATTATATTTTTTAATGTCTAATTTTATTAATTTCCAGTATGCATTTCTCCTGAAATTAGGTTCAGCAGAAATACAGGGGACTAGGTCTCTAGCTGTTATATGGACATTAAAATTTGGTAATATTATGGCATTATAACCTGACGCATATTTGCGCTAAATGTCCTTTCACCATAAATTGTGGAGAATACCTTTAGGTTAAAGACAGTTTTCCCATAAAAAAGTAATCAGTAGATCTTGTAATAATAATAAGTTCCGCAACGGGATATGTAAAAAAAAATATGTTACTGTACTAAGGTAATCTTATAAATGAGCCCCTGCTGTGTACTGTGTAATGGCTGTGTCTGAACGTGCAGGAACATGGCCTTATCATACCTCACCTCCTGGGCAGGGGAGAGCAAAAGAGAATATACAGACAAGGCAACATCAATTGCAGTTGATTTTTCCTGTGATCTAAAACATGTTTTTAAACAGGCAGGTAAATGTTTTGCCTCACAAAAAGAATCAGCTGTGATCCTATGCTGTCCTGCCTGTATATTCTTTTGCTCTCCTCCTGCCCAGGAGCTGTGGTATGATCAGACCATGTTCCTGCACAGTCAGACACAGCCATTACACAGTACACAGCAGGGACACATTTATAAGATTACCTCAGCACAGGAGCGTTTTTTAACCCCTTTCTGCCATCTGATGTACTATCCCATCCATGTGCCCCGGCACAATTAGACCATGGACGGGATAGTACGTCATGGCGATCGGCCGCACTCACGGGGGGAGCGCAGCCGATCGCGGCCAGGTGTCAACTGATTCTCACAGTTGACCCCCGGCACTAACTGCCAGGAGAGGTCACAGACTGCTCCTGGCACTTTAACCCCTGAAACACTGTGATCAAACAAGATCGCAGCCTTCCAGTGCCAGCAGATCGCTGCTATGGTAACCCGATGTTGTCATGACGACATCCGGGTTACCAGAGCTGAGAAACTTCCTGTCATGCGCAGTGCATGTCAGGAAGACTCTCATCCATAATGACCCAACCTATAAACCTGTCCCATTAGTTAACCCCTTTAGTGAACCCCATAAAAAAACCAAAAAAATAATGCTTTATCATCATACCGCCGAACAAAAAGTGGAATAACACGCAATTAAAAAGACGGATATAAATAAACATGGTACCGCTGAAAATGTCATCTTGTCTTGAAGAAAACGAGCTGCCATACAGCATCATCAGCAAAAAAATAAAAAAGTTATATCTCTCAGAATAAAGTGTTGCAAAAATAATTATTTTTTTATATAAAATAGTTTTTATTATATAAAAGCGCCAAAACATAAAAAATGATAAAGCGACAGTGGTCATAATTGTAAAAATCGGCCTGGTCATTAACGTGCAAACCACCCTTGGGAGTAAAGGAGTTAAATAGATCCTATTATGGAGCTTATAATTATTCCAAGATCTATTTTTGAAATTATACTTTGTTTATGGGACAGCATCTCTAATCTTAAATTCTGTATGAACTTTAATAAGGCTGTCTTGTTTTCAGGGTCATTCTTTACTAACAGATTCAGTGTTATTACTGATTATTATACTGTGTTTGTTATTATGACATAGTGTTAGGCATTGAGTTCCCACCACTGCACTGGGGGAATCTCAAGCCATGTTCTCTGCAGTCTCCCATTTTTCTTCAGCCACAGAGGTTCCTGCTTAGCAGAGACATCGGTCCCAGTGTCTTACTCAGGCTGATGCTATGTCTGTGGTTGCTGCTGCTGCTGCCGCCGCGCCCCCCCCCCCCCCCCCAGGTTCAGCTACAGCATCTGCGCTAGCAGTGATGGACCCCCGAACGCTGCAGACGGCGTCCGAGGGTCCGTCACAGAATGACGGCACATCGCTAACGCATGCCGTTTATGACACGCGTTAGCGATGCGCTCGTCTATAGGAGTGTATGGGTGCGTTAACGCACCCGTTACATAGCGTTAATGCCGCTATGTAACGGATACGTTAAATGCAGCACCTGAATGCTATGTGAACCCTGCCTTAGTCAGCGGCGAGCAAACGCTCCTGGGACAAAGTCCTGCTTTTCTCCATCTGAGCATGCCCGTGAGACGGCCACTCATTGGTGGTCAGAGGTCACATGCTCAGGTCCTCAAGCAGCTCGGATTGGGCCATCAGCAAGGTCCTGGAAGGCTGCGGCTATAAAAGGATCGCATGGCCGTGCGCTAGTATAGGCAATATGAAGTGAGTGTTGTATACATGTATGAATGTCTCTGGTGAATGACTTATTATGAAACCTCTATCCAGAGTCATTGCCTAGCGTCAGCGCCTAGTTGTGGCGTTCGCCAGTGCCTGCTTGTCATAGCATCAATGTAGCAGGCAGCATCGCGCGCGTCATACCGAAAGTACATTAAAAAATAGGGAAATCATTAGCGCTGACTCAGCTGTGCCCTGTGACAGTCAACAGGGTACGGCATCTGTCCTCAGTGGTTCCATGACACTGTGCAGTAACAGAGCCCGTCACTACTACTCACTGGGTGTCGTTTAACCCACGAGTGTCCAGTGTGATACCGTGATTTTGTGTCCGTCATTATTGAGCAGCAGTTAACGGTGGACCCCAGGCTGCGAACGCACCTTATTACCATCTTTATATTATTTGCTGCATTCTGCCAGCCGTAATACATAGTAACAGTATTTAATAATGATAAATGTTATTGATGCTCAGAAATGCTTAAAGGGAATCTGTCACCCTTTTTTTGGCCTATGAGCTGCCGCCACTGACATCAGGGGCTTATCTACAGCATTCTGTAATGCTGTGGATTAGCCCCCGATGTAACCTTAAAGATAAGAAAAACGAGTTAGATTATACTCACCGGAGGGGGCGGTCCGGTCCGATGGGTGTCGCTGTCCGGTCCGACGCCTCCCATCTTCATACGATGCCATCCTCTTCTTCCCTTCCTGTAGTAGCTCTGGCGCAGGCACACTGCTCTGCCCTGTTGAGGGCTGAGCAGAATACTGCAGTGCGCAGGCGCCGGACCTCTCCCAACGCCTGCACACTGCAGTATTCTGCTCAGCCCTCTCCAGAGCAAACAACAGGTAGGGAAGAACAGGATGGCGTCATATGAAGATGGGAGGCTTCGGACCAGACAGCGACACCGATCGGACCGGACCGCCCCCTCCAATGAGTATAATCTAACATGTTTTTCTTATCTTTCAGGTTACGTCGGGGGCTTATCTACAGCATTACAGAATGCTGTAGATAAGCCCCTGATGTCAATGCCGAAAGCTGATATTCCAAAAAAAGGGTAACAGATTCCCTTTAAAAAGATCTGCTCCCCTGCAATAGTTAGCAAAATGTATTATCAGCCTCATCCCATATCAACTAACATACTTTGTTCACCTTCTAACCAGCAGTGATAATAACAAAGCAAGCCTTTAGATCTGCTTATCTGCTCACAAATACCGAAGTCTTATGTTCGAATTCTATTAAAATTCATATTTGCATCTTGCTACAAACTCCAGTGCGATTTTTCATCACAGAAATTCATTAAATTCACATTGTTTTCATTTTACAAATCTCCGCTCCTGACAGGTTTCCTGTGATTAGTAAACACAATATATATGCGATCTGACACCGCCGATGATGGAATTGATGCTGACATGATACTCAGAAAGCATTATTTATCCCCACTTCGTATTTTACTTGTACTGTTTGGAATGTTTCTTCCTAATTATTAAAAACTCTTCACTTTCGCAGGTGAAGCATGTTTAGTTCTGCTGCAAAACAGTCTTCATTATTGAGCAGGAAGTGCATGAAGGCAATTTCTAGAAATGTTTTTCCCATTGTCTCCCTATTGAAGGTTATAGAGTTCAGAAATTGTTAGATCAGCTTACTTATTAACCCTTTACCACAAAAGGGCATAATATTAACATCCTATGAAGGTGCCCTCAGGAGGGGGTTCAGTAGTTGAGCTCCCATCACATGTGGCAGATACCGGCTATAATACTTAGCCGGCATCTATCTCTACAGTGACAGCTGGCGACAGGTTCCAGCCAAAGCTTGTATCTATGTAAATGCTTCTGTCAATCTCTGACAGCGAAATTTAAATGGAACATGTACTGGAGCCTGTGCGCACCGTCTCCCATCACCCACCCCCCCACATTGTGATTGCGGGAGACCGATAGGTTACTATGACAGCTCGGTCCGCCTATGAAGCTCAGCCATTGGCGATCCAATCGGACTTGGACCGAAAATATGGTTGTCCACATGAGCCTATGGAAAAGCTATCAATATAAAAGCACTGGACCACCCATTTAATAATACACGGCACAAATAGAAATGGAGACCCTGCAAGCAGGTGGTGCTGAGCCATAGTGCGGCAATGTGCATGAGGCCAGCACAAGGACATTCCCAAATTTTAAGGAACTTTGTAGACAATCTTACATGTATATGGGAGGTACAGTTGATGTTAATGTAAAGTTTGCTTCTTGAAATAAATCTAACAAGTAGTTATTCCATCATTTTTTAATACAGCACACACATAAAATATAGCAATTACAGATTAAGAATGATTTAAGTGACCTCAGCATGGAGGATCAAATGCGTTTGCAGCAAGTGTCTTTTTGAGATAATTCTCTAGACTCTTCAATAACTTATTATACCAAATAATTGTGGTATATTTGCATTGAGAGCGCTCTTCCTCTACTGTCCGTCCGGTTGTGCCATTGTATTTACAAAATGTTTCCAACAGTGATATCAATAGCAAAACATTTCTAAATTGACTTTACAGGAAGGTCTCATTGCCTAGCAACTACTTGGAATTCACATTTTTGAATGCAATTTTCATCAATTCTGCTTATTGAGAAGAGCTCTCATTTTCATGTCTCTTGGAATGAAAGAAGATATAAATTACACATATGGAGAAAATAGAGTATAGATGGTCACATTTTCTGCGTCCCATGACAACGTGAATTTGTTTGCATTTTGAAGTGTTCCTTATCTTCACATGGATAAGAGTTCTAATTTCATGACTGGTCACTACAGAAAATACAACCAGATATGAACATTTAGATTACAATCACATTGAATAAACCCTAAAAGACAAAAATTACTTAAAGGGAATCTGTTAGTTAGATCAGCTGATCACTACGGAAAACACAACCAGATATGAATATTTAGATTACAATCATATTGAATAAATGCTGAAAAGGCAAAAAATACTTAAAGAGAATCTGTTAGTTTGATCAACCCCCCAACTGAATATGGGGTCAAGCAGGTCTGTGAAATGCAAATCCACCTACACTTGTATATCTTCTATCTGTTGCTGCATTCCTGATAAATTAACATTTTAATACATGTGCAAACAAGGCTTTTATTGCACTTGGCATGACAGAGTATTTAATCTATGCCTTCAAATGATATTTCTGTGTGATGTCATGTGCCAGGCAAGGAAATCAGATAGTGAGCTATCAATCAAGATGAAGAGGCTGGTGCTGGGTGGGGAAACAACCTCATAAGGCAGAGACTAGTTAAGTGCTCTAGCATGCCCAGAACTTGTAATATATCATTTACATATGAATAAAATGCTACTTTCTCTGGAATGCAGCAACAGATAGAAGGTGTTAAAGTGTCAATGGATTTATATTTATAGACCTGCATGTCCATGTTTGCCTATTTCCCTGATCTATACACAGCTGTATATTAACCCCTTTCTGCGATCGTACGGAATAGTATGTCCGATGGCAGCACCCCCACTTTGTTGTGGGCTCTGGCGGTGAGCCCGCATCAAAGCTGGGACATGTCAGCTGTTTTGAACAGTTGACATGTGTCCACAATAGTCGCGGGTGGAATCGCGATCCACTCACGTCTATTAACTAGTTAAATGACGCTGTCATACCGGGCCATAGATCGTAATGGCGTATGACGGCACATGCACAATACTAATTTTATGCTTTGCCCACAGTTGAGCAAAGCATACTGTGCACGCGCGAGAGGCAACTCTACGGGATCTGTGATATTCCCAGATCATAATGCGTACAGCAAGGCAAGGGGGGGAAGAGAATGAGAATATAGCCCCGCCGATTGGACCGGACCGCGGAGATTTACATACACCGCAGGAGAGCTAAAAACGGTATTTATGCATCAAAGGTGAGGAGTCAGGGAGTATCAAAAGTACTGCTATAATGCTTATGTGACACTAAATTGAATGATATCTTTACATCATATCACAAAAAAAGGGGGACAGATTCCTTTAATAAAAAATATCCAAGTAAAATAAGTAAGGCCTCATTCAGACATGCATAAATCACATACTTGTTTTATGTGTGTTTTTTTTACGAATTGAACACATGACCATTATAGTCTACGGGGCTATTCATATGTACATGTTTTCTTGCAAGTGGTTCACAAAAACACTAGCGACGTCCCATTATGTAAACATTCCTCTTTTTCTCAAACTTCCTTATTTAAAGAGGGAACTGAGGATAGATACCGGTTCACCTAAAATGGATCAAGGTTGGATGACCAGAGGATGATCTCTGAAGCCTTCTTTAGAGAAATGGGAATATTTCTGTTTTTATCCCATTTTAAAAAAATGGGCTCTATATAAATTGCTATTCTCAAAATCTTGCATCTATAAGAGTTTGCCATTGTCTTCACCAAAATATTAATGAAGGGTGTCTGGGCGGCACGGTGGCTCAGTGGTTAGCGCTGTAGCCTTGCAGCGCTGGAGTCCTGGGTTCGAATCCCACCAAGGACAACATCTGCAAGGAGTTTGACATTTTCAGGATACAGACATTAATGACAGTTACAGAAACAGACAAGAAATGACGCCGATGCTATAGGATGTAGTTTTTGACATGCCATGCCTAAATGACATGTAAGGATGCATTTACACTACATGATAATCATGATCCAGCGTTATTAAAATGCTCATTTCATGATTATCTTTCAGCTGATCGCCCTATGAACAAACAAAACTCTCGTTCAAAAAGGTGAAATGATGTTTTGCGCGGATCATCATCCTGTGTAAACAGGACTTTCACTGCCGAGAAACATGACATCCTATTGACACTTAGTGATCTAGTGAAGATCTCTCCTTGCACGTCATTTGCTTTCGTCTGCCTACGTAAACAGTAATTTATATGACCGGCTATAGGAAAAAGTTTAAAGATTGGCAGTCATATTGTGCCACCATGTACTGAGGTACAAGTAGGTGACAAATAATACATATTAGAAGGGACACCGTGCACCCATAGATGCATTGCGTGCATGGAACCTTATTCATAAAGTAAATGAAATACTAAAATGATAGTATGGTGTAACTACCGCAGTGTGAGTTTTATTACTTCTATGTCCCAAGTGCACTTTAATATACTGCAGAGTGTGGTTGACCTTTTACTCCAGAAGTTAATTATATTCTATAATGCAGCTCTATTTGTCAGGATCCTGACAGTGCCGGCGTACAGCCCTCGCTGAGCAGGGACTCACCAGTGCTGTAGGGGTCCCGGGGACAGTAACAGCTGGAAAGTACAGACGCACAGGACCTGAACGCTGAAGTATTAGCAAGCAGGCACGGGACCTACGGTCATGTGACCACAAGGGGGCGGGGCTTAGCGTCCTGCTTGCTAAGATGGAAGAACACTCAGAGTCGGGCAAACCAGAGATCATACACAATACGGGCGAATGAGGTACAGGAGGGACAAGCAGATGGGAGGTCAGACGAAGCCAAAGGTCATACACAAGAGGGCTGTGCGGTACAAAAGGGACGAGCAGAGAGCAGTCGAGTCACAAGCAGAGGGTCATACACGAGAGGACGGTGCGGTACAAGAGGGTCAGGCAGAACTCGTAACAGGGACAGAACCAGATCACAACCAAACAAGCAACAAGTTATCAGGCACAAGGCACACGTACACAAGAGGTCACTTAACTCAGCCGAGGGTAGGAGTATAACTGACACTGGACCCAGTGAGCATTAAATAGCCGCCCTCTGCCAAAGAGAGGCAGCACAATTAACCTCCAGTCTGACCAGGATGGGCCAAAGCAAAACCCCGTCCTGGATCATGACATATTTTAGAGGACCTTTTACCGTGGACTGACGTGATTAGAGTAGTGCGAGTGTTTTTGCTCGTCTCTAGTCATCATAGCTGTTAGGTCATACCAGATAAATTGACATTAAACAATGCCTACTAAGTCATCGCAAGTGTAAATCCTCTAGTGGGACTCAACAGGACAAAAGAAAAATTAGAATTAAAAAAGTGCAATAAAATAAAGTCACACTTCCCAATTTTTTTTAATTTTATGAAAAAATATTTTATTGCTGTTTTTCCCATTCCTTAGCAAAAGTGAAGTTTGAGTTAAGCAATCGATGTCTACCCCCCACAGTGGGACCAATAACACTGTAATCTGTCCCAAAAAACACAAGCTACATAAATAGGAAAAAAAAGGTGCAGTTCTTGGAGTGTGTTGAAATAAAAAAAACAGCTTTGGTCCTTAGGATTCTGAATAACCTTTGTGACCATGCTGACCACTAGTACATTGTATGCCTAGGTGCGTGTACCCAACGCTATTCAGCTGCAGCCTTGCCGGAGAAGCTTGGAGAATGAAAGATATGAGACCGCCATTCATGGGGATCGTCTGTGTTTAATCTTTGATGCTGTCACAAGAAAGCAGTAATTTTATTAAGACTGGAGATGGAATCCATATTTGTTGTTTTATTAGTTGTTTGATAAGCGACACAGTTAATAGCAGACATGTAGTGGTTTCTTACGTCTGATTGATAGTTTCCTGCCGGGCTTCTCTGTCTGATTGTGAAGTGCTAATTTCCCTCCGTGCGTCCTTCTAGTCGCTGGAGTGCATATCTGAACGCCCTCTTTGGTTTCTAGGAGTCACTTTAGATTCTGACGTGCTGTTCGGAGCTGCCGTATAATAGCAGCGTTCCGCAACCGGGTTCGTCAAGCAACTGTCCACATAAAGCATCTTGACAATGTTAATTACTTGGTGTTAGCTGACATTTGTCACTAACACCCGGGTAGGAACTTTAGTCTTCTTTTGTGATTTAATAGTAAGGATGTATAAATGACATGACCAATGAGTATTGCAAGCACATTCAGACTATCTTCATTCTGTAGCTCAGCTTGAGACGGGTTTTCTATGCACAGCTGTATTGTGCACGTACTATACATTCTCTGTATAGCGCAGGACATTTTGAAATGCATATAATATGCAAAGAAATGGCCTGACAGATAAAGTATAATTATGCAGTTTAGTAATATTAAATGAGCTGTCTCAGAATAGACCATGGCAGAATATTGCTTGGTGGATATACCACCAATGTCACATCACTTGGGGTCTACCTGCAGTAACCCCCACCGATTACTAGCAATGACAACACCATCATTGGTGTTACCTCTTGTTTGCTCCACCTGGCTTTTTTCTAGTGGTCATATTGATGGAGATTGTAGTCAGTGGCCAGCAACAGAAAAAGCCAAGGGGATCAAACAGAAGATGAAGCTGTTGTCATTCTGAGTCACAGTGGGTGGACTACCACTATTCGAACATTGGCTGTATATACTGGCCATATAGACAATATAGAGTCACTGCACACGCTGATTATGCTTAATGTGAAATAAATTTATTGCTTGACGGTGAGGAAGCGACATCTATCGACGTTTCGGCCACATCGGCCTTTATCACAATAGTCGCTGTAATAAAAATAAAATACATACTGTACATAAAAATATATAAATATGTCAAAAAATGTACACTTTATACAACATTTATACATGTAGTATCCCGGGAGAATAGAATACATGCATTAGAATCATTTGGGAGAATATAGAGACATTCGAGACGTAAGAATGAGAGATAATGTGGTAGATAAGACACTGTAAGAAACAATATGGAGGAACGCGGTCATACCCCTTTAAATTGAATGTAGGATTCGCTTTCACCAAATCGATAATGTCACTGCTAGGCATAAATGAATTGATAGCATATTCTGTAAGTAAGGATAAATGGACATATCGTTAGGGTGACATATAGTAAATAAAGTACTGAACTGGGTGTCTGTAGGCACAATAAATAGATCAGATTAACCAGCGTAAACAATATAGCTAGTTATGTGCACAAGAGACTTTCAAGGACTATAAAGGTTTGCCTATGCGTATAGCCGGTGGATATTAAGGAAAAAGGTATAGTGTATTTTGGGAAAAAATACCAACATTGTCGATAATCCTGTTCCTTGAGGAGGTGATGGACTGGTAAATATGCCAGGGCTGAATGGAGAAAAAGGGGTACGTTAGGTATAAAATAGGATTGATGGTCCTGATTTGCTACCATATTCAAGTTGGTGGTATAGCGGTGGTCCCTGTATGGGACGGTACTTACAGTTATTGGTGGCGCAGTGGGTGAAATATGCACAGTGGTGCCAAGGCAGTGAGTGGATGCTGAGAGGCAGATGCGTTTTTTATACTGTCCGGTCCGGTCATGTGACCGGAAGTGAGGTCAGACGCCGGCGCGTGCGCATTGGAGCGCGGCTGTGTCGTCTCACAGTGTTACCCACCAAAAAGATGTCGCTGGCTGCCCACACATGCGCAATAAAGCGCGGTCAGGAAATATTTAATGACGGCATGCAGAGGCTGCTGAGGCTTTAAGTGGGACACACGCCTCTAAGGGGGAGGTGCAGTATGTTACACATGAAAAGGCTGGGCAGTTGAGATATAAAACAATTATATACAGACAGGTTTATTGCAAATAAGATAAATACACATATACATAGTATTTAAGCTGCGTAGGAGTCCAAACTTAAATAGGATGAAATAAACTAAAAAGAAATAAAAGGAATAATATGTGGCTTGGGGGTGAGCGGGTAATGAGGCTGGAAACGGATGTAAACAATGAGATGAACTGTAATCAAATGAAAACTAGGAAAAATAAAAAAATAGATAAAAAATAAAAAGAAAAAAGAAAAAAAGGGAAAAAAAAAAGGAAAAAAAGGGGAAAAAAAAAAAGAAAAAAAAAGGAAAAAAAGGGGAAAAAATTTTTTTTGGGGAAATAAATAAACAAAAACAAAAACAAATTGGCAAAATGAAAATAAAAAAAACCTTTAGAAAAAGGAAAACTGAAAAAACAGGGAAAAAGGGGAGGGAAATAAAATGAAAACTTGAAAAAAAATTTTTTTGAAAAAGAAAAAGAAAACACATTATGGTTCATTATCTTACCACTTGGGTTAGATGTAAAAAGAGACTCAAGAAGGCAACCACTCAATGGGTCTAAGGGAAAAGAAGGGGAAAAAAATTATTATTAGATTAACCAATCAATATCTCGGTTGAGACCCCTCGGATGTAAGGTGTCAAGAGTGTAGATCCAGAACGTCTCCCGTTGTTTTAAAAGGCGAATATGGTTACCACCTCTTTTGGGTCTAGGGACTTTCTCAATTATTTGGAATCGTAATTGTGATACGTTGTGTCGGGCTTCCTTGAAATGGGCAGGAAGTGGGAGCCATGTTTTACCACACCTAATCGTGGACTTGTGACTGGATATTCTATCCCTAATAGCCTGGGTGGTTTCACCCATGTACAGAAAACCACATGGGCATTTGATGATATAAATGACGAAGTTGGTTTCACAAGTGAAGTAATCTTTGATTGGATAGGATTTGCCAGAACGTGGGTGAACTATTTCATTGCCTTTAATGATGTTAGAACAGCTCATGCAATTTAGGCAGGGGAACGTACCTGTTCTTTTCTGTCCTGTCAAAGTCTGTGTATTGATGTGACTGGAGGTACCCAGGTCAGCACGGACTAACTTGTCCTTGATATTTTGAGGTCTCCTCAAGCACATCAATGGTGGAGATTTGAAAATGTTGATTCTAGGATAGGCTCTGGTCAATAAAGGCCAATGTTTGTGGATGAGATTGTGTATTCTTTGCATGGATGGGTGGTGACCATGAACAAATGGGAGTCTGGGTGGTTTGATTGTTGTGGTTCCGGTGGTGTCAGAGTCAATCAGTGCTTTGGTCATCTCAGAGGCCAGAAGTGCAGGTGGATAATGTCTAGATTCAAATTTATTGGACATTTCTCGTAACCTGAGGTCTCTAGTTGATGGATCTGACACAATCCTGGTGACCCTTTTAAATTGAGATCGTGGGAGACTGTTGCGGGTGGACCTTGGATGGCAACTGTCATACAGGAGAAGGTTGTTGCAGTCAGTGGGTTTAGTGTAAAGGTCGGATGAAAGTCTTCCTTGTGCGTCTTTATTAACCCTAGTGTCCAAAAAAGTGATTGATTCCAAGTTATGGGACATTGTGAATTTTAACTCATGTCTGGCATTATTAATGGTGTCATAGAATTTGAAAAGGCTAGTTGAGTCCCCACGCCATATACAGAAAACATTGTCGATGTAGCGAAACCACACTGTGGCCGATTCCTGGAAAAGAGGATTAGAGTAAATGTAGTCTCGTTCAAACTTATCCATGTACAGATTTGCGTACGCGGGGGCTACATTAGAGCCCATCGCGGTGCCACATGTCTGGATGAAGAAATCATCCTGGAATCGGAAAAAGTTTTCCCGTAAGACTACGTTTAAAAGGTCCAAACATAGTGCCTGTGTGTCTGGTTCAATATTAGCTTCAATGAGAGTTAGTTTGACAGCCTCTATACCTTTGTCATGTGTTATTGATGTGTATAAACTGTTGACATCAAAGGTGCAGAGAATGCTGCTGGGTGAAATGGAACTAATGGAACGGATCTTATTCAGGAAATCTCCTGTGTCCAGAATGAAAGATTTGGTGGTATGAGTAAATGGTGTTAATATTTTTTCCAAGAAGATGGATAAGGGATTGAGAATTGAGTCTGTGGAGGCTACTATGGGACATCCAGGAGGGTTGTGTAGGTCTTTGTGAATTTTGGGGAGGGTATAGAGCACCGGGGTTATTGGATGTTGAGTTGTCAGAAATGTTCTGGTCTTTGCATCTATAGTCTTGAGCTGTATGTGTTTATCAAGAATTTCATCTATTTTCCTGCATATTTGGAACATTGGGTCAATATGTACTTTCCTGTATGTGTTGGTATCCGAGAGTTGTCTCTTAATTTCGGTCACGTATTGATTCTTATTCATGACAACGATTGCACCTCCTTTGTCTGCCGGTTTTATAATGATGTTAGGATTATCTCTCAAGGATGAGATGGCTTGTTTTTCAACAGGTGATAAATTATGGCGGACAGGAAGTAGGCCCAATCGTTGTTCATGGATGGTCTGTTTAATATCCCTGTCAAGGAGGTCTATAAAGGTCTCAACTGCATGATTAGTTTAGGGAGGCATGAAGCTACTTGGATTGCGTAACCCTAGGGTGTCAATTGTGATAGAAGGGCTTACATCCCGATTGGGATCTGGAGATGTGATATTAGTTAACCTTGTTGGAGAATCATCAAAATGTACCTTTAATCTAATGTTGCGATAAAATGATTGTAGGTCTTTCTCTAATTGGAAAGCATCCCATCTTGGTGTTGGACAGAATGAGAGACCTAGGTTTAGTACTTTAAGCTCTAAAGGAGAAAGGGAGTAATCAGAGATGTTTACTACTAAGTTTGGACTCCTACCTGTTGTGACCGAAGAGTCATCTGGCGATTTTGCTCTCCTCCTCCTCGACTGCCTTGTTGGCGTGCGTTTTGACCTAAAAAAGGAACTCTGGAAAGAGAAGTGCTGCCAGTGTCGCTCCCGGATCCAGGTGAAGAACCTCCAACCGGAGAGGATCCCCCGGAGGCTATATGTCCCCCTTGTTGGCGACGAGATCTGGAACGATAGTGTCTCGGTGCTGGATCTTCCCATCTGTACACTCTGTTATTCAGGTAGTCTTCTGTGTCACGTTGGAATTTGGATCTCTTCCTTTCTTCTAGAGTTTTTTGGTGTGTTAGTAGAACAGTATCTACTTTATTTTTGAGAGTACTAAACTCCGTATTGTTCAAAGTTGAGGTTAATTGGGTCTCTATAGTAGAGATTTTTGCTTCGGTATCAATTATGGCTTCTTGAAGGTATTCAATTGTGAGTAAAATTATGTCAAATGAGCATTTATTCAGAATTCTCTGAAAAGTGGCGCAGTACTTGGCGTTGTCAGAGAAAAGAGTGGGTCTCAAGTGGCTACGAAGCCCGCGGGGTATCTTCCCCTGTCGATGGTATTCGCCCAACGTGGCGCAATGTAGATCATAAGCTATGAGTCTTTTCTTTTCTTTCTCCCAATCTCTCGTCTTGATGTCCCTACTGGGAACGTGAAGAAAATCTGAGCCGGATCTGATTTTGGATAGAATCGTTGATCCTAGTGCATCATCGTACATAAATGTTTCAGACGTCATGGATACTGGGTCGGTGCTAATAACCAAAAAATTCTTAAACTGGATACTATAGATGGTTAGCACTCGGCCTGAGAGTTGGAGTTAGCGGTGCTAGTGAAAAGGAACGGATAGTCCCCAAATTGCATAGACAATATAGAGTCACTGCACATGCTGATTATGCTTAATGTGAAATAAATTTATTGCTTGACTGTGAGGAAGCGACATCTATCGACGTTTCGGCCACATCGGCCTTTATCACAATAGTCGCTGTAATAAAAATAAAATACATTTATACATTTATTGAAAAGGACTATCCGTTCCTTTTCACTAGCACCGCTAACTCCAACTCGCACGCCGAGTGCTAACCATCTATAGTATCCAGTTTAAGAATTTTTTGGTTATTAGCACCGACCCAGTATCCATGACGTCTGAAACATTTATGTACGACGATGCACTAGGATCAACGATTCTATCCAAAATCAGATCCGGCTCAGATTTTCTTCATGTTCCCAGTAGGGATATCAAGACGAGAGATTGGGAGAAAGAAAAGAAAAGACTCATAGCTTATGATCTACATTGCGCCACGTTGGGCGAATACCATCGACAGGGGAAGATACCCCGCGGGCTTCGTAGCCACTTGAGACCCACTCTTTTCTCTGACAACGCCAAGTACTGCGCCACTTTTCAGAGAATTCTGAATAAATGCTCATTTGACATAATTTTACTCACAGTTGAATACCTTCAAGAAGCCATAATTGATACCGAAGCAAAAATCTCTACTATAGAGACCCAATTAACCTCAACTTTGAACAATACGGAGTTTAGTACTCTCAAAAATAAAGTAGATACTGTTCTACTAACACACCGAAAAACTCTAGAAGAAAGGAAGAGATCCAAATTCCAACGTGACACAGAAGACTACCTGAATAACAGAGTGTACAGATGGGAAGATCCAGCACCGAGACACTATCATTCCAGATCTCGTCGCCAACAAGGGGGACATATAGCCTCCGGGGGATCCTCTCCGGTTGGAGGTTCTTCACCTGGATCCGGGAGCGACACTGGCAGCACTTCTCTTTCCAGAGTTCCTTTTTTAGGTCAAAACGCACGCCAACAAGGCGGTCGAGGAGGAGGAGAACAAAATCGCCAGATGACTCTTCGGTCACAACAGGTAGGAGTCCAAACTTAGTAGTAAACATCTCTGATTACTCCCTTTCTCCTTTAGAGCTTAAAGTACTAAACCTAGGTCTCTCATTCTGTCCAACACCAAGATGGGATGCTTTCCAATTAGAGAAAGACCTACAATCATTTTATCGCAACATTAGATTAAAGGAACATTTTGATGATTCTCCAACAAGGTTAACTAATGTCACAGCTCCAGATCCCAATCGGGATGTAAGCCCTTCTATCACAATTGACACCCTAGGGTTATGCAATCCAAGTAGCTTCATGCCTCCCAAAACTAATCATGCAGTTGAGACCTTTATAGACCTCCTTGACAGGGATATTAAACAGACCATCCATGAACAACGATTGGGCCTACTTCCTGTCCGCCATAATTTATCACCTGTTGAAAAACAAGCCATCTCATCCTTGAGAGATAATCCAAACATCATTATAAAACCGGCAGACAAAGGAGGTGCAATCGTTGTCATGAATAAGAATCAATACGTGACCGAAATCAAGAGACAACTCTCGGATACTAACACATACAGGAAAGTACATATTGACCCTACGTTCCAAATACGCAGGAAAATAGACGAAATTCTTGATAAACACATACAGCTCAAGACTATAGATGCAAAGACCAGAACATTTCTGACAAATCAACATCCAATAACCCCGGTGCTCTATACCCTCCCCAAAATTCACAAAGACCTACACAACCCTCCTGGACGTCCCATAGTAGCCTCCACAGACTCAATTCTCAATCCCTTATCCATCTTCTTGGAAAAAATATTAACACCATTTACTCATACCACCAAATCTTTCATTCTGGACACAGGAGATTTCCTGAATAAGATCCGTTCCATTAGTTCCATTTCACCCAGCAGCATTCTCTGCACCTTTGATGTCAACAGTTTATACACATCAATAACACATGACAAAGGTATAGAGGCTGTCAAACTAACTCTCATTGAAGCTAATATTGAACCAGACACACAGGCACTATGTTTGGACCTTTTAAACGTAGTCTTACGGGAAAACTTTTTCCGATTCCAGGATGATTTCTTCATCCAGACATGTGGCACCGCGATGGGCTCTAATGTAGCCCCCGCGTACGCAAATCTGTACATGGATAAGTTTGAACGAGACTACATTTACTCTAATCCTCTTTTCCAGGAATCGGCCACAGTGTGGTTTCGCTACATCGACAATGTTTTCTGTATATGGCGTGGGGACTCAACTAGCCTTTTCAAATTCTATGACATCATTAATAATGCCAGACATGAGTTGAAATTCACAATGTCCCATAACTTGGAATCAATCACTTTTTTGGACACTAGGGTTAATAAAGACACACAAGGAAGACTTTCATCCGACCTTTACACTAAACCCACCGACTGCAACAACCTTCTCCTGTATGACAGTTGCCATCCAAGGTCCACCCGCAACAGTCTCCCACGATCTCAATTTAAAAGGGTCACCAGGATTGTGTCAGATCCATCAACTAGAGACCTCAGGTTACGAGAAATGTCCAATAAATTTGAATCTAGACATTATCCACCTGCACTTCTGGCCTCTGAGATGACCAAAGCACTGATTGACTCTGACACCACCGGAACCACAACAATCAAACCACCCAGACTCCCATTTGTTCATGGTCACCACCCATCCATGCAAAGAATACACAATCTCATCCACAAACATTGGCCTTTATTGACCAGAGCCTATCCTAGAATCAACATTTTCAAATCTCCACCATTGATGTGCTTGAGGAGACCTCAAAATATCAAGGACAAGTTAGTCCGTGCTGACCTGGGTACCTCCAGTCACATCAATACACAGACTTTGACAGGACAGAAAAGAACAGGTACGTTCCCCTGCCTAAATTGCATGAGCTGTTCTAACATCATTAAAGGCAATGAAATAGTTCACCCACGTTCTGGCAAATCCTATCCAATCAAAGATTACTTCACTTGTGAAACCAACTTCGTCATTTATATCATCAAATGTCCATGTGGTTTACTGTACGTGGGTGAAACCACCCAGGCTATTAGGGATAGAATATCCAGTCACAAGTCCACGATTAGGTGTGGTAAAACATGGCTCCCACTTCCTGCCCATTTCAAGAAAGCCCGACACAACGTATCACAATTACGATTCCAAATAATTGAGAAAGTCCCTAGACCCAAAAGAGGTGGTAACCATATTCACCTTTTAAAACAACGGGAGACGTTCTGGATCTACACTCTTGACACCTTACATCCGAGGGGTCTCAACCGAGATATTGATTGGTTAATCTAATAATAATTTTTTTTTCCCTTCTTTTCCCTTAGACCCATTGAGTGGTTGCCTTCTTGAGTCTCTTTTTACATCTAACCCAAGCGGTAAGATAATGAACCATAATGTGTTTTCTTTTTCTTTTTCAAAAATTTTTTTTTCCAAGTTTTCATTTTATTTCCCTCCCCTTTTTCCCTGTTTTTTCAGTTTTCCTTTTTCTAAAGGTTTTTTTATTTTCATTTTGCCAATTTGTTTTTTGTTTTTGTTTATTTATTTCCCCAAAAAAATTTTTTTCCCCTTTTTTTCTTTTTTCTTTTTCTTTTTTATCTATTTTTTTTATTTTTCCTAGTTTTCATTTGATTACAGTTCATCTCATTGTTTACATCCATTTCCAGCCTCATTACCCGCTCACCCCCAAGCCACATATTATTCCTTTTATTTCTTTTTAGTTTATTTCATCCTATTTAAGTTTGGACTCCTACGCAGCTTAAATACTATGTATATGTCCAGCCTTTTCATGTGTAACATACTGCACCTCCCCCTTAGAGGCGTGTGTCCCACTTAAAGCCTCAGCAGCCTCTGCATGCCGTCATTAAATATTTCCTGACCGCGCTTTATTGCACATGTGTGGGCAGCCAGCGACATCTTTTTGGTGGGTAACACTGTGAGACGACACAGCCGCGCTCCAATGCGCACGCGCCGGCGTCTGACTTCACTTCCGGTCACATGACCGGACCGGACAGTATAAAAAGCGCATCCTGCCACTCAGCATCCACTCACTGCCTTGGCACCACTGTGCATATTTCACCCACTGCGCCACCAATAACTGTAAGTACCGTCCCATACAGGGACCACCGCTATACCACCAACTTGAAAATGGTAGCAAATCAGGACCATCAATCCTATTTTATACCTAACGTACCCCTTTTTCTCCATTCAGCCCTGGCATATTTACCAGTCCATCACCTCCTCAAGGAACAGGATTATCGACAATTTTGGTATTTTTTCCCAAAATACACTATACCTTTTTCCTTAATATCCACCGGCTATACGCATAGGCAAACCTTTATAGTCCTTGAAAGTCTCTTGTGCACATAACTAGCTATATTGTTTACGCTGGTTAATCTGATCTATTTATTGTGCCTACAGACACCCAGTTCAGTACTTTATTTACTATATGTCACCCTAACGATATGTCCATTTATCCTTACTTACAGAATATGCTATCAATTCATTTATGCCTAGCAGTGACATTATCGATTTGGTGAAAGCGAATCCTACATTCAATTTAAAGGGGTATGACCGCGTTCCTCCATATTGTTTCTTACATTGTCTTATCTACCGCATTATCTCTCATTCTTACGTCTCGAATGTCTCTATATTCTCCCAAATGATTCTAATGCATGTATTCTATTCTCCCGGGATACTACATGTATAAATGTTGTATAAAGTGTACATTTTTTGACATATTTATATATTTTTATGTATGTATTTTATTTTTATTACAGCGACTATTGTGATAAAGGCCGATGTGGCCGAAACGTCGATAGATGTCGCTTCCTCACCGTCAAGCAATAAATTTATTTCACATTAAGCATAATCAGCGTGTGCAGTGACTCTATATTGTCTATGCAATTTGGGGACTATCCGTTCCTTTTCACTAGCACCGCTAACTCCAACTCTCAGGCCGAGTGCTAACCATCTATAGTATACTGGCCATATGTCATAATGTCTTTTATTATACTTTCTGTCTTTTTATTATACTAACTCTTTATAAGGAATCTCTCAGCAGAATTTCATCCCACAAACTCTTAATATCTGCATGCAGGTCTTTCAAAAACAAGTGCAGCAAAACCTTTACATGGCCACTGCATTCCTCCATTTTTGACAAATCAGCGTTTGAATTGATAGACAAATGAGGCTGAAGGGCTATGGTACATCTGAAGCCTCTAATAGTCCAGCTCTATTCTCCGCCCAGGTCCACCTCCGCCTGCTGCTTAACTGACAGACTTTGATGTGTGACTGCATGAAAAGGAGACGACAATCAAGCGGGAGAAGTTGGCTGTAGGAAATCAAATAGAGGTGGAGTGACAGAGGCTTCAGATTTACAAATAGTTTTTCAGCCTCATTTAGATACAAATTCAGATGCTGAATTCTCAGTAATGGGAAAATGGACTGGTCATGTAAAAGTATTGCTGGACTTCTCTTTGAAAGAATTACATGTGCCTGTAAATATTTTGGGATCCGAAATCCTGCTGACAGATTCCCTTTAACCCCTTTGCTCCCCAACCCTTTTTCATTTTTGCGTTTCTGATTTTTGCTTCCCTTATTCTCAGAGCCATATTTATTTTTTCGTCAATTGCGGTCAATGGCCAATTGAGGGCTTGTTTTTTGCGCGATGTGTTGCACTTTTGAACGACACCATTGGTTTTACCATATTGTGTACGCAAAAACGGGAAAAAAATTCCAAGTGCGGTGAAATTGTCAGAGCCCACATCAAAAGGGGAGACACAACATGCGCAGTACATGTACGGTGCATGTCGTGAAGGGTGGATCTCAGAAAATAAGAAGAAGGAACAGCATCCAATCCGGGTGAAAAAAGTCACTACATTTATTCTGCCAACAGTACATCAGTGGATCTATCACCAGAATTCACATTCCAAATTGCATACCTTATTAAATAGTAGTCTGAGAACTGATGTGCTTACTGTGAAAATCCATGTTAGAATGGCTATATAATCCCTTCCACCCTTCCTATTAAAATGAGCACTTTATGAGTCTGGCTAGAGATGGAAACTAGCATGCCAACCTCATTAGGTTTAAGTCATCTATTAACTAATGTAGTCAGTTTGTATTGTAAAGTCTGATGACAGATCCATCTCCTGTTGACAGGGAATAAATGTCCGTTGAGGAATAACCCATTTTATAAGAAATTACAAGATGAATCATACATATTTTTCCCTTTTATAACCTCATATTACAATATACATACATTTTCAAAGCAAGGATATTGTTAGAATATGGTCATGAATATTTTTCTCACCACCTGCTACATTCATTCAACTTAGTACTATTGCTTGGCAGTGCATTTGCCAAGCTGTCTTAGCTATTCAGGCATTTTATCAACTCAACTAAGACAAAATAGCATGAACTAAATTGAATCGTTGATGACTCTCTGGAGATAATGGGCTCCTGGCAAGATGCACACTAGTGCCATTAAAGATGCAGCCATCATTTATGCTTGACCTATCTACGTCACGGTGGCCTGAAATATTGTACAGCCGAACAATAGGGTACATATAATAAAGATCCATAAGCAAGTGTGAGGGATATAGGGAGCCAGACTAATTATTTGTGGTGGAAACACAATATAAGGTACATGCTACACTTGTTCAGGATTCTTGGTGCTGACCCATCTGTATCAAATATTTATCATCTCATTACACATATAAATAAGTCATACCGTCTACATTTTATACAAATTCTAAGCTGCAGTAGAAGTTGGAATTGAAAACTGCATGATTTTAGGCAGTTTCTACTTCAGGCACTGTAATAAGTCTTTTTTTATAACAATAGATTTATGTATTTTTGTTATTTTTATTATGTAAGTACTAGAGGTGTGCCCGAAGCTATCTCATTGGGAGCGAAGTGTGTGTGTCTAGCCGCTGCCCGCCCACCCATCTCCGTGCAGTCACAGCCGGCAGGAAAGACGGTGGTTTGCGGCCTGTGCTGGAGATGGGGTGCGGCGCCGCCAGAGGGCGCCCGCACCACATCTCCAACACAGGCTGCAAGCCGCGGTCTTTCATGCCGACTGTGGCTGCACGGAGGTGGGTGGGCAGGCAGCGGCTGGATCCGGTGCGTGTAGTCAGGCGGCGGCGGGTCCTGGCGGGGGTCCGGCTGTGGGTCCGACGGCGGGCCCTGGCGGCGGGTTCTGGCGGGGGTCCGGCGGCTGGGGGTCCGGTGTGGGAGTCCTGCTGGTGGTACTGCAGAAGGGCCTGGTACCACCACCGGGTGCCATATTGGAATACCCATCACTTGGGTATTCCAATATGGCGGTCGGCATACTTCCGGTCGGCATGGTGAGTTAAGGGATTCGAGGACATCCAGACAGAAGTGGATAATGGACAATTTAAGACAATTATATAGTAGATGAAGCAGTGGCAGGCTCCCTCTTTTTTATGAGCTGAAATGTCTTATAAAGAAACAAGGTGTAGAGAAGTGTCTACTGGTTGATCCTCTCCCAGCTTCTTCGAGACCAACTCAGGTTGATTAACAGTAGGATGATGAGTGTCACCCAGGCCGAGCTGACAATGATGGAGCTGATGGAAGAAGCCCGGCAGATACTTCTTCCCACCTCTAGTTCTTTTTACAACTATTTAATGGAAAACTGGTTTAGTTGCCCATAGCAAATAAGCTCAGCTTTAATTTCTTAATCTGCTCTGGTAAAATGGTAATAAAATTGAAAATATGAAAATAGGTTTAGGCAAAGGATTTGTCCATTCTTTAAAAAAAAGAAACTTTCTTCTTTAAATGCAATAGGTTATATGCTAATCATATGCACTCATAATCACAAAAATAATTTGAAGCTCGTAGACCTAAGGCCCGTTTACATCAGTTTATACAGGGCACTTAATGACCGCTAATCAATAAACAAGATGCTGATGGGCTGTCATTTATTTTTTTAATACATGCACACTATACTCCTGATGTGCATTGAACGATCTGTAATAGATGGATCATTGCGCATAATCTACCGTTGTTCTCGATAGCATGAGTCCGAATGTTGTTTTGCCTATAATGATGATTTTAGGCCAGCTTAAAAATCACTTCCTTCGACGAATGAGAGTTTTGCATTCAGTCTATCTGGTGATTGGCAGTCTGTTTATACCGCAAGATTATGGTGAAGCGAGCGATCATAGGCATGCGCTTTCAGAATAGTATTGCTGGGTACACGCACCCCTAGACTGAGCCTATGTGGTTCATTTTCACTTCCTCTATTTATGATCAGAACTATATAGTAAAACAGATACTGTTGACTACAGCAGTCATATTTTATGTATTGCACATATTTATGGCTATATACAGTGAATAAATTGTCTGCAGTGTGAATATGTTGGCATTTTGTGGTTTGTCTTCGCATTTTCACTAAATGGTACACAGTCGTAAGCTTTGACATTTTAAAAGTTATTTTAGTTTTGCTGGTGAAGAATAAACCTTTGTGCCTATATCAACAAATCCTGCAAGCATATAGTTTTCAGCAGCATCTTCAACCTGGCGGCATGCAAAGAGGTAGAATACCCCAGAGAATGGTGGTGGCTGTAGAAATTGGCCCTCGCCTCTTAGTTTTTAAGAAAATTTTTTTAAAAAACCACAGGCATAATGGTGCATAAACATCTTGAATAAAGTTAGAGCTGCAAATCTTCTTTTTTCTTGTATAAAATGATTTCCTCTTTCCCTGATCGCCCACTTTTCTTTTCACGCAGCGACCTCTTCTTATGTCACTTCTTTAATGCTCCCGTAATCTAGCAGGAGCATTTAAGGTCCTCAGCTGGAAGACACAGCTGGGAACCCTGAGTAAGCGGTTTATCACTGCTTTTGCCTTTAAGTGCTATATAATGAATCGAAGCATCAGCAATATTGATGCTTGTATTGGACCCAACATTGCCATGATCACTATGTGTCTCCCTGAGTTTGCAGGGCTCCTGGGACATAGCAGCTCCAGATCAGCTCTGCCAGTTATGTGTGTCACTATAGAGGCCGTTTCTTTTTATTTAACTAGAACTCCTATAGATGCTCCAGGTACAATGAAAAGCTAAGCAATAGACATACCCACCATTTGCCTGTTCGATGGTTTGTCACTTTTTCTACATTTTCATTCTTGGTTTTATATATGTTGGTTTAGTAAAATTATTGATTTTATACCTGGCCTATGTTTAAAGCACTACCAATCAGCCACTACCAATCCTTATTCCCTCATCGCCGATTTAAAACATTGATTGGGAATAAGTCTATAGCACCCCCCAGAGTCTGAAAATAATTTGGAGAACACGATCAGGGCCGGTTTTTCGGGTTCCCCATCACATGATCACGCAAAAAAAAGTGTGTCTGCTATAACAATAATTTCTCTTCTGACATGATATAACACGTCAGAGGAGAGATAAATGATGTCCCCATGTCCCCCTGAGTACCATCTCCTTACATGGGCCTTCCTGCTTAATCCCCCGACTCTTCATGAAAAAATGGTAGGCGCATGCGCAATGCACCTGCCGAGACCTGCTGGCCAGCACCCGGCAACAGCAGGGAATTTTACGATTGTTTCCAGACTTTTGTTCACTGTTATATACCCTATCACAGTGATCAAAAGCCCAATAATTAGTAAAACATCCCTTAGTCAGATTACATTTTTTTATTTTATTTTTTTTATTTCTTTCATTCTTTGCTGTTAGGGTTACGGTTGGGCTTAGGGTTAGGGTTGGGCTTAGTGTTTGAGTTGAGCTTAAGGTTAAGGTTGGGTTTAAAGTTTTTGGTAGGATTTGGCTTAGGTTAGGGTTGGGCTTAGTGTTAGGGTTGGGCTTAGTGTTAGTGTTGTGGTTATGGTTTTTTCAAAAGTTTTAAAAAAGTGATGACGATATGATGACTAGTGTTGAAAACAAGTGTTACTCAAGTTTGCAGCAGGTGCTCGGGTATGCAACAAGTATCACGGGTGCTCGACTGAGATGCTCGAGTCCATGCCCCACATGTTTTACGGCTGTTTGACAACCCAAAAAACATGGGGAATTGCCTGCCATACATGGGCAATCCCTGCATTTTTTTGGCTGTCTAACATCCGCAAAATCCTGCGGAACAGGAACTCAAGCATGTTACACAAACACTCGTGATACTCAGTGCATACCCAAGCACCCGATACAAACTCGAGTAGCGAGCACTTGCGCTAAGCAACAATGATGACATATTCATTATGACGACCTAACATTATCAAATTTTGTGTAGTACATTTCAGTTCAAAATCCTTACTATACTCAGGGAAAAAATCCTTGAGGGATATAGTTTCCAAAATTGTGTCAGTTGTAGGGGTTTTATACTATTTAGGCACCATAAAGGCCCTGCAAATGTTACATGTCATCTGCTATCTATTTCAGCCAATTTGTGTTCCGAGCTCTTCTATTTGTCCAAACAGAACTTTTTGACCTACATGTGAGGTATCGCTGCGCTCAAAAGAAAGTGGGTAACAAATGGTGGGGTCTAGTTTTTGAGGCTAAATCAAAATTTTAGAGGTAAAATTTAGATGTATTTTTTTTTACATTCCACTTTGCATTAATTCCTGTGCAGCTCGTGAAGGGTTAAAAAATTTACTGACAACAGTTTTGAAGTATTTGAGGGGGGGGGCGGTTTTTGAAATGGTATCACTTTTGGTGGGTTTCGAATATGTAGGCCTCTTAAGGTCCATTGAAATCTGAATAGGTCCCTAAAGAAACAGGTTTTGTAAATTTGTTGAAAAAATGAGAAATCGCTGCTAAACCTTTAAACCCCTCTAACATCCAAACAAAATAAAACGATGTTTGAAAAATGATGCAGATGTGAAGTAGACATATGGGAAAAGTTATTTATTAATTATTTTGTACAAGCATGACTGGTTTAAGGATATAAAAATTGAAAGTTCGAAAATTGAGATTTCTTTTCACATTTTTCACAATATTTTCACAAACGCCAGTTATATCAAAGAAATGTTACCACTTTCATGAAGTACAATATGTCATGAAAAAAATAGTCTCAGAATCAGTGCGATCTGTTGAAACGTTGAAGAGCTACAACTTCATAAAGTGATGCTGGTCAGATTCCTGAAATTTGGCCTGGTCATTAAGGTGAAACTTAGCTCCATAACTAAGAGGTTAAAGTGCTCGCATTTTTTCGGTGTTTATACATTGTTTTGCTTTACGGCTTAGCTATAAGGACTGCAGTTTAGGTGTGTGTATATATACATTTTGACTCAAGGTGTGAGCCATTCTCAAGTGAGCATACTAGTGTATCAAAAGACCATATGTAGGGCTGTAAACACTACTTTAGTGTCTAGTTAAATACTTCTGTTTTCTCACTTTATTATGAAACGTTTTGGGTGTTTTTTTTTGTTTGATTTTGTTTGATTTTAATACAGTAATATTCCTAATTCCTGTTTTGCGCGTTTATGACATATTCTGCAGTTTTCTGAACTCACATAGAAGTGAATAGAAAGAGCCTTGGATGCGTGGACCCCTCTTCATTCTCAGGGGCATAAGAGGTGAACCTGTGATTGTGACACGTGCAGATCCCAGTGGTAAAGCTAACATACTGTATATCGGGTATTTAGGACATAACCTGTAGATTTTCCACCATCTATGAAGCTGTCAGAAGAGGGCAGCATCATAAAAATAACAAAAAAGCAAACACCCCCAGGGAAGGTCAAAAATAGGCATTGTCAGAATGATCTGGGAGGACTCTGTCTCACGTGACCTTGCTGAGAACTTTTCACTCCTGTTGTTTCCTGTGATTATGGTATCCGGAGAGAACTGTACTGTAGCATGGCAGGACCAGTGAAGTTGTTTGTGTCTCTTTCTGCCTTACGTTTTGCCTTAAGCATGTGAATTGCATGGTCAATAGGGTTGCGATCTGGTGATTGACACCGCCATTGCAGATTATTCTACTTCTTTTCTTTAAAAAATTCTTGAGTCATTGTCTATCTGTACTGTGAAGCGCTCTCAAATCAACCTTTGCTGCATTTCATTGAATTTGAACAGAAAATATAGCCCTGTACACTTCAGAATTAATCCAGTTGCTACTGTCTTCAGTCACATCATGAATAAACACTAGTGTCATTGAAAGCCGTGCATGCCCATGCCATCACACTGCCTCCACCATGTTTTACAGAAGATGTGGTGTGCTTTGGATCATGAGCCATTCCAAGCCTTCTTCATACTTTCTTCTTCGCATCATACTGGTACAGGTTGAACTTAGTTTTATCTGTCCAAAGAATGCTTTTTCAGAACTGGGCTAGATGTTTTTTGTTTTTTTTTTGGCAAAGTGTAATCTTTCCTTTCTATTTTTAAGGCTGATTAATGGTTTGCACATTGTGATGAACCCTTTGTATTTTCTCTCATGAAGTCTTCTCTTTATGGTAGACTTAGATACTGAAACAACTAGTTCCTGGAGAGTGTTCTTGACTTGAGTGGATGTGGATGTTGCAAAGAGATTTTTCTTCACCATGGAAAGAATTCTGCAGTCATCCACTTCTGCTGTCATCTGTTGATGTCCTGGCCTTGTTTTAGTTCTCAAGCTCACCAGTGTGCTCTTTTTTCAGGATGTGCCAAACTGTGTGGTCACTCATAACATTTCTGTTATCTCTTTGATTTCTTTTTTTATTCAGTCTTGTGATGTTCTGCTTGTTTTCCATTGAGAACTCCCTTGACCACATGTTGTGGGTTCACTGCAACAGCATCCAAATGCAAATGCCACCCCTGTAAACAGTTCTAGACATTTTACCTGCTTAATTGATGATGTGTTAAAGAGGGAATAGCCCATGCAGCACATTAACCCCTTCCTGACATGCTAGTACTGCTATGTGGCTGCTGCGTTCCCGCAAACAGCAGTACTAGTACAGCACCGCGATTGCGCGGCCTCACGCTGAGTGTGACAGCTGACACCCCGCAACAACGCCCATGATCACATTGTTCTGATGGACCCCTGGCACCAAGATGGCTGCGGGAACCTTCTGGGTCCTGCAGAGAAGGTGGCATGTGAGCTTCTTTTGGGAGCATGCCTCCTTCCCTGCCTGTCAGATCCTGATCTGATACTCTGCAGTGCAGAGTGTGAGATCAATGATCTGATGTAAAATAGTAATTTCCCATACTGGGACTGTGTAAAAAAGTTGAAAAAAATATATGTTACAGAGCGTAAAATTTTACCACATGCGGAACAGTATAAAAAAACAAAAACAAAATGAAATTCCTGAATTGCTAGTTTTTGTTTATGCCCTCTCCCAAAAATAATAATAGAAAGGGATCATAAAATGTCATGTGCCCAAAAATGGTACAAATAAAAACGTCAGCTCGTCCCGCAAAATGCAGGCCCTCACATGACTCTGTTGGTCGAAATAAGAAAAAATTATAGCTTTCAAAATGAGGTGATGCAAAAACTAGTTTTCACAATAAAAAGCATCTTTTAGTGTGTGACAGCAGTCAAACATAAAAACCCAATGTAAATATGGTATTGCTGTAATCGCACCAACCCGAAGAATAAAGTCGCCTAATCACTTATACTGCATGAGGATTGGCGTAAAAAATAAATAAAACCAATTCTTCACATACTGTTGATTTTTTTCATTCTGCCTCCCAAAGATCGCAGTAAGGCTTGGCACACATTTACCCTGCGCACTGCGCTGAGCGCTTACACCGGGGTTTCCATGTAAATCTCTGAAATACGTGATTAAGACAGAACCCCCGATGAAAAATTCCCTATAATGAGGCAGATGGAGGCACTGCAGACACCATTGGACCTGTGATTTGACAGTATCCGTCTTTTTAGGATTGCATAAATGTGCCGTCAGCTACAGTTGTGTGCACTTCTGAAAAGGACACCGCTGAACAGAGCCCAGACGGAGTCCAAAGTAAATATGCTTCCTCACTATAGTGAATGGATCACTCGAGGGTTTCATCTGAATCACGTCACTCAGAGTGTTAGGGTCGGCGGAACGCACCAGATATAAATAATAGGGGGTGCGTTCGCCGCCCGGGGTCCACCGTGCGGTAGGTGACAAGACCGCTGCTGAGTAATGGCGAATGCACCAAAAGGTGAAGTACTGCGCTCGGGTTAACGTCACCCGAACGCTAAGAGCGGCTCTGTTCACACACAGAGTCGCTAACACAAAAGACTTATGAGGACGCTGGCCCTGTTCACTTCACAGGCTAACCAGCGAGTGACGTTGCAAACGCAGACGCCAAGGACGCTGCTACTGCAGCGCGGCAATTACTATGGCCGCTGAACGACGGCGCCGGAATGACCGAGCACCGTCAGACGCTAGTGTGCAGTGCAGGAGGCACAGTGGCGTGTAGCTTGCCACAATCTGGAGCTGACTACCCAACAATCTGTCACCATTCGTAATAACCGAGGGAAGGGGTTTCAAATAAGTCAGCCACCAGTCCATGCATCCATCACCATACACACACAGCATAATATGCTACACTAGCGCATGGCCGAGCCGCCATGCAGGCTTTTTATAGCCATGCGCTTCCGGGACCTTCCAGTACTATAGGAAGGACCAATCAGATCCGACATAGGACCTGCACATGTGACCCCTGCTCTCCACTGAGAAGACAAGTTGCGGGCATGCCCAGTAGCACGGCACGAGGACTTAGCCTCCGGAGCAGTTCCCTGCAAAGCAGGTTGCGCCACCATTGCTGCACCAGAGGTGGCAGCAACATCCAGGCTCACAGAACAAGTCTGAGGGAAATGCCTGGTTCGCCGAGAATGCTGAGCAGGAGTCTGAGCGGTCGGAGGAGAATGGGAGACCGTAGGATGTCTGGCTCTGGATTCCCGCTGTGCAGTGCCAGGAATCCGACACCTAACACAGAGATTCAGATAGAAAGCCCAAAGTAAGTGCTCAGAGTAGAGCACCAGATAAATGTGATCCTAAACGTTATGCAAAATGTTCACAATAAAATCTTCCACTCAAGCCACAAAAAAAGCAAGTCCCCACTCATATCTGTCAACTGTTAATAAAAATATAGTGGTCTTCCATGTTACTGGTAGTACAAAGGCTCTGGAAAAGCTAAATGGCCCCTTGGTCCCCAGAAGATATTCAATAAATTCTCCACATCCAAATACTCCCCCTCCCTTCTGAGCCCCAGTGTGCCTAAACAACATATAGCGACCACAGGTTTGACATTTCTGTAGTGATAAGACCCTGCCTAATTTACAGGTGCATGTCTCCAGAAGCATAAGCTGGGCATAACATACTGGTCACTACAATGGCAGTTTGCAACATTCACTGCTGACTGATTCTGGAAAACACCCATGGAGTCAAAATCATCGCTACATCTGTAGATAAATTCCCAAAGGGTTATAATTTCCAAAATGTGGTCACTTCAGGGGGGAATTCTGCTTTTCAAGCATTTAGTAGATCTTTATATGGAATCCGCAAACTAGTCTAGGAAAATCTGCACTCCTGGAGGCAAATAGCGCTCCGTCCCTCATGAGTCTCTCCATATGGCAAAGTAGTACTATACAGCCACATATGGGGTATTGCCATGTTCAGTAGAAATTGTGGGACAAATTTTAGTGTCATTTTTACCCATTTCCCAGTGTAAAAATTTAAAACTTGGGGCTAACACACAATCTTGGTGGTAAAAATGTTAATTATTTGTTCTTCACTGCCAATGGTATAAATTTCTGTGACACACCTGTGGTGTCAATATGATCACTACACCCCTAGATGAATTCATTGAGAGGTTTAATTGGTAAAATGGGGTGACTTATGGGGGGTTCTGCTGTGGTGGCACCTCAGGGGCTCTGTCAATGTAACAAGTGCAGCATAATCTGCACTGTAATATGGTGCTACTTCTCTTCTGAGCTTTACATTGTTCCTCAAAAGTAGGTTTTAGCCACATATGGGGTATCATTGAACTCTGGAGAAATTGCAAAACAAAACGTCATGGTCCATTTTCTCCTTTTGCTCTTGTGAAAATACAAAATTTGTAGCTAAAAAAGATTTTTTCTCGGAAAAATGTGATTTTTTTTATTTTCACGGCTTAACTTTATAAACTTCTGTGAAGCTCCTGTAGGTTTAAGGTGCTCAATACACTTCTAGATAAGGTCCCAAAGGGGTCTAGTTTCCAAAATGGGGTCAATTGTGGGGGTTTCCACTGTTTAAGCACGTAAGGGGTTCTTCAAACGCGACATGGCATCTGCTAATTATTCCATCAAATTTTGCATTCAAAAAGTCAAATGGCGCTCCTTCCCTTCCAAGCCCTGCCGTGCGCCCAAACAGTAGTATTCTCCCACATATAGAGTATCGGCATACTCAGGAGAACTTGCACAACAAAATGTATGGAGCAATTTCTCCTGTTACCCTTATGAAAATGCAAAATTTGGAGCTAAAAAAAAATTATCTGGGAAAAATGTGATTTTTTGCATTTTCACATCTCTATGTTATACACTTCTGTGAAGCACCTGTGGGTTCAAGGTGCTCAATATACATCTAGATAAGTTCTCTAAGGGGTCTAGTTTCCAAAATGGTGTCACTTGTTGGGGGTTTCTACTGTTTAGGCACATCAGGGGCTCTCCAAACGCGACATGGCAACTGCTAATTATTCCAGCATATTTTACATTCAAAAAGTCAAATGGCGCTCCTTTCCTTCCAAGCCCTGCCATGTGACTAAACAGTAGATTTCCCCCACATATGGAGTATTGGCATGGTCAGGAGAAGTTTCACAATAAAATGTGTGGTGCAGTTTGTCCTGTTACCCTTGCAAAAGTAAAAAAAAAATTAGGTCTAAAAGGAAAATTTTTGAGAAAGAAAAGTAAATGTTTCTTTTTTCCTTCCACATTCCAAAAATTCCTGTGAAGCACCTAAAGGGTTAATAAACTTCTTGAAAGTGATTTTGAGTACCCTGAGGGGTGCAGTTTTTAGAATGGTGTCATTTTGGGTCTTTTCTGTCATATAGGCCCCTCTAAGTCATAACTTCTTATATGGTGGATGGGGTATTTAGTTCTTTCCGGTTTGTGAGTGTGGGTGCTACTACTACTCGTGCTCCCTTATATTTACACCCCATTGTGAATAGATTGCTCTCACAAACTGCTAACATGGCACCCGTTAGCACCCGCTGAGTCATATAGCCTCCGGTTGCAGCTCGTAAACTACACTCGCTACTAGCCATGGTATAGTGGGTAATTTAGATTTCTCATGATAATGACAAGTTTTTCTCTAAATTGTAATAAAACAGAGGGTACACTGTTAACCTAGAAGATGCATGTTTCCAGTAATTTAGAACAAAAGAAATGTTCTAATCAATTTTCTCGCACCAGCATTATCTTAAGTATTATTTGTTTACAGTTATTATCCATGAGCAAAGCAATCGAGGCAGGATCTGCAGTAAACTCTGGCCAATTATAATGATTTTCACCCATATGTGGGAAATAGAATACATTTGTTTCATTTTAACTAATTTGTATCTTGAATGTTTACAGAAACAACGAGAAATTAATCATTTCATTCTTATTTTCCATTAGCAACAAGATGTGTAAAATTATCCTTTCTAATAGAATGGATGAAGCACTGCTTGGGTTCTATAATGAAAGACAGTGTTGGTTATGTATTTTTTTATATAATAAACAAAGTGAAATTTGTTTGCTCTGGAGAATCCAATTGAGAATCTCTGATCCTTGCAGCAGGTCACAAAGAACTAATTAACCTGCAGAATCATCAACATCATTTGGATAAAGCTCATCTATATATTGGAGACAATCAATAACACTTTTCTTCAAAAGGAAATCGATGCGTAGTGAATGAAGGGGTGTAGAAACCAATTGTCTAATATAACATGAAAAATTACTAATTTTTGGAGAAATGTTGTAATAATGCAGTTACGTTCTCTATCATAAAACTATCTGCATGTCCTTAGCCTGAATGGGGTTCTCATATCCCTGTCCTGTTATATGTGATGTTCTAGTTATCTGTATTAGGGCTCATACATGCCATGGTGTTATGTAACTGTGGTGTATGGTCTTTGAAATGTTAGTTATTATGGATGAGCTCACCTGTAGAAGCACAGTAATGCACTGCTTCCTGGGAAGAATATGGTCCATATAGTGCACTATACAATGATATCGACACTCTGGAACACCATTGAGATTCTACATCACATGTATCTGCCCTAATAAATAACAAAAAATAAAGGCAACGCTTTAATGAATAATGAGAAACAATGTGGATTTATTCACCAAAGATGCAATGTATCAGCATCCTTTTCTATTTCTTGATATAATATTTGGCTTTTCTCCTTGGCAGAATATTGATGCACCCACAATTTTGGACTGTTTTGTTAAATACAGCTCTGGAAAAAATTGAGACCACTTTCAAATGTTCAGTTTGTCTGATTTTTCTCTTTATAGGTATACTAGCTATGAACCCGTTCTATGCCTGGGTGGCGAACATTTTTATTGGTATATGGTCTCCCATCCTGGTATGTGCTGCCCCCCTCCTATCCTGGTGTGCATGGCACCCCTCATCCCAATCCTGGTATGCATGGTACCCTCACCCCCTCAATCCTGGTAAGCATGGCACCCTATTCCTCATTCTGGTATGCATGGTCCCCTCACCCCCCAATCCTGGTATGCATGGTACCCCCTTATCCCTATCCTGGTATGTATAGTCCCTCACCCCCATATCCTGGTATGCATGGCCCCCTCACCCCCCAATCCTGGTAAGCATGGTCCCCTCACCCCCCTATCCTGGTATGCATGGTCCTCACACTCCCGTATCCTGGTATGCATGGTCCCCCTCTCCCCCCTATCCTGGTTTGCATGGTCCTCTCACACCCCCCATCCTGGTATGCATGGTCCCCTCACCCCCCTTTTATGGTATGCATGGTCCCCTTACCCTCCTTTCGTGGTATGCATGGTCCCCTCACCCCCCTTTCGTGGTATGCATGGTCCCCTCACTCCCCTTTCGTGGTATGCATGGTCCCCTCACTCCTCTTTCGTGGTATGCATGGTCCCCTCACCCCCCTTTTGTGGTATGCATGGTCCCCTCACTCCCCTTTTTTGGCATGCATGGTCCTCTCACTCCTTTCGTGGTATGCATGGTCCCCTCACCCCCCTTTCGAGGTATGCATGGTACCCTCACTCCTCTTTCATGGTATGCATGGTCCCCTCACCCCCTTTTCATGGTATGCATGGTCCCCTCACCCCCCCTTTCGTGGTATGCATGGTCTTCTCACCCCCCTATCCTGGTATGCACAGTCCCCTCACTCCACTTTCGTGGTATGCATACTCCCCTCACCCCCCTATCCTGGTATGCTTGATCCCCTCACCTCCCAATGCTGGTATGCATGGTCCCCTCTCCCCCCTTTCCTGGTATGCATGGTCGCCTCACCCCCCTTTCCTGGTATTCATAGTCCCCCTCACCCCTATTAAACTACACACATACAGAAAAAAACATTTATACTCACCCTTCTTTCCTGTGCTCCAGCGCTGTCACGTTCTTCTGGAGGCCGGGGGGAAGGAGTCTGGCACCAGAGTACGCGCATGCCCATCGTGCTGCCCAGCACCATATTGCTGAAGATACACTGCAAATGTGTCTTCAGTAAAATGGCGCCGGATCGTGCTATGCGCATGCGCGATTCCGGCCGCACTCCTGCCCCGGTCTCCGGCCGAAGAGAAGCACCACGACAATGCTCCTCCCGGTCAGGTAAGTATGTAAGTATGGTGCCTGAGATCACGGTATGTACGCATACCGCCATCTCCGGGCGCCATACACACTCCTTACCGCTGGATGCCTCATTCTGTCTGGAGCTAGACTGCGCAGGCGCATTGCGCTTGCGCAGTCTATAAAGGCTTCAGACAGAGTGATGCTTAGCCCGTTATATTATAGATTGTTTAGTAAAATGTAAATTGTTCTTTTAGTCTATAAACTTCTGACAACGTGTCTCCGAATTTCCAAGCAAAAAAATTTTGGATTTTTTTTCTGACAAAAATGGTCAAAATTAAAAAAAAAAGCAAACAGTGCTTTCATACCTCAAATAGTGCAAAGAAAACAAGTTCAGAATAATTTAGAAACAACAATACTAATGTTTTAACTCGGGAAGAATTCAGAAATCAATATTATGTGGAATAACCATGATTTTTCAAAACAGCTTTCATGCCTTTCATGCGTCTTGGCATGCTTGCCATCAATCTTTCACACTGCTTCTGGCACAACAATTTAAGGAGTTCTTTGCTTGATGGCTTGTGGCTATCCATCATCCTGTTGATTACATTCCAGAGGTTTTCAATGGGGTTCAGGTCTGGAGAATGTGCTGCCCATGACAGGGTTTTGATGTGGTGGACTCTTAAGTAACCTCCCTAAATCTGACATTTCCCTCTCCATGGGTGGCACCACAATAACACCCCGGCAGCAGGCGCGCTGTCTGGGTGTTATGTTTGACACCAATCTCTCCTTCACATCCCATATACAATCTCTTGCCCGCTCTTGCCACTTACACCTAAAGAACATCTCTAAAATCCACCCTTTTCTCACCATGGAAACAACAAAAACCCTCACTGTAGCATTGATCCACTCCCACATAGATTACTGCAATGCTCTATTAATTGGCATCCCCATTACTTGACTATCCCCTCACCAGTCAATACTTAATGCAGCAGCCAGAGTCATCTATCTGGCTAATCAGTACTCGGACACGTCCGCTCTTCGCCAGTCCTTACATTGGCTGCCCATTCATTATAGGATCCAATTCAAAGTACTTGTTCTCACCCATAAAGCTCTCCACAGTGCAGCACCCCCCTACATCTCTGCAAACGACTTTCGACTAACCTCTGCACTAATCCGTACCTCCCACTCCCGATTCCAAGACTTCTCCCGCGCTGTGCCAACCCTCTGGAATGCTCTACCCCAAGAAATTAGGACTATCCACAATTTGCATAGTTTCAGGCACTCCCTCAAAACACATTTGTTCAGAGCGGCCTATCACGTTCACTAATCAAAGTCATTCTATGTGTAAGTGTGCATGTGTAGCCCATTCACTTTCTTCATCCATCCCTCACTCCCTCAAGATGGCTGGACCATCATTGTAAATACACACCTGTACTTTGTATCTCCTCCACCTCATTGTAGATTGTAAGCTCTCACGAGCAGGGTCGTCTTATTTTGCTTTAATTGTTGTATTGTTAACGTTGTTACGTATGACTCATGTTTTGAAACTGTTAAACTGTAAAGCGCTGCGGAATATGATATATACACTCACTGGCCACTTTATTAGGTACACCTGTCCAACTGTGTGTTAAGACTTAATTTCTAATCAGCCAATCACATGGCGGCAACTCAGTGCATTTAGGCATGTAGACATGGTCAAGACAATCTCCTGCAGTTCAAACCGAGCATCAGTATGGGGAAGAAAGGTGATTTGAGTGCCTTTGAACGTGGCATGATTGTTGGTGCCAGAAGGGCTGGTCTGAGAATTTCAGAAACTGCTGATCTACTGGGATTTTCACGCACAACCATCTCTAGGGTTTACAGAGAATGGTCCGAAAAAGAAAAAAAATCCAGTGAGCGGCAGTTCTGTGGCCGGAAATGCCATGTTGATGCCAGAGGTCAGAGGAGAATGGGCAGACTGGTTCGAGCTGATAGAAAGGCAACAGTGACTCATATTGCCACCCGTTACAACCAAGGTAGGCAGAAGAGCATCTCTGAACGCACAGTGCGTCGAACTTTGAGGCAGATGGGCTACAGCAGCAGAAGACCACACTGGGTACCACTCCTCTCAGCTAAGAACAGGAAACTGAGGCTACAATTTGCACAAGCTCATCGAAATTGGACAGTAGAAGATTGGAAAAACGTTGCCTGGTCTGATGAGTCTCGATTTCTGCTGCGACATTCGGATGGTAGGGTCAGAATTTGGCGTAAACAACATGAAAGCATGGATCCATCCTGCCTTGTATCAACGGTTCAGGCTGGTGGTGGTGGTGTCATGGTGTGGGGAATTTTTTCTGGGCACTCTTTGGGCCCCTTGGTACCAATTGAGCATCGTTGCAACGCCACAGCCTACCTGAGTATTGTTGCTGACCATGTCCATCCCTTTATGACCACAATGTACCCAACATCTGATGGCTACTTTCAGCAGGATAATGCGCCATGTCATAAAGCTCGAATCATCTCAGATTGGTTTCTTGAACATGACAATGAGTTTACTGTACTCAAATGGCCTCCTCAGTCACCAGATCTCAATCCAATAGAGCATCTTTGGGATGTGGTGGAACGGGAGATTCGCATCAGGGATGTGCAGCCGACAAATCTGCGCCAACTGTGTGATGCCATCATGTCAATATGGTCCAAAATCTCTGAGGAATGCTTCCAACACCTTGTTGAATCTCTGCCACGAAGAATTGAGGCAGTTCTGAAGGCAAAAGGGGGTAGAACCCCTTACTAGCATGGTGTACCTAATAAAGTGGCCAGTGAGTGTATATATATATATATATATATATATAAGCAGCACCAAAACCTTGCTTGTAATTGTTCAGAAAATTTACATGGGAGAGAGGAGCAAATGAGAGAGAGGACACTGCTGACCATAAGAGCTTACACTTTACATGAGAAAGAGACAGAGAGAGAGGGGACCCCGCTGACTATAAGATCGTACACTTCATAAGGCGATAAGGAGAACCCCGCTGACCATAATATCTTACACTCTACATTAGAGAGAGAACCCCACTGACCAAAATATTTTATACTCTGCAGCAGAGGTCTCAAACGGCATTCCTCAAGGGCCGCAAACAGGTCATGTTTTCAGGATTTCCTTGTATTGCACAGGTGATAATTTAAGCACAGATAATGATTCCAGCAATACTAAGGAAATCTCAAAAACACACATGGTTTGTGGCCCTTGAGGAATGCAGTTTGAGACCTCTGCTCTACAGCAAAAAGAGAGGAACCTGTTGATCATAAGAGCTTACACTCTATGTTAGTAAGAGAGGATCCCTGTTGACCATAAGAGCCTACACTCTACAGGAAAGAGAGGGGAAACTGCTGATCATAAGATCTTACACTCTAAGTAGAAAGAGAGGACCTCCATTGACCATAAGAACTTAAACTTTACAGGCGAGAGAGGACCACACTGACCATAAGAGCTTACAGTATGTAGGAGAGAGATGACCCTGCTGTCAATAAGCACTTACTCTTTACAGGCTCGAGAGGACATTTCTGGCCGACACTGTGCTTGGTTATATCCGGCTGTCCCAGTACTAAACAATAGAGTGGAAGTACTTATGAGTGGATCCACACCATTTTATTAGGGCATTTCTTTGGATCAGTGGGGGTCCTAACGGTCAGACCTCCAGTAATCAACAAGTTATGGCCTATGCTGTGAATAGGTGGAAATCACCCTTTAACATATTAGTCTATGCCTTATAAAGACATTTATGCTGATGTTTTCTTGCTTCCCGTTATGGAAATGACATAAGATTCTCTGTTAGCTATATCTCTTGCATGACTTTGTTGTTATGGAGTTCATCACCTAACATACTGTGCAGAGCTGCAAACATGCCGCGACTATAAATAAATGGTAACGATAATAATAAAATGTGTGTTTGAGGCACATATTATAAACTAGTGACTGGGAGATGATTTACTAGCCCCCTGCAATATCCCACCGTTCAGGTGTGCGTGAAAGCTTAATTAGGTCTGTGCTGCTTGTATTATTCCTCTGCATTTGGCCATGAGTGATACATTGCTGGACAGATAAAACAATTTTTCACTTCGCGATGCCACATTTAAATCTCCGCAGGATCTATGCATGTCGCTGAGTGGAGGTCTATTTTATTTGCTCAACCTCCCGGTGTTTTCTTGTTCCTTCTGCTTCCTTTAGCCCGAAGAACTCCTCCACAAACAGACAACACACCATTTTAATAAGACGCGATGCAATATAAACACAGCATAAAGCATGGAATCATTTTGCTGGGCTTTTTCCATGCTCAGTCTGTGCTTACGTTCCAGTTAGCACGTTTGCTTGGAACGTTAAAGGGCATAAAATGAAGTAAACAGGAGGACATGTAGCGAGTGCTGAAGCTGCGGAGGATGTATTTATATATATATATTGGGTTTTTTGATGTTGGTTTTCGATTAGCCTTGTTGACCAGCCTTATCACATACTGTTCTTTAAAATACCACAGTAAATGTCATCAGATACATGGGCGAAGAGTGATTTTCTCCGCTTTGTTATTCCACGTGGTAGTGAAATTTGGATCAGTAACTTGTGTTGCTTTTGAGGAAGATAATCCTCACATATAGGAGATGCTAGAGACAAGTCACCATTACTCTGTTTTCTGTTAGTTTTCATTGTGCCCACAGAAGTAGTAAATGTGGATGATGATAACAATGATAGTGGGGATGACCATTTACCAGTAAGTGTCTTTTACCCAAACGGAGCAGAGCTATGCTTGTCATCTGGCATACCTTACACATACCGTACTTACAGACTCAATTAGGCCTTATTCACTATTCTAGTAAAATTAAGTTGCATGATGGAACGGCCAGGGGCAGATTTACTGTCTGTGAAGCCTGTACACATAGGATCATAATAGAAAAAGGGACCACTGTTTCCCTAAAAGCAGCAATCTGCTACTGGATAGCACGTATGGCACAGAGTTATTGATAATGGCTCATAGTTACTGGTAGAAGAAGAAGTGGCCCATTTTCTGTTTTTGCATAGGGGTCCTCTGGTGTCTGTGTCATCCCCCAGGAATGACATTTTGTGTGTCACCTACTGCTTGTATTCTGTCATCCATAGGAACTAAAGCCTTAGGCTAGGTTCACATTTGCGGTTGAGTATGCAGCGTATCGTCCGCCACCGCAAATGCATACAAAAACGCATGCAAACACATGCGGTTGCAGACTATTGGCAAGTGCTATTTTCCCGGTGAATTTTTTAATGTACACAAGCCACGCCCAGTGGGCGTGTCTATGTAAATTGTTGCATATGCAAACGCAAAGCGTACACATGTGCTTGCGTATGCCTGCGTTCTCATAGGCTGTCATGTGTTATTTTGACACAAGCGTCCGCATGCGGATGGCCGTGGATATTTGACGCCCCCAGAATTGCAACATGGTGCGTTTTCCGTGCCACGCCGCACCCTGGAAACGACGCATGTGTACACATCCACAGACGAACGCATGCAAACGCATGTTCATGCATACACCATGTTACAGATAGGTATGCATGACACATGCGGATGGATGCAGATAAAACGCGGCAGACACAACCGCAAATGTGAAACCAGCCTTATTCAGACTTCCATGAGTTTTCATATACATTAAAACTTGTACTATTGTTCAGAAGTTATCAACTTTGATCATCAGGATTTCATCAGTGATATTTCACTAAGAAAAAAAATGAACAAAACCGGCAAAGCTCCTCTCCGTTACTATATCAATCATGGACAGCACACGGATGACACTCTAATGTCATCCGTGTGCTGTCCGTCATTTTTACCGACCCATAGACTTGTATGGATATTTTAGATCATTAACTTGTATGGATATTTGTGATCATAGACTTCTATGGGTATTTTTGATCATAGGCTTATATTGGTATATTTTATTACAGACTTGTATGTGTATTTTTTTGAAGACTTGTATCTTTATATTTTCTTATAGATTTGTATAGTTATTTTTGATTGTAGACATATATGAATAATTTTAATTATAGACTTGTGTTGGTGTTTTTCGATGTAGATGTGTATGAGTATTTTTGATCACAGACTTGTATGGGTATTTTTAATCATAGACATATATAGGTAATTGAATCCTTGATTTATATAAAAAATGGACGTGTCTTCGTGATTTTTTAATGATCAATCAGTCCTCAACAAATATGTAAACGTGTACACAGGCCAATTGGCCATAATGGGTACTTGTTATATCTGCAAAAAACACAGATAGCACTCGTACGTGTCTCATGGACATTTGAATAAGGCCTTAGTCTGTTTTCTACACACCATTAATTCAGAGGAGTGTAGGCACAAAATACAGCAGTTATTAGTTACTAGATTATGGCCCGATGCTATCGCATCGGGAGGATGCAATAGCATCACACCTCTTGCCATGTTATCCCTCAACACACACACTCCTCTCACCTTTCACCATCTCCACTCACTCTCTCACTCCACATACGACCCCTTCTCTCACTCCGTCTCTCATACTCACGCCGTCATCGCCGCTGCTCCACGATCCCCATCTTCTTCCGCCGGTGCCATCCTGGATCCAGACGTTGTCCACGCCGGCGACATGTTCTTGCGGTGACGCCATCTTGAGTATCGTGAAATCCCGCGATACTCAAGATGGCGTCGCCGGAAGAACATGTCGCCGGCGTGGACGATGTCGGGATCCAAAATGGCGTCGGTGAAATCTCGCGAGTTTTCGCCGACGCCATTTTGGATCCCGACGTCGCCGGCAACATGTTCTTGCGGCGACGCCATCTTGAGTATCGCGGGATTTCGCTGATCCAAAATAGCGTCGCCGCAGGAACATGTCGCCGGCGTGGATGCCGTCGGGATCCAAAATGGCTTGGATCCCGACGTCCCCCACGCCGGCGACATGTTCTTGCGGCGACGCCATCTTGACTATCGCGGGATTTCGCCGATCCAAAATGGCGTTGCTGCAAGAACATGTCGCCGGCCTGGAGGATGTCTGGATCCAGGATGGCGCCGGCGGAAGATGATGTCGGGGATCGTGGATCAGCGGCGATGATGGCGTGAGTATGAGAGACGGAGTGAGAGAAAGGGTCGTATGTGGAGTGAAAGAGTGAGTGGAGATGGTGAAAGGTGAGAGGAGTATGTGTGTTGAGGGTTAATATGGAAAGAGGTGTGCGGTGACGTCACCGGTTACAACTGGACGGAAGTTGTTACAACCGGAAGCTGCTTAGGGCATTTATTATTATAGATAACCAGGTACAGACTGGGGATGAAATTCAGCCCTGGCATTTGAAATCACACAGGCCCATGCTGTCCTCATCCCCAAGCACCAGATGGGATATATTACAAATATTACCCTGGATGGAGGAAAGCAAGATTTACTACAAGACCAATATTTCAAATGATACCCATGGCCTGCTGGGGTAAGTGACGGAGTCAGCGACTTTGTGCTCTGTCATAACTCTTAACAGTGTGGGTGTCTTGAGAACAACGATACTGTTAACAGTGTAGCAGACAAGGCAGCTCACAACCAGACAGACCCTTCTGGCATTTGCCAGAATGGCCAGTCCAGCCCTGGTTATAACATTGTGCTAAATGGAACCTATCAGCAGGATTTTGCTAAGATAACTACACACAGGACCATATTGGTGCTTTGATACTGAGTAAAATGATACCTGTGGTAAATAAAAATATTTTTTGGATTTTGTGTAATCATGGTTTGAAGGTTTCTTATAATCATAGCTTCAGGCATCAGAACGGGACTGGAGTAGGCTCTGCTATGGCCCCTCTCTGCTGATTCTGTTGTCTTTATCATCCTCCTGGTTTAAGCCTAAATCTGCACTTGCGCCACCATAGGTGCCATCTTACAGAATAATACCAGGAGGTAAGTGTGCGCAAGCGCCGCCCGCTGCTAGGATGGTATCGGCACACAGTTTAAACTAGGAAGACGATAAAGACAACAGGAGCAGTGGAGGGCTGTGGCAGAGCCAAAAACCCTACCCACAGTCCCGTCCCAATTCATGAAGCTATGATTGTAACAAAATTCATATAGCACAAGTCATATAACCAGGTTGAGAACATACCCACAAAATTTTAAAGTGTAGTGATGAGCGAGTATACTCATTGCTCGGGTGTCCTCCGAGTATTTGGCGTGCTTGGAGATTTAGTTTTTGTCGTCTTATCTGCATGATTTGCGACTGCTAGACAGCTTGAATACATGTGTGGAATGCCAATTTGTTAGAGAATTCCCACATGTATTCAGCCTGTCTGCAAGTCGCAAATTATGCAGATAAAACGATGAAAACTAAATCTCCGAGCATGCCAAAATACTCGGAGGACACCTGAGCATGCTTGGGAAAACCTGAGCAACAAGTATACTCGCTCATCACTATTAAAGTGTTCTCCCTTCAGTTAGACAGACAGATAATAAAGCTGGGGAGTACTCTTATACATAATGAAAACTTGTGAAACCATCAAAAGATGGAGTAACCATAAACCACCAAGTGCCAATTAAAAGATACAAGTTTATCAAGATGATTAAAAATGGAAAATTTCAAGCATAGAATGTCAAGGTCTAATAAGGAAAAAAAAATGAGTAATAGAAGGAATTGCAGAGTCTGATGTAGGGTATGGGAACAACCTCTGGGAGCCCCAGCATATAAACCAAGGTCGTTAGATAAGATAAAATAGCAAGTGCACACAAAAGTCAAAAAGACAATCCTAGTTAGTTCTTGCAAGAACCGTAAACATCATGGTAATTTGATATCAATATGTGCAATTATCAAAATGAGAAATGCTTATCCATAGTATTCCAGGACTAAAATGCGCTCCTTGCTACCCCAACGCGCGTTTTGTGTAGTTGCTTTTTCAAAGGGAAGAGTCAAGGGGAAGCTAAGATTATAAGAAATCTTCAAACCCTGATTACACAAAATCCACAGGTATCATTTTAATCAGTATCAAAGCACCAATATGGTCATGTGTATTTAATTTAGCAAAATCCTTCTCACAGGTTCTCTTTAAATACAGTAAAATAAAGAGCTTTGTTAAAATTTAAAATTGCTCCAATTTGCATAGGACTGTAAATATGGCATACATTTCAATAGGACTGCAAGCATTATGTACACTTGTATAAGATTGCAAGTACTGCATACATTTTCCAAGGATTACAAGTATTGCATATATTTGGATAGGATTGCAGATATCGCATACATTTGCATAGAGATTCCAAATTTTGCATACATTTGCATAGGATGGCATTTTGGAACAAGTGTAAGAAAGTCTATTAAAACACCTAGCGGAAGCATATTCCACACGATCAATTTTATCTGAAGTGCCTTTGGCTTTACTGTATAGTATCACACTTTCCAATTACATCCGTTAGACTTTAATCCTTCCGAGAATTAGACACAAATACTAATAGTCTCACCTGCTAGCTTTGTTTTGTCTTTTTTCAGGCTACTAAGGAGAAAATTGTTTCAGGTACTTCCAGAACAGCAAATATTGATGTTTTGTGGGCTTCCTGCCTTCCTCAACCTGTCACTTACTTTGTAGTCGCACAGCTAAAGTTGATTTTAAGCATGAAGCGCTGTGAAAGTAAAATTCTTTTGAGAGCCAAGGACCTGAATTATATTTCGTAAAGGAAAATTGATTTATAAGAATAAATACCAGTATCAAACCCATTCAGATGTAATTGTCAGAGCGCTTAAAACAGTTGCAGACTGAAAAGCGTTTGTACAAAGGCTCCATATCCAATGGCTCTATTCATGCACAGTTTTAGCGCCGTATAGTCTGCGCTCTATTTAATGGTGTGATTTAAAAAGAAACTCTTTATAGCTCTTATCAGAAAGTTTACTAATGGGACGTACTTTATAAAGCAAAATAACATATGGAGTTCAAACTGCGCTTTGATTCCAAGTTCCTTGTGTGTTTTTACCATTGACGAAATGTAAATGTAGTTGTCTTGTGTGCCCTTGTCTACAAGCAATGTGCCATAAACACTCATAAATTACTTTTTCGATTGATATTCCAACTACTTTCTTCATCAAATCACTAAAGAGTTTGTCTGATAAGAAATACATTGATTTTCAGATTACAGCACGTCGATGTTAGTAGGGTAACTACACTGTTCCCCATGCTGCAGGTTGGTTCCCATTGGTCCTTGCTTCTTTCACCTTCTCTGTGAATCAGTTAAGCCTTTTCATATGTTTTACTCTCTTTTCTCACGTTACTGTCTGCTACATTGCAGTACTTCTGCTTTCCAGTTGTGTCCTATAAGTGTTCTCCTACTAAGCTCTGCCAGAACCGATCTTTATTAGGCACCCTATAATCACTGCATATGAGGTAGCAGAGTGGCCACTCCCTTCTAGACGCAAGGTGCTGTGGTCGCTATTGATCATGGCCCCTCACTCCCTGATGTCCTTGACCTTCCCTCATCAAGACGAGTTGAAAAATACCCATTGCAGTGGTCTTACTGTATTTTTAATGTAAACTTTTTTGAAAGGGGTGGTCCACTACATTAAACTACTCTAACCCCTTCATAACCAGGTGATTTTCCTTTTTTTACATTTTTTCCTCCCCTTCTTCCAAGCACCATACCTTTTTAATTTTCCGTTCACATAGACATTTGAGGGCTTGTTTTCTGTGTGACGAGTTGTACTTTTGAATGACTCCATTCATTTTATCATGTGATGCACTGGAAAGCTGGCAAAAAATTGCAAGTGTATTGAAATTGCAAAAAAAGTACAATTCCACAGTTGTTTTTTCAATTTGTTATTTACAATGTTCACTATATGGCAAAGCCGACCTGGCAATATAATTCTCTAATTCAGCATGATTATGCAGATACCAAACATGTATAGTTAATTTTTTTACTTTAATCCCTTCACGACCTTAGATGTATCCATACGTCCAGGTCACCTGGTACTTACCAACCATGGACGTATGGATTTTTTTAATGGATATGTTTCAGACAGCTGACACCCAGCACTCAGTGCCAGGAGAGGTGCCCCTAAATGTTGCAAACACGTAGCAAGCAGGGAGAGGGAAGACCTTGTATTGGCATCCAGTGATGTCATCATGGGGGGCTTGATCGTTGCCATGGTGACCCGATGGCATCATGACGACATCCGGGTCATGAAGGACTAGCAAGATAGTTAGATCATACGCAGTGCATGGTCTAACTTGTGTCTGTAGAAATCGCAAAATTATATATATATAGGCAAAAAACGATGCTTTATCATCATACCGCTGAACAAAAAGTGGAAGAAAACGCAGTCAAAAAGACAAATGTAAATAAAAATTGTACTTCTGAAACAATAATCTTGTCCCACAAAAAACAAGCCACAATACAGGTCAATCAGCAGAAAAATACAATAGCTCTCAGAATAAAGCGATGCAAAAATAATTATTTTTTCTATAAAATAGTTTTTATTGTGTAAAATCGCCAAAACATAAAAAATAAATAAATGAGGTATCGCTGTAATCATACTGACACGAAGAATAAAGTCATCTATTTTACAATACACGGAACAGCATACAAAAAATTTCAACTATTCCTGAATTGTTGGTTTTTGTTTATTCTGCTTCCCATAAATTGGAAAAGAGTATGATTAAAAAATGTCATGAGCACGAAAATGGTACCAATAAAAACTTCACCTCGTCCCGCAAAAAATAAGGTTTCACATCACTCTGTCGGCAGAAATATAGAAAAATTATAGCTCTCAAAATATAACAATGCAAAAATTTGTTTTTGGAAAAAAGTGTCTTTTACTGTGTGACAGCAGCCAAACATAAAACCCGATATAAATCTGGTAATGTAATCGCACCGACCTGAAGGATAAAGTCATCTAATCACTTATACCACACGAAGAACAAAATAAAAAATAAATAAAACCAATTTTTCACCTGCGGTTGATTTGTTCATCCTGCCTCTCAAAGATCAGAGTAAGGCTTGGCTCACATTTATCCTGCATTCTGCACTCAGCACTTTCACCAGGGTTTCCATGTAAATCTCTGAAATATGTGATTTAGACGGAACATTCAGTGGAAATTGCCTGTAATGAGGCAAATTGAGGCACTGAGGATACTGTCTGGTCTTTTGGTCCGGTGGTGTCAGTCTTTTTAGGTGTGCATAAAAGTGCCGTCAACCTTAGTTTTGTGCAATTTTGAGAAGAAGGATGACGCTAAACAGAGGCCACATAGAGTCCAAAGTAACTCTGCTGCCTCATTATAGTGAATTGCTTCCTCGGTGGTTTCATTTGCATCATGTGACTGGACATCCAGAATCTCTGAGTGGATACAAGGCCGCCGATGCCCTGCTGGGTTGCTGGTGATCCTCTGCTCTGAGCTCTGGCCTCCAGTTTAGTCCTGTCTACTAAAGCTAAATTTTTGCTCTGCTATTGTTCCATGAGATTTTGTCTGGTTTACTTAGTGTTTGTGTTCAGCCAGCCCTGGTTGGGACTGGCTGAACTCCATTTTTGTCTCTGATCAGTTGATCTCTTTGCTCTGTTTTCAGAATATACCTGAGTGCTGATATAGTGATTTTGAAGTCTAGTGACTTCAGGGCCTTTTCTATCAGACGTGTTGGACATTATTTTTGGCAGGGTTTTTGCGTGATTGCAGACAGTTGCTTTTCTTTCCTGTCCTATCTAGTTAGTGAGGGCCCCATCGTTTGCTCAGCCTGTCTTTCTGTCTTTGTTTGTGTTTTCATCTGTTTTCACCGTCAATACATGTTGGGGGCTGTCTATTGCTTTAGGGTCTGCTCTGGGGCAGTTTAGATTTCCCCTTTCTTTCTTTAGGTTTATTTAGTTCTCCGGCTGTGATCGAGGTGTCTAGGACCACCGTAGGAACACCCCACGGCTACTGTTAGTTGTTGTGAATAGGATCAGGGGTCTGCAATCCGCTAGCTACCAACCTCTCCGGTTTTCTGGACTTAGCTTGTATTTTTTGTTTTTTCCTCCTCCGGTGACTCATTCATAACACATTTCCCAGTGCGAAAATGTAAAATCTGGGGCTAAAACAAAAAGTTGGTAGTAATAATTTAATTATTTTTTTCTTCACAGCCCATTGGTATAAAATTCTGTGATCCACCTGAGGTGTCAATATGAATTCATTTAGAGGTGTAGTTTGTAAAATGGGGTCTCTTACTGGGTGTTCTGCTGTTCTGGCACCTTAGGGTTCTCCCAATGTGATATTGCTCCCTCAAACCAGTCCAGCAAAATCTGAACTCCAATGTGGCACTTGTTCCCTTTCTGAGCTATACACTGTGCCTCAAAAGTAGTTTTTAACCCCATATGGGGTGGGGTATCATCGTACTTAGGAGGAATTGCACAACAAAATTTGGGGTCAATTTTCTCCTGTTACCTTGTGAAAATAAAATATTTGGGACTAAAAGAACATTTTTGTGGGAAAAATGTGATTTTTTTATTTTCACGACTCAATGTTATAAATTTCTGAGAAGCACCTGGGGATTCAAAGTGCTTACTACACATCTTATTTCCAAAATGATGTCACTGGTGGGAAACTTCCACTGTTTAGGCACATCAGAGACTCTCCAAGCACAACATGGTGTCTGCTAATTATTCCAGCAAGTTTTCCATTCAAAAAGTCAAAAAGTGCTCCTTCCCTTCAGATTCCTGCCACACACCCAAACATGGATCCATGATTAAGACTCTTTTGAGTTGAAACGCGTTGGATTTTTTACCATCCACTGGGGTAACCACTACCTGTAACATGTTCTTTTAACGAAAAGCAATAAAGGAATATTTTTTATAACTACCTTGCTGCCTGAGATCGCTGGAGATTACTGTGTGTAAAGAATAAAGTTGCCTATAGCACATGAGGAATGGCATAAAAAGGAAATAAAACCAATTCTTCACATGCTGTTGATTTTTTTTATTCTGCCTCCCAAAGATCACAATAAGGCTCTGCGCACATTTATCATGCGCTCTGCACTGAGTGCTTACACCGGGGTTTCCGTGTAAATCTCTGAAATACCTGATTCAGACAGAACCTCTGGTGGAACATTCCCTGTAATGAGGCAGAAGGATACACTGTGGACGCCGCCTGACCTGTGATCTGATGGTGTCCGTCTTTTTAGGATTGCATAAAAGTGCTGTGTCGGCCACAATATTATGCACTTCTGAAAAAAGAACACTGCGGAACAGAGGCCAGACGGAGTCAAGAGTAACTCTGTTGCCTCACTTTAGTGAATGGATCCATCGGGGGGGTTTCATCTGAATCATGTCACTCTGAGATTTAGATGGAAACACCAAAGTAAGTGGTCAGCATAGAGCACCGAATAACTGTAATCCTAAACGTAATGTAAAATCTTCCCAATAAAAGCTTCTACTCAGTTTACAAAAAGAGCAAGTCGCCACTCAGATCTGTCATCTGTTAGTGGAAATATAGGGGGCTTCCACATTACTGGTAGCACAAAGGCTCTGGAAAAGCGAAATAGCTCCTCACCTGCCAAAAGAAATTCAGCAAATTCTTCGCTCCCAAATCCAAATGCCTCCTCCCTTTTGAGCCCCAGTGTGCCTAAACAATGTATAGTACCCACATGTTTGGCATTTCTGTAGTTATGAGAGTACGCCTAATTTACAGGTGCGTGTCTCCTGAAGCATGAGCTGGGCATAATGTACTGGTGACTGCAACATACTGATCACTACAACAGCAGTTTGCAATTTTCACTCAGCAACATCCACTGTTGCCTGTTTCTGGAAAACACCCATGGAGTCAAAATCGTCACTAAATTTGTAGATAAATTTTCAAAGGGTTATAATTTCCAATATGTGGTCACTTGAGGGAGGATTCTGCTTTTCTATACTTAAGAGCTCTTTATATGGAATTCACAAACTAGTCTAGAAAAATTTGCACTCCAGGAGGCAAATTTTACGTTGTAAACTTCTGTGAAGCACCTCTGGGTTCAAGGTGCTCAATACACATCTAGATAAGTTCCCTAACGGGACTAGTTTGCAAGATGGTGTCACTTGCTGGGGGTTTCCACTGTTTAGGCACATCAGAGGCTCTCCAAACGCGACATGGCAGTTGCTATTTATTCAAGCATATTTTACATTCAAAAAGTCAAACGGCGCTCCTTCCTTTCCGAGCCTTGCCATGCGCCCAAACAGTAGATTTCCCCCATATATGGGGTATTGGCATGCTCAGGAGAAATTGCACAACAAAATATATGGTCCATTTTCTCCTGTTACCCTTGTGAAAGTAAAAAAAAAAATAGTTCTAAAGGAACATTTTTGTGAAAAAGTAAATGTTTATTTTTTCCTCCACAGTTTCAAAATTCCTGTGAAGCACCTGAAGGGTTAATAAACTTCTTGAATGTGGTTTTGAGCACCATGAGGGGGCAGTTTTTAGAATAGTGTCATTTTTGGGTATTTTCTGTTATTTAGGCCCCTCAAAGTCACTTCTTAAGTGTGAGGCAGTCCCTAAAAAAATGGTTTTTCAAATTTTGTTGTATAAATGAGAAATTGCTGGTCAGCTTTTAACCCTTATAACTTCATAATAAAAAAGTTATGTTTCAAAAATTGTGCTGATGTAAAGAAGACATGTATGAAATGTTATTTATTAACTATTTTGTGCGATATGACTTTCTGATTTAAGGGAATAAAAATTTTAAAAATTGCAAAATTGTAAAATTTTTTGCCAAATTTCCATTTTTTGCACAAATAAATGCAATTCATATCAAAGAAATGTTACCACTATAATAAAGTACAATATGTCACGAGAAAACAATCTCAGACTCACCGGGATCCGTTGAAGTGTTCCAGAGTTATTACCTCATAAAGTGACAGTGGTCAGAATTGTAAAAATTGACCTGGTCAGGAAGGTGAAAACAGGCTTCTTCCCAAAGGGGTTAAAAAATGAAAAATTGCTGGTCAACTTTTAATTCTTATAACTTGCTAACCGAAAAAAATGTTTCCAAATTTGTGCTCAAGTAATGTAAACATGTGAAAAATGTTATTTATGAACAATTTTGTGTGACATAACTCTTTGATTTAACCCCTTCATGACCCAGCCTATTTTGACCTTAATGACCTGGCCATTTTTTTGCAGTTCTGACCAGTGTCCCTTTATGATGTAATAACTCAGGGACGCTTCAACGGATCCTAGCGATTTTGAGATAGTTTTTTCATGACATATTGGGCTTCACATTAGTGGTAAATTTAGGTAGATAATTTTTGCATTTATTTGTGAAAAAATCAGAAATTTGGCAAAAAGTTTGAAAATTTCGCAATTTTCAAATTTTGAATTTTTATTCTGTCAAACCAGAGAGTTATGTGACTAACTAATAGTTACTAAATAACATTTCCCACATGTCTACTTTACATCAGCACAATTTTGGAAACAAATTTTTTTTTTGTTAGGAAGTTATAAGAGTTAAAAGTTGACCAGTGATTTCTCATTTTTACAACAAAATTTACAAAACCAATTTTTTTTAGAGACCACCTCACATTTGAAGTCACTTTGAGGGGTCTATACGGCAGAAAATACCCAAAAGCAACACCATTCTAAAAACTGCACCCCTAAAGCTACTCTAAACTACATTCAAGAAGATTATTAACGCTTCAGGTGCCTCACAGGAACTAAAGCAATGTGGAAGGAAAAAATGGACGTTTTAATTTTTCCAACAAAAATTTTCTTTTAGCATTAATGTTTTCATTTCACATGGGTAAAAGGATAAAATGGATCCTATAATTTGTTGGGCAATTTCTCCTGAGTACACCGATACCTCATATGTGGTCATAAACCACTGGGTGCATGGCGGGGTTCAGAAGGGAAGGAGCGCCATTTGACTTTTTGAATGGAAAATACGCTGAAATATTTAGCGGTTGCCATGTCACGTTTGGAGAGCCCCTGTGTGCCTAAACATTGGAGCTCCCCCACAAGTGACCCCATTTTTGGAAACTAGACCCCCTATGGAACTTATCTAGATGCATAGTGATCATTTGGAACCCCCAGGTGCTTCACAAATTATTCCGTAAAAAAAAAGTACTTTTTTTCACCAAAAATTTCTTTTAGCATCATTTTTTTCATTTTCACATGGGCAACATGATAAAATGGATCCTAAAATTTGTTGGGCAATTTCTCCTGAGTACACTGATATCTCATATGTGGTTATAAACCACTGTTTGGGCGCACGGCAGGGTCCGGAAGGGAAGGAACGCCATTTAACTTTTTGAATGGAAAATTAGCTCCAATCTTTATTGGACATCATGTCGCATTTGGAGAGCCCCTGTGTGCCTAAACAGTGAAAACCCCCCACAAGTCACACCATTTTGGAAACTAGACCCCTTAAGGAACTTATCTAGATGTGTAGTGAGCACTTTGAACCCCCAACTGCTTCACAAAAGTTTATAATGCAGAGCAGTGAAAATAAATAATCACTTTCCTCAAAAATTATTTTTTAGCACGCTATTTTTTATTTTCACATGGAGAAATTGGACCACAAAAGTTGGTGTCCAGTTTGTCCTGAGTACGCTGGTACCCCATATGTGGGGGGAACCACTGTATGGCGCACGGCAGGGCTCAGAAGGGAAGGAGCGCCATTTAACTTTTTGAAATGAAAATTAGCTCCATTCGTTAGCTGATACCATGTCGTGTTTGGAGAGCCCCTATGAGCCTAAACTTTGGAGCTCCCCCACAAAGGAACTAATCTAGATGCATAGTGAGCACTTTGAACCCCCAGGTGCTTCACAGAAGTTTATAACGCAGAGCTGTGAAAATAAAAAATATTTTTTTTTCCTCAAAAAATTATTTTTGTGTCCGCAATTTTTTATTTTCACAAGTGTAACAGGAGAAATTGGACCCCAAAAGTTGTTTTACAGTTTGTCCTGAGTACGCTGGTACCCCCATATGTGGGGGGAACCACTGTTCAGGCACACGTCGGGGCTCGGAAGGGAAGTATTGACATTTTGAAATGCTGACTTTGATGGAATGGTCTGCAGGTGTCATGTTACATTTGCAGAGCCCCTGATGTGCCTAAACTTTGGAAACCCCATACAAGTGACCCCATTTTGGAAACTAGACCCCCCAAGGAACTTATCTAAATGTGTGATGAGCATCTTGAACCCCCAAGTGTTTCACAGAAGTTTATAACGCAAAGGTGTGAAAATAAAAAATCATTTTTTTCCTCAAAAATAATTTTTTAGCCCTCAATTTTTTATTTTCCCAAGGGTAACAGGAGAAATTAGACCCCCAAAGTTGTTGTTCAATTTTTCCTGAGTACGCTGATACCCCATATGTTGGAGTAAACCATTGTTTGGGCACACGTCGGGGCTTGGAAGGGAGGGAGCACCATTTGACTTTTTGAACTCAAAATTGGCTGGAATCAATGGTGGCAACATGTCGCGTTTGGATGTGCCTAAACAGTGGAAACCCCTCAATTCTAACTCCAACCCTAACCCCAACACACCCCAACCACACCCTAACCCCAACACATCCCTAGCCCTAATCCCAACCCTAAACATAACCCTAACCCCAACACACCCCTAACCCTAATCCCAACCCTAAACATAACCCTAACCCCAACACACCCCTAACCCTAATCCCAACCCTAACCCGAACACACCCCTAACCCTAATCTTAACCCTAATGCCAACCCTAACCCTAGTTCCAACCCTAACCCTAATTCTAACCCTAATTCCAACCCTAACCCTAATTCAACCCTAACCCTAATTCAACCCTAACCCTAATTCCAACCCTAACCCTATTTCCAACCCTAACCCTAATTCTAACCTTAACCCTAATGGAAAAATAAAAATATTTTCTTTATTTTATTATTTGTGCCTACCTATGGGGGTGATAAAGGGGGAGTTTATTTACTTTTTATTTTATTTTGAATGAATGAATGGAATCTGCAACTGGAAGATTTGAGCGGGCGCACTGCGCATGCGCCCGCCATTTTTTAAGATGGCAGCGCCCATGATCTGGGACTGTGGGACACCGGGAGCGACAGCGGCACTCGGAAGGTACCGGGGGGTGGGAGAGGAGGTGATCGGAAGCTGGGGGGAGCAGATGATGACAGCAGTGGCAGATCGCCACTGTCATTCAGTGGCGGGGGGCAGATCATCCCTGTTAGCTGGTGGGGGGGTTGGATCGGTGTCTCCGGCCATGGCCAATGCTACTGCAGTATCGGCCATGGCTGGTTTGTAATATTTCATCAAATTTCATTGATGAAATATTACTATCGGTCTGATTGGCTGTTTCACTTTTAACAGCCAATCAGAGCGATTGTAGCCACGTGGGGGCTAAGCCACCCCCCCGGGGTGAAGTACAAAGCCCCCTGTACCTGCGGGTCAGGTGACCTTTCAGTGACCCCGGTCACCCGACCCGCAAGGGAGCTTTGAAGTCATGACATAGCATATGCGTCATGGTCAGATTGGCACCGACTTTCATGCTGCATACGCTGTGTCACAGGTCGGGAAGAGGTTAAGGGCATATTGGCTAAATTATACTACTATCAAGAAGTACAATATGTCACGAAAAACAATTTCAGAGTCAGTGTGATCCGTCAAAGCGTTCCATAGTTATTACCACATAAAGTGACAGTGGTCAGAATTGTAAAATTTGGCCTGGTCATGAAGGTGAAAACAACCTTGAGGTGAAGGGGTTAATGGAACCCTGTCATCACAGAATGACTGTTCAAACTAAATACCGCCACTTTGCTCTTCTTGGTGTAGCCAATCATTTAAATACACCTTCACAATTGCCTGTTTTTCCCTCTCCACCCCCTTCTTGTTTGATTGACAGCTCTAGCTTTATGTGGGCCAGAGAATGGTGGAGATAAAGGTAAACCTAGCAGGTGGGAAGGTGTATGTTAGGATTGGCGAAACGCACCAAATAAGAAATTATAATGAGCTGCATTCGCAACCCGGGGTCCACCGTGCACTGATGGAAAAACCGTAGCTAGCACAATGGTGGAGCACAGCTGCGAGAAAACACTTTCAACACACTGAATCACTCAGTGTGCGCAGAGCGCAGAGTACCAAGCTCTGTTACACCACAGAGCGGTACTTAAAAGCAAATCACAAAGGACTATACCCTGTTAGACTGCACAGGCATATAGAAAGCAAAATATTAATTGGGGCCCTATAACTTAACCCCCCAAGGAAGACTAAGCTGGTGGTTGACCCTGCTCTAACACACGGTGTACTTTAGCACACACATCTGAAGACGCCCAGTGCAGATGCTAAGTTCAAGCGGGAGTTCCCTCCCTACACTGCCTGTCTAGACAAACACTCACAATGCTATTAGCGGCACATGTGCACAGAGGACCTTTTATACATATAGCTCAAGTCCAGACAGACAGAACCTTGCCTGTGGACCAATCAGAAGCTGCCACATAACCAGAGCAGGTGATGTCTGAGCACCAATGAGAAGGCACCAGATCCCGGACATGCTCAGTAGGATGAAATCTGGGCATTAGGCTACAGAATACAATGCAGCATGTGTAGAGCAGTAGTCACCATAGGCTTAGCTGGAGAGCCAGCAGCAACTACATGTGCAGCCTGAGCCTGGGCAAGGCACTGCGACTGAAGTCTGTGTTGAGCAGTCATGCCAGTGGCCAAGCCTGAATGGGAGACCACAACACCAGACAAGGCTTGAGATTCATTCTGTGCAGTGGGAGAATACTGGTTCCTAACAGTGGATATAAATGATTGGCCTTCCTTGTGATTGTCTCTTATTCATTTTATTGTAATGTGGCGGTCAAATAAATATAATTCTGGTGTTTACATTTTTTTCTCGTTAAGCCTTTTTTTCTCGAGTTTTTCAAATGCAGTGACACTAAATATGTGTATTTTTAACCCTTACTGCCATTGGATGGGATACTACATCCAATACCACTACCCCGCTTTGATGTGGGCTCCAGCGGTGAGCCCGCATCAAATCTGGGACATGTCAGCTGTTTTGAACAGCTGACATGTGCCCGCAATAGGCGCAGGTGGAATCGCGATCCCCTCTCGTCTATTAACTAGTTAAATGCCGCTGTCAAACTCTGACAGTGGCATTTAACAAGTACTCCGGCCATCCGGCCGGAAATGCGCTCACCGGTGACCCCGTCACCTGATTGGGGATCATCGGTTCATCGGCATAACAACCAGAGGTCTCCTGGAGAACTATATGGTTGTTGATGCCAGATTGCTATGAGCACCACCCTGTGGTCGACGCTCATAGCAATGCAGTAATTTTGCTACATAGAGGTGATCTGAGCATCGCCTCTATTTAGCAGAGCCGATCAAGTTATGGCAGCTTCTAGCCTCCCATGGATGCTATTGAGGCATGCCAAGACTTAAAAATATAGTTTAAAAAAAATATAAAAGTTTAAATCACCCTCCTTTCGCCCCATTCAAAATAAAACAATAAAAAAACAAACATACACATATTTTGTATCACCGTGTTCAGAATCGCCTGATCTATCAATAAAAAAACGTTTAACCTGATCGCTAAACTGCCTAGCGGGAAAAAAAAAACGAAATGCCAGAATTTTTTTTGTCGCTGTTACATTGCGTTAAAATACAATAACGGGCCATCAAAAGAACATATTTGCACAAAAGTGGTATCATTAGAAACGACAGCTCGGCGCACAAAAAATAAGCCCTCACCCGCCCTGAGATCACGAAAAATGGAGACGCTACAGGTATCGGAAAATGGCACAATTTTATTTTATTTTTTTTTTAGCAATCTTTGGAATTTTTTTTCGAGTACATGATGTGCTAAAACCAATGATGTCGTTCAAAAGTACAACTCGTCCTGCAAAAAATAAGCCCTCACATGACCATATTGATGGGAAAATTAAAAAGTTATGGCTCTGAAAAGAAGGGGAGCGAAAAACAAAACGCAAAACTGAAAAAAGCTCTGGTCATGAAGGGGTTAATGATTTTTTTTTTAATTTTTACATTTTTTTTTCCAATGGGGTAAAAGGAGGGTGATTTTAACTTTTTCATTTTTTTTTAAAACTTTTTTTAACTATATGTAATAGTCTCTGTAGGGGACTTGAAGCCGCAATCATCTGATCGCTTTTACTATACATCACGATCTCCTGAGTGCCAGTTAAAGGGTGGCTTTCACAGGGTAATCGTCATGACATGCATGGAGGTCTTCAGAAGTCCCCAAGTTGTCATGGCAACCCAGCAGTGGCCCACAATCACGTCACGGGTGTGCCAGTGTTTTCGCAATGGGCCCCGCCCTGCTGGCTCTTGTTAGGCTAGTTTCACACTAGCGTTTTTGAGCGCAGCGACGGCCTGCGCACGGCCGCCGCTAAGCCCCACCCCCTGCCGCGCCTCCGCCGGTAGCTCCGCCTGCCGGCGCATGATGCTGCATGCGCCCTGCGTCCCCTATCTTTATCACTGGGGGCACAGGCCATGCGCAGTATGCATTGCCGTGCGCCGACTTGCGCCAAACGCAACCTGCTGCAGTTTGGTTGCGCCGGCGCACCGTCAAAAAGGCACATGCTCCGCCAAACGCATACTATGCACGGCCTGCGCCCCCAGTGATAAAGATAGGGGACGCAGGGCGCATGCAGCGTCATGCGCCGCTAGGCGGAGCTACCGGCGGAGGCGCTGCAGGGGGCGGGGCTTAGTGGCGGCCGTGCGCAGGCCGTCGCTGAGCTCAAAAACGCTAGTGTGAAACTAGCCTTAAGTGCCGCTGTCAGAGGTTCAGAGCAGCATTTAACAGGTTATCAGCCACAAGCGGAGATCTGTTCTGCCTGCATCTGTTAGAGGCACATGATGTCTGATTAAAGGGAATCTGTCACCCATTTTTAGTGATATTATGTAAAGATATCATTCAATAGTGTGTCACATAAGGATTCTATTAGGACTTTTGATTCCCCCTGACCCCGTACCTTTGATGCATAAATACCTTTTTTATCTCGGTTGAGATGTGTGTAAATCGCTGTGGTCTGGTCTGATGGGCAGGGCTTATTCGCCTTCTCCCCCTGTCTTGCTCTACGCATTTCTTCTTCTTCCTGCTGTTCACGTAGTGTTTCCGCGGTTGCGCATTGAAAATGCCTCCGGCGCTTGCACAGTATGCTTTGCCTAACTGTGGGCAAAGCATATAATCGGTACTGCTCATGCGCCGGTATTTTCCAGCGTGTCTATGCCCCGGGAGTCTGCAAATGCAGGATACACTTCCTGGCTGCTGGATGCATAGTAAAGCCCCGTGCTGTGCTGAGGAAGCCATAGTGCCAGCTCCAGAGGCCTTTTTTAAGGCGCAAGCGCTGAAAACTACGGCGTCTGTGAGATTCACAGATGAAGCTACGTTCAGCAAGCCGAGGAGGGGGAGAAGGCAAATAAGCCCCTCCCATCGGACCGGACCGCGGCGATTTACATACATCTCAACTGCGATAAAAAAGGTATTTATGCATCAAAGGTGCGGGGTCAGGGGGAATCAAAAGTCCTAATAGAATCCTTATGTAACACACAATTGAATATCTTTACATGATATCACTAAAAATGGGTGACAGATTCCCTTTAAATAATCCAGAATCTGTCAGGAAAGAGAGGACTTGATATATGACATAAATATACCGTAAGTCAAATGTCTTGAAGGGGTCTTAACCTTCAAATGTCTTGAAGTGGTTAAAACCTCTTTTGGAGAGTAGACAGGAAAATGCAGTGTTTTTCTCCTGATCCACTGTCTCTGTGTGTTAGCACACAATGTCAAATTTAATGTTAATGATAGCCATTAAAAGCATAAGTAATGAAAATAGATGGCAAATCAATACATTTGCAGTGAATTATGGTGATTTTTCATCATGGACAGTGATTAGAAAATAGAAATGTTATAAATTAATTGATCTACATAAAATGGAAAAACTGATCCACCAGGTTTGACATTTTTATTAAATCAGGTTTGTTCACTTCAGAAGCTTAAAGAATAAGGATCAGGCATCCCTATCAATAAACATATGATGCCTCTTATTTCTCTTCTCACCTTGTACTAATATGTGTACAATCAGAATCAACCATTTTCAAATAGTAAACTGCTAGCCTGGCGTTGTGATGGTTGGAAAAAGACATGATAAAAAAGAATTTTGTCTCATTGCTCAGCTTTGTTTTTTACATTTATTTAATTAAAACAATCTCTGTGCGCATCTATTTTCATTAATTAGGTGAAAGTTTCTCCCCATTTCATGCTAAGTTAGAGCACCACCGCAAGTACACTGATCTACATGCTGATTTATGGCAGATTGCATCATCTAACATTTATTACAGTAACCACTTAATAGAAGACAAGAAGTGTTTAAAATCATAGCCAGACAGTAAGATTTAATACTAAGGACATCACTACGCAGGTTATTCAAGATGTTCAAAGACATATGCTGAAAATGTGATTATACAGTTAGATATATAGGAGAGATTAGCTGATCAAGTCAATGCAAATCGAATTTGTGAATTTTTGTCACACTTTCTGGAATTCCCTTGACCTGGTCAATTCCAACAATTTGCAATTTGCTTTGTGTGAAGTGACAAATCCACCTGCTGCCATTTTACAAATGGACAAAGAAGGCAGAAATGAGCTTGGCCACAGTCAGACTTCCCGTAATGCCTTCATTTTATGACATTATACACAGAAGAGACTATCATAGCCTGCATAAAAGCAGAGGCAGGGTGTCAGGAACACCGCACTGCACTTGCTCACTGAGCCTGTGAGCATGTCCTGAGTACAAACGATACCTGCAGAGCGGGGCAGCAGCGGTGAAGATGCGTGCTTCAGACTAACAGGACCTGAAGCACGTGACTGCTGGGGGCGTGGGCTAAGCTCCACAGAGCTAGGAGCTGAAGTAAAACTCCTAGAAAGGTAACTACGGGACAATGTACCAAGGGGCATAGGCAGAGACATAAACCAGATTAAGCTGGGGTCAAAGCACGAGATAGCACGACAATACCAAAGGGTTAGACAGCGGATAATCAGGACGTAGCAATAGATCAGAAAACCAGAACGGGTAATAGACGGTACAATAGGGACAAACTGTAATGGAGTAACGATAGCCAAGCCAGGAGGTCAGAACCGGAGAAGACGATAGTACCAAAACGTGAGACAGAGAACAGAGTGAGGGGACAGACCGGGTCATACACGGGAATCAAACAAGCAACGCAGTATACACGCACACCAGGGGTCAGACACACAGCCAGATCAACAGTATAGCTGACAGGGAATCCTAGTCTGAAGTGAGTATAAATGCCCCTCCCAGATCCCAAGAGAGGCCGGCAAAAGTTAACCCTGCGAGAACAGGACATTAACCATGTCCTAACCATGACACAGGGAAAGCAGCAACCATTTTGTGATGAGCCTGGATTACAGTTTCTGTGGACACATTGAACAAAAAGTTTGTTAGTCAACAGCAGTAGTGAAGGTTCGTGTAGTCTCTGAAGGAAAATAGTAATAATAGATTCAATTGCTAGGGGGAGAGAGAAATAGGAGAGCTATCAGTAGTGTTTAATCCAAACAGTGATTATAGTGCAGCTGCTGTATTTCAGTTACTCATTTTTTTCATTCTTCATGCAGTAGCAAGCCAACAATATTGGCAAAAAAAACTTCAGTATCTGCAAGACAAAGTGTACGAGTCAGAAACTACTTTGCTGAGTTCTTATGCACCTGTTATATAGCTGACAGTAGTACAACCAAATGCATTTCACAATTGGCCTCTTTTGCAAGCATACTAGTAGAGTGGAAACAGAAGACATTAGGAAATATGTACAATATATCATATCACTCATTTCAAAGTTGTAGCAAGATGACGTTACCACTGACTCCATAAGTTTGAATCAGTTTCTACATATTCCTCACCCTGTGTGCCTGTTACAGCAGTAACAGGTAACCTCTTCAATTGTTGACTTTCAATTATTTGAATGACATCACTGTCTTTTTTTTATCTCTTATTCCCCAAAGCACCAACATGGCAGATATTTCACAACAACAGTTGATTTTTCGGATTAAATGAAAAGTCAGCATTGTACATGCATAAGATGGGGGCCTAGGAGGTGGAGGACATCATTTAATTGCATAGCTATGTTGTTGGGACGGTCAGCTGTGGGGGTAAGGGGTGGCTCAGTGGTTAGCAAATCCCACAAAGGACAACATCTGCAAGGAGTTTGTATGTTCTCCCTGTGTTTGCGTGGGTTTCCTTCGGGTTTTCCAGTTTCCTTCAACATTCCAAAGACATAGTGGTAGGGAATTTAGATTATGAGCCCCATCGGGGACAGTGCTAATAATGTCTGTAAAGCGCTGTGGAATTAATGGAATAAATAAAATAAATAAGGGCACGGCCAATGGCGCAGGACATTTTCCACGCTGAGAGAAGTTTGCGTGGGTTTCCTCCGGCTACTCCGGTTTCCTCCCACATGCTAAAGACATAATAAAGACATACTGATAGGGAATTTAGATTGTGAGCCCCATCAGGGACAGTGATGATAATGTGTGCAAATTGGAAAGCGCTGCGGAATATGTCCGGGCTATATAAAATAAAAAATAATAATAATAAAAGTGTCAGACATGTCAAGGATGATGATGATTGCATGGTGGGCAGGACGTGGGAATGAGGTGATATGACTATGCGATGTTATCAGAGAAGGAGGGTGACATCAGTAATAAAGAGTCCAGCTGCTTCTTCCTCAGTGATCTTGGGAATAGGTGATGCCACAACTGCAATTATTGGAGGAGACTCAACAGCTTCTGAAATCTGTGGTGGTGGTGGTGATGGTGGTGTGTCCTACATGCAGTAATTTTGTGTGTGGAAGCTGTTTCCCATGCATACAAAGGATATTTTACAGTTTAGGCTCTTTATTAGGAAAATAAGCCATGAATGTCCTACACAAATAGACTAGAACTATGTTTCTCAGTCATCATTAGAAATGGCATCACCTACTCAAGTGGGAAAAGCAATCAGAACAGAAATATGGGCATGGCTTAAACTGTCATTCTCCTTGACCTTTTTATTATCTTTTTGGTAGCAATGATGCATCCTCAAGTACTCCTTGGATGTTGCCATCTTTCATCAGTATTTTTTGGACATTGACTGCTTTGAATTCTCCAAATAGTACCCTGCATAGCATTGGGTCCCTGCATAGGACTGGTACAAAAGTTGAAAGTTTTTTTTAGACAATATTGATGAGCTTTTACGACTACAATTTTAATTACCATCGTCCACATTTAAAAAAAAAACATGTATTTTTTGTGCATTGACGGGGTTAAATTTCTCTGGTAGGACTCGGCACAGGATTTGGTCCTGTGCAAGGCAGGTACAAAAGGCTTTTTTTAAACAAAATCCATGAGCTTCTATGACTACAATTTAATTTACCACCATTCTCATAAAAAAAAATAAATATAGGTTAGGAATTGACTGGTGTGAATTTCCTTTGATAGTATCCTGCACAAGATTGGGTGCTAGTGCATGGCTGGACGCAAAAGACTAAAAACATGTTATAGCAAAATTCATGAGCCTTCCTGGCTACAATTTTACTTTACCACATCCTCATTAAAAGAAAAAAACAATTTGGCCTCTAGCACTGTACACATGATTAGTCCCATACACAGGGCTTCCATGATTTTTTACAAAAATAAGTGGCTCTCGTGCCAGTGGGCATCCACTCATCCACTCATGAGCAGGAACATAAGAGACTGTTGTACTGTTATTTTTCATCACTAATCCACATAGTTGGAAAGGGCATTCATACTAGGAAGCTTACGCCGACTACATTTACACTTGGTCTGGACATCTATGTAGGCAGAAAAACCTACATAGAAACCAGCATAGCTTATAGGACAGACAGTGATGTATGAATGGATAGTCGTCATGGCCTGGCCCTTGTGTGCATAGTTTATAAGATGCATGGTTAGACCAGCTTTGGCATGCACCACAGGCCTATGCAGGAGAATTCTTAGTAGACCCCATTCAGAATATGTACTCCAGATACATTTAATAGGGTAATTTGGGCTATTACCCCGAGACCTGATCATTATGATAGCCCAAGTAGGTTTTGACTCCAATTCCTATGGAGTTGCTTCATTTTTTTGGCCACATTCTCTTTATGGGCCAAAATGGTGACTTTGCAGGAATGCCTCACACTGCAGGTGATCAGGCTTATCCATGTCTTTCATATTTGGCAACTCATTGGAATGGTTGGAATATAATACTTCCTTTATGGAACACAGCTTTTGCCTGTCTGCTAAGGGCTCATTCAGCTGTCAGTGAAAACTGGTTTGCTTTGTAATCTAGTAAAAAGAATAAGCATCTTATGTTATGGGGGAACATGGTATCAGTTATGTTTAACTAAAACATTCCTGGTCCATTAAGTTGTCCCATACACATTAGGTTGATCAATACCACTATAATTACAGGCTTTACTTTAAGATTCCTGCAAAATTTGGTGGGACCAGCCAATCATGTGTACAGAGGCCTCCTAAATCCTTCTCACACATGATCCTGAGAAAAAGAATGATCTAGCATGTAGAATTTCAAATCCTAATCCTTTTGTTCCTACTGAAGATAAACTACCTTCTCCCCCATTACCAGAGCAGTCTGGCTTATTCCCCTTTTCCCATTCCAAACTTAGTCAAGTGCGACCAAACTAAGCCGGCGTGTGTATGGTTGGTCAGGAATTATATCTGTCCGAAGAACATGGTGTGTGGACATCCTTACACCCTTTTTACATCAACACAGGATGTGTAGTCTTAAGTGCTATTCTTGGATTCAAAAAAGAAAATCCTGACTAAAACCTGCTTGAGCCATTAGAGGTTAATGAGTTCCATCAGGATTTGATAGGATACCTTACAGCACAAATCTATCAAGGCTTTCATGGCTCCATAATTTCAGCTTGAGTAGAGCCTTAATTTACAACCCCAATGGTAGACATCATAACTAAAATTTATCCAGACAAAATTCTTACGCCAGCTATCCTCCAATCTCTCCCGCTATGCAATATTTTTGATTTTTTCACATGCACACGTTGTGCTTACATCAGCAATGTTCCTGGTGACCTTTAGATGAAAGGTACAGATGTAGGAGGGTGGCCAAATATAACTCAGGTCCTTAATATATCGAAATACTACAGTTTGAGAGCAAAATCGAGCACAAACTTCACAAAATCTTTAACTAAGATTTTCTTGGTAAATACGAGTGCAGTTCTGTTTTACTATTGCCAAGGGATGGAAGTAGGGTTGTGTGAGCAGCGCCATATGCCGTTCTTCGCCAGATAAGAATAATTTGGAGCTGAATTCATACATGCAGTGGTAATTGTAGCCTTGTTCTGTGTTTTTTTTAAAAGCTTCCAAAGTACAGAAGTGCTGCTGAAATGGGCTTATATATGTAGGCTTTAGAAGTACAGCAGCGTTTTCTCATTGTATAACTGTTTAACAAAGCATTACCGCTATAATAAGAAGTTCTGCGGCTTTAAAAAAATATTTGAAACCTTTGAATTGATTGCTGATTCCTTTCACTTCCTCTTGTGTCTTAATCTATCAAAAGAGAGAGAATTAAAATGAGATTTGACATGTCTTTCTTATACACTGCCAAAGTGGTTTTATAAGCGGTAATTGTACTCGCTTCAGTTAAGTATACACGCGCGGTATGAGGCGGCTCTTTGCATCTTTGAATTGGTGTTGTCATTATTGAGCTGGAAGCAGCAATGTGTGATCTGCGCATAGAAAAGCCGCTCTATGCCGATGGGCTTAAATTGAAATCTAACAAAGTTTACAATATGAAATCAATAGTTTCATTAAAAAAAAACATTTTTTTTGTCTAATCTTGCCTTCACATGTGGTTGGATCATAATAGACATTAATGCTGCTGAACTAAACCTATTCTTTTACCAGTGTCCTCTTTGTTAAAAGACTGCACATGGATAATTTAAGAACTGAACAATGTATTATATTCCACTGTGCATGTACATTTTCTTATATCATTCATTAAATATAACCCTCTCTAGACCTTTCCGGAGATTGACAGGGAGAAAACATGGAGCTTTTTGCCTTTTTTTAAAAAGTTTTTTTTCAATGTGAGATAACCTTATGTTTTGAGCAACATAAAGGTAAATTGTTGTGCATGCAATGTGTTATTTTTTTGGTTTTGTTTCTTTCCCCGAAGGCAGAGGAGAGGTACAATATTTTATCTGTAGAAAATCCATTCCGCTTTTCATCTCAGACTATGGTCTTAAACTGGCCATACACATAAGATTAGGATCTGCAATAATGCATCTGATCAATCACTTGTCAGTCCATTCGTATGAAAGATTAGATTTTAAAGGGAATCTAACAGCTGGATTTCACCCCCCAAACTATTAATATGCACATATAGCTCTTTCTGTCATGACCCCGGACAGGATGGTTTCGCCTCCATCCTGGTCAGGTCAGGGTTAATTTCAGTTCGCCTCTCTTTGGTTCTGAGGTGGCTATTTAATCTTGGCAGTTCCTGGGCTTGGTGTTGGTGATACTTCCGAATATTTGGTTTGTGATTGCTGACCCAGGTTACTCATCTGTAATCGTTGTGCCTCTGTGCTTGTGTGCCTTGCTTTGTATGACCCAGTTTGTCCCCTAACTTTTGCTTCTGTATCCTGCTTTGTACTGCCCTGTCCCTCCTGGTTATCTGACCCCTTGGCTTGTCTCCAATTACTCTCTGTCTAATCCCTAGGTACCACGCTTTCATCTGGCTTTTGACCCTCGGCTCTCCTTTGACTAGGTTTACTTTCTGTTCTCTGTACTTCACGCTTTCAGTTGCCTTCCCCATCCTCATGCATGGTGACTCCACCCCCCTGGTCACCTGACTGCTTAGTTCCAGGTCCTGTGTTCACTGCTTAGGCTCAGGTCCTTGCGCACGGCGTGCCTGGCTCCTTCACTCCCTGAGCTCATTCACGTGCCCCCTGATAGCACCCCTGGGCTTTGCCAGTGACACCAGTGGTGTCATCATATTTTCATAGACAAGTCTAGCTTTACTTGGCCAGTCCATTCTTCGGTTACGGAAAAATCAGCGTTGGAATTGACATGCCTTCCATTGAGGCTGTAGATCTGAAGCCTCTGTCACTCTAGCTCTATTCCCTACCTAGTGCTGACTCCTCCTGCTTTACTGACAGTCTATTCTGAGTGACATCAGGAAACGGTGTCTTCAGTCAAGCAGAAGGCATAGCGGGGAATAGAGTTTGAGTGGAGAAGATTTCTGATCTACAGCATGTCAATTAAACCGTGGATTACTCTGTAACGGAGGAATGGACTGCCACTTTAAAGGTTTTGCTGGAGTTGTCTTTGAAAGAACTACATGCACATATAAATAGTTCAAGTGAAATCCTACCAACAGATTCCCTTTAATATGCCAGATTGAATTGACAGATCAGGAGCACAACAAAAAAAATTGTTTAAAAAGTTACGATACACATTGGTGAATGATCCCCCAGTAATGGCCAACCACATCATAAACACACTTTCAGCAGATGAGTAGTCAAAAAAAAAGACAACACGACTTGACATGTTTTACTTTTTTGTAAGACTCAGGTGATCCATCTGGTAAAATGTTAAAACTATGATCAAAAGAAATGATGAAAAAATCACCCATTTCTGAAAAATCTCTTCTTATGCAAATTGGCTCTGGACAAAGGACTAGATCTGATCTCATCCTGTAGGATCTGTAAAGATTTTCCCGAAGTTCTCGATGAAAACTATCGTAATATGCGCGTCTGTACAAATCGTTTCTGATAAATATACTAGATATTTTTTACTCATTAGACACTCTTTTAAATGCCTAGAAAAGATTGCTTTGATATGTTTGATATGGTGACATTATTTATTGACAATGGCCGCTGTTTGGTGCAAACTATTGGTCTAAAGTAAGCCAAGTAAGAGCTGGAATTAGGAAAAGAAATATGTCTAATTTTTGCATGAGCCAAATCTATCACTAAGGGTATGTACAAACATTGCAGTGCAGCATTGTGGCACGAACAACACTGCATACAACACCACATACAATATACACATTTTTGATGTGTTTTTAACTTCGGTTTTTGCAGCATTTATTTGAATGGCTGAAAAGTGCTGTTTAGTCTAAGATTATGGGGCTTAGCTATTAGCATTAGTAAATGTGGGCCATATTGTATACATTAGTCTATGATATCATTTGCCCCAGAGACATGACATATCCTTTATTCACATGTAAACTCAGATATATGTAAGAATAAGACTATAACAAAAGAGTTTTTGAGGCTTTTGTGCATAGTGAATATTTGCATTTTTAAGGAGGCCTGCAGTAAAAAGTTCCATTAGCGTTATTGCTTTCTGCTTCGCCAAAGTTCCATTCCATTATGATTGTCATAAGTATTAGCCATGCCATTTTCCCTGTCATTGGTTAAATCTCAGAAAGTGGCTGCATTAATGAATCGGAAGAGGTCAAACAATAAGATTGCTTTTGACTTGTACTTTTCCTAATGAAATTAAAGGTCTATTAAATTGAGAGTGGGGGCTGCAATGATGGACAGTTTCACTTCTCAAGTATTACTAGGAAAAATATCAAATCATAGAAAATATGTTGATGCTGTCAATTTATATACATGTGTGCGTTTTTATACTCTTGATCTTTACGTATATATTATGCCAGAACCTTTGAGAATACCGATTGTTAAAGGGGTTTTTTCACCAACAAAGTTCATTTTAAAGTTGATTTTAATCAATACAATAATATAATAATTTCCACAATTGGATGCATAAATAAAATATTCCTATGTTGAGATAATCTTATACATGTGTTCCTGCTGTGCACTGTGTAATGCCTGTGTCTGACCATGCAGGAACATGGTCTGATCATACTGCAGCTCCTGGGCAGGGGAGGAAGTATACAGAGAGGACAGAATGGAATCGCTGCTGATTATTTCTATGAGGTAAAACATTTCCCTGCCTGTTTTTATACATGTATTACCTCAAAGAAAGAATCAGCTGTGATCCCATGCTGTCCTGTCTGTATACTCTCTTTTGCTTCTTCCCCTGCCCAGGAGCTGCGGCATGATCAGACCATGTTCCTGTATGGTCAGACAACGCCATTACACAGTACACAGCAGGGGCACATTTATAAGATTATCTCAGCACAGGAACATTTTATTTAAACACATCCAATTGTGAAAGTTATTATTATTCCAAGATCTATTGCTTAAATTGTACTTTGTTTGTGGGAAAACCCCTTTAAGTCTGATTAACCAACCCCTTAAAGACCTATAATGTATAGTATGTTCATCACAAGTGGCGTAAAGGGTGTATGGTTTGTCCTCATGCAGCGCACTTTGTTGGTATGTTACACTGCCTGCATCTGCTGGTAACAGTAGTGTCCAGAGCTTCCTCCAAGCACTGATGGTTATACATTTAAATGTTCACCATCATTTCCTGACACCGGCATTTAAACGTACTGTTTGGGCCTGCATCCGCTGCCATCAGGCCCTGCAATGCAATTGCAGCAAAATAAATGTATTACTATGGCAGCCGGAGGCCTACTTAAGGCCCTTGTTACTACCATCTTGGTTCTCCTATGAAGTGGAATTTGTGGCCTGGCGTCATAGGAGACCACCCATTACACCATATGCTGTAATGCTGTAGTAATGCAACATACAGTTAGGTCCAGAAATAGTTGTACAGTGACAGAATCTTCGTGATTTCAGCTCTGCAGGCCACTTTTGTTGATTTAAAATGAAACAAGTGAGATGCAATTGAAGTGTAGACTTTCAGGTTTACTTTAAGGGGGTTGAACAAAATTATCTTGTGAAATGTTTAGGAATTGCAACTATTTTTCTACAGTGTCCTCATTTCAGGGGCTCAAAAGTAATTGGACAAATTAACTTTACCATAAATAAAATGTCCATTTCTAAGGGTATGTGCACACGTTGCGGATTTTGATATAGATCCGCAATGTTTTTGGACGCGCGGAAATGCATCAAATCCGCAATGTTGTGCACATGCTGCGGAAAAATCCGCACAGATTTGCAGCTGTTTTTTTCCGCAGCATGTCAATTCTTTTTGCGGATCCGCAGCAGCGTTTTTAGTCTGGCATATATATATATATATATATATATATATATATTCATCTCTCTCTCTCTCTCCATTCCCAGTAACACCAAACAAATCCGCACAGCAAAAACGCAATATATCCGCATCAATTCCGCAAGCGTTTTGCCCTGCATTTTTCTACCAAGAGATGCAGATTCTCTGCAGAAAATTCCGCAGGCTAATCTGCAGCGTGTGCACATACCCTAACACTGTGTATGGAATTCTTTGCAGACAATGACTTCCTCAAGAATGAAAGCCATGGACGTCATCAAACTCTGGATTTCCTCATTTGTGATGCTTTGCCTTTACTGCTGCCAACTTCACTTGTTGCTAAGTTTGTGAGCTTTCTGCCTTAAGTTTTGTGTTAAGCATGTGAAATGGGTTTGTGATCTGGTGATCGACTCAGCCATTGCAGAATATTCCCCTTCTTTACCATAAAAACTCCTGGGTTGCGTTTGCAGTATATTTTGGATTATTGTCCATCTGTGAGCAGCATGGTGCTTAATGGTTAGCACTGCAGCCTTGGGTTCAAATCCCACCAAGGACAACATGTGCAAGGAGGTGGTATGTTTTATTTGATCTTGCATGTGTTTTCTCTGGGTTCTCTGGTTTCATCCAAAACACTCCAAAGACATACTGACAGGGAATTTAGATTGTGAGCCCCATCGGGGACAGTGATGGTAATGTCTGTAAAGCGCTGTGGAATTAATGGCGCTATATAACTGAGTAAAATGAATAAATAAAATACTGTGAAGAAAAAATTCTCTGTCTTCTCCATTCTGCCAGATGACATCCGAGTGCAGTCCGATGTTTTCCACAGACTCATTGATATGCATGGCCGAGTGTGATCTGAATATCGGATGTAAATCATGCATACTGCAATGATTTCCTCCTATAGACTCTGTCCATGGTAAAAATTGGACATGTGCACAGCCCCATAGAATAACATTGACCAGTGTCGCACCTGGACCTACAATAATGTCATCCGCTAAAGCCCTAATGCTTAATTACTGGTTTGTGTGAATGTATCCAGAATGAATGTGACCCCACTAACTTATATTAATGGCATAAGTGATTACACACGGGAAGCTTGTGTATGGGGAAGAACCTCAATGACTACACATAGCCCTACATCATGTGCGTGACAAATCTGTAATATTGTCCATTACTCATTGAGTTTGAAGCTTTTCATTTCCTGTAGAAGTTATGATGGAAATCATTACATATATGACTAAATAAGTATTCACTAATTATATAGCGTTTTGTCATGATCAATATATGGAGGACATTGTGTATCAGATTATGGACATACATTAAGGAATTGCTTTTCGCAAATCTCCGTAGAAGAAGCATTACCATGCAGAGTTCACTTTCATCTTCCCCAAATGCTGTGCGCTGTAGAATTAAATATATGTATAAGTATGATGAATGGGACAGGCGGGGATCTCACTGATATATGCATTACTTTGTAGGTGAGAGGCCCCCCTGCAGCAGGAGCATTCAAGGAACGACCTGCAAGGCCCACGGCTTTTCGCAAGTTTTATGAGCGAGGAGACTTCCCAATTGCCCTTGAACATGATACAAAAGGAAACAAAATCGCCTGGAAGGTAAGTGCGGGCACAGCTGTGACTGCCAGCTGTGCCGATTGAGGGGACAAGTTCTGGCGCCAAACAACGTTGGCTTCTAAGTAAATAAACCGGAGACATTTCTTTACAAATGAAAGTTTTTTTTGATGGAAGCTGTTCAAAGGCAGCCCCCCGAGCCGACCGTCCACCTTGCCTAACAATGAAATTATCGTCTGGAAGAGAGGACGATGACAGAGCCTCTTTGCCTGTGAGAATTATCTCCTACATCAATTCATCTCTATTTTTATGAGGACCTGGCAACCCTGGCTCCTTCAGACAGTCCATCAAGTGATTGCATATTGCTAGCTGTAGCCATTTATCTCCCCCAAATTTCACCTTCCTGCAGGACACTTCCAAATGGAAGCTTTAATTACCTAAATGGATAGGTCAGAATTGGCTGCTCCCTAGGAAACGCGGAGCAGAATATAAACCACGGCAGATTCTTATTCCGAGACTGTGCTTTTAGTCTGCAGCATATGTCAAGCAACGTAATCGCTGTCATACATGCCTCTGTTAGAGGCTGACCTCCACTGCTGAAATCATTACAGCACCGACATTTCGCTGACAAAAGGTTAATTGGCTTCAAAATAAATGTATTGCCTAATGACTCCATTCCAATACGGCTGGGCTGCTGTCTCCGAACGGCCCACTGATGTTATTTGTAAAAACTTGCCAATCTCTTTAACTCACCAGGGCAAGCTTTTAAATTTAATTTGAGAGAACGAATACTGATCTTTTCCCAGCCCCGGCCATTTAATTATGTGTATTCCCGGAATCTTTTCTTCCTCCTTTATTTCTCCTGGTCAGAATCATAAATTCATGAGGGCAAAATAAGTGAGAAATTATTGTTTGAGCATTCCAGCAAGACAGATGGAACCCAGCGTCTTAAAGTCAAATGCTAGTAACAGCCAAGGATAGCAACTCTACAATGTGGCCACCCGTTGAGTGTGAGAAGAATCAAGGTTGTAGCAACTCACTGAGTGCAAGGACAAGCAAGGGTGTAGCCACTCATGGAGTGTGAGGACAAGCAAGGTTGTAGCCACTCACGGAGTGTGAGAGCAAGCAAGGTTGTAGCCATAAACGGAGGGTGAGTTCAAGCAAGGTTGTAGCCACTAACGGAGTGTGAGGACAAGCAAGGTTGTAGCCACTCGCTGAGTGCGAGGACAAGCAAGGTTGTAGCCACTCACTGAGTGTGGGGACAGGCATCTGTTTAGCCATTCACTGAGTGTGAAGACAACCAAAGTTGTAGCCACTCACGGAGTGTGAGGATAAGCAAGATTGTAGCCACTCACTGAGTGCGAGGGCAAGTAAGGTTGTAGCCACTCACTGAGTGAGAGGAAAAGCAAGGTTGTGGCCACTCAGTGAGTGTGAGGACAAGCAAGGTTTTAGCCACTCACTGAGTGCGAGGACAAGCAAGGTTGTAGCCACTCACTCAGTGTGAGGAAAAGCAAGGTTGTAGCTACTCACTCAGTGTGAGGAAAAGCAAGGATGTAGCCACTCACTGAGTGCGAGGACAAGTAAGGTTGTAGCTACTCAGTGAGTGTGAGGACAAGCAAGGTTGTAGCCACTCAGTGAGTGTGAGGACAAGCAAGGTTGTAGACACTTGCTGAGTGTGAGGACAAGCAAGGTTGTAGCCACTCACTCAGTGTGAGGACAAGTAAGGTTATAGCCACTCAGTGTGAGGAAAAGCAAGGTTATAGCCACTCAGTGTGAGGAAAAGCAAGGTTGTAGCCACTCACTAAGTGTGAGGACAAGTAAGGTTGTAGTCACTCAGTAAGTGTGAGGACAAGCAAGGTTATAGACTCTTGCTGAGTGTGAGGACAAGCAAGGTTGTAGCCACTCACTCAGTGTGAGGACAAGCAAGGTTGTAGGCACTCAGTGAGTGTGAGGACAAGCAAGGGTGTAGACACTTGCTGAGTGTGAGGACAAGCAAGGTTGCAACCACTCACTGAGACCTGTGATTGCTTCTTTTTTTCATCAGACTAAATAGCAGAATGGAATTGATAGACAACTGATATTACATGTATTCTCCTGCTGGCGAGAAAAATAACATCTTTAAGAAATGTGGCTGGTTTGATAAACTGTATTTAATAAGATATCCAGCTATGCATTGTAAAATACAGTAAGAAGAGCTGCAGATTTTATTTATACAGAGCAAATAGTATTTTTTTTTGTCTGAGTAAACCCGACTGGAAGGAAATTATTCTAAAGTTTAGTTCGGAAATTTCAAGTCCTAATATTATGTCCTTCATTTGACAGCTTGTGATCTGAACCTAAGCAGATTATGTATCTGTACAACGATAATGGCTGATATGGTTGTTTGTGAATAGGAAAGCTAAGCAGATCATAGCGCTCCTATGTCCCCGAGCTGAATCCAGCACAGTGTGGTATTCTCAGAGATTTATCTGCTGATTATACTATTCCTAATACATGAAAAACAATTGCCGATCTAGATATATTTGCTAGGTATGCCTGCTCGGAATAGAAATGGTTCAGATATATGAATATCATTCTTTCCATTACGCGTCATGACTCATATCCATGCCTATGGCCTTTACTGTATAGCATTTCACTTACTTGTCGTTTTAATCCTAATAATAGGGCACTTGGTTATAGGAAGGAAAAATAATGTTTAGTGATCTCCTTCTACTACAGATTTGTTCCGTTTTGGTAGGATTGTTAAGGTTTTTGCCATCTAATCTGAGAGCAGCTTTATGTAGAGGCAGAGATTCCAATGATGTATCACTTACTGGACTGGTTTATGTAGTTTTGATTAAATCACAGATTTATCAGCAGGAAATTATTGCTTGAGAACTAGTAAGCCTTCTACCATGTAATTCACCATGTACATGTACAGTTCTGCAACCACCACTGATTGGCAACTTTCTGCCTATGGACAGTGCGCACAGAAAGCTGCCAATCACAGTGGCATAAGCAGGTTTATACAGAGCTCAGCATTCAGAGAATTGGTAAATCTACAGCAGAGAAAACAGTGATTTTATAATAAATATAAGAAAGAAGCTCAGTAAGTGACACATTGCTGGAATCAGAGTCTCTGTCCCTACGTCATGCTACTCTCAGAAGCAAAACTATGCGGCAAGCAGCCCAGTAAGTGATACATCATGCTACTCTCAGTTATTAGCAAAAACCTGGAAACAGATTATTTTTCAGGTTTCTGTGTTTGCTAGTCTTCTTTCCTTGGTCCTCTCTCTTCTTTATAGAAGTTATTTGAAGATGCATCGTAAGGCGCCCTTCAAACGTCCGTTTTTATGTATCCGTATGCCATACATTTTTAAGAGCTGCAAATACTGACACACACCCATTGTATTCAATGGTGGAGCGCACATGTCAGGTTTTTCACATGGACTGTGCCGTGTGCGGGCCGCACACATACACACTGATGACACATGGATGATATCATGTGTCTTGCGTGATACGTACCGGCGCCTGGAAAGAAGCAGTACAGCTTGCGTTGTTCCGAGGTGCCGGCTTCTGAGGGCAGCTCTCATCATTATCTCTTGGTAGTGCTGAGATCAGTACAACCAGGAGGCAATGATGGGAGTTGTAATCAGCACCCGCTGTGTCCCTCCTGTGTAAAATAAAGAATTAAATAAGAAAAAAGATGTGGGCTCCCACACAATTTTCATAACCAGGCGGTGGCGTAATAGTGTTGGGGTCGATGTCACCTTTGTATTGTCAGGTGACATCAAGCCCAGGGGTTAGTAATGGAAAAGCGTCTATAAGATACCGCCCATTACTAACCCCATAGTAAGTATTGAAATAAACACACAGCAAAAATAAAATCCTTTATTTGAATTAAAACAAAACACCCTGTTTTTTACAGTTATTTAAAAATAAACACAGTTATACTCACATTTACACCCAATCCATGGAAGCCCATGTCTCCTGTAAAAAACAAAAATAATAAACAACCATTTTGCTCACCTGTCTGATGTGAAGATAATCCATACTGTCTGACATCTGATTTTCAATATGAACAGTGCCATGATGCGACCATTCCCTCTGAAAAGCAGGACACAATGAGCTGCTGTGAGTGCAGTTCACTTTGAACTGCCTGATGAACTGCAGTGATTTCAGTGAGATCACCGCGAACACCGTGAGGTCACCGCAGTTCATCGGGCCACTCACAGTGAAGTAAGCCTGGGAACACACCTTCGGTGACCAGCATTAACCTCTATGACGTCACCGCTCATGACTGTATCTGCGAACTCAGCACCTCATTGTCTCATGGTTTTCAGCCTGGATGGATAAAACTTCAATGGGGATTGCAATTAGTCTTGCTTTGGCCAAGATGGAATTGAATTTTTTTCAGAGTGGGTGACACGTTCAGCAGTCATGGGGAGAAGAAGTGGCTCTTAAGTGGAGAAACAAGCAAGTTTCCCTCATAAGATATGAGAAAGTCTCTCATATTCACTTGTACTATTAAGTTCTGCAAAGTTTGTTAGAAAGAAAGTGACTGTTTAAACTGCAGTTTTATTGATTTAGGGTATCCTTTTTAGGTAGAAGCTGCAATTAATTCATCAACATGAGTCCAGCTTCCCACTCCTTCAGTAATAAATACCTGATATTGCCTAGAGATCTTTATGTCAGCCATACTTTTTCTCTGTTGTGGCCACTGGAGAAGAAATATGCCGTAATTGGTCAAATGGACAGGGCTTGTCGTTCATCATGCAGCCAGTAGTGATGAGCAAACGTGCCCGGATAAGGTGTTATCTGAGCACGCTCGAGTTATAACCGAGTGTCTTCAGCATGCTAAATGCTATGCTCGAATTCCCATGGCTGCATTTTTCATGGCTGTTCGACAGCCGCGAGACATGCAGGGGTGGGACTCAAACATAGTATTCGAGCACGCAGAAGTCACTCGGTTAGCACAGGAGCGTGCGCTGATAACACCTTAGCTAGCTGCCAGCTCTGAGTCATACTGCCCATAGTTTGGCTAGCATGAATCAAGTGACAGGTACCCTTTAAAAGGAATCTTCACTAGTGATGAGCGAGTATACTCGCTGCTTGGGTGTCCTCTGAGTATTTTGGCATGCTCAGAGATTTATTTTTCCTCGTCTCAGCTGCATGATTTGTGGCTGCTGGACAGCCTGAATACATGTGTGGAATGCCTGATTGTTAGGGAATTCCCACATGTATGCAGCCTGTATACAAGTCGCAAATCATGCAGCTGAGACGAGGAAAACTAAATCTCCGAGCATGACATAATACTCAGAGATCACCCGAGCATGCTTGGGAAAACCCGATAAACGAGTATACTCGCTCATCACTAATCTTCACTGTCACGCTCGTGCCTTGACTGAGTGGCGCGAGCCAGGGGGTTGTGGCCCCACTGTGCCACAAACCAAACTACCCTGGAAGGGGCGTAACTACGGCAGCTACCTCGGTCTTCACTGGACCCTCTGATAGTGAGGTCAGGCTTGTGCGGCAGGTAGCTGCCGGGTGCCACTCCAGGGTGGTGTCTGGCTGTGGTTGCTGATCCCACTCAGGAACAGGACACCTGGACAGGTGCGAGTGACAAGCAGGCTGAGACACAGGCCAGGCGGGCATGGCTTGGAGACACAGGACAGGCGGGCACGGCTTGGAGACACAGGACAGGCGGGCACGGCTTGGAGACACAGGCCAGGCGGGCATGGCTTGGAGACACAGGACAGGCGGGCACGGCTTGGAGACACAGGACAGGCGGGCACGGCTTGGAGACACAGGACAGGTGGGCACGGCTTGGAGACACAGGACAGGCGGGCACGGCTTGGAGACACAGGACAAGCGGGCACGGCTTGGAGACACAGGACAGACTGGCGTGGTATGAGAAGGGGCAGGTAGGGACCTGTTCACACAGCAGGTGCAGGCAGGAGGGAGTGGTGTATGTTGGAACAGGATTTGGACCTGTTCACACAGGAGGTGCAGGTATGGATATAGGCAGGAGTGTGGAGTAGGCAGAGCCACAGGAGTGCGGGGCAGGCAGAGCGGCTAGAGAGCCGTGCAGGCAGAGCGGCTAGAGAGCCGTGCAGGCAGAGCGGCTAGAGAGGCGTGCAGGCAGAGCGGCTAGAGAGGCGTGCAGGCAGAGCGGCTAGAGAGCCGTGCAGGCAGAGCGGCTAGAGAGCCGATTCACAGACAGAGCTGCAATGGTGCAGATTCACAGATAGAGCTGCAAGGGTGCAGGTTCACAGACAGAGCTGCAAGGGTGCAGATTCACAGACAGAGCTGCAAGGGTGCAGATTCACAGACAGAGCTGCAAGGGTGCAGATTCACAGACAGAGCAGCAAGGGTGTAGATTCACAGACAGAGCAGCAAGGGTGCAGATTCACAGACAGAGCAGCAAGGGTGCAGATTCACAGACAGAGCTGCAAGGGTGCAGATTCACAGACAGAGCTGCAAGGGTGCAGATTCACAGACAGAGCTGCAAGGGTACAGATTCACAGACAGAGCTGCAAGGGTGCAGATTTACAGACAGAGCTGCAAGGGTGCAGATTCACAGATAGAGCTGCAAGGGTGCAGATTCACAGATAGAGCTGCAAGGGTGCAGATTCACAGATAGAGCTGCAAGGGTGCAGATTCACAGATAGAGCTGCAAGGGTTCAGATTCACAGATAGAGCTGCAAGGGTGCAGATTCACAGATAGAGCTGCAAGGGTGCAGATTCACAGACAGGGAGGGCACAAGGAAAGATACAGCAAGGAAGGAAGCCACGGACAAGGAGAAAGGGAGACTAAGGTACAACAGAGCACAGACAAGGTACTGGAACCAAGACTCAAGGGCCAGGATATTCAGCCTCCTGGCAGGCAGACAAGGTACAAGGCAAGACAAGAAGTATTCCTCCAGAGAAGGAGGAAATACACAGAACAGGGTCTGGCTTCCTCAGCAGCAAGATACTAACTGAGATTAGACATTGCTTAGGCAAAGGTCAGTGAATGTGGCGAAACTAAATAGTCAAGGGCTCTAGGTGATTGGTAAGGGACATATTACACAGGTGCACCCTGACTGCATAAGAACCAGAGAGTTCAGGCGCCGCCCCCCTATACACACAGTCAGGAAACATGGAGAGCAGAGGCACAGAGATGGCAACAGACAGAATTCACAGCATGACTTGAAGCCGAAAGTAAGTTGGTGTGCGGGGGGATGGGAGGCCATGCAGTGATGCCAGCAGGGTTGTTACATTCACTTTTTATCATCTTGCCAATTTTAAGTTCAAAATATTTTTTTTAATATAAGATAATAGAGGCTGCAACTCCATGTTGTCATACAGAACTCCAAATCTAGTACATAGACGTAGCAGAAAAATGTAATATGCTACCTACCTGTAGCTGCCACTAGAGGGAGCATGGGTACTCACTGCAGTCAGGTCCTAAGCTCGCTCTAATGGGTTGCTGCAGGTAGTCAGGATGTTTTGTATAGTATGTCTATTTATGTATATCCCAGATAATTGGATCTCTGCATCCAACCACTGTTAAAATATATTAATACATTAAAAATCCGATATTTGCGATCCCTTTTAGATAGAAACGTAAAAAATGATAATTATTTTAACCACTGAAATCACCAAGATTTAGACAAAATCTTACTTTTGGTTGGTCCCTTCTTATTGCACGAAAAGTTGTATCAACATTTAATCAGGTTTCTTCTGAAATGCTGATATGAGATATAATCTCGATACCGTGGTAGTGTAGTCATATTTAAGAAATCTCCTATAATGAACAAGAGATCATCCTCAATATATATGTGCCACTATCGTCATCATCGCTAATATTTTACTTTCTGGATCTATTAGAATTGTAATGAATAACAGTTGTGTCCATAATGACAATTTGAGCAGATTGGCGGTGAGGATTGACTTTAGTATCTTTTCTATATATTAACTTACTAAGGCTGGTTTCACATTAGCGTTGAAACAATGCTGCGCACTGCGTCGGTAAGCCCCGCCCCGATCCGGCTCCCTGCCCGCCCCATCCGGGATCACCGCCTACTATCGCATTTGCACGCATGCTGCATGTTGCATTTCGGCGCGCACGGCGCACCGTCAAAAGTGCGCAGCACGCTACTTTCACACTGGCAGCGCATGATCTGCGCACCCTATGCTAAGGATAGGGTGCGCCGATCGCATGCGTGCAAATGCGATAGTAGGCGGTGATCCCGGATGGGGCGGGCAGGGAGCCGGATCGGGGCGGGGCTTACCGACGCAGTGCGCAGCGTTGTTTCAACGCTAATGTGAAACCAGCCTAAAGGCTGTATTTCATCTGGCATCATGTTTTTGAAACCTAATCTTTGTAGTATAATGTAGGGACAGAGACCCTGATTCCAGTGATCACTTACTGCTCTGCTTGCTGTTTTTAAAAAAATGTCCTGCTGTTAAAACAGTGATTTTATGACTAGTCCTTCATAGTGATTAGTAGTGATGAGTATACTCGTTACTTGGGTTTTCCCAAGCATGCTCGGGTGTCCTCTGAATATTTTGGCGTGCTCGGATATTTAGTTTCTGTCACCGTAGCTGCATGATTTGCGGCTGCTGGACAGCCTGAATACATGTGGGGATTTCCTAAAAATCAAGTAATCCGCACATGTAGTCACGCTGTCTAGCAGTCACAAATCATGCAGCTACGGCAACACAAACTAAATTTCCAAGCACACCAAAATGCTCGGAGGACACCCAAGCATGCTCGGGAAATCTCGAGAAACGAGTTTACTCACTCATCACTAGTGATTTACCTATACACAGAAAGCTGCCAATCAGTGTGGTGGGTGGGGTTATATGGAGCTAAGTATTCAGAGTACTGGTAGATCTCCAGTCGTTAAAACTGTGATTTCAAAAAAACTGTAGCAAGCAGCCTAGTAAGGAATATTTTGCTAGAATCAGGGTCTCTGCCCCTACATTATGCTGCTCCCAGATGAGGTAGCAAAAACCTGGTGACAGATTCCCTTTAAGTCACAATATTATATATATTATGCAATGTACCAATTACAGTGATCAGCTACACTTACCTTTGCATAAATACTTCTTTGGTCTGGAGCCATGGCAGACTCGCTGCTCCCAGTACACTTAACGGACTGAATAATATGCAGCGAAATAAACTGCTACAATTTATAGCCCCACTGCCTAAGTGCAGTTATTAAGGCACTCTTCATTTCTGCAGTATAATATGTACATTTTCCCAAGACCTTTCACAGCGCTAATATCCACGTTATCAGAAGTGCGTCAGCGCCGCGGCATTGTTCTGGGATGCACAGCGGATGTCATCTCCTATCGGCGTGTGAGCACATACATTGCATGTAATTACACTATATCCTGTGCTAAGAGGCTGATTACACCTGTGAGCACACAACACTCGCACCATACCGTCACTATCATCCTTTCCATGTGTGTGGTCATGTTATCATCAATCGCAAAAATATTTAGAAATAAACAATTCTTAATCTTCCCACTGTTGATATAATGGCCTGAAGAAACACTGATCTGGTGGCCGTCAGAGCTGGACTGGAGGTGCTGGAGCAGTACATCTGATTAGCGCCCTTCCCAACCAGTACGTTTAGTAGTCTAACTACATCCTGCTGAAGGGAAGCGTTTAAGGAATATTGCAGATAGTGATGCTTTCAATGAGGATGGATTTTTTACACATGCCGAAGGTGCTATATTTTGTAGGAAACCTCTCAAGCAAGGCTTTAGGAGTTCATTAAGCAACCTGCATGGAGGGATGGAGCAGTGAGTAATGAAAAGTGTTTTACACACAAGTGTTGGATGTAATCTAAACCCTTCCAGCAACGTTGAAAGGATGATTATGCAGCTATTTTTTTCCCTCGCAACAAACCAAGTTGTATTTTCCATAATTGCTTAGAAGCATATTTCCCCTGATATATCAATTGCGTGAAGAGATACGAAAAGCACAGCATGACGCCTAAAAGTACTGTAATATGGAATATCTGGGATTTCTGTTGAAAGTAAGACAGCAAAGGAGACTAAATAAATCTAATATGTCTATATGTGCGTGTATGGGATTTCTGAGGTGATAGATTATGAAATATTGTGGATTTTTGCAGCGGTCATTGTTGGAAGACTTAATAATATCCTCATACGAGGGGCGCCTGAAAAGTTCGAGGCCCACCAATGAAATCTTTTCTGCATGGTCTTGTTTTGCAATGCAATTTGTTATTTAGTTAGTTGAATGGTCGCATGAGCAATCTGGATTTATTTTGATTTTTTTTGTTTCCGTTACAGCTTTTTAAAGTTGGGTCGCAAGGCTGAAATATGGAAATGGAGAAGTTGGCAAAGTTCACACATCGGCTGCTGCAATTCACTCCTGTGGTTTCCAACTGCTTCAGCACCCACCGTATTCCCCTGATTTGGCTCCCTCGGACTATCACCTATTCCCACAGAGGAAAAAGCACCTTGGTGGAAGGTGGAATTGCAGCCATTGCAGCAGCCGATGTGTGAACTTTGCCAACTTCTCCAAGGTGTGTGCCTTTGCAAATCAGTTTACTTAAACAGCCAGACTCGAATGAAAGAGTAGAACCATCTCAAGAAGGATGACAAGGAAATGGACAGCATGTGACTTAAATATGAGTGTCTGAGCAAAGGGTCTGAATACTTATGATCATGTGATATTTCAGTTTTTCTTTTTTTAATAAATTTGCAAAAATTTCTACATTTCTGTTTTTGTTTTCAGTCAAGATGGGGTGCTGAGTGTACTTTAATGAGAATGGTTGCAATGAAACAAAGATTGAAAAATTTAAAGGTGTCTGAATATTTTCCATACCCACTGTATTTCAGGTTTCAGGGCTGTCGCTGGGCAACATTGAGTTTTATCTCCCTCTAAAAAGTTTCTATTGGGTTCAGGTCTGGAGACTGGCTAGGCCACTCCAGGACCTTGAAATTCTTCTCACAGAACCACTCCTTAGTTGCCCTGGCTGTGTGTTTTTGGGTCATTGTCATGCTAGAAGACCCAATCACGACCCATCTTCAATTCTCTTACTGAGGGAAAGTGGTTGTTGGACAAAATTTCATAATACATGACCCCATCCATCCTCCCTTTAATATGGTTCATTCATTCTTTCCCCTTTGCTGAAAAGCACCCTCAAAGTATATTTCCCCCACCGTGCTTCACAGTTGGAATGGTATTCTTGGGGTGTTACTCATCCTTCTTCTTCCTCCAAACATAGCGAATGGAGTTGATACTAAAAAGTTCTATTTTGATCTCATCTGACCACACAGTCTTCTCCCATGCCTCCACTGGATCATCCAAATGGTCATTGGCGAACTTCAAATGGGCCTGGACATGTGCTGGCATTAGCAGGGGGATCTTGTGTGCCCTGCAGGATTTTAATCCATGACGGCATAGTGTGTTACTAACAGCAATGTTTGAGACGGGGTTCCAGCACTCTTCAGGTCTTTGACCAGGTCCTCCTATATAGTTCTGGGCTGATTCCTGACCTTTCTCAGAATCATCCTTACCCCATGAGGAGAGATCTTGCATTGAGCCCCAGACCGAGGAAGATTGACAGTCATCTTGTGTTTCTTCCATTTTCTAATAATATGGCCAAAAGTTGTTGCCTTCTCACCAAGCTGCTTGCCTATTGGCCTGTAGCCCATCCCAGCCCTGTACAGGTCTACAATTTTGTCCCTGATGTCCTTAAACAGCTTTTTGGTCTTGGCCATGGTGAAGAGGTTGGAGTGTGAATGATTGAGTGTGTGGACAGTTGTATTTTATTCAGGTAGCAAATTCAAACATGTGCAGTTAATACAGGTAATGAGTGCAGAGTAGGAGGGCATCTTAAAGAAAAACTAACAGGTCTGTGAGAGCAAGAATTGTTGCTGGTTTTTGGGTGATCAAATACTTATTTCATGCAATATAATGCAATTTGATTATTTAAAAAGCACAATTTTTTTTTTGTTTGTCTTTTATTTTTAGATCCTGTCTGTCACAGGTGAAGTGTACCTACAATAAAAATTACAGACCTCTCCATTCTTTGTAGGTGGGGAAACTTGCAAAATTGGAATTGTATGAAATTCTTATTTTCCCCACTGTATATTTGTGTATATATACTGTGTATATATATATATATATATATATATATATATATATATATATATATATATAGGAGAACAAAAAGGAAATCCAGCAAGAACTCAGCAAACCAGGATTGGAGTAAAATGATGCTTTTCTTTATTTCTTCAATAAGGTTAAAAAGACGACCCACAAGGATCAGGAACCAGAGTGCATGGCAGAAATAAACGCAAATGGGACTACGCGTTTCGGCGACCTAACCGCCATCTTCACGGTCCAAACCTCAAACCTTTAGCTGGACACTGACATACATACTCATATATATATATATATGAGTATGTGCCGTGAGTGGACATACCATTGGGCAGACGTACAGGGATCCGGTAGTTAATGGCACCCATTTCCACCTACAAAGCTGGTGGAATTGTGCATTATGATGAGCTATTGGACTGCAAAGGGCCCATATATTGTTCTTGCACAGTGACCCTCTGCTGTCATGTGTCCGCTCCTGTACAGTTCTTTCCAAAACTTTTAGGCAGAAAGACGCTTTCAAAAATAGAAGGAAAAATAATCTTTTTTTATCAACTAACAAAATGCAAAGTTAGAGAACAAAAGAAAAATCTAAATAAAATCAATATTTGGTGTGCCCACCCATTGCCTTTAAAACAGCATTAATTCTTCTAGATGTATTTACACCAAGACAGGGAGTTTGTAGGATTCTAATTGGGTGTATCAGTAACCAATTATACCAGACAAGTGGTACTAATCATCACTTTCATATATAGTTTATTACAGTAATTAATAGAAACAGAAACAGCTGTGTTGGAGGCTTAAAGCTGGGCTATTGCAGAGAAAGCCAGGAGACCTTTTAATTAATTTTATTTTTGTATTTATTTTTTTTGTATTTCAGCGTCACCGCTTATCTGTATTAGACAACCCCTTAAATACAGCATTCGATAGCATGAATAAAATAAGATCTGCCGCTAAATTCTATAGTCCGAATATAAGCCTTTTTTCCACTTCTATACTTCTGTCTTAACCTGAACCGAGCAAATTCTGCTGTACCGTTCCTTACATAATAGGCTCATATGTATATACAGATATATTTTCATGCTATTGTAAAAAAGGACTGAGAAAGACAGTGAGAAGCTTCCTACCTCCTACACTGTGAAGCTGACACAATAGAATTGCAAATTTCCCTGTCATCAATTAATAGCTCGGGCTTATCGCAAATTTTTTCGAAATCTTGAATAGTGCAGCATGTAATTTATTGCTCTCCTTTTTGGGATCCAGACACAATTAAAGACGTCTTTTTATTTGATGTAAATTGCAAACTCTTGGAAACATACAGAATGAAAATGCAGTCGTGTATTAGAAATAACTTTAATTTAAATTTGCTAAATGACCTCCGAAAGCTCGCTGAAAGATTTTCCGCTGAATGGGCTGACGCACCATGCCTGTATAATTTATGTGGGGAATTAGTGCGAATGGTTCACTTTTATGGAGAAGTGCTGCTTGTAGCAGGCCGGCAGAAACCATTTTCCCCCAAGCTTCCATCTGTTCTTCAAACCAGGGCATATGCCATCTCATCGAGCTTGAAAGTCAACTGATTTATAACTCCTGAAAAGTGCATAGATTGAAAAGAAAGGTCGACTGCCGTTATATGACAGTGATTTGTTAGGCACTTGGATAAAGACAATTCACATTACTATGGACCCGAGGGAAAACTAGCGATTCTGTAAGCTTCAAAACTTGCTGGATTGACAACCAGGAGAAAAGAAAAACACTATTGAGTTAAAAATCTATTGTTGACCGTTTTCTCCTTTTACAATGCAGGGGTTAAGGGTGGGATGTAGAGCAACAACGCTAAAATGATATTGTTATCAATTTGTTTCAGGCAGAAGAAGGTTTCTTTGCCGGGCTGCAAAGGTTGCCATCTAAAAGTGTCAGAGCTTGTTACACTTTAATCTTTTAACCGTAAGCTGAGACATCAGTCTTAAAAGTGCTGCTTGCTGCTTTTCGGAAAGTTCCGCTCAGGATCACATACAGGACGCTGATGAGTTTTCTCAAGCTGCCCTGAAGGTGAATCCTCCTCGGTCCAGGCCCAATTAGTAATTTAATAAATGTTTGAGGCTTGTTTCCATCACTTTAATTCTTCCCACCCACCAATATTACCGCAGGACTACAAAGTAATAAACCGTCTGTTGGGTAGGAAGCCAAATCAAATTGACAATATGTCCATAAAAAGAAATCAATGTGTGTTTTGATGTTTTCATTTGAAGCTGAATTCCTTCCTATATTTTCACATTTAAATCAGTGTGATCTGGGATTCTGTGCTCTCTGCTGTAGGAAATGGATTTATTTGATGTTTAAATTAAATCAGAAATATATCATATGTTACACAAGTGCATGAGGAATAGAACAAATAAGGCAAATATGGGAAAATTATTTTGTTGACTAATATTATTATTTATACAACATCAATGATTCCACATCAGAAAGGAGTTACATGCAACATACAGATATAATTGACAATAAACAAACTAGCAATGATAGACTGGTAGAGAGGGAAGAGGACCCTGCCCTTACAGGCTTACATTGTACAGGATGATGGGGAAGGAGACAGTAGGCTGGGGGGGTTGAAGTACCTCTGGTGGTGTTGAGGTGGCAGAGCGGTCATTTCAGGCTGTAAGCTTTTTTGAAGAGATTAGTTTTCAGGTTCTGTCTGAAGGATTCAAATTTGGATGTGTTGGAGCACAGAATTCCAGAGGATATTTGGGAGAAGTCTTGGAGGCGATTGGGTGAGGAACGAATAAGTCTAGTAGGAGAGAAGGAGATCTTGGGAGGAAGGGAGATTACGTGAGGGAAGATATTGGGAGATTAGTTTGGAAATGTACGGAGGAGACAGGTTATGGATGGCTTTGTAGGTCAGAGCCAATGAAGGGATTTGCAAAGGGGAGAAGCGGAGGAGTATCGAAGAGAGAGATGAACTAGTCGGACAGCAGTGTTAAGGATGGACTGAAGAGGTGCGAGAGTGTTAACAGATAGGCCAGATAGTCAAGGCGGGAGATGATGAGGGTATGCATAATCATTTTAGTAGATTAAGGGAAGGGGAAAGGACGGATTCTTGAAATATTTTTGAGCTAGAGGCAACAGGAGGTGGCGATAGCTTGGATGTGCAGTTTGAATGCCAGGGCAGAGTCAAGGGTTACTCCATGATGTCATTTATTGTGATAGATCATGTAGGGAAGATATGTGAGATGGAGAAAAGATATGAGTTCAGATTTGTCCACATTGAGCTTGAGTAAGCGGAAGGAGAAAGAAAATATGACACTCCGGGATCCACAGAGGTAGATCTGAGTGTCATTGGCATATACAGTGAGGAAAAAAGTATTTAGTCAGCCACCAATTGTGCAAGCTCTCCCACTTAAAACGATGAGAGAGGCCTGTAATTGACATCATAGGTAGACCACAACTATGAGAGTCAAAATGAGAAAACAAATCCAGAAAATCATCTTGTCTGATTTGGCAAGATTTATTTTGCAAATTATGGTGGAAAATAAGTATTTGGTCATTAACAAAAGTTCATCTCAATATTTTGGTATATATCCTTTGTTGGCAATCACATAGGTCAAACGTTTTCTGTAAGTCTTCACAAGGTTGGCACACACTGTTGGTAGTATGTTGGCCCATTCCTGCATACAGATCTCCTCTAGAGCAGTGATGTTTTGGGCCTGTTGCTGGGCAACACAGACTTTCAAATCCCTGTAAAGGATTTCTATGAGGTTAAGATCTGGAGACTAGCTAGGCCACTCCAGGACCTTCATATGCTTCTTACGAAGCCACTCCTTCATTGCCCTAGCGGTGTGCTTGGGATCATTATCATGCTGAAAGACCCATCCACATTTCATCTTCAATGCCCTTGCTGATGGAAGGAGGTTTGCACTCAAAATCTCACGATACATGGCTCCATTCTTTTTTTCATGTACACGGATCAGTTGTCCTGGTCCCTTTGCAGAGAAACAACCCCAAAGCATGATGTTGCCACCCCATGCTTCACAGTAGGTATGTTGTTTGGATGCAAATCAACATTCTGTCTTCTCCAAACATGACGAGTTTTGTTTCTACCAAACAGTTCTACTTTGGTTTCATCAGGCCATATGACATTCTCACAATACTCTTCTGGATATTCCAAATGCTCTCTAGCAAACTTCAGATGGGCCCAGACATGTACTGGCTTAAGCAGGGGGACACGCCTGGCACTGCAGGATGTGAGTCCCTGGCGGCATAGTGTGTTACTGATGGTAGCCTTAGTTACGGTGGTCCCAGCTCTATGCAGGTCATTCACTAGGTCTCCCCATGTGGTTCTGGGATGTTTGCTCACCGTTCTTGTGATCATTTTGACCCCACGGGGTAAGATCTTGCGTGGAGCCCCAGATTGAGGGAGATTATCAGTGGTCTGGTATGTCTTCCATTTTCTTTTTATTGCTCCAACAGTTGATTTCATCACACCAAGCTGCTTCCCTATTGCAGATTCAGTCTTCCTAGCCTGGTGCAGGGCTACAATTTTGTTACCAATGTTCTTCGACAGCTCTTTGGTCTTCACCATATTGGAGTTTGGAGTGTGACTGAGGTTGTGGACAGGTGTCTTTTATATTAATAACAAGTTCAAACAGGTGCCATTACTACATTTAATGAGTTGAGGACAGAGGAGCCTCTTAAAGAAGTTACAGGTCTGTGAGAGCCAGAAATCTTGCATGTTTTTAGATGACCAAATATTTATTTTCAACCATAATTTGCAAAATTAATCTTGCCAAATCAGACAAGGTGATTTTCTGGATTTGTTTTATCATTTTGACTCTCATAGATGTGGTCTGCCTATGATGTCAATTAAAGGCCTCTGTGATCTTGCACTATTGTTGGCTGACTAAATACTGTTTTTCCCCTGTAGGTGGTACTGGAAGCCATGGAACTTTGAGTTGTCCAAGGCCAAGGATAAAGATGGAGAAGAGTATGGATCCTAGAACAGAGTTTTGAGAGACTCCAACAGAGAGCGGGTGGGATGAGGAGGTAATGTGGGAGTAGGATAGACTAAATGTGCGGTTGAAAAGGTATGAGGAGATCCAGGACACTGCAAGTCATTGACGACAAAGGAAGAGAGGATCTATAGTAGGAGGCAGTGGTCAACTGTGTTGAAGGGAGAGAACAGTTCTAGAAGGAGGAATATAGAAAATTGTCTGTTAGCTTTGGCTACAAAAGGTGTTAGTAATTTTGGTCAGGACAGTTTGAGTGGAATCAGAAGCCAGATTGTAGGTTGTCAAAGAGCAAGTTAGGGGTACTTCACACTAAGGGAGATCGCTAGCGAGATCGCTGTGTGTGGCACGCATCAGCAACTGGCCCCCCCCGCCGGGTATCGCTGATTGTGCAGGAATGTCCTGGGCCATTTTATGATCGTTGGTCTCCCGCTGGCCAACACACATCGCTGCATGTGGCAGCGGGAGACCAATGATCAGCGAGCTCCCAGTCCTGTAAGCAGATGCTGGGAGCTGGTATCCACGGTAAATAATAATCTTTATTTTTATATAGCGCTAACATATCCCGCAGCGCTTTACAGTTTGCACACATTATCACCACTGTCCCCAATGGGGCTCACAATCTAAATTTCCTATCAGTATGTCTTTAGAATGTGGGAGGAAACCGGAGTGCCCGGAGGAAACCCACACAAACACGGGGAGAACATACAAACTCCTTGCAGATGTTGTCCTTGGTGGGATTCGAACCCAGGACCCCAGTGCTGCAAGGCTGCAGCGCTAACCACTGAGCCACCGTGCCGTGCATTAGTGGGTAACTAAGTGCGCGCGTCACTTAGTTACCCGCTGTTTATCCTGGATACCAGCGTGCACGTGCTGGGAGCTCACATCCAAGGTAAACAGCGGGTAACTAAGCGCCGTGGGCGCTTTGTTACCTGTGTCCTCGCTGGTCCTGATTTCTGGTGAGTCTTCCTGTTTGACAGCTCACCAGCGATCATGTAGCGACGCACCAGCGATCCTGACTAGGTCGTATCGTTGTCGGGATCGCTGGTGCGTCGTTTAGTGTAACGGGACTCTTAGAAGTGAGAGTTAAATTCAGCGTGAACATGCTGCTCAAGGAGCTTGAAAGCAAATGGGAACAGTGATATGGTGTGATAGCTAGATAGTGCAGTTGGGTCGAGTCATGGCTTTTTGAGAATAGGCATGATTGCATGATTGTGGCATGTTCAAAAACAGAAGGGAAGGTAACAGAAGTTATTGATAAGAGTTTTCTGCGGGGGAGGACATGGGTGACATTTGAGGAGGACAGAGATGAGAAATTGAGTAAATGGTGGTCAGACAAGGGGAATAGGGAGACTGTGAAGTTAGATAGGGAGCAGAGACGGGTGAAGATATTGTCTAATGTATGTCCGTCTGTATGGGTGGCTAAGTAAGACCACTGAGTATCATAGTATCATAGAATGTTAGATTTGGAAGGGACCTCAAGGGTCATCGTGTCCAACCCCCTGGTAAGTGCAGCGCAGGATTCACTAAACAGTCACAGACAGGTATCTGTCTAGCCTTTGTTTGAAGCAAAAATTCACTACACACTCTAATGCAATAATTTGCAACCATCAGTGGAATTTTATTTTAGACATACAGGTAAGTGCCAAGTTACAAAAATTAGTCCAAAACCCAGTAAAATAGAAACACCCGACGTTTCGACCCTCCGGGGTCTTAATCATGGGGTTTACTTGGGTTCAAGAGGAATGGGAGCCAGGTTTAGGGAATAGCCGTATATAAGCTTCCATGCGGGTAATGGTAGGCTGTAGATAAATGGTAACCTTTGCAAGATATGAAATGTACCAGGTAATGATAGCTAATAGGTTAGAGGTAACCTTTAAGAGGCTTTAAATGGAGGCCCGGTAGAGTCCTGTGCAATAAAAGGCGTTGCTTTTTGTGTGTAATATTTTTCGTGTCCGGGATGGTAAGATAAACTGTACATGTTGCTGCGCACTTATAGTCAGAGTAGTGCCAATCATAGGTGGCCAATGGTGGTAACTGCGTCCTGAGGCTGTTAGGGCTGGCGGAACGCACCAGATTATGAAATAGTAGAGAGTGTGTTCGCAGCCCGTGGTCCACCGTGCAGAGGTGGTACACTGCTGCTAGGTAATGGCGGAAGGGAAGAGCGGCGTGAAAACAGTCACACGTGGGTTACGTCACCCAGTGTGAAAAGGAGCGGATTCTGTTACTTCACAGAACCGCACAGCCGCTTGAAAGTGAATGCCGGGGCCTGTTTAGCTCACAGAGCCTGGCCACAGAGCGCACAGCAAACAGCCACAGAACTCCACCCCAAGGCATGGGGTTAGAGTCCTTCTAGGCCACTGAGTGCGCGGCGTCGCTGCCACGAATGCCGCTATAGACGCTGGCTAAGGTGTGCGGAGCAATTGCTCTGAGGCGTGCCGAGTCACTGATAGTGACTAATATCTGACTCAACTCTGTCATACCTACACCTAAGCCTGGGCGCTAGCAGGCTAGGCTGCACAACACATGCGTACCAAGAGTACGGGTTTCATAATGAGTCAGCAACCAGAGACATTCATACATGCATCCATCACTCACTCCTTATAGTCAGAAAATACTGGCTATCCTAGCGCATAGCCGAGAGGCCATGCGAACCTTTTATAGCCACGAGCGTCCGGGACCTTCCTGGCTTCTCGGATGGGTCAATCCGAACACGAGCAGAACCTGAGCATGTGACCTTCGATTTCCAATGGGAGATCATGCCACAGGCATGCTCAGTGGCCCGACATGAGGACTTAGTCCCTGGAGAATCTCGCTGTTGAGCAGCATGCATTGCCATAGCTGTGCCAGAGGTGGCAGCAGCAAGCAAACCCACGGAGCTGTTCTGGGCAGAGTGCCGGAACCAACGAGTTTGCTGAGCAAGCTCCTCTGTGGCTGGATAGGAATGGGAGACCGCCGGAAGTAAGGTTCGGGATTCTGACTGTGCAGCGACAGAAATCCGATGCCTAACAGAGGCTGTAGGACCATCCAGGATATGCTTGCGCCCTCCTCCCCTGGCTGGGTGTTTGTGATACTGTGGACAGGCTGATTATGGGTATGTGACACTGCTCCTATATTTATTAATGCATCTCTTGTCTGCACTAGCACCTTATAATGACTATTATGGACTTATTCCATTGATGTGTTGGGGCTTACGTATTTGCTGCATGATCCCATAGCCTGCATTTATTCCCTCTATCACTTTTTTGTGCACTTTACTTGGGTTAAATTCCTTTCCTCTTTATATGTATTTTTGTCATTTTATGACTTTGAATATATTCATTATGTGTATTGTAATCTGAATAAAATTTATTACTTGCTTTATACTCCTTTTGTGAGTGGTGTGCTTTGGATACCTGGTATCCCTTTTTGAGCTAAGGACATACAGTATGTAAGCAGGGTGAAGGAGTAAGTGTGGGGGGAAAAGAAAAGTTAAGTACATTTAATAAACAGTGGTTACTCTTACGTTCTGGTCACTTCTGGGACATTTCTGGAATATTTCTGCTGTACACTTAAAGAGCCACACTTGATGGAACCATTCAGACCTCGGTCATCTCCAAATTTATACAGCTTTAAGTGCACATGGAATAGATCAGGTGTGAGCAGGAGGGAAGAACTGCATGAAGGCAGGTCAGAGAAACAGCAGGAGGTGATTAGGAGACAGGAGATAAAATGCATTCAGGATGAATTGCATTCAGGAAGCAGATTTACCCAAATAGATAGAGATGACTGTGTATTAGCATCAATGGATTAAAGGGATATTGCAAGTAGTAGGAAGCAGACACACCTGTGGATGAATTAGATGGATTGTCAGGTCAAGAGTAGTGGTGACATTGAAGTACATATACATGGGATTACATTTCTGGAATATTTCTGCTGTACACTTAAAGAGGCACACTTGATGGAGCCTTTCAGACCTACAATACATAGTAAATAGTACATAGGTACTAATGTGTATTTTTCATGCATATATGTATATTTCGATATATACCCCTACTATAGTTCTGCAACACTGTTCCATATCTGTCATTAATTAAAATCTTTATTAAAAATGGTCCATTTGTCAAGAAGATTCATCAATATAATTTCTGAAAGGGGTTTTCTTGGTTGGGCAACACTGGGCAACAAAATTATAAAAGAACAAGTATTCACTACTGTTGTTCATCACTGACTTCAGCGGTGTACCATGTCATCATTGAAGCCATCTAAACAGCAATTGGTCATGACCACTCATTGGCAGTTATTTACATTGTCTATAGTACATAAATATTATGCATAATGGCAGTTATATTTGAATCCATTCCGGGACACCTTTGGATTGTTTAGGGTTGGGGGTCATACTAAAAAAGGTATTAATAACTTATAGATTAATTTTTATAAATGGTTAACAAATCTTTTATCAACTAGTTTAACCAACTGATAAAATGTGCACTATGAAACTGCAAATGGAAGCGGAACAATTCCACTGGCTAGTAATTGTAAGTGATATATTGTGGAAATATCCCTCAGTGAACACTGGTTTTAAAAGCAAGACATAAAAGGGTGGCTTTATCTGTAGCTTTTGAAGCTGTACGCAGTTTCTGATTCACTGAATAAAGCCTTTGTCTTTGCTATGATTACGACTTTCACTAAGTGTTAAGCGTATTACAAATAACACTTCAATGCTGTATATCAGGCACGGCTTCATAAGAGTCCGTATAAGCTTTTCTGAAGTATTCTTGTTTAGAATATTGATAGTTTGAATTCCCTGTAGCTTTTATTGTCATTCTGTTGTATGATGGAACAATGTTTTCTGCTTTTCAAAATGTCCATCTGAATATTCCAAAAATTAATTTATGTATTTCCAAAAAATAGATGCCCAAAATATCTTTCCAGGCCTGGAACAATGGTAAATATAAAGGCAGTTTTCTACAGTGCCGTTGGTTTGCCCATTTTATAGATTAGCTGCCCTTAAAGGGAATCTGTCACCCTTTTTCTGGCATCAACATCAGGGGCTTATCTACAGCATTCTGTAATGCTGTAGATAAGCCTCCTATGTAACCTGAAAGATAAGAAAAAAGAGTTCGATTATACTCACCCCGGCGTTCGGTCCGGTCCGATGATTGTCGCCGTCCGGTCCAGCACCTCCCATCTTCATACGATGCCGTCCTCTTCTTCCCTGCCTGTCGTGGCTCCGGTGCAGGTGCACTGCTCTGCCCTGTTGAGGGCAGAGCAGAGTTCTGCAGTGCGCAGGCGCCGGGAGAGGTCACGTATGGATGAGCACGCTTTCACTGTTTGTGGTGTGATTTATGTATAAACATGGTGTGTTTCTGATAAGTAGTATGATAAAAATGTTTATTCATTGGCAATAACCTTGGGGTCCTCCTATGCTCTGTAATCCAACTGATGCGATGGAGAGGTACCGCCATTTTATCTGTAGATTCCCTGTCCCTGAAGGTCTGATCCCCTCTCTCCATGGTGCTGTCATGGACTCTGAGAAATCCCGCTACCGGTAAGTAACTATATCTTTCCCTTTTATATACATTTGTAATAAACCTGTTTAATAGATTACTCCGTAAATATGTAGATTGTTACATAGTATAGTTAATAAGCGCTGTATTGGGCAGGCCATGATTTAGTATGGTAGACAGCACCAACTTCTGCAATGAAGGTCAAGAATGTCAACCTTATATATACAAAGTACGGTAGTGAGTCAACTGCTGAGAACAAAAAGTAGGAAATGACTATAAACTTTTCATAAAGCATAAAACAGTGAAGACACTAAACTGATTTGTGAATTGTTATATAAAATGAATTGCTGCGGTAGGTACGGTAACAAATCCGTCAGATTAATGGCCACAAAGAAAGAACGGGAGAGAACGCAACTGTAATAGTTATATTGCATGGTAAAAGAAAAAGTCACACAGATGCTGTACTAAAAATATAAACTGAACAAAGCCTCGTAGAGTCATAAAGGGAAGAAAAAGATACATTTAGAAGCAAGGGGGAAATAAAAACCTTTCAATAAGATCTGACCTCAGCTGACACAAAAGGACTTGGAGTTACTAAAATAAACTGAAGCAGTGCTGGAAAGTTGGCTGGAGAAGTGGAGTAAACGTTAAGGCCACTTTTAAAACAATGTATAAATATTTTCATTTTTTATATTTTTTGTTATATTTTATGTATATTTATGTCATTCTTAAGAGTGTCCAGCTACAAGGTCACCACGAATATTGACGCCGTCGTTCCACTCTTAATTACAGCAGTTCATTCATATTCGGCCTGTATCATGGCCTCGGTTAATGAGGCCAACAAGTAAATATAGTGACATTTTAGTAACTGAACAACATTGTTGAACTTGTATACTGTAGATAAGTAGCATTCAAGTATTTAAAGCAAGGATTACTCTCCCAAAATGAGTTGGAAGTTACTGCCTTAAACAGATTAATATAGCTCTTTTTTCTGCTATCTGTTGGGCATCAGAGCGTCTGACAGCTGATTTCACGATTGGTGTTTGTGTGTTTTGCGTGTGTGGCCAGATGTTAGGCTAGTTTCACACTAGCGTTTTTAGCTTCAATAGAATCGCATACAAAAAACACATCATACGTTTGTATGTGTTTGCTTTTTAAGGCGCATGCGTTTTAATCAGTTTCTAGCCATGTTAACTCTTAAAATGCATGCGCTTTTAAACGCAAGCGTGTGCACGTCTATGCGCACGCCTGCGTTCCCATAGACTGTAATGTGATTTTTTTTTTTGCGCATTCCGTGCCCAAGCGTGCGCATGCGTTTTTTGAGACAGGTCGGACGGACCAAAAATGCAACAGGTTGCGTCCGGCGCGCCTAGGCGCACACTACAAAAAAACGCATGCACACAAAAAATGCATACGCTAGACCATGCGCCTCCATGTTAAAGATAGGGATGCAGGAAACCAGCCTTACATTATGGTCAGTAGTATAATATGAAACACAGTCCATGCAACACATTTTATTTTGTAGTGTTTTCCTGGTTATTTGTAGGTCAGTGGCTTTAGGAAATACAAAGGTGAAATAAAATTTTGGGGTTTGACTTTTTTGTTACCTTTTTTTATGAATAGGGTAGGAAAAAGACTTGTGCAAAATGACTCTAAATAAGAAATGCTAGAAGAGCAGCGCTCAGCAGAATGATCAGTGGCGCCCCCTCATCTATTCTTCCCCAAGTCAAAACTTGTATGTATGACTTGTCAGACGTTAAAAAGTTTGTTAAAATTATAGTTAAAATTGGAGTTATACTTTGTATTCTACATTTTGAAAATTGGAGACTTTCACCTACCAAATAATTCATCATAAAAGATTACTGCTATATTCCACAACATTATCAAAATTTTGCTAAGCCTTGAAAAACATACATTTATTGATGGAGCTAAATGGGTAATTTGTGATGGAGTTTTTAAACAATATCTTTGTATAAGTCCTTCCTTTATACACTGCTCAAAAAATAAAGGGAACACTTAAACAACAGAATATAACTGTCAGGAACACCGCACTGCACTTGCTCACTGAGCCAGTGCGCGTGTCCTGAGTACAAAGACTGTGCACAAAGATACCTGCGGAGCGGGGTCTCAATGGTGACGGTGCATGCTCCAAGCTCACAGGACCTGGAGCACGTGACTGCTGGTGGCGTGGCCTCAGCTCCACAGAGCCAGGAGCTGCAGGGAAACTCCTAGAAAGGTAACTACAGGGCAATGTTACCAAGGGGCATAGACAGAGACAGAAACCAAATCAAGCCGGTTCAAAGCACGAGATAGCAATACAGTACCAAAGGGTTAGACAGAATGGATAGTCAGGACGTAGCAGTAGATCAGAAAACCTGAACGGGCAATAGATGGTACAATAAGGACAAACTGTAGCGGAGTAACGATAGCCAAGCCAGGAGGTCAGAACCAGAAAAGACAATAGTACCAAAACGAGAGACGGAGTACAGAGTGAGAGAACGGACCGGGTCATACACAGAACCCTGGTAAAGAGTGAGTATAAATACCCGTCCCAGATCCAGAAAGAGGCCACGAACACTTAACCCTGTGAGTGCAGGACAAGAACCCTGTTCAAACCATGACAATAACTCCAATTAAATCAAACTTCTGTGAAATTAAACTGTCCACTTAGGAAGCAACACTGATTGAGAATCAATTTCACATGCTGTTGTGCAAATGGAATAGACAACAGATAGAAATTATTGGCAATTATCAAGACACACTCAATAAAGGAGTGGTTCTGCAGTTGGGGACATCTCAGTACCAATGCTTTCTGGCTGATGTTTTGGTCACTTTTGAATGTTGGTTGTGCTTTCACACTCGAGGTAGCATGAGATGGACTGTACAACCCACACAAGTGGCTCAGGTGGTGCAGCTCATCCAGGATGGCACATCAATGAGAGCTTTGGCAAGAAGGTTTGCTGTCTCTGTCAGCGTAGTGTCCAGAGGCTGGAAACACTACCAGGAGACAGGCCAGTACACCAGGAGACATGGAAGGGCTGTAGGAGGGCTATACCCCAGCAGAAGGACTGCTACCTCCACCTTTGTGCAAGGAGTAACAGGATCAACACTGCCAGAGCCCTGCAAAATGACCTCCAGCACGCCACAAATGTTCATGTGTCTGCACAAACGGTTAGAAACCGACTCCATGAGGATGGTCTGAGGGCCCGGCATCCACAGATGTGGGTTGTGCTCACAGCCCGACACCATGCAGGATGCTTGGCATTTGCCACAGAACACCAGGATTGGCAAATTCGCCACTGGCACCCTGTGCTCTTCACAGATGAAAGCAGGTTCACACTGAGCACATGTGACAGACGTGACAGTGTCTGGAGACACTGGAGACATCGTGGAGAGTGATCTGCTGCCTGCAACATCCTTCAGCATGACCAATTTGGTGGTGGGTCAGTAATGGTGTGGGGTGGCATTTCTTTGGAGGGCTGCACAGCTCTCCATGTGCTTGCCAGAGGTAGCCTGACTGCCATTAGGTACCGAGATGAGATCGTCAGACCCCTTGTGAGACCATATGCTGGTGCAGTTGGCCCTGGGTTCCTCCTAATGCAGGACAATGCCAGACGTCATGTGGCTGGAGTGTGTCAGCAGTTCCTGGAAGATGAAGGCTGTGGTGTAGTGACCACTGGGTCTGCTAGGGGGCACTGTGTGGGTGTCCCAGGAGAGAGGATGAGTGGCAGAGTGCTGAATGATCGTTATGTATCCCAAGGTAGGTGGCCTTGGGATGGAAGCTTGAATACGTGTGTTAATCAGCAGAGGTACTGCTGAGCTTTCATTACACTGTGTCAGGGAGAGCTTTCCAGGTAGCTGGTGAGACGGGCGAGACCAGCTACCTACAAATCCACCCAGGGGTGTGTCTAGAACGCCATAGTAAAGAATGTATGAATGCTTGTAGGACCTGTGATGAGGTCATAGCCATGTGACCCGGTGGGCGTGGCTACGGACCATATAAGGTGGCCAGGGTAGGTCACATGAGTGAATGCTTGGACCCAGTTGGTCCGTTTGGAAGGTCTCGCTGGAAGACGTGTCTGCCTTCCTGAAGTGCCTGTGTGTAATGGCTGCACGTGTCTGAGAGTTCCCAGAGGAGGGAATGGACATCTGCAGTGTGGTGAAGCAACCATAAGATAACCAGGCCATGGGATGAGATAACTGTGAGGCTAGAGAGCCTGCGTATTGGACATTGCATAACCTGTGTGACTACAGGGTTAACAGAGTGGAGCTCTGTCATGGACGCTATGCTGTTTGATATGAACTTTCTATTGCTTTGGGTTTATGATGCCTGAATAAACCGCATGGACTGTTATTGTTTTATGGAAAACCCGTGCCGGATCTGGTTATTTGGCTGCAAAGCGAGTATCCCCAACCTTAATAACAAGCGCTACCTTACAAGGCATTGAAGCTATGGGCTGGCCTGCCCGTTCCCCAGACCTGAATCCGATTGAGCACATATGGGGCATCATGTCTCGCTCCATCCACCAAAGTCACATTGCATCACAGACTGTCCAGGAGTTGGCGGATGCTTTAATCCAGGTCTGAGAGGAGATCCCTCAGGAGATCATCCGCCGCCTCATCAGGAGCATACCTAGGCATTGTACAGTAAGGAGGTCATACAGGCACATGGAGGCCACACACAATACTGAGCATCTTTTCCTTGTCATGAGGCATTTTCACTGAAGTTTGTTTTTCCACTTTGATTGTGAGTATCAAATCCAGGCCTTCATGGGATATTCATTTTGATTTACATTGATAATTGTTATGTTTTATTGTTGTGAACACATTCCACTATGCACTGAATAAAAATTTGCAACTGGAATATTTCATTCAGAGATATCTAGGATGTGGTATTTTAGTGTTCCCTTTATTGTTTTGAGCAGTGAATTTCTCATTCCTTTGAATCCATTTTTTAGCTAAAAAAAACTGCATCAAACTTGCACAGAAAAATGTCATAAAACAGGAATGTGTGATTCCAGCCTATTGTCTGTTAGGGTAAGTGTCACGCGGGGCTTAGGTCAACTAAGGCAGAAATACCCGGGGCCCCTGTGATGTCCCTTTAACTAGGGGAAACCCTGTCTGACCCTCAACCCAGGGTTTTTGCTGATGGTGCAAATGCCTGAGCCTCCACCCTTTCCTTATCTCCTGCTCAGCCCTAAGCTTAACCCTCCACCCTCCACCCAGTGAGGAGACAAACCACCAAAGCCCCAAACAATAAAGACAGACAGGGAGAACTTAAACTGCACCGCGCCGCATACACACAGGACTATACAGTAATGTGAACAGGGCACAACAAAACACAAATATGGGAAGGCGAGAAGGTAACAATGGATCATACGACGCCAGATATGAATCTCTCTCTCTCCAACACCTCCACTCCAGACCGGAACCACTTGGTATGACACACAAGCTATAATCGGCGACGCCCATAGGCCAGCACGACTATTTAAAGACCGTGGGCGTGACCAAACATACAACCTGATCTTCAGGTAGATTAACCCCCGATAGCCTGAGAAACTCAAGCCGGCGCCACTGAGGCTATAGTGGACGGAGGTAGAACTACCTCTGCCTGCCGGACGCTGTGGTGTGAATAGCGTCCGACATGACAGTACCCCGTCTTCTACGAGGGACCCCAGGGCCCTCAAGACTCATAGGACCCGGCTTGTCCGGATGACGACGGTGAAAAGAACTGACCAGCCGATCTGCATGTATGTCCGAGGCTGGTACCCAAGACCTCTCCTCCGGACCATACCCCCGCCAGTGTACCAAATACTGAAGAGTACGGCGCACTACTCGAGAGTCCACTACCTTGGAGACCTCAAACTCTAAATCGCCATCCACCATGACTGGAGGTGGCATCGGCGTCGTGTCCACAGAGCCTACCACCTTTTTCAATAAAGCCCTGTGAAACACGTTGTGTATCTTGTATACTGCAGGGAGTTCCAACCGATAAGCAACTGGGTTAATGATGGCAGCAATCTTAAAAGGCCCAATAAACCTTGGACACAATTTTAAAGATGGAATTTTGAGTTTTATATTTTTAGTCGCTAACCACACCCATTCACCCACACACAGGTCCGGACCTGGCACGCGTCTACTGTCAGCCACCCATTTGTACCTCGCACTCATGCTCAACAATCGCTGTCTCACCCTCCTCCAGACCGATGATAATTGAGCTCCTAGCTGGTCCTCCTCCGGGACGCCCCCCGAGTCACCCTGACGTAAGGTACAAAATTGAGGATGTTGACCGTAAACACAAAAGAACGGAGACTCTCCCGATGACTCTTGACGGTGATTATTTAACGCGAACTCGGCCAGAGGAAGGAAAGTAGACCACTCCTCTTGGTTGTCGGACACAAAGCATCGTAAATACTGCTCCAGATTTTGGTTCATGCGCTCAGTTTGACCATTTGACTGTGGATGAAACGCCGATGAATGTGACAACTTGATCCCCAAACGTGAGCAAAAAGCTTTCCAAAACCTCGCAACAAATTGAGTTCCCCTATCAGATACTATGTCCGACGGAACTCCGTGGAGTCTGACCACCTCCTGCACAAACACCTGAGCCAACGTCTTCGCATTGGGCAAGGAGGGCAATGAGACAAAATGCGCCATCTTTGAAAATCGGTCAACCACCACCAGGATGACCGTGTTCCCCGCCGAGACTGGCAAGTCAGTGATAAAATCCATGGAGATTTCTGTCCATGGTCTATTAGGTACCCCCAGAGGCTGTAGCGTGCCAGCAGGACGGGCTCGGGGCGACTTGGCCCTGGTGCACGTGATGCAAGCTGCCACGTACGAGACAACGTCCTGCCGGATTTTGGGCCACCAGAAACGACGCGATACCAGCTCCAAGGTGCCCTTAACCCCTGGATGACCAGCCAGTACTGAGTCGTGATGTTCCCTCAACACCTTAAGACGAAGATGAAGGGGTACAAATGATTTGCTGGCGGGAAGTCCTGGCGGTACCTCCTCTTGGGCCTCGGCAATCTCCGCCTCTACCTCAGTCGTGAGAGCCGAAACCACTACACCTTCCTGGAGGATGGGTACCGGCTCTTCCCGAGGTTCTCCCCCCGGAAAACACCTGGACAAGGCATCCGCCTCGGTGTTTTTAGCCCCGGGACGTTAAGTCACCAGAAAATTGAAACGTGTAAAATACAATGCCCAGCGAGCCTGCCTAGGAGACAGACGCTTGGCCGACTCCAGATAGAGCAGGTTCTTATGGTGATAACTGTGACCTGGTGAGCCGCCCCCTCCAAGAAGTGTCGCCATTCCTCAAAAGCCAATTTGATGGCCAACAACTCCCTGTTGCCGATATCATAATTCCGTTCGGCCGGCGACAGCTTCTTGGAGAAGTAGGCGCATGGATGCATATCGCTCAAAGATGAGCCCTGTGACAGTACTGCCCCCACTCCCACCTCAGATGCATCAACCTCCACCACAAAAGGTTTAGACACGTCCGGTTGCACCAGAATGGGGGCTGAAGCAAAACTGCTCTTCAGACGCTCAAATGCACGTATCGCCACCTCAGACCAGCTAGTCAGATCGGTACCTTTTTTTGTCATGTCCGTGAGCGGTTTGGCTATAGTAGAAAAGTGTTTTATAAATTTCCTATAATAATTAGCAAACCCAAGGAACCGCTGGAGCGCTTTCAGATTATCAGGCCTTTCCCATTGTAGCACCGCTTGCACCTTAGCGGTGTCCATTTTAAACCCTGCGGCGGACACAATATATCCCAAAAAAGGCAACTCCTGAACAAAAAATAAGCATTTTTCCAGCTTAGCATAGAGCTTATTCTCACGGAGCAACTGTAACACCTGCCTGACATGCTCTAAATGAATGTCCCGGTCGCTCGAATAAATGAGGATATCATCCAGGTATACAATCACAAATTTCCCCAGGACATGAGCAAACACGTCATTAATAAAATGTTGGAAAACAGCAGGCGCGGTTGTCAACCCAAATGGCATAACCAGGCTCTCAAAATGACCCTCAGGAGTGTTAAAGGCCGTCTTCCACTCATCCCCCTGACGGACCCTTATGAGGTTATACGCCCCCCTGAGGTCAAGCTTGGAAAACCACTTTGCCCCCGCCACCTGGTTGAACAAATCAGGGATCAAAGGCATCGGGTATGGATCACAGATCATAATCTGGTTTAACTCCCGGAAATCCAGACACGGCCGTAACCCCCCATCTTTCTTCTTAATGAAGAAAAACCCCGCTGCTACAGGCGAGGACGAAGGCCGGATGTGTCCTTTGCTCAGACTCTCCGCGATGTAGTCTTTCAGAGCTTGTCTCTCTGGACCAGAAATGTTAAACATCCTGGCCTTAGGTAATTTGGCCCCGGGTTTTAACCTAATCGCACAGTCATAGGCTCTATGTGGAGGCAGTTCTGAGCAACCCTTCTCAGAGAAAACATCCGCGAAATCCTGCAAAGCCTCCGGAAGGCTGGGCGTCACGGCGGACACACATGTGGCCAAGCAATTGTCCTGGCAAAAACCACTCCATTGGACTATGTCCTGAGTTTTCCAATCAATCACCGGGTTGTGCCTGGACAACCATGGAAAACCCAAGACCATTTGTGCTGGGAGATTACGGAGGATCCTACATGTAACCCACTCCGAATGTAGGACCCCAATGTGGAGTTTCACCTCAGCCACAAACTCCGTAATCTCCGCCTGAGGGAGGGGAGCGGCATTAATGGTAACCACCTGAATAGGATGAGGGAGTTTTTCGATCTTAAACCCGGCAGTGCGTGCAAACTCCTCATCTATGAGATAGGTGGCGGAACCGCTATCCACAAACACTGATATTGGTAGCTCTCTGCCCGCGATAATAACCTTGGCAGGGAGCATACATTGAGATACCATCATGGAGGATATGCATACGCTCAGTTGGGTCTCCTCCATACCCACTGAGCTTAGTAGTTTTCCGCCGGTGTGACCTTCTTCGGTAGCACAGGACAAGCGTTAACATAATGATTCCTTTTACCACAGTAAAAACATGCTCCGGGCTTCGTGAACCCAGGGACGCGACGCTTAACCTGTGACACCCCCGCAATTTGCATAGGCTCAGTGGGCTCACCTGCAGCAACCACACTTGCACCCCTGCTTTCCCCCAGGGGTAGCGTCTCCTGTGCCCCCTGACGCAAACGGCGATCAATGCGTATAACCAAACTCATGGCAGACTCCAACGATGCAGGAGTCTCATACATCAGGAGGGCCTGTTTAACTCTTCCTAAAACCCCCTGAATAAACTGACTCCGCAGCGCTGGGTCGTTCCACTGTGTGTCTACTGCCCAACGGCGAAATTCGGAGCAATAGTCTTCCGCCATACGTTCCCCCTGACGGAGGGCGCGGATTTTAGATTCTGCTAGAGCTAATCTGTCGGGATCATCATAAATGAGCCCGAGTGCAGAAAAAACATTATCGACAGAATGAAATGTAGCAGAGTCAGCTGGTAAGGAAAATGCCCATGCTTGGGGGTCCCCACTCAGTAATGATAACACCAGGCCCACCCGCTGAGCCTCATTACCTGAGGAGACCGGGCGCATGCGGAAGTATAACTTGCAGGCCTCCCGAAATATGACAAATTTGCTGCGTTCCCCTGAGAATCGTTCTGGCAGCGGGATCTTCGGCTCTGCACCGACACCTGCAGATGCCGTTTGCACCTTCGCTACTACCAGGCCCTGCTGCTGAACTGCCCCTTTCAACTCGGAGACCTGTAAGGACAGCGCCGCCAACTGGCGGGTTATGGAATCCATGGGATCCATGGACTCCTGAAAAATGTGGGCCGATTATAATGTCACGCGGGGCTTAGGTCAACTAAGGCAGAAATACCCGGGGCCCCTGTGATGTCCCTTTAACTAGGGGAAACCCTGTCTGACCCTCAACCCAGGGTTTTTGCTGATGGTGCAAATGCCTGAGCCTCCACCCTTTCCTTATCTCCTGCTCAGCCCTAAGCTTAACCCGCCACCCTCCACCCAGTGAGGAGACAAACCACCAAAGCCCCAAACAATAAAGACAGACAGGGAGAACTTAAACTGCACCGCGCCGCATACACACAGGACTATACAGTAATGTGAACAGGGCACAACAAAACACAAATATGGGAAGGCGAGAAGGTAACAATGGATCATACGACACCAGATATGAATCTTTCTCTCTCCAACACCTCCACTCCAGACCGGAACCACTTGGTATGACACACAAGCTATAATCGGCGACGCCCATAGGCCAGTACGACTATTTAAAGACCGTGGGCGTGACCAAACATCCAACCTGATCTTCAGGTAGATTAACCCCCGATAGCCTGAGAAACTCAAGCCGGCGCCACTGAGGCTATAGTGGACGGAGGTGGAACTACCTCTGCCTGCCGGACGCTGTGGTGTGAATAGCGTCCGACATGACAGTAAGTTAGGATAGGATATGGGTTGAACTAGATGGACTTAAAGTCTTCCTTCAACTTTAATAACTATGTTACTATGTTACTATGTCTCTGTCCGTGCCACCTAGAAATAATGAAACTGCATCAGCTGGTTCCATGATAATAAAATATTGCATGATATGAAACATTGTGTTTTTTTATCACTTTTGGGTGTAAGCCATCTCAAGGGAATCTGCCACCAGGATTTTGCCATCTATCCTGAGAAAAGGTTAGTGTAGAGACATAGTCCTTGATTCCAGTGATGTATCACTTACTAGACTGCTTGTTGAAATTTTCATAAAATCTCTGTTTTATCAGCAGGAAATTATCAGTAAACTTGCTGCCATGTAATAAGTCATAAAGATGACATCTGAATAACCTTGCCCCCACCACTGATTGACAGATTTCTTCCTATGCACAGTGTACACAGAAGGCTGCCAATCAGTGATGTGGGCGGGGTCATACAGAGTAGGATTTGGAGAACTGGTAGATAAAATCAGCAATTTTATAAAAAATACAATAAGCTCAGAAGCTCTATGTATGCTGCTTTCAGATGGGGTAGCAAAATCCTGCTGACAGATTCACTTTAAGTTTCTCTACAAACTGGTTGTCACTATCCATCTCATCATCTTTTGGTAATATTAAAAACACTTAAATATATAGATAAAATATATATACGGTAGATATGATATATAGATAAAAAGTAATATCAAATCCATCTCCATTTACTTTTCAGAGGCAAACAGCAGGCAATGCTCATACATTTTTTAACATTTTTTCTAAGTGAGGAAATACGAGTCTGATACAAACAGGTCTCTAAGTATGAGGCAAGAAGGTTCCTTTCGTACAGCACTGCAGTCTGCGGCAAACCAACGGTGCACTTTGAAATTCTTATGCAAGTGTAATCATCAGCAGAGCAAATATACAGTACTTTCTGCAGAGGCTTTGCCGAATAGAGCAGGGTCATTATTATTCTTTGCAGGTCCAACGTCTTCTGTCTCATTTAAAAAAGTGATTAACCCATACAATTCAGCTTCTGTACATCAGATAAAAAGTATAAACAAATTCTTGCACCTCTCTGCAGTTCTGTTCCCAATGCTTTGATATAAGAGTCAATTACAGAAGGTTTTTAGGGTGTTTATTTTTATTTTTTTACAGCCTCACCGTAAATGTAAGCAATTTACAATTAAGGCCTCTTTCACACATCAGGTTTTCGCCGTCAGGCGCGATCCGGCGCTTTTGACAGAAACCGGATCCGGCGAAATGCAATGCCGGATCCGGTTTCCCCCCCATTGACTTGCATTTGCGCCGGATCGCGCCGTATGGCCATGCGTTTCATCCGGTTTTCGCCGGATCCGGCAATGTGTCGCGATCCGGCGTCTGGAAAAAACGGCTACTGTAACGTTTTTTGTCTCCGGCGAAAAAGCCGGACACGCCGGATCCGGCACGTCCGGCTTTTTCACACAATGAAAGCCTATGAGCGCCGCAATGCGCCTGATCCAGCGAAAGCCGGATCCGGTGGCCGGATCCGTTTTTTTTGGTCTGAGCATGCTCAGTAGCTCTGCCCACAAGACATATATAAAAGCAAGACAGTGGGACCCACAGCCACACCCAACATGCCACCCAAGAAAGCAACCAAGCGAAGCAGGAGAAGGCAGGAGACCACTGCAGCACCATCAGCACCACCACCACCCCAAATGGAGCAGCAAATGGAACATGCTGAGGAGGGGAGGCCAGCAGCAGATGAGAGACGGTAATTATCAAATCCCCCATTCCTCCAAACTAGGGCTATTGAATATCAAGATATTCATTGGCCCTTTGTTTCTCTTTATTCAACAGCCGCCCAATAGATGCAGCAGCAGCAGCAATGGCAGCAGCTGGAACACCACCCACAGGCATGGAGTGTGGCCACCAGGAAGACAGCACATCATCTTCTGGGAGCCCACCCTCGCATCGTCAGCGTTTGACGGTAAGTTTTTATTTCCAAAATCCATCATCTCTGTAATATATGTCTATTCATTGCCTTTTATTTCAAAACAGGATTCACAAGATGAAGAGGAGCTCCCAGAAGAAGAAGGAAGGGGTGGACAGACACCTGGAGTGGGCTCACAATTGGTAAGTTTTTTGCATCAAACGCAGAAACACAACATCACACTACACACAACACATAGAAAACAATGTTCTGCAGACCACACACAGCAAACAAATGCCTACATCCAAAGACATAACATTTTTTGTTTTCTTCTCTAGTCTTCCCAATCTGGTGCTCGGCCAAGAGGTCCTCGCAGTGCCTCCCAGGGTCGTCGGCGACAGCAACGCGGCGGTCACCAGCGTGTAAGTATAAATATTTTTGCTTTGTTTTTTTGCACTTTTTATTTCATTTCTTTTGTGGAGGCTAATTATGTTATTTTTGTCTTTTTCTTTAACAGCCTTCACAGCGTGCTCCCGACTCTGACGGTGAGGATGGAGGACTCGATGTGGACCACCTCATCGATCTCGTCAGAGAAAGGGAGCCGCTCTGGAATATGACTGACCGCCGCCACGCTGACCTTATCGTTACCCGACGACTCTGGGAGGAAATCTGTTCGCTCCTTGTGGGCCGCTGGGAGGACCTCGATGTTCGGGCCCAGATTAAAGAGCGTAAGTATATACAGTACCGGTTGCTTGATGTAAACCAGTGTTTCCCGAACTCCAGTCCTCGTGGTCCCCACGGATCATGTGTTCAGGATTTCTATTTACTATGGAAATCCTGAAAACATGACCCCTGGGGACCATGAGGACTGGAGTTTGGGAAACACTGATGTTGTATACTAACCACTTTGTCCTTTCTCGTTTCAGGGAACAGAATTGTGAATCGGTGGCGGTCTGTGAGGGATCGTTTCAAGAAGGAGTTCAATAAAGAGATGTGGGCCCCGAGTGGATCTGGAGGACGCAGGAGCAAGTACAAGTACGCAGAAGCCCTGTCGTTCCTCCGGGAAACAATGGTCACTAGAAGGTAAATATTACACACCACATGTGAAAAAAAATGTTAGATGTAAATTTTTTTTTTCAGCCAGGGCCATACCTTGTCAGTATTTTAATTGTTTTTTTTTCTCTTTATTCCACAGCACGGTGAGCAGCACTCGGGAGCCTGCACGATTGGACCCTTCTGAGGCGATCCCTGAGGAGACCGGCACCGAGGGACACTTCGACCGCCCCGGTACATCTGCACCTTCCCAGCCTTCCCACACATTCGACCCATCTGTCCCATCCACCAGCACAGGAGCATTGTGGCCGCCTACATTACATGAAGCTGCTGGTGAGGAGATCGCTTTCCCTTTACCCCACCCTTCTTCCCCTGCCACCTCTAGTACACCTGCGGGTACTGGGCGGCAGCGGCAGAGGGGTCAGGAAAAGACTTATGCGCCAGAGTTCTTGCATCTGAATGCATCTTTCCAGAACTGTCTAAAAGTCTTGTCAGAGCAAATCTCCGCAGGCTATCAGCAGATCAACTCCAGCATTCTGGAGGTGAAGACACTTCTGCAAACCATGCATTCAGAAGCAAGATCTTCGCCAAACCACACCTTTTTCAGGTCTGTTGTGGAGCGCATGGAAACGCTCTCTCCTGCCCAGCAGATGCATGTAATGCATTCATGCCACGCTGCTCTCCAGCAAGTTACCTCCCAACCTCCTCCTCCCACCACAGTAGTTCCTCCACCTGCACCCCCTCCAGCCACTTTCCATCCTCCCCCTCCTATTACATCTACACCCCCTCCAGCCACTTTCCATCCTCCCCCTCCTATTACATACCATCCACCTCCCCAGCACCATCCACCTCCCCAGCACCAGCAACCTCCCCAGCACCAGCAACCTCCCCAGCACCAGCAACCTCCCCAGCACCAGCAACCTCCCCAGTACCAGCAACCTCCCCAGTACCAGCAACCTCCCCAGTACCAGCAACCTCCCCAGTACCAGCAACCTCCCCAGTACCTGCAAACTCCCCTGTACCTGCAACCTCCCCAGTACCAGACATCTCCCCACTTCCAGCAACCTGCCCCGTACCAGACATCTCCCCACTTCCAGCAACCTGCCCCGTACCAGACATCTCCCCACTTCCAGCAACCTGCCCCGTACCAGACATCTCCCCACTTCCAGCAACCTGCCCCGTACCAGACATCTCCCCACTTCCAGCAACCTGCCCCGTACCAAACTCCTTCCCCATACAACTTGCCATCACCATCATCTGCTCCTACAGTCCCTGCCCAACCCTCCACTCCACCACCCACCACCTCTTCTGCTTCCCACATGTCCACCCATTCTGTAGTTTTTTCCACACCTTCACCTCTAACTGTTCCTTCCCCACCACGATCCCAGTCCTCTCTCCACTATCCCAGTGTCGAAGTGTCCCGCAGCCCCTACAGCAGTATTTCCACCACACACTACACAGATTTATAATGTGTGTATTTAAATAAAAATGACCAGTTTTATGGTTTCAGTTTTATAGTTTCAAAGCTTTATTAAACAAGTTTATTAAAATTTTAAAAAAGTTTACTAAAAAAAACATTTTTCAATAAAAGTCAAATTATTTTACACTGGTTGTCTGTCATTTCTTTCTGCGGCGAAAAAGGTTAAATACAGGGCATTTAAAAGGTGAAATGGTATTCAAAACTAGGTATATAACTGTGGGTAAATTTTAGCTTTTTGCCAGTTGTGTTCCTGGTTGTGTTTGAAGCAAAGTATTTCACCTAAAAAGTTGTGTTTATTGTTGGTGATTTCCTAACAATGTACACAACTTTTGTTAAAAGGTGAAATACTTTGCATAAAACACAACCAGGTACACACCTGTGGCCTAAAGCTAAAAATAGAGACCATGACAAGATAGCCAACTTTGGTTGGCAAAGGTATATACTGTTGGTACAGAAGGTACACAAGTTTGGTTGGGCACAAATCTTTCACACTCTGTCATCCTGCCAGTGTACTCTGCCTTGAGGTGACATAAAGTATAGTGCAAAATTGTCCCTCATTACTGAAACCGTCACAGAACTTCTAGTGGTAATGTCATGGTAATCTTGCAAGGTGGTTTCTTCAGAGGTGTCCTCAATGGAAATGGGTTCCTTGCAGATAACAAAATTGTGGAGTACCACGCACGCTTTGATCACCTCGTCCACAGTTTCTGTCTTGAGGTTGATCGCAGTCAATAGGACCTGCCATTTGGCTGTCAGAATACCAACGGTACATTCAACCATTCTTCTTGCTCTTGTGAGGCGGTAATTAAAAATGCGTTTTGGTCTTGTCAATCCTCTGCTAGAGTACGGTTTCAAAAGGTGTTCTGACAGCTGGAAGGCTTCATCCCCTACACAGACAAATGGCATAGGTGGACCAGATGTTTGCGGCAGCGGTCTAGGTGGTGGGAACTGGAAGGTGTTTCCATACAGTTTACGCCCCATGGCAGACAGTTTGAAAACTTGAGAGTCATTGGAGCGGCCATAGGCCCCAATATCAACCGCAATAAATTTGTATTCCGCGTCAGCGATGGCCATGAGGACAATTGAAAAATATTTCTTGTAATTGAAATATTCCGATCCCGATCCAGCTGGCTTTACAATGCGGATATGTTTCCCGTCCACAGCGCCCAAGCAGTTTGGAAACTGACATATCTGTTGAAACTTGTCAGCAATTTCAATCCACCTCTCTTGTTGTGGGCTCTGGTAAAAACTCTTCAGCTAAGGAGTCCCACAGTGCACGGCATGTGTACTTCACAATTCCAGATATGGTGGAAATCCCGAGTCTGTACTGGAAATGCAGTGACGAAAGGGATTCTCCAGTTGCAAGAAATCTGTGGGGAATTAAAAAACAATCAATTAGTTTTAAATCACAGCATTACATACCAAAACTGACCTATAACACTTGGAGATACAAACTACCACCAACAAGATTGCAGTGAAAGTGTGCTCTGATGCGAGCATATCCAATAAATGTGGCTTACCTTAAAGTCACCATCAGACGCTCTGCGGGTGAAACAGAGAAGCGGCAATAGGTGTCCGCTTTTCTTATGAGGTGTGCAATGCGCTCCACCAAGTAATCAAAATTCTCCATTTTCATCCTAACATATCCAAAAAATGTATCCGGGTTTCGTTGGAAGGTCCATGCAGAGTGTAGAATAGACCCCACGCGTCATTCTCTTGGCTGTGATGGGGTGGATCCACAAACGTCGTCTACGATGCCTGATGCGCTGCTGTCTCGCTCTCTCCTTCTCCAGAACAATCACCCTCAAACGATTTGCCTCCGCTATAAAATCCGCCAAATTCTTCAAAATATTTCCAATGACAACATCCATCTTCGCCAGTAACTTGCTCTTCTCTCCAACCTGCACTTTCTCCTCTACAACCTGTCAAAGAAGGGCTGTAGGAACATGCTATATATAGTTTTCCAGTAGCCAATCCCGTTCGGAAGGCCACAAGGGTCAATTTTAAAAACCGGATCCGGCGTAATCCGTCGAAAAACGGATAGAAAAACGGATGAACCGGATGAGACGGATCCGGTTTTGTCTGTCAAGAAAAAGACGGATCCGGCAGAAAACCGGATCCGTCACATCCGGTTTTACGAAACATTTGCCGGATCCGGCGTTCCGGCACGACGCCGGATCGCGCCTGACGCCGAAAACCTGATGTGTGAAAGTAGCCTTAGTCTTGGTCCACGTATGTCTGCCTTGCTTCATCGTATCCATTCAGCTCATCGTCTATGGCAGTACACAGGTGCGGGTGCTGTTCCATTGATCTGATTGTGCTGCATGTTGCATGGGAGCATATGGGGAAAAAGCCTGAAGGCACCTGATACAGTTTTGCACCAATTTTACTGTCAGTTCTTTTCCATTGAGTTGCTTATGTGTGTAGAGAAGTGGACTGACCTATGAACCTGTCTGAAGAGGAACAGCAAATGGAAAATGTGCAGTAGATATACTTGATGTGAATTTGTATATACATGTGGAGAGACAACTAGAAATAGTGAAAGATGGTGAAGTACTGGGTTTTGGCCACTAGGGGGAGACAAATAACAGCAGGAGAAGGAGACGGTGCAGTACTAAGGTTTGGCCGCTAGAGGGAGACAGAAGAAAGCAGGGAATGGACTTAACAGCAGCTAATGCTAAAGAAACCGCAAAGTCATGGTGGACAGAGTTACAGGGACTCAAGAGGGGAATTTCCAGGGAGGGGAATAAAAAGGGAGACAGAGTTCCAGAAGGAAGCTAGTCCAGGAGGAGGAGTTCAGCGGAGGGGAAGACTGAAGGAGGAAGAGACTGAAAGGAGGAAGAGCTCCGGAAGGGACTGGAAGGAGAGACAGTCATAGGGGTGGCCCTGACAGGAGAGCCGCAGGACAGAGGAAGCCTGGGGGTACCAGACAGAAGGACTTGGACAGGCGAAGCGCTGTGGTGCTAGGCCTAGGGCAGCCACAGAGATAGAACCACGAGAGACGTCAATTGAGGAGAGAGAAGAAGGTGCAGGGTACCCGGGCCTGTGTGTACGGAAGCTGTCATGCTGCTGTGGTCGTCGGGAGGATGACCAATAAAGAGGACCTGTTGAATGTACACCGGTTTCTGTCTCCAGTCTGTTCACGGCGTTAAATGGACCACCCCCCAGTCGGGACACGTTACTACATGTGAACCCAGCCTAACATCTATTTCTGCTACACTCCACTTTCTCACAACGAGGTATAGACCTGTTCCATTGCTGCATTAATTTGAAGCAAGAACTGTCAAATTGAATGATATTGCTGCTTTAAAAAGGGAATAGGATATTGAATGAGCATTATCTCTACTTATATGACTACTACCCATATTTAGTGCACATTTATGTATATGTCCATATTGTCTATTATATCTATAATTGAAAGATGTCCGGTGGATTCATTTTTATAAAGGCGCTACCATTCTAAAGCTTATCGGATCCCCTCGGATCTGTGCTTTTTGCTCCTGTCTTAGCATAAAGGAAATGCATGCTTAGCCAATCACTGATCATAGCGGTGACCCACATCTGCCAGAAATTGTTATTATTATTTATTTATATCGCGCCATTAGTTCCATGGTGCTGTACATGAGAAGGGGGGTTTACATACAAAGTTATAGATATTGTTAACAGTAAACAAATTTACAATGACAGACTGGTACAGAGGGGAGAGGACCCTGTACTTGCGGACTTAGATTCTACGGGATATTGGGAAAGAGACAGAAGGTCGGGGGAGGCATGCTTAGCTAATCACTGACATACCGGTGACCCACATCTGCCAGAAAAGCATGCTTAGCCAATTTCTGACCATAGCGGTGACCCACATCAGCCAGAAATGCATGCTTAGCCAATCTCTGACCATAGCGGTGACCCATATCTGCCAGAAATGCATGCTTAGCCAATTACTGACCATCAGGGACAGTGCCAATAATGTCTGTAAAGCGCTGTGTAATTAATGGCGCTATATGAATGAGTAAAATAAATAAAAATAAATAAATAACAGTGACAGACATCAGCCATAAATGCATGCTTGGCCAAATACCGACCATAGCAGTGGCCCACATCAGCCAGAAATGCATGCTTAGCCAATCACTGACCATAGTGGGCAGGTGCAGTGGCTCATTGGTCAGCCTTGCAGCCCTGGGGTCCTGGGTTCAAATCCCACCAAGTACAACATCTGCAAGAGTTTGTATGTTCTCCCTGTGTTTGCGTGGGTTTCCTCTGGGTATTTAGATTGTGAGCCCTATCGGGGACAATGCTAATAATGTCTGTAAAGTGCCATGGAATTAATGGCGCTATATAAATGAGTAAAATAAAATAAATAAAAAGCGGTGACCCACATCAGCTAGAAATGCATGCTGAGCTAATCACTGACCATAGTGGTGACCCACCTATGCTACAAATGCATGCTTAGCCAATTGGTGACTAGCTTGGCATTTTCTTAAGCAGCTTCATCTGGTAGTTCTTACAGTTTTGAATCGGTTCCTGGATGTTCCGAGGGGTAAGGTTTCTCCTTGTGGAGAGTGACATACCATCTCTGTCTTGTCAAGGTAAGGAGACTTATTCGCCGTGCAATGCTTCTCTGGGAAATTTAATATACAAATTGCCTCTTCATAGAGAAAGAGGACTTGATCTCTATAGCACCACCTGTTGGTAGTAGCGATCCTACAAGTCACAATCAACCCTTTAACGAGTCTTGTAATATGACTTACAGGGCTGCCACTAGGAATTTCGGGGCCCCATACTGGCAAAATTTTTGGGGCCCACTTGAGACTCTGCCCAGGATCCACCCAGCCCTGCCTCCACCCCTCAAACTGTCCACAGTCCCATCGCTCTCTCTTGGAAAAACTCCACTTCTCACCTATCACACATTAACAGTTCCCATCACCAGATCACACATATAGCTGGCAGCTTTTGCTTTGGACAAAAGATTTTTTTAAGCCGCCACCATAACAGGGTAGACACTTTTGGCCGGGCTCTACTCTACTGTAAATATTTGTTAAAATATGCAATACACTTTAGGTATATTTTTATTTATTTTTCAATTTTTAAAATGACCAATAATATCACATACAAGGAACAAATACCGCTACACCATGTCTAGACCACATATTACCACCACATAGTGACCTATAATACCACATACAAGGAACAAATACCACCGCACCATGACCAGACCACATATTACCACCACAAAGTGACCAAATAATAGCACACACAAGGGACAAATACCACCGCACTATGCCCAGACCACATATTACCACTACATGGTGACTGAATACTACAATACTGATAATTAATAAAAAAACATAATACTATCACCATAAGTGGCATTATACACAGGAGATCTGTACTTAGTATGCAGTGTCTGTGTACAGGTAATATAGTGATCAATGACATTATACACAGGAGCTCTGTATAATGTACAGGTAACACAGTGATCACTGGTGACATTATACACAGGACCTCTGTATATATAGTATACAATGTATAGTGTCAGTGTACAGGTAGCACACTAACTCACCAGTGACGTCTCTTGGTGAAGTCCTTCATCCTTGCTTTTCATTCATCCAGCACAGATTACCATCACGTCTTCCAGCCAGGACTCGTCTCTGCAGGAAATAATACAGTTATCTAGAGCTCCGCTTGCAGAACACATTACTTATTTTTTCCCAACTTCTACATTATACCACATGAAGAAAAAAAGGCGACAGTGTCGCTCTGCACAGTAACAGAACAGCCCCCCATTTAAAACAGTATCCTCAAAAAATTAAATACATCAATGCAGTAATAATATCCCTTAATTAGCCCCTAAGGTAATAATATCCCCCATCCTGACCCCCGTGTGTCTCCTTCCTGGCTTTAGCCATATGTTCTCCCATCCCTCATGAGTATCCATTCTGCCCCCATATGATCTCCATCGTATCCATCCTGCCCCATGATCATGTGCGATCTGTCTCCAATCAAGCCCCGTATCTCCATTCTGCCCCAGTCTCCAGCATTCTGCCCACATGTCCAGCATTCTGCCCCCATGTCAAGCATTCTGCCCCCATTTCCAGCATTCTGCCCCATGTTCAGCATTCTGCCCCAGTCCAGCACTCTGCCCCAGTCCAGCATTCTGCCCCATGTTCAGTATTCTACCCCAGTCCAGCATTCTGCCCCATTTTGAGCCTTTTGCCCCATGTCCAGCATTCTGCCCCATGTTCAGCATTCTGCCCCAGTCCAGCACTCTGCCCCAGTCCAGCATTCTGCCCCATGTTCAGTATTCTACCCCAGTCCAGCATTCTGCCCCATCTTGAGCATTTTGCCCCTTGTCCAGCATTCTGCCCCATGTCCAGCATTCTGCCCCATGTCCAGCATTCTGTCCCAGTCCAGCATTCTGCCCCATGTCCAGCATTCTGCCCCAGTCCAGCATTCTGCCCCATGTTCAGCATTCGGCCCCATATCCAGCATTCTGCCCCATATTCAGCATTCTGCCCCAGTCCAGCAATTTGCCCCATGTTCAGCATTCTGCCCCATATCTAGCATTCTGCCCCATATTCAGCATTCTGCCCCAGTCCAGCATTCTGCCCCATGTTTAGCATTCTGCCCCAGTCTCCAGCATTCTGCCCCAGTCTCTAGCATTCTGCCCCATGTTCAGCATTCTGCTCCAGTTGCCAGCATTCTGCCCCAGTCCAGCATTCAGCCCCAGTCTCCAGCATTCTGCCCCATGTCCAGCATTCTGCCCCATGTTCAGCATTCTGCCCCATGTCCAGCATTCTGCCCCAGTCTCCAGCATTCTGCCCCATGTCCAGCATTCTGCCCCAGTCTCCAGCATTCTGCCCCAGTCCAGCATTCTGCCCCATGTTCAGCATTCGGCCCCATATCCAGCATTCTGCCCCATATTCAGCATTCTGCCCCAGTCCAGCATTCTGCCCCAGTCCAGCATTTTGCCCCATGTTGAGCATTCTGCCCCAGTCCAGCATTTTGCCCCATGTTCAGCATTCTGCCCCATATCCAGCATTCTGCCCCATATTCAGCATTCTGCCCCAGTCTCCAGCATTCTGCCCCAGTCCAGCATTCTGCCCCATGTTCAGCATTCTGCCCCTGTCCAGCATTTTTCCCCATATCCAGCATTCTGCCCCATATCCAGCATTCTGCCCCATATTCAGCATTCTGCCCCAGTCTCCAGCATTCTGCCCCCATGTCCAGCATTCTGCCCCAGTCTCCAGCATTCTGCCCCATGTCCAGCATTCTGCCCCATGTTCAGCATTCTGCCCCAGTCCAGCATTTTGCCCCCGGGGCCCCCCGGATTGCCGCTGTCAAAAAAAAAAAAGTTCTCCATACCTGGCCACGTTCCAGCGGCGGGCGAGGCTCCGTCCCTCCACGCTGCAGCATGCTCTAGCCGGCGACTGACACTGACGTCAGATGCCGGCAAGGTGAGCGCTGCGGCTGACGTCAGCTGCCAGCCTCTGATTGGCTGGCAGCTGTCAACTATTGATGTGCGGGCCGCCGGGCCCGCATGTCAAAAGCATTTAGCTGCCACCCGCAGCGCCGCTAGCCAAGGCCCGGTTTACCTGCCAGTAGGGGCCCAGTGAGCAGAGGAGACTGGGCCCGATGCGGGCCCCATACGCCGTCAGGGCAGTAATGCCCTAATGGCGGCCCTGATGACTTAGGATAAAAGCTAAATCAGAATCTCAATTTGCAGACACGGTGTTTCGGGCTATCGCTACTACCAACAGGTGGCGTTATAGAGTTCAAGTCCTCTTTCTCTCTGAAAAGGCAATTTGCATATTTATTTTCCCAGAGGAGCATTGCATGGGGAATAAGCCTCCTTACCTTGACAAGCCAGAGCTGGTATGTCACTCTCCACAAGGAGAAACCTTACCCCTTAGACCTCAGTCCAGAGCCTCTCACCTAGCCAAATCAGTTCTCATACTTTGCACTGATGAGGGCCAATAGCCCGAAACACCGTGTCTGCAAATTGAGATTCTGATTTGACTTTTATCCTAAGTCATATTACAAGACTCGTTAAAGGGTCGATTGTGACTTGTAGGATCGCTACTACCAACAGGTGGCGCTATAGAGTTCAAGTCCTCTTTCTCTCTGAAGAGGCAATTTGCATATGGATGTTCTGAGCATTTGATGGCTGCTTCGCCTTCACTTTGTATTCAAAGTTATCCCAAACTATGTCAGTTGGGTTGAATTTGGGTAATTATGGAGGCCATGTTATCTGATATAGCCCTCCATCACTCTCCTTCTTGGTCACATAGCCCTTGCATATAGGCTGGAGGTATACAAGGAATTTTTCCATAGCTCATACCCTTTGTAAATGAAAGTGACTACACACACTTTTATTATTATCTGCTATATTCTGTATCTATTTGATATGCCATAAATGTATTTTATTGGCAATCCCCTGTAGGAAATAAATACATTTTCTCTAAAATGATATATGACTGTTATGTCAAAATGTTTTATCTATTTGAATATAGCACCTGTCCGCAATTATAGGCTGGTTGATGGATTGTACAACAGCAGACATACATAATCTACATGCCTTCACGTGCTTTGCTATCATATGAAGCTTCATTAGGTTCATGGTCTGTCTTTCTACTCCCTGTAGTGGTGCTCACTTTATTTACTGCCAGTCAGCAATGGTTAGATTCAGTCTTTTTTTGACAGACCTGATCCTTTAGGTTATTTGATATCTTCAATTCCCTAGACACTAAGAAAGTGTTTTATGTCACAAAAGAGACCCCTGGGAAAGCAACTGGGAGTTAAAAGGTGAATCTCTTTGTCCGTAATGCAGTTGAAATATTTATGTCCTTACACTGTGATGTACTCAAAAAGGTTAGACTTTGCTGGAGGTTTATAGTAAGTGGATACTAACATGATGCACTGTATCAAAAGGTGAATAAGTTACCGACTTTACGGAAAGAAGCTTTTTAAAGTCTATGTTGTAAACTGTGTGAGGCAGTGACCGGTGTTATATGTGAGGGTCACTATATGTCCCCCTGGATGCACACAGAAGCGTATTGAGGCAGCGGGGGGAGTGCTTTGCAGTCACAGGCAAGTAAGTCTTGGTCTTGGGCAAGCTTTTTGTCCAAGGCAGATTTAAGAAAACCTGCCATGGGCTTTTATTTTTTAAATGGACCACAGGATGGTAGTGGGGCAGTCTGTTTGTTCCCGGCCAGGTTTTCCAAGTGGCCTACAGCCAGCGTCAGACTGAAGCACTTTGGGCCCACCGGAGAAAATCATTCTTGGAGCCCACTATGTAGCTACATAGTAATAAATACAAGACCACCAATTGTGCGGTAAAACGCGCTGATATCAGGGTATAATATAAGGTAGTACGCGTCATAATTATGTAGCAGGTGTTGGGGTAGAATCATAGAGGGGTAGCCCCCTCATAGAATATAATGTAGCCCCCTCATAGAATGTAATGTAGCCCCCCTCATAAAATATAATGCAGCACCCCACAAAATATAATGCAGCCCCCTTATAAGGTATAACACAGTCCCCACCATAGAATATAATGTAGCACCCTCATAGGGTATAATGCAGCCCCCTCATATAGTATAATGCAGCCCCACCACAGAATATAATGCGGCCACCCCATTAATTATACTGTAACCCCCTCATAGGGCATAATGTTGCCCCCCTCATATAGTATAATGTAGCCCCCCAGAATATAATGTAGTCCCCTGAGAGAATAATGCAGCCCCACCATAGAATAAAATGCAGCCCCCCATAGAGTATACTGTAGCCCCCTCATATAGAATGATGTAGCCCCACAGAATATAATGTAGTCCCCTGAGAGAATAATGCAGCCCCACCACAGAATATAATGCAGGTCCCCACAGAGTATATTGTAGCCCTCTCATACAGTATGATGTATACTCAGAATATAATGTAGCCCCCTGAGAATGCTGTCCCCCCACAGAATATAATGTAGCCCCTCATAAAGTATAATTCAGCCCCTCTCCACCCCATCATTGTCCTCATCAACACCTTCATCATTGCCTTCTCCCCCCCACCTTATCACTGCCCATTCCACCACCTCAATCACTGCCTCCTCCCCCACCACCATCATTGTCCATTTCATCACCTCCATCATTGCCTCCCCCACCACCATCATTTCCCATCACCTCCATCATTACCCATCACCTCCATCATTGCCTACCCCAACCATCATTGCCCATCACCTCCATCATTGCCTCTCCCCACCAATATCATTGTCCTTCCCCACCACCTCTCTCTCACATACACACACACACAGCACCGCACCACATACACACATGCAGGCACAAAAACACACAGCACAGCTCACCTCCCCGCAGCAGCACATCCCGGCAGCCTCTTCCTCGCCGGGCGCCAGGCAGGAACAGGTGAGGTGGAGAATAGTGCTCTCATCTGCAGACTGCAGTGCACACACAGACACTCTGTGCACAGCTCACCACTTAGAAGCTGGCAGTAGCAGCAGGTGATATGAAAGGTTTGCCGCGCGGCTGCACTGTTCACATCATTTGCATAGCTTTCTCACTGCTGCCGGCGAGAGAAGAGTGTGCACCACTCAGTGCACACTTCGCATGGCAGGGACTAAAGATGGAGGCAGGAGCTGGGGCTGGGGGCGGGGCCCACCAGAGGATTCTCCGGTGTCCCTGTTCTTTAGTCCGATCCTGCCTACAGCCACAGGTTGCTTGTTAAAAACCCTGCAGCAGAGGGTGGGGTGTGTCAGTTTTGGTTTGCTAGCATGCAGAGCAGGAGGCGCTGCAGAGCTCAGCCTGTGTGAAACAACACAGAGCCAAGCAGAGCCAAAAGGCCTGGCACCCCTCAGCATACACAGCGGAGCAGTTGCCCACGGCAACAGGTCTCGGTTACGGTCTGTCTTGTTTCCTGGCTGCAATCCAGAGGATACCCTTTTGTTTTTTATTTTGTGAGTACACTGAACATTAAAGAGACTTTGGTTTTGAACTTTCCTTTGGTCACTGCCTGACTGTCACAGGCAACCAACCCTGCTGCACTAGAACTGGTATCATACAAAACTCTTTCCTATTGTTCTACCAAGCAGAGCTTTCAAAAATGCTTTTAAAAATAGCTATATGTAGTACATAATATAAAATATTGTTGTATATTATGTATAAATATATATATACAATTTTATATCCTTAATATAGACAGGGTGAGCCATTTATATGGATACACCTAAATAAAATGGGAATGGTTGCTTACCCAGATCGTCATGCTGAATTTGCAGAATGGGCAAAGCAAAAATTGGAACAGGACCCTCAATTTACACTGAAAATTATGTTCAGTGATGAAGCAAACTTTTTTGTGTGTGCCATTTATATGGATACACCTAAATAACATGGGAATGGTGACATTTTTCTTGTGCGTAGGGTGTCTTGCATTGAAATCTGCAGCAATGACCCAGGTACTGCGTTCACCAGACATCAACACAATTTCTATCCACACATCACATGTTAAACTCTGCGACATGTCAATGGCTGTAAATAACTCATGAAAGAATAAAGTTACAGTAAAGCCAAGCACACCATTGTTTTTCTTGTGAAATTCTCTATAAGTTTGATGTGCCACATGACCCTTTTCCCATTGGAAAAAATAAAGTTGGATCCAAGATGGTTGACTTCAAAATGGCCGCCGTGTTCACTACCCATCTTGAAAAGTTTCTACCCTCCTATATATTAATGTGCCATAAGCAGGAAGTTGATATCACCAACCAATCCCATTTTATTTAGGTGTATCCATATAAATGGCCCACCCTGTATATATGTATAGTAACTTTTCAAACAATATATTCCATAATGTTCGTCCCCAGTGACCTATCTCAGACATGTCATACACTTGATTGCACATACACTTTTGGGCTAATTTCACAGGAAGCCAATTGTCCTAATATTTTGTTTTTGAAATGTGAGTTCACTCAAGGAAAAAGTCAATGAAGCATGCAAAGCATTAACCATCACTCTGCCATTCAAGGAAATTGTCGGTTATGACATTGATTTTCATTAATTTGTCTAAGGCTTTGTTCACATTGCTCTAGATGCATGCACTGCAGTTATTGCTGTTAAGGTGACAGAATCCTGAATGCAGATTGTATACTGTAATGCTATATATATATATAGAGAGAGAGATAATGTATATATTGAGATGTTGTGTGTGTATTAAAGAGGTTGTCCTCTACTGGATGATTTCTTCTTAACTGGTAAAGTGCTCCATGTAAAATTAAAATAAAAAAAATTCCCTCATCTCAAAGACTGATGCTGTTCCTTCTGTGTCAGCACTGTGTCTCTCGCAGTCACATGACATTGTGACAGCTGCAGCCGAACCTTGGCCACTGATCAGCTGCAGCCTTCTCACTATACCATCAGAAATTTGTCAGCAGAATAGAATTCACATAGTAATTTGCCATCATGTGTCAGTCATACACACTGCAGTATGCCATACCCATTATTCCACAAATACTGTAACTATTGCCGTATGCTGATGTGACAGAGTTCTATCAAAGTCAAGAACCAAGGCAGCTACCCTGAAGCCATTTGTATTTTGTTGTCTATTTAATGAACTAAAATCAACGCTGGGGAAGTGGAACAAGTAATGAGCATGAACTGCACAACTCTTCCTTGCCACTTTGCTGCTTATTAAGAGATTGCTTAGGAAACTTTGTTTACATTGAGCATAATAATGATGAAAACAATGTGTTTCCAGTGTAGCAACAAGCTGTAATTAACTAGCTCCAAGTGCAAGCGAATAGTGACAGAGGGTTATAATTTATAGCTTGTATGTAATGATTAATTCATCGCTGGTTAGTGTATGATGACTGAAGAAATGGAATAAAATGTGATGAAAACTGCTGTATTCTTTACAGCCATTACCCTAACACTGAGAAAGGATTTACAGCCAATGTGGAACTCAAGTACTCAGTGCCTAGTACCATGGGGACACACTGCCCTTTAAAGGGAGCCTGTAACATTGAGACTGTAGTCAACTCTGCATCTGCCATGTTAGGCCTCATTCTCACATCTGTGTTTAAACACACACATGAAAAAAATGCTACCGTGTCATTAGAGTTTACAGTCAGTGTGTCATCAGTGTATGGTCCATGTGTCAACAGGGTACAGTCCGTGTGTCATCAGTATTTTGGGTCAGTGTGTCAACAGTGTACAGTCCGTGTGTCATCAGTGTTTTGGGTCAGTGTGTCATTGTAAGAGGTGGACTGACCTATTGGCCTGTCTGATAAAGAGGGCAATGGGAAAGAGATGATGCATACAATGCTTTATTTTGACTTGCATGTAGATGTGTGGGATAACAGCTAGAATTAGTGAAAGATGGTATAGTACTGGGTTTTGGCCACAAGATGGGGACATAGAGTAGTGAGAGAAGGACTTAACAGCAAGCCTTAGGCTAGGGAAACCGCATAGTCATGGTGGGCGGAGTTACGGGACTGAGACGGGGATTTCCAGAAAGAGGAGATATAAGGAAGGAGAGTCCCAGGGGAAGGGCAGACACCCAGGAGGAAGAAAGAAGTGAGAAGAGCTCAGTAGAGGACAGAGGAAGGAGAAGCTCAGGAAAGACAGAAGAGAAAGAGATGGTGACTAGGAGAAGGGGGTGGCCTGGAGAGGAGAGCAGCAGGATGGGAAGGCAGTGACTAACGGAGGTCTGGGGTACAGGACGGCTGGACACCGAAGAGTGAGTAGGTGTTGCAGCAGACAGACTCGGATGGGGGAAGCGCTGTGGCCGTGGACCTAACGGCAGCCACAGTGAAGAAACCCAGGGGTCTTCTCAAACAGAAGCTGAAGGAAGGTGACAGGTACCCAGGCCAGGGAGCAGAAGCTTTTGTGTCTGCTGTGGAAGTCAAGGGGACACCCAATAAAGTTTGTCACATGACCACGGGTCACCAATGGGTTGGCATGACAACCTTGGGTCTGCAGGCGACCCCTGTGGTTGTCATTGCCGAATTGCTATAAGCGCCACTCGGCGGTCGGCGCTTATAGCAAGTGAAAATTTCTGCTACATAGACCAGGGCTGCAGCACCATTCAATGTACCACAAGCAATCAGATGATAGCAGTTTCTAGTCTCCGTTTGGGACTGTTGAAGCAAGTGAAAAGTAAGAAAAAAATGTTTTTAGAAATAGTTAAAAAATACAAAACTTCACCCCCCATTCGCTCTATTTAAAATAAAAATATAAAAAAACACATATTTGATATCGCCATGTTCAGAATCACACGATTAAGATACAAAAAATAATAATCCGATCGGTAAACGGCGTAGCCAAAAAAAAGTCAAAACGCCAGAATTACGTTTTTTTGGTCACCGCAACATTGCATTAAAATGCAATAATTGGTGATCAAAAGATCATATCTACACCAAAAAGATATCAATAAAAACGTCAGGTCGGCACGCAAAAAATAAGCCCTCACCCAGCCCCAGATCACGAAAACTGGAGACTTTAAGGGTCTCAGAACATGATGCTATGTTTGGTATCTATGAACTCGAAATGACCTGGAGATTCATAATGTGAGGTCAGTTTTAGCATTTTTTGAACATTGTAAAAAAACAGCTGTGGAATTTCTGTGTTTACAATTTTTTTTCCCATTTTACAGTACACAACATGATAAACCAATGATGTCATTCAAAAGTACAACTCGTCCTGCCAAAAACAAGCCCTCACATGGCCATATTGATGTGAAAATAAAAAAGTTATGGCCATGGGAAGAAGGGGAGCCAAAAACGAAAATGCAAAAATGAAAATGGGCTGTTGCGTGAAGGGGTTAGTTACCAAAAAGAAAAAAGATATCGTGTTTAAGGAAGGATCACCAAAATCAATATAGCAAAACGGTATATATAAATTTATTGAGACATATCAACAAAAGGAAAACAACCAAACAATTAAAAAAGGGGTTAATGTTACAGGTTCTCTTAGGACAGAGCATCTCTCTGATTTTAGACACCAGCTACTTCGGTTCCAGGTTCTGGTGGGCAGCGTAAATTAACGATCTTTAATAACAAATTTGTGTGACAAATTTTAGTGCTATTTTTACCCATTCCCCATGTGAAAATGTAAAATTTGGGGCTAAAACTATTTTTTTGGGTAAAATGTAATTATTTTTTCTTCACTGTCAGTGGTATAAAATTCTGTGACACACTCGTGGTGTCAATATGTTCAATGCATGCCCTCTGCTACCTATTCCAGCCAGTTTTGCTCTCCAAAACTAAAATGGCACTCCGTCCCTTCAAAGCCTTGCTGTGCATCCAAATAATAGTTTTGCACCACATATAAGGATGTCTATGTACTCAGGAGGAATTGCACAACAAATTTTACTGGTCATTTTCTCCTGATACCCTTGTGAAAATGAAAAATTTGGGGCTAAACTCAACATTTTCGATTGAAAAAGTAGAATTTTTATTTGTTCCTTTCACATTGCTTTAATTCCTGTGAAGCACCTGAAGGGTTAATAAAGAGTTAATAAACATCTTGAATGTGGTCTTGAGTACCTTCAGGGGTGCAGTTTTTAATATGATGTCACTTTGGGATATTTTCTGTCAAATAGACTCCTCAATGTCACTTCAAATGTGATGTGGTTCCTAAAATTTTTTTTCTACATTTTGTTAGAAAATTGAGAAATTGCAGATCAACTTTGAACCCTTTTAAGTTCCTAGCAAAAAAAGAATTATGTTTACAAAATGATGCTGATGTGAAGTAGACACGTGGTAAAAGTTATTTATTAACTATTTTTATGTGATAAAACTATCTATTTTAAGGGCATAAGAATTTAAAGTTGAAAAATTGCAACATTTTTAAAATTTTAGCCAACATTCCAATATTTTAACAAATAGACTAAAAAAAAATCTGCCTAAAATTTACCACTGACAAGAAGTACAATGTCTCATGAGAAAACTTCTATGTAGATGGGAGGAGGGATGGGCTAGAGACAGAACTCCTCCTCCATCCTCTTCCTCTTATCTACGTAGAACTGTATCCATAGCACCTGCCATCCCCTATCTCGGTAATGGGAAAGTCTTCACTGAACAGAGATTTTACCTCAGAATTAATACTTTTGATAATGAATGATTAATTTTGGCAGAGAAAAAAGCTAATTTTTCTGATAAGATGTATTACAAAGTTTCTTACTTTCACATGTACTTTTGATTTATGAAGTAAAAGTTAAAACGACAGTTACTCTTTAACTAAATATAAATAAATAAATGCAATTGGTTTGAAGCTGGAGGAACTGCAACAGTAATGAATCAGTAAATTATGTTATTAATTGCTAAGGATGGCAATTAATCTATGAATTGTAGTAGGGTGGGTTGTTTAATTATTTTTAAGTGAATTAAATCATGAATAATTACTCTAGAAAGCTGCGCAGTGAGTCTCTGCGCCCGCTTTGTGCTGGATATAAAATATATACAAGCTAAGACTGTAAATTAAAATAAAAAAATATTTGTTATGTCCTATTCTGTGTAGGTGTACTTCTTGATAGGCGACATGCAGAAAATGAAATGGAGGAAAATCTATCACAGGTGTGATGCAATGTGGATACATTTGTCTATATAGTGATTTACTTCCAATGCAATTAATGATTTAGCTTTTTCAAGATAATCAATTTATTTGATTATTTGGTTAGGAATATTCATATAACTCTAATGTAGTCTGATCCCTTATGAGCTGTTGTTAGCCTTGAGTTAGAATAACTGTAGTAATGTACCTATCAAATATCGATGTAAGGCCATGTTCACACATTCAGTATTTGGTTAGTATTTTACATCAGTCTTTATAAGCTAAAACCAGGAGTGGGTGATAAATACAGAAGTGGTGCCGGGTTTCTATTATACTTTTCCTCTGATTGTTCAACTCCCGATTTGGCTTACACATACTGATGTAAAATACTGACCAAATACTGAACATGTGAACTTGGCCTTAAGTTGTACATTTCCATTAATGGACCTAATCCACTTCCCTGTTCTACAGATTAAAGAAATATTTAGAACATGGTAATTTTTAAATTTGCTAAAGTAATGGTCCACGCCATAAAATCTACATACTTCCAATATGAATATGAGGGCAATGACATCATTGATGCAGCAGTTTTCAATACTGACACATTTAGTAGCCTTTTCAAAGTGCCTCAATAGGTGACTCACGTGGCTTATCAGCTGCCAATGGCAGATTTCAAAGTGAGGCACTCTCTAGTTTGCCTGCTGCATGATATAATCTATCACCGCTTTACCCTGCTTGTACAGGCGCTCCAGTATATGCAATGTTGAATGCTGCAGTCTTGCAAATTAAGCATTGCTCAGGCAAACCATATTGTTTTACTCTCTCCTGGACATGGGAACCAACTTCTTCAAGCAGGTATACTTCTTTAAGAAATTTTGCATGTTCACCTTTAGGATGTGTGTTATGCAGGGAGCATGTGTTACTTTGCCTAATATAATGCACTAATAATGTTCTGGCACTTTCTGCAATGCCTGGTTGTAGTTGATGGGGAGTGATCCAGCCTGAGATTTGCTTCTTGATGTGGAGGAGCAACCCCTGTAAAGCAGGATTGGACACTGACAGTGAAGTTCCCATGTGCAGGCCTTATGTCTGCCCACTCCTGCCCCATCCATCTAGCACATTTACATGCATATTTACATTAGGCACAATATCATACAGTGTGCACATTATACACGTGCATTTACAGTATATTGTTTAAACACAATATATATAAAATATGTACATACACCACAACACAGGAATAGGCCAAAACCTTGAGGCTCAGAATCTATATTTTACTGTATGTGTTTTATATTTCCTATTTGCATTTCAGCCATCATGTCCCCTGATTGCTTGGGCACACCAACAGGGCAGCGGCCTCTCCCTTGTGTTGAGCATACTTGTCACTCATCGTCAATATGATTAAGTCCTTAGGGTTCCCATTTTCCAGTTATATCTCATTCTGAGAAAGCTCTGCAGAGTCCCGATATAGCCAGCATGACAGCTCTTGCCAGTATAGTTACCTAATGGAGTAACAGAGGAAATTGTTAAGAAGAATGACTTGTATTTATTAGTGTGTTCCAAATTGTAGCCAGATAGGTAAAATTTGGATATCACTGATATTATTTAAATGAGCTGTTATAATAGGTGCTTTATTTACTACTAATAACGCTACCATAGTGAAGCAAATGCTTATAAACTGGTATTTGTGGATAAAGTGTACAGGAAAATGCATTCACCTACCTTAACAGTTAATGTTGGTTTAACCCCTATATATTATATGGCACCACAAGAGCTGCTTTCCCGCAAACCTCTGTTTTAATACGGTGCCCCAATCACGTGGGGTCACGCTTAGCACCACCGCAATCGGGTGCTGGTGTCAGCTCTATATGAGAGCTGACTCCCTGCAGCAACACCCACAGTGGACACACTGACCATGGATGTTTAACCCCATGATACCCCTATCAATAGTGACAGCGACATCAAGGAGCATCGCAGAGGGAAGGAGCTCCCTGTCTTCTGCCATCAGCACAATGTAATGCGATCGTGTTGTGCCGATAGCCTCTATGGTGACCCTGTGCCGGAAGATGGTCATGCCATCCATCACAGTCCTGCAGTGAAGGTGGCCTGTGAGCGCTTGTTAAGAGCAGGAGCTGACACGTCTCCTTCCAGCCTGTCAGACGCTGCTCTGATGCCCTGCAGTGCAGAAGCATTACAGAGTATCAGATCAGCAATCTGTCAGTGTAAGGATGCTGTCACATCCTGGGGCAATGTAAAAAAGTTTAAAAAAAGTTATTAAAAAGTGTAAAATATAAAAAAAAAACAAAGAACAAAAAAATGAAAAAATATTAATCCAATAAATACATTTATTTTTGTAAAAAATAATGAACAAAAAAACTACACATATTTGGTATCGCCTTGTCCGGAACGACCTGAGGTATAAAACTGTCCCACTAGTTAACCCCTTCAGTGAACACCATAAAAAAAGGCAAAAAACTATGCTTTATGATTATACCGCCGGACGAAAGTGCTCTAAAACGCGAGCAAAAAGACGAATTTAAAGAAAAGTGGTACTTTTGAAAATGTAATCTTATCACACAAAAAAACGCCGCTATAAGGCTCCATCATCATATAAAAATGTTATAGCTTTGAGAGTAAGCGATGCAAAAATAATTATTTTTTCTATAATATAGTTTTTAGTGTGTAAAAAGCACCAAAACATAAAAAAATTATATAAATGTGGTATCGCTGTAATCGTACTGACCCGAAGAATAAAGCTGCTTTCATCACGTGCGGAACGGTATTAAAAAAAAATATATTAATTCCCGAATTGCTGGTTTCTGTTCATTCTGCCTCCCAAAAATCGAAATAGAAAGCGATCAAAATATGTCATGTGCCCACAAATGGTACAAATAAAAACATCAACTCATCCCATAAAAAAGAACACTGTGGGATCTGCAACACAGTGTTACGGATCTGCGACTCAGGACTAGGGTAGAAGGGGGAAAAGCTGACCCTGTACTAGGACTTGGCTGAAACCCTACGATGGAGTGGGCGACCTTTTCCTTGTGAATAGACCCACCAATGTTTCTTAGGCTAAACTCAAACGAAGACCTATAGGTAGGGGGAAGGGTATCCCTGAACGATAAAGGAACTGGGAACAAAAAACAGGTAACCTCCTAGCAGAAAAATAGAGGAAGCTGCAGAAACGAACAGAAAACCAAAAACAAAACTGGTAGAACTAGAGATCCCCGAACTGCTCAATATCACACACAGAAAGCAATCAAGGCACCAAGCCAGAACACTAGCAGATAAACACTGTTGTTCAGGAAGGACTGGGAGGCAGGTGCTGGGTAATAAAGGATGATACAATCACCTGACCTAAGACTAACCCAGCACCAGAGGAAAAAGACCAGCTGCCTGAAAACCACAACAAGGTGGCGGATGGTCAAAACGAAATAGATTCTAACAGTCACATGACCCTGTCTGCTTAAATATGGAGAAATTAAAGCTGTTTAAATGTGGTGATGCAAAAACTAGTTTTTGCAATAAAAAGCATCTTTTAGTGTGTGACAGCTGCCGAACATAACAACCCGATATAAATCTGGGTTCACTGTAATCACAACAACCCTAACATTTATCCTGCACTCGGCGCTGAACGCTCACACTGGGGATTCTATGTAATTCTCTGAAATACATGATTCAAACGGAACATCCGGCGGAAGATTCCTTATAATGAGGTAGACGGAGGTTCTGTGGATGCCATAGAACCCGTGATCCGGCAGTGTCTGACTTTTTAGGTGAGCATAAAAGCATAGCCACAATTTTGTGCGCGTCTGAAAAGTAGGTCACCGCTGAACACAGGCCAGACGGAGTCCAGAGTAATTCTGCTGCTTCATTATAGTGAATCGATCCCTCAAGGGTTTCATCTATCACGTCCCTCAGACATGAAACAACAAACTAAGTGATCATCATAGAGCGCAAGATAAATGTGATCCAAAATGTTATGTAAAATGTTCCCAATAAAAGCTTCAAATTAATAAAAAAAGCAAGTCCCCACTCAGGTCCATCACCTGTCAATGGAAAGATAGGGGGCTTCCACGTTACTGATAGTACAAAGGCTCTGTACAGTTGTGCTCAAAAGTTTTTCTTGGCCTTTTTTCAGAGAATATGAATGATAACACCAAAACTTTTTCTCCACTTATGGTTAGTGGTTTAGTGAAGCCATTTACTGTTAAATTACTGTGTCTTCTCTTTTAAAATCATAATGACAACCCAAAATAATCCAAATGACCCTGAGCAAAAGTTTACTAAATTTTTGTGACTTTTTGTGGTCTCACGGCATTTTCATCCAACTATGACCCAACTAAAGGTGGAACGGGACGTGCACCTCTTAATATTTTAGGAGCGTCTGACTCCCACATGCCTCCTCATGAAGTCCGGCATGAAAAAAGGCTAATCCTGATGATTCGAGGCAATAAACTCTAGTTTACATATAAAACATTAAAATAACCTCGCTCAGTATTCAAAAGTTCTGACAATGTGCATATTTATCTTATATTTGTGATAACATTACATATGCTTTTCAACCTTCTTTTTGTAGAAAAAAAATGTGCATTTAGGAAGTTGAGGCCATTCTCTTTTATTCTCTAGTTAGTTGAAATAAATTGCCCATGTGCTGTATTAGGACTGCTGGAGAAGGCCTTTGTGTAGCAAAGGCTAATGCACAGCTGAAGGTCTCTAAGTGGGCCATTTAAGTATGAAAAATTTCTGTTGACATCTGTAAATGTCCTTATATTAATCTGTGTCAGACCTCTACAGCAAGAAAGCAGTTTAACATGAGCAAATCATAGTTACAGTATGTTCTAAAACTATTTTCAGGTCTTTTAGAACAATCTGTATTCTAAACATTAAGCTCGCTTTGACGCCACAGGCTAGTCCTCAAGGTCCAATACTTAAACACGCAGTCATGAAAGCCGAAATCAACCACTGTAATTTATAGAATGTCTTTTGGCTATTTTTCATAGCATAGCCTATTTCTTGCTTAGTGACAGATTGAAAAGTTTCTGTCCAGATTTGCTTTCAATAATGTGTTGCTTTTATTGTGAAGATTCATAAAAGTAAAAGAAGTAGCCTTGCTTCACAATTATTATTATTACCGGTATTATTATTATTGAGTTGGGTAAATATATAATATAATTTTCATGTAGGGTAATGTTATTATTCATCTTGGAGCAGTCAGATTCCAATAAAACCCCCAAATAGCATGTCACCATAATTGTGACTTATTAATTTTACTCTGCTTTGTTTTGCTACTGCTCAATAAAGAGAGAAACCTAGAGGTGTGAATAAAACTATCAAACCAGATGATAATAAAGTGTCTGACATACAATGTAGACAGGAATTAACCGTCTGCCCCAGGATTGTGATTTGTTCTTGCGTTACTCTCCATGTCCAATTGCTGAAGTTCAGCAATTTGAATTCCGCGGTCATTGCAGGTGCATAATCCCAATGGGTTAATACGGCATTTCTGGCATTGCTGAAGGCCTCTGTAGTTTACTTGTTAGTTCTTCTCTGACGTTTGGCCACAGACTGGGCTTCATAGGAGAACAGCAATTTTGCAATATACGCAATATGTAATATAAACGATAATATGATAACAACTTAAAGTATTCTAGGGAAAATAAGGTGAAAAAACAAAATGTTTTATAAAATATAAGACAACATATTAGAGTTCTTGTCTTCAGAAATAAAGAAATTTGATTTTTTTTAAAACAAAATATATATGCTATTGTCGTGTTAAAAAAAGTCTAATGTGTAAAATTAAAAAAATATATAAACTATACATTAAAGGGGTGGTCCAGCACTTAAAGTGTATTTTCTAAATTTTTATCCTTACATCCTAACCACTTTTGTAATTTGTTTTACACTTCTTCCTATCCTGCTTTACCGTACTACGGTACGGTGATGTTTCTTTTGAAGAGAGTCTCATACGTCATGTCACAAAAGGCTGGAGCTGCACTCACTCCCAGCAGTGTCCATCGCCCCTCCTGAAACAGGACATCAGCAATGGACATCACTGCGCATACTAGTTTCTTGAGAAGATGTCCTGGATCTTTGGTGATGAACGCTGTGGGCGATGTAAGTGCAGCGCCAGCATTCTGCTTCTATCTCCGCAACAGCTTCTATTAAAAAGTCATTGTCAGGAGAGGAGATAACAGGAGTGAGTGACCAAACGTTGCAAAGGATGATAATTCTTTCGAAAAGTTGTGGGAGGAGCTGGTGTCACTCACTGCTTCTTTCTCCTCCCCTTGCTGACATCTTTCACAGAAGCTACAGAGGTGGCGGAGATAGATGCAGAGTGCTAGTGCTGAACTCACATCTCCCACAGTATGGATGTAGGATGTCTTCAGAGGGGGAGGCGATTCAAGAAACTAGTCATTTACTGCAGCTCAACCCCCTGTGATGTCCTGTTCCAGTGGAGGCCATAGATGCTGCAGAGAAGTGAGTGCAGCCCCAGCATCTTGTGACGTCACATTTGAGACTCTTCTAAAATGAAACATCACTGGAATTGATGTAAAAAAAACGTTAAGGGATTACCCAGATAGGTAAAAGTGTAGATTTTTGTGTAATGCAGCTAATTACAAAAGTAGTTTGGGTGTAAGGATAGATATTTAAGAAATACATTTTAGGTGCTGGACCGTTCCTCTAATGTACAGTTTAAATAATTTTATAATTTTACACATCAGATTTTTTTGAACATTGAAAAATCCAGAATCGCCATTTTTAAATCATCGCACTTCCAAAAAGAATGCAATAAAAAGTGATCAAAATGTCATATGTCCCTCAAAATTGTATCAGTAAAAAGTAAGCTGCAGGCGCAAAACACAGAAAACAGCTTCATTGATGGAAAAAATAAAAAAAAAGTTATGGGTCTCAGAAAATGTCCACCCAAAGTTTGGTATCACTGCTATCATACTGATCTGAAGATTCACGTGTCCAGGTCATTTCTACCACATAATGAAATCTGTAAAACAAAAACCAAACAACAAATGGTGAAATTGCGTTGATTTTTTTTTGTAATATGCATTTTTATAGTACATAGTATGGTAAGAAAAAAAACTATGTATGTTTGGTATCGCAGTAATCATACTGACTTGGAGAATCATGTTGCCAGGTCATTTTCATTATATGATGAATGCCATAAAAAGAAAACCCAAAAAACAATTGCGAAATTGCGCTTTTTTCAAAATTTTGCTTCATGCTGCACTGAATTTTTTTCCTGTTTTATAGTACATCACATGATAAATGAATGGAATTGATCAAAAGTACTACTTGTTCCCCAATAAACAAGACCTCAAACGGCTAAATCGGTGGAAAAAAAAATTGCTTTTGAGTGAAGGGTAGGAAAAAACAAAAGCACAAAAACTGAAAATTCTCTAGTCATTAAATATGTTGATGGTATTCTTGGCTACAGCCTCTGTACTGTGAGCAGTAGGGTGACTGGATCTCATATGGGGGGAAAAAAATGTCAGAATCTTGTTCGTCTGGACCCCACAAAACGATTCCCCTTTCCAGATATTGAGAGAGCCAAAATTTGAGCTCGATCAAACGACGTTAACCCGTGCCGCTCGTCGCTCAAAGTTTGAAAAAAATCCAAATTGAGGTATTTTAAGATTTAGGTATTTTGCATAGTCTGTTAGACTATAAAGAATGTGACAACAACATTGCAGAAATAGCCCTGACCAAATTTTCAAACCATTTGTGGTATTTGAATGCAGAGTTGGTGGGATTATCGTTTTTTGATCCCACCATTACAGACAATGAAAAGTTGTTAATGGCTAATAAATTGCTCAGTAGCACAGCTGAACCATCAGAGCACGCTAACCTACATGAGTTGATAATTTTACATAGTTATCTAATCTATTCTAGAGCTTTTGTTAAAGTAGTTTTTGAAACGTCAGAATATAATGCTCGGCATTTGCTTACAACTTGCAGGACATATTGCTTTTGTTCTTCATCTTTTGTCAGAAGGTCGTTAAAGTCGGTTACTTCCTACCTCTTTTAATTTTTCTTTCCTAACTTTTGGATTTACAACCCTAGCGTGCTCTGATGGTTCGTCTGTGCTACTGAGCAATTTATTAGCCATTAACAACTTTTCATTGTCTGTAATGGTGGGATCAAAAAACGATAATCCCACCAACTCTGCATTCAAATACCACAAATGGTTTGAAAATTTGGTCAGGGCTATTTCTGCAATGTTGTTGTCCCATTCTTTATAGTCTAACAGACTATGCAAAATACCTAAATCTTAAAATACCTCAATTTGGATTTTTTCAAACTTTGAGCGACGAGCGGCACGGGTTAACGTCGTTTGATCGAGCTCAAATTTTGGCTATCTCAATATCTGGAAAGGGGAATCGTTTTGTGGGGTCCAGACGGACAAAATTCCGACATCGATTTTTTGCGGTCACCCTAGTGAGCAGAGTAGGACGACAGTAAGTGTGGACCCACTGGCTGGGCTTACCCTGCAGGGGTGTGACTAAATATCTTCAAGATTTTCATTAGAGTCTCTGATGGTGAGTATAGGCTTAGACCGTTGAGGTAGCCAGCAGGTGCCACTCCAGCGTAGTGCCTGGTCCTGTAGCAGCTGACCAATGGGAAATAGCACAGAGGTCAAAAACAGAGACATGGACAGACAGTCCAAGGTCGGGGGGCAGCACAGGTCTAAAATGCAAAGCAGGAAGCAGAGAGAACAGACTAGACACGTAAACAAGTCAGGTCGCTACAAGCATAGACTAAACCATAATGCACCAAGAGAGGTGACTAGCAACTGACTGCAAGTAGAACCTTCGCTCACGTAAAGTGTGGGAGAAGGAGCTACCTAATATATTCCCTGCTGGCAGGAGATATGGCAGGGAAGAAAATCTCTTGCAGGACACGGTGGTTTTAAATTCTTGCAGAATCTGGCTGCGCCTTCCAATAGCCGGGTTCAGACCTTCTAGCAACAGGAGGAGGGTGTGGCAGTGCTGAGGCATCTCAACAAGATGTTTTGACACTGAGAGGAGCAGAATGGTTCACGCAGTGAGTCTGATGGAAGTTACGAACCATGCAAGCCATCGGCATGACACAGAGCTGTACTGTTACGGCTATTGAATCATGGATGGACACAGGTGTTTCGGTAACAGCTCAATCAAAATAGGTGTAAAAGATGGTGCCTTGGCTTATCAATAGGATCCTTACACCTAAAAAAATGTACCTGGACCCATTAAGGTGCTTTGCCTTTCTTTTTAAATGAATCATTTGAAGACAGTACCAAGAAAAATAGTTTGAGTGGACAACTGCAAGAAATGGCAGACTATTTTCATTTGTTTTGCAATTAAAGAATGCCGCAGACATCTGTTTCATTAGTCTAAAGCACATCAGAGCACAAGCTGCTGCTCCAATATTTTAAGCTTTCTGTGGATAGAAACAACCTGCCATGATTAGAAATAGCTTATGAGGTAATGCAATAAGCTAGTTTTATAAATAAGCTTATGTGACACAGAAGTTACTGAGAAAGAACTTATTAATGGTCAGACAGGGTTTAATAGCTGCAATGGTTGAGGGCTTTACTGGTAGATAATTGCCTGTGACTTAAGTTATGTCTGTACATAAAAAGCACAGGTGCATAATGAAGGTCAAGGACAATTATTAGCCTGCGCCATCTACTCAGAAGAGATGGAAATAGAATGGTCGTTTTCTGCTTTAATTTTCTAAAAACTACTATTTTTTTTGCATGTCCGTATCCTCTTCAGCTGCTAATACTGGAAGACATGTAAGATTGAATGTTAGCCTGAGAAGATGAATCAGTATTGTTCTCCGGACAAATCAAGACATAATGACAGCTAATGCAGATCCATTATATCAACAGAAGCTAATGTAACTGTTCATGTTCTATGGTACTTTTATTTGGAAGAAGTATCTAGGGTTATCCTATATACCACAGTTACAATAGAGCCGACATCTTTTTTGAGAACGTGACCGCTTTCAGTGTAGATGTGGCCACACATGCGCAGCTCACAATTTATATGAGAGTTCTGAAAATTGTAGCGCAGGTATGCTCTTGTAGATATGCCTTAAAGGGGGGATCTGGTGCTTAAATGTAACCCCTGCTGACGATTCATTCAAGGGGCAGTGCAAGAAGCAGTGAGTGACACCAGCGCCACCCCCTGATGATAAGAAGCTTTGGGGCGATACTGATGTCATTCACTGCTTGTAAAGGGCCTGTCACACTAAGCGATATCGATAGCAATATCGCTATAACGTCACTGGTTTTTGTGACGTTATAGCGATATTGCTAGCGATATCGCTGTGTCTGATACTTACCTCCGACCGCTTCCCCGCTGGTTATCGCTGATCGTGCGAGAACGTCCTGGACCGTTTCTCGTCTGCTTCCTGCTGGGCTTCCTGCTGTGGAGACAAGCGGCGGGTGGATGCGGGCGGGAGGACATCAGGATCGCCTCGTCTGACAGGTAAGTAGCGACGCCCGACCACTGCGATGTCGCTGGTGAGATCTACCTGTGTGGCAGCTCACTAGCGACCACTTAGCGATGCACCAGCGATCCTGACCGCATCATATCGCTGGTCGGGATCGCTGGTGCATCGCTAAGTGTGACAGTACCTTTACGCTGCCCTCTTTCAACATCTTTCACAGTTGGAAGCTATGGCTGCGCTCACATTTCCCACAGGGCCCATCATCCAGGAACCTGGACGTCTTCAGAGAGGGCAGCAATGCAAGAAACTAGTAAATAGCTGTAGCTCTGCCCCTCAGTGACGTCCTGTTCCAGGAGGGATGATGGACGCTCACGTTAGAGACTCCTCTCAAACTAAATGGAAGTACAGTAAAAAAAAATTTAGAGTTTAGATTGATAGGGAGAAGTATAGGGTATTGTGCAGTAAAGCAAATTACAAAAGTGGTTCAGGTGTTAGGTTAAATAGTTAGAAAATACATTTTAGGTGCTGGACCACCCCTTTAAATGTATGAAATGAGAATAACCCTTTAAACTTTAAATCAAATTATTTTAATATGAGACCTTCAAACTCCCAAGACCCCTGGTAAATAGCTGACCTTGAGACATTGGCCTCAAATTCACCCTGCTGCCACCATATGAAAACTATGTATGACACACGGTAGCTCAGTGGTTAGCATTGCAGCCTTGCAGCGTTGGGGACCTGGGTTCAAATCCCACCAAGGACAACATCTGCAAGGAGTTTGCATGGGTTTCCTCTTGGTTCTCCTGTTTCCTCCCACATTCCAAATACATACTGACTGGAAATCTAATGGGGGCAGTGATTATGACTGTAAGGCACTGTGGAATTAATTAATATCAGTGAGTAAAATTAATAAATAATGGTTGTCTATGTAAAACATGGATGAATGGGTTCTGCAGAAAGCAAATTCATAGAGGGAGGGGGTGAGAAGCAGATAACCACTTAGCTATAATGCCCTAATAGCGGTTTAGAATGGGGTTGCCTAGATATTCAGACTTAAGGAGAAATTTTGAATTGAAGCTCTAGCTGCAGTGACATACCAAGATGTGGGAATGTTACATTTTTTTGTATATAAAACTTATGCATAATGGATACAGTAGGTTGTAAAGGTGCATTTACACTCCTCGATAATCGAGAAGGAGCCCAGCAATTCTCGTTTCCCAATAATTATGCATGTAAACAGGCTGGCAATCAACGAAGTGACAAAACACTCGTTCTTCAGGTGATATGATCTTTTGGTTTGTACGAAAGATCATTGTTGTCTGCAGCACATCATCGTGTTTAAACAGGACTTGTGCTGCTGAGAACAATTGCGGCCTATGTGCAATGAGCTATGACAGATCTGGCAGTATGTATCTGAGTCGCATACTATTAAACAGCAAGTTGCTGATCGGCATTTGTTTAACTCACAGTAGGGGTAAATTGCACCTTATGTCTAAATAATTGCACAATATGAGGAACTAGTTCAGTATTCTGTAACATTTTACTTATATTATTATTTTATAGTCTTCCTTCTGTTTGAACACCAAGTTAAATTGGATAATTAAGCATCTGATGCAGACTATATGTCTGCATAGGATAATTGGTGCAGAGAATTTTTTCTAACCTCATCACACAAAAGGGTCCTCTCAATTAGGAGTTTTATTAGACATTGAATTATTTCTGAATTTCTGGTTTGCACTTGTTACTGTTTAAAACAAAATGTATAATTTGCCTCTTAGAATTTCTTATACTCTTCCTTATCTTTTCTTCTTAATAATAAGGTATTTGAGCATATCAGTGAACAGGTAGTGTTGTAAATAAATTGTCACGACTCTGTTGCCAGGTGTCCAGGGACAAGTGGCTCCTTCCATGTCTCTAACGTTAGGGGCACCCTAGCTCGCCCTGTTCCCTGGATTACTTCTGATGGTGAAGATGCCAGGGCCACGCACCTTGCCTTAGCTCCTGAATCTGCCCTCAGTCTGTACCCTTCCCCACCCAGGGAAAAGGGGAGTAGTAGTAGTGTACCGTAATACATCAACCAGACTAACAAGGTAATACAAATATGCACACATGTATTACAAAGGAATACATCGGGAGTTGAGGATGGGGTTAAACCAAAGTAGAAGAAGAAAGATAATTATCATACACTCAAAATCTAGCACAGTCTCAGACAAACCCACCAAACACCTTCTACTGTAATAACCAACAACAACAACCTCCAGCAATGCAGCATAAGCTATTTCTGACAATGAGTACTATCTAGAACTCAGATTTTATAGGAGATGGAAGTTGCTTAACAGTGCACAGCTGAGATCCTAAACGCTCTAGGAGCGCTCAGCAGAGCAGATTAACCCCTGCACTGTCAAAAGAAATTTACACCATTTAATAAGAAGGTGAAATGCTTCTAATAAGTGCAGGAGTAGAACAAATCAGATGCTGCAGTCTTCTAGCTCCTCTCTGTCGTGGAAAACCCATGACATAAATTTTCCCTTTTTTATTTACTTATATTAATCAACACTGAGGATAAGAAATTCAGGTTACTTAGACTGTAGACAGACTAATTAATATATTCTTACTGCTCTACTGATAGTATAAGGTTCATACTGGAATAAGTTTTTTTTGTGAACTTTAACATTAGAATTTCTGTTAGTGTAAAAATATCTATATATCTATGTATCTATTGGTCTGCCTGCCTGTCTGTCTATCTGTCAGTCTAGCTATCTGTGGGTCAGTCTGTCTAGCTACACTCATGGCTGAAAGTGTTGGCACCCTTTTATTGTTCCAGGAAATGAAGTGTTTCTTCCAGAAAATTATTGCAATTACACATGTTTTGTTAGACACATGTTTATCATCTCCTTTGAGGTGGAACAACACAATAAAAACACATAGAAAAGGCAAATTGTACATAATTTCACACAAAACCCTAAAAATGGGCCAAACAAAATTGTTGGCACCCTCAAGTTATTGTTTGGTTGAACAACACCCTTTGGAATAGATAACTGCAGTCAATTGCTACCTATAACCATCAACAAGCTTCTTACACCTCTCAACTGGAATTTTGGACCACTATTCTTTTGCAAACTGCTCCAGGTCTCTCATATTTGAAGGGTACCTTCTCCCAACATTAATTTCATGATCTCTCCACAGATGTTCAATGGGATTTAGATCTGGACTCATTTCTGGCCTCTTCAGAACTCTCCAGCCCTTTGTTTCCATGCTTCTGGAAGTATATTTTTAGGGTTTTTGTGCAAAATTATGTCCAATTTTCCCCTTTTCTCTGGGGTTTCCAATTCCTAGGCCCCCAACGGTCAATACAATAAAGGCGCTGTGATGCACCTCTGTATTTTATCCAGGCACAAAAGCTTATCTACTGGCACAGCTGTGCCTGGCATTTTAAACTTAATTATTAACTATAAAGTTGACTAATCTTTAAATTTTTACTGGAACTACATAGGAGGAAACAGGTTCTCCTAAGGGGTGTGCAATTTTTCTACCTCTGAGTCTTTGACCAATCATAAAAGCAGGAGGCATCACAGAGGGGGAAAAGTACAATGCCCTTGAAGAGAATCTGTTACCTTGCATGTGGTTGAAGGACACAATTACATATCAACTTTATAAGTGAATATCTCAGGAACTAAAAGTTTTTTTACAAAACTGAAAAAAGTTGTTGCTCAGCTCTTCAGCCCCTATATCAGAATGTAGCCAATTTAAAAAAATGAAAAGTGATGAAAGGTCGAAAGGTCCTGTAAAGGTGGGTGGGCTTCCTCTGATAAAAGATTGAAGATCTATCCTAAGTAATATTTTGCGCTTAGAAAAAAAAATGAAATGTCTTACAGAAATAAAAATGTTGGGATTTATTTTTGTCTGCTGTCAAAACTATTTATTAATGTTTTTTTTTTAGAAAATAAGTTATTCTCTACTTAATAACAATGGTTATCTGGCAGTTTGTCGGGAAAATAGAATAAAACTCCTAAATCTTAACATTTACATGCACTGTAATGTAGATCAGTTTTATTTCACTATTGACCTTTACAAATATCACCATAAAAGTTGATTGATAGATGTATTGTTGGTTGACTGCTGCAGATATTCAGCCTTGGTTCATTGACTTGTTCTGCTGGCCTGATCAGAAACGGCCTATTTATTTTTTCTGCCATGGTGTGTCCGGCCTGACCATTGTGTAAATTCCCAAAAGAAGCTTTTGTTTGGTGCACCATAGGATAAAATATTCATGATATCAGTTTTTTTATACATTAATTTGTTATGTATGTAATTATTGCCTGTTTAGGGTTAATAGCTTAATAAATTATCTCCAAAATGTTACAAAAAATGTATTCAGTGATGTTTTATTAGCTTGAAAGGTATTACAATTCTTTAGTTTAGCTGGGCAATTTATAGTGCAAGATCTCTAAATCCCGTATTGGACCTTCCTGGTGTTTCTTCATCTTCTATAACTTCAGAGAAGTAACAATAGGCTTATTATTCTTTGCAGTAAGTATGAAGACCAGTTCGGATCAACAGTTGTTTTTCCGATATCCGTACAGTGTCTGGTCCTTCTTTCGCAGAATGAACACTGCGCACACTGAGCCAGCAAGAAATGCTATGATTTGTCAACTCTGAGGAAGGAAAATTTATACAAGCACCTGATTGTAAATTAATTCTATAAAAAGCTTAAATCTTTTTAGAAAAGTTGGCCAAGATTAGAAAATTTGGTAGGAAATAGTCGTTTCTTATTCTTGAATCTTCTTATTCGTCACCATTTGGGAGATGGTGGATAGGTTGGCACCACTTCAGGACTAGCGGAGACCACTAACGCAACAGATATTGAGTAGCGAGGAATTTAATCCATAAATAAGGGTTAGTTACTTATTTTATACTTATTTAATATACATTTGAACAAGTTTTCTTTTTAGGCTAGAAAAGAAAAGTCTAAACCAGTATTTTAAATAGCTGTAAAATAAAATAAAAAAATATATTCAGAATAGAATTCTACAAAGTTAATTTTTTTTTGTGTGTGCCTTTGTCATAACTTTTTTTAATAGTTGGAATTTTTACGTAATTGAGTGCTTTTGATCTTGCTAACGCATTAAAATGAAATCTTGGCTTTCTCGTAATTGCAATAAAAAAGGTCCATTAATATAATTAAATAATTTTAAAGTGCACTAGAGCATATATACATGCACAGTATATAACCACGTTCCCAGAAAGAACGCAGTCATATTTTATATACATTTCAAGGAAAAACATTTTACCATTTTATTGCAGACAAGACCGGCAATTTAAGTCGTAATTTCTCCAAAGTGATGGAGTCTAATTTATCTAACAGATAAGCTGATCTTAAGTGCAGTAAACTATAGGCTTATCTAAAGGTATGTGGAAATCCTCACTGACACTTGCTGTGCTTTCTTGTCTGGTTAGTAGTGAAAGTATGCTTCTTACAATAAAGTCCCCTTTACATTTAGCGATGCACCAGCGATCCCGACCACGATATGACCCGATCAGGATCGCTGGTGCATCGCTAAATGGTCGCTAGTGAGCTGCCAAACAGGCAGACTCACCAGCGATGTAGCGACGCAGCAGCGGTCGTTACTTACCTTTCAGAAGCGGCGATGAAGACGTCTTCCCGCCCTCGTCCACGCGTCGCTCGTCGGCGCCAGCAGGAAGCAGCCGATGAGAAATGGACCTGGACGATCTCGCGCGATCAGCGATAACCAGCGGGCGTGCCGGTCCGAGGTAAGTATCACACATAGCGATATCGCTAGCAATATCGCTGCTGCGTCACAAAATCGGTGACGCTTTAGGCCTCTTTCACACTTCAGTTTTTTGCATCAGTTATAATCCGCCAAAAAGGCGGACAAGCGGATCCGTTCTAAACTGATGTGAACGGATGGCACAGGATCCGTTTTCAGACGGATCCTGAAAATGAAGAAATTTAAAGGAATCGCTGGCCGGAGAGAGAGAGAGAGAGAGAGAGAGAGAGAGAGAGAGAGAATGAATTTTTTTTTTGTCCGGCACCCAGAAAGAAATTCGGGTTAAATCAGTGTTTGCAGGATCCGCCAGAGAAAAAAACGTTACAAGCTCCGTTTTGAAATTTTTGAGGATGGTGACGGACAGCAACTTTTGGCGGATCCTCACAAAAAACGGATGCAACGGACAGCAATCCGTCACAATCCGCCATTAATGCAAGTCAATGGGAAAAAAACGGATCCTCAAAAAAAAATTGAGGATCCGTTTTTTTTCAAAACCTGGCGGATTGTGACTGATTGTAAAAAACGGAAGTGTGAAAGATGCCTTAGCCATATTGCTAGCGATATCGTTATTTGTAAAGCCCCCTTAAGTCACTAACCTTTAAAGGGAATGCATCATAATAAAATGACCTATTGTTTAAATCAGATTCTTGTGTTAGGTGTTTCTTTTTCTTTTAGCTTGGCATTTTTTGTAAATCACAGTCTGTATTTAAAAGAAAAAAATAGAAATTGTGCAATTTTCATAACCCATAACTCCAACCCTTCAACTTAAAGGGTTTATTCAAGACTATTTATTTTTACTATGGACTTAAAAGCTAATATTCAAGAAGTAGTTGCTAACAGAAGCAACAACTTGTCTGTTCTATCCGGTGCCTGCACGGATCAGTCATTGATCATTGACCACTCCTGCTGGCGATTCAGCTGCTTCTTGTCAACAGAACAGCTTTTTGTTTTCTGGGCTGCTCTGTCTATATGGCATGACTGCTGATGTCACACAAGCTTCCTGCAGTTAGGCAGTGGGGAGTTCGCTGTGAATCAACATGACATCATGCCCAGTCAACTGAGCAGAAGATAAGCCATTGCTCTGTTGACATGACATCAGTGTGGACCGCAGAATCGCTGGTAGGAGTGGTCCGTGACTACTTTGTGCTGGCAGAGATCGGTGCCAAGCAGAACAGGCAGGTATGAAGCAACTACCTGCCTGTTAGTTTTCAGGTCCATAGGAAAAAAAATGGTCCTGGATAAACCCTTTAATTGCACTTCTAAATCCCCACAAAATATAAGATAAAGGTGTTAAAATATCTAGCCATAACAGTTGTGATAAAATTGTCAAAGCGCATATTAACATATTTATTATTTATATATTAATTATTTTTAATGTTTCATATGTTAATCAGAAAATAGGCAAATCTGTATCTTCCAGTTCCATATGGAGAGACCATTAGGCCTGCATTTGCACCATACCAGACAATATAATGATGCTCTGTGTTATTTGTGTGCTCCATTAGCAATTGAGAAATATGTCATCTTTAATATTAGTAACTAGCTGAAGAGCCCGGCGCTGCCCGGGCATAGTAACTAACTACGGTTGGTTACAACAAATTATAATGATTATATCTATATATATAAAGCTGAGTGTATAGCCCTGCCCACGTCGCATAGCCACATTCACTATAATATCCCACATCATCCCATCAGCCACAGCTACCGGACTACTACCACTAATATCCCACATCGTCCCGTCAGCCAGAGCCACCGGACTACTACCCCTAATATCCCACATCATCCCATCAGCCAGAGCTACCGGATTACTACCCCTAATATCCCACATTGTCCCATCAGCCAGAGCCACCGCACCACTACTCCTAATATCCCACATCATCCCATCAGCCACAGCTACCGGACTACTACCACTAATATCCCACATCATCCCATCAGCCAGAGCCACCGGACTACTACCACTAATATCCCACATCATCCCATCAGCCAGAGCCACTGGACTACTACCCATAATATCCCACATCATCCCGTCAGCCAGAGCCACCGGACTGCTACCACTAATATCCCACATCATCCCGTCAGCCAGAGCCACCGGACTACTACCACTAATATCCCACATCATCCCATCAGCCTGGGGTCAGAACCACAGAGCTGAGTGGAACGGTCCTAACTTCCATAACGGGGATCCCTTTAAGAGAGGCCTGGGGTCAGAATCAGAGCACTGAGGGATTTGCCCTGACTTCCATACCAGAGATCCCTTTAAGAGAGTCCTGGGGTCAGTACCAAAGCGCAAAGTGGATTTGCCCTCACTTACGTACCGGGGATCCCTTTAAGAGGGGCCTGGGTTCAGAACCAGAGCGCTTAGTGGAATTGCCCTATCTTCCATACCAATGATCCCTTTAAGAGACCCTGGGGTCAGAACCACAGAGCTGAGTGGAACAGTCCTAACTTCCATCCCGGGGATCCCTAGAAGATGTGCCTATGGGATGGAGGATGTGTGATGGGTATATGGGCACGGGAGGGGTGATTTATTTCTGTCATGTACTCACTGCTGCTTTCTGGGGGGCAGACAATGGCTGGGATCTTATGTTTCCAGGGATGCTAGATTTCTCCCACCCAGTCAGTGTCTGCTGAGGTGTTGTCGTGGAGTGAGAAAACTGTTGCTCATAGCAACCAATCACAGCTCAGCTTCTTTTAAACAGCTCTGGTGAAACGAAAGATGCTTCGTGATTGGTTGGTGATACACACACACATTCAATTTTATATATATAGATGGCTACTGTCATAATAAACTTCATACCTGCAGCACCAAGAGTCAATATGGAGAACAACTCACAAAAGGTATCTTTTCATCTCCAGAGAGGAAAAAATAGATTTGAGTGGGGTCTTCTCTGACTTTTCCCATCATTAATAAAGCATATTATCCTATAAATAACAAGCATTATAACATTACTTTTAGTTGTATAGAAATCAGATTATCTCAGTTTGAAAATATTTCTTTTTTTCATGTTACAAAAGAATCAATGTAGCTTGTAACTTGTATTGCCTAAAATAGAGAAGGCAAATAATTTTTATTGTATACTGATGAAATCTAGCAACTGCTATGTGTTACTCTGATAGACATAGTTAATGGTACTGCAAACTATTCGGGAATATTACCTATACTTTGTCTGCCATCGAGATATCTTAATGTACCAGAAGCCGATAAGCCTTGCTTGCTCCACGCGAGACACAGGGAACATTGTCACCATTAGGTGGCTCACTATGAATGCACATGAGAGAAAGTCAAGCAACCCCTCCTCCAGCCATCATTCTGCTGTTGCTATGTGCTTTTCCATGACAGCCCAGTCTCAGCCCTGTGTGTGAGTCATTGAGAAGAATAAAACAGAGGGAAAAATGCGGCCTCGGAAATCTAGAATAGCAGAGCCGAGGTCTTGCTCTGTGGACTGTTCAAACCGGAGACCAAGCCGAGAGGTCTATTTGTTGTATGGAACTGCTGCTTCTTTGTTTCTTATGTTCTTGGCGCGCTCTGAAAGAGCTGGGTCTGTATTACTTGGGCCCTGCTGTGTCACTTAAGGGAAATAATAAACCATTGTATTCATTAAGCAACCCTTGTTTTAGCAAACAAATCCCAGATACTGAAAGAGGAACATTTTTGAAGAGGAAGAATTAGTAAGAATGCTTTACAAAATTCCCTAGAGAAACGGCTTTGTTTCCTCTATTTTATTGCTACTTACTGGGAAGATTCATATTCAAATCGGTTAGGGTTGTGAATCGGCCATCAGAACATTCTCATGCACCCAGGAAGGCCATGATTATGGCTAATTACAATGAGGGATGGGATACGTACAGCACGGCTCAATCAGATTCCTGTTCTAGCATGAAAAGGCCGCCGCCAGCCAATGGAGGTGTGATCTTAGTCATTACCAACAATGGAACTGTCTGAAGCTTTGTAAATTGACTTAAAGCTCTGATTAATCACTGTATTCCAAGCTAAAAACATGGCTAGAAAATCACTGTAATAGGACAAAGATTAACCAGGTTTTCCAGGAATTTCTAAAAAGAATGCAGGAAGCGAGAAGACGACTGAGAAGCAGCCTCAGCCCTTACATTATTCCCTGAGTCAACACCAAAGGTCACCCTAAGGATTTCAGCTCCGCGACAATCGCGTATATTTTGTTACGTCTGATGCCTTCCATTTTTCATATAATGAACATTTTACATCTCAGCCATTTTATATTTCTCTAACAGGCAAGATTGTTATTGTTTTCATTGCGTGAAGAATAAAAGAAATGCAAGTACTGAACTTGTCTAATCAAGTGACACAGAAACGTAAGGTCAGCCACAGGCAGAATACAGACAAATGCACATCATTTAACTCCTCCGACCCAATGAGTGTTATTATTTAAGCAAGAAATGATGTGTGCATTTCTGCTATACTGTACATAAAATGTTGCCAGCCTTTGGTTTTTTACTATTTCTGTAATATAAAAAAGACGTTATATAATATTAATAATAATATTTCCTTAGCACCAACATATACTGCAGCTTATAAAAATCTAAGCATGTTCCTAACTTGCTAAGTGAGTGCAAGTGGTGAAATGTTGGTTTGTTTTTACGATGTAAGGAGAATCTGTCACTAGGATATTTACTCCTTTTAGATTTATGTAGTGCCAAATTATTCAGCAGCCAGTACAGAGATAGTCATCTCTCATATCACGTATTCTGCGCCATATTTTTCTTTATTCTCCCCAATGGCACTAAAGAGTGGAGCAGATTTACTAATTTGTCTGAAAATGCAACAAATTTTTCACTTGTTCATGCTGGACGATGCATTTAGTACATCTTCACACACTTTGTAGCAGCCATTAGTTGCACTATTTTGTCCCTAAGTCTTAGTGCAATTTGAGCTATGCCACTTCCCTTGAAACACGGAAAGTCCACTATGCCGTACATTTTATCTAATAAATCTTACATATGGCATCTTATGGAATATTCTGCACATTTCTTGCTTTATGCAACTGTGGGGAAGGTGACTTGACGGACAGACTTGACTGGAAGTAGGAGGGGACGATTTGTGCACTACAGACGGAGATTGGCAATCACAGAAAGGTAACATCAGGGAAAGACAGAAAAGGGAGTGCAGTACCGAGATTTGACCACAAGATGGCAGGGAGGAGTGTAGTTCAGGACTTAACATCAGCTTATAGCTATAGAAACTGCTTAGTCATGGGGGCGGGGAGATAGGAACCCAGGAGGGAAATTCCCAGTGAGAGAGGGGATAAATAGAACAGGTTGGGGTTCCAGAGAGGTTAGTCCCAGGAGGAGCTCAGCAGAGGAAGACTCAGGACAGAAGATGGAGAACGGTGAAGAGCTCAACCAGGAGACTGACAGGAGAAGACAGTCGAGGGGGTGGCCCTGACACGACGTACCGCAGGACAGACGAGGCCCCGGGGGTAACGATTGGATGACGACCTCGGGCAGGTGAAGCGCTGGCAGTAGATTGGTCTAGGACAGCCCCAGCGAAAGATCCGCGAGGGACGTCATCACGACTAAAGTAAAGGTGAAAGGTACCCAGGCCTGCAAACGGAGAGCTGTAAAGGAACTGCGGTGCATGGCTAAGGTTGTCAGGAGGACGGCCAATAAACCCGGATCTGTTACAACTGAATTCTGCCTCCATCTCGTCTTTGCATCATCCGGTCGTGGTAAGCAGTGGACCACCCCCCAATCCGGCACCCCACCACATTTGGCGTAGTCGGCAGAAACGCCGCCGCTAATACTACACCTTCCGCGGCAGGCCTGCACCAGGAGAATTCCAAAGGACTTGGGCTACTTACCTGTGGATTACAACTTTGCTCACCTGTGGATTACAAATTTACCCACCTGTGGATTACAAATTTGAGACTCGGTTCCGGATCCTGGGCTGTCATCGGGAGATCCGGGGCAGTACCAGACACCAGACAACATGGCTGTGGTACTCCAACGCAAGGAAGAGGCTCTGGCGTTTGCAGCTGCTTTGGATGGACTGGGGCCATTTCAAATTTACCCCTGGGGAAGCGGTGTATATCTGGGGACCACCGCCCCCTCATACTGGACCTGGGAAGATGGGTGGAAAAGCCGACCATCGCCGGCTGCGACTGCTTGGCGCCATTTGACTGCTGTACACCGGACGGGATGCGACGCTGCAGCTGCTGTGGCCTTGGACGCCTGGAATGGCAGTGGCGTCAAGAGGTCGAGTCTTGCTGGGAGAACTGCTTTCTGGAGCCATTGACAGCCCCCCGGACATCGAGCGGAGAGGAGGAGCGACGGCAAGCCCTTTGGGAGGAGCCGCGGAAAACATCGTCTGGGGGCCTCTCCGCAGGACCCACGAGCCTGGAGGCTAGCCCTGCCAGGCGGTGGGGTGAAGATCGGAGGTTGCGGGAGGAGCCGTGGCCTGTCAGAGGCCGCGGCGCCGGGGAAGCTGAGAGGTCCCCCGACTCTGCCGGCGGCTCCGCGTCCAGCCCCCTCCACCCAGCCTCCCTGCGCAGCCTCCTGTGTTCCTGTGGGCCTGACTGCAGAGGGCTCTGCGGCCTCCGCCGAGCTGAGCGGCGCCTCTGTCCACATCCCCGAGTCACCCCGCCCGGCGGCGCCATGTCCGGTGTTGCCGGTGCGGAGTCCACCGATGGCCATCCCTGATGCGTTCCATCTTGCGGTGGTGGCCTATGCACCGCGGCCTGCTGCCACTCTGGCTCCAGCTGCAACTCCGGTTGTGGCCTGCCCCGCGGCCGCATCTACGTCACCCACAGAGTCGGCCACGGCCTGCTTGTTGGGCACTGTGGCCTACCCGCCGGGAACCACTGCTGCCCCTGCCCATCGCCCGGCCCCAGAGGCTGCTGGGCCGCCGGAATCTGCGGCCGCCTCTGCCCCGCTCTCAACCCTTGCCGCGTCCCGCCCACCGGACTCTGAGGCCTACACCAGACCCTCCATCTCGATCGCGGAGGTCATACAGAAGAAAAAGGCCAGGGAGCGGGAGGTCTGGAACCTGCTCCACGAGAGAGGGGAGGCTGGCATGGCGGCTTCCCGATCTACGGGGCGGCTCGTGTATACCAATGTGGACAAAGGATACGGGTTCATTCGGGACCTCGCAACCGGCCAGAAGGTATATATCAATATGACTTCCATCCATCACGGCCGGGCTTTGCGGGAAGGGGACTTGGTGTCATACTACAAGGAGTACTGTCCACGCGGCTACTACGCGGTAGCCATGATTGCTGAACCCGAAAGCCACGAGCCCCCGTAGAAAGGACCCCTAGAGACACTCCCTGCATCCCGGGAGCTCCACGGCTGTGGGGCCCCTTGCTACCGGCTGTCAGGAGATGGTCTGGACTGTCGGGATTTCGCTGCACCATTGTGCAGGCCACGAGGACGTTTTTTTGTCCAGGTTAAGAAGAATGTTTTTTATTGTTTGACCTTTTCTCCTGACATAGCGGAGATGTGGGGGAGGAAGTACTAATGCTAAAGGAAGGGGGAGTAGTTACATTTTGTTTTAAAGATGCTGTGAAAAATGTTATGTTGAAAGAAAAGAAAAAAAAGCGGAAAAAAAAACAAAAAAAAGGGGGGGTTATGCCGGTTGAGTAACTCCTATTGTTATTAAAGTAGAGGTAATGGTAGACTAAAAGTTGAATTAATGTGTGGTATGTATAGAAAAAATGTGTGTGTAACAAAAAGAAAAATGTGTGTGTAACAGGTCCCGGGTATGAGGTAGATGTGACGAAGACGCCGATCATGACTCTTTTAAGTGAAGGACGAAGAGACGAAGAACATTGAACCAGACAGTGGTCCGTCAGTCAGGTCCCCGACACCACGGACACCCCAAAAGGACAGGCGGGCGCCAATGATGACCTGGTAGGCAAAAGGCCTCGGTCATGGCGTACCGGACAACTGAAGGTAGTAGAAGGGGAGAGTAGTGGAAATACACGCCGTAGAGTAGTCCGGGTGGACCTCGCCAATCTGAAAGAAGTTGTCACGTGGCGTGCGCACCGGCGAGTAGCAGTAGGCTGCTCGGAGCATGGTGCTCCCAGTTTGGTTCAGCCCCCGTGGGTGGCGGGTTTGGCCCAACGACCAGTCCGACAACAGACTGTGGATAAGCTTTAGGACGATGTAGGTAGGGAGTACGATTGTCGGGACGACAATAGACAAAGGAAGGGGGAGTGTGGGGAAGGTGACTTGACGGACAGACTTGACTGGAATTAGGAGGGGACGATTTGTGCACTACAGATGGAGATTGGCAATCACAGAAAGGTAACAGCAGGGAAAGACAGAAAAGGCAGTGCAGTACCGAGATTTGACCACAAGATGGCAGGGAGGAATGTATCTCAGGACTTAACATCAGCTTATAGCTATAGAAACTGCTTAGTCATGGGGGCGGGGAGATAGGATCCCAGGAGGGAAATTCCCAGTGAGAGAGGGGATAAATAGGACAGGTTGGGGTTCCAGAGAGGTTAGTCCCGGGAGGAGCTCAGCAGAGGAAGACTCAGGACAGAAGACAGAGAACGGTGAAGAGCTCGACCAGGGGACTGACAGGAGAAGACAGTCGGGGGGGTGGCCCTGACACGACGTACCGCAGGACAGACGAGGCCCCGGGGGTACCGATTGGATGACGACCTCGGGCAGGTGAAGCGCTGGCAGTAGATTGGCCTAGGACAGCCCCAGCGAAAGATCCGCAAGGGACATCATCACGACTAAAGGAAAGGTGAGAGGTACCCGGGCCTGGAAACGGAGAGCTGTAAAGGAACTGCGGTGCATGGCTAAGGTTGTCAGGAGGATGGCCAATAAACCCGGATCTGTTACAACTGAATTCTGCCTCCGTCTCGTCTTTGCATCGTCCGGTTGTGGTAAGCAGTGGTCCACCCCCCAATCCGGCCCCCACCACACAACCACCAATGTGAAGATGTGGTTCCTTTGGCACCATAGGACTGTGAGGCTGCCATATTTAGGCAAATCCCACATACATTCATATGTATTAACTCTGTATAATATTGAGTATGTTGCTGTGTATTCAATTTCCCCATAGTTTCTGATTTTTCTTAATAAGGCACAGTGGCTTGCAGTTAAAGGGGTTGTACATTTCATTTTCGTTGAAGTACATTGTGCTCAACTCCTTTTCCATGGATAGTTGTGCAGTTGTTTATGGAAGAAAGCAGTCATATTTTTTAGCGTGAACATCCCTTTAAAAAGACTCTTTCTGCACATAATGACTATTCAAACCAAATACAGGCGCTTGGTGCACCCTTGGTGTGGCCAAACAGTTCAGTGCACTGTCCCACCTACTTATTTTCCATCTATCCCCCTTCTCTTTTTTGATTAGCAGCTAAGGCTTTGTAGAGCGGAGATAGATGGAAAACAAGCAGGTGGAACGATGCACTAAACTGTTTGGCCACACCATGGGTGCACCAAGCGCCTGTACTTGGGCTGACAGATTCCCATTAAAGACTTCATGCACAAAGCTATGTTGCTGATCTGTGTTGAAAAGGTCTGTAATACAGCTTCATGCTTTACCTTTAAGTGTCTCAGATTTTGCAGAGCTTTATTATCTTCCTGAAGAATTGTTAAAAATCGGTATCGTGACACTTTCCACTATTAAGATTTGGTTCTTGGGGAAAATCCTGTTGTGCACAATTCCACCTTTAAACAACAGAAATAGTATAAATAGCTCAGTAATACAGAGCCATAAAGTCTCCGTGCGCTGCTATACAGGCTTTGTGCATATAAGTTTTGTTAGCGCGGGTGGTCAGGAGCGGGAACTCCGAGAGTGGACCCTCTGGACCGTGGCACCGAGGGGCCCCGGGCGAGCTGCCAGGTGGAACCGACCCCTATACAGGGACCGTTAGGAGCAGGCCCAGGGGTTCGAGTACCACGGTAGCCGGTACCGAGAGGGGCGGCTCAGGATGGACCGGAGTAAGACTGAGACTGGAGTTGGACGGCAGGAGCACTGAAGACAGGACTGGAGTAGGACTGCAGGAACACAAGGCAGGGCTGGAGTAGGACGACAGAAACACTGAAGGCAGGACTGGAGTAGGTTGGCAGGAACACAAGGCAGGACTGGAGTAGGTCGGCAGGAACACAAGGCAGGACTGGAGTAGGTCGGCAGGAACACAAGGCAGGACTGGAGTAGGTCAGCAGGAACACAGGTAGCGGGACTGAGAAGCTGCTGTGAGGAGCAGCCGAGATAGGAACTGCAGCAGCAGTGTGTGCACGAAGGAGCGAGGCCAGAGTGTCAGGAAACACAACGATCAGGCGCCTCCCTCAGGGGGAAGCGGCCTGATATGGCCCCGTCTGGTCAGCCATTGGTCCACAGGTGCTTCCGGGTTAGGGCACAGCCGGAGCATAAGAAGCAGGAAGGAGGCGCGGCCGCGGCCTATGGCGCATGCGCATAGCATGCAGGGAAGGCATCGGTCGCGGACCTGTCTCAGGTGACCGCCGCGGCCGTCGGGTGGAGAGAGGCTGCGGCGTGGGAGCGGAGGGCGACTGCGGCGTGGGAGCGGAGGCCGGGTGAGTATGGCGGAGCGGTGTAACAGTACCCCCTCCCCTAAGCCGCCCCCCCGGAGGTTAACAAGAAACCTCTTGAGGATACGGGGAGTATTAATATTCTCCCGAGGCTCCCAGGATCTCTCCTCAGGACCAAAGCCCTTCCAATCAACGAGAAAGAAAGTCCTACCTCTAACACTTTTCACAGCGAGGATGTCCTGTACTTCAAAAATGTTGTCGGCCCCCACCGGCTGAGGACCAAGATCAAGCGAGGAGTGGAAACGATTTAGCACCACAGGCTTCAGGAGAGAGACGTGAAAGGTGTTCGGGATCCGGAGCGAAGCAGGCAACCTCAATTTGTAGGCAACTTCGTTAATACGTCCCAGAATTTCAAACGGACCAATGTAGCGTGGACCCAACTTGTAAGAGGGCAGTTTTAGTCAGATGAATTTGGAGGAGAGCCAGACCTTGTCGCCAACACGATACGGAGGAGAATCCAACCTCTTTTTGTCAGCATAGTTCTTCATCTGATCAGCGGATCTCTTGAGTGATGTGTTGGTCTCAGCCCAAATCTTAGAAAATTCCGAGGACAAGGCATTGGCCGTGGGTACCTCAGAGGCAGGGGTTATCGGAAGAGGAACACCAGGATGTCTGCCAAAAACAATGAAAAACGGAGACTTGGCTGAAGACTCACCAGCATGGTTGTTATAAGCGAACTCTGCCCAGGGGAGTAAGTTGACCCAATCGTTCTGGTGGGCGTTAGAGAAGTGGCGTAAGTATCCCGTAAGCGTCTGGTTGGTACGCTCTACTTGTCCGTTGGACTGTGGATGGTAGGCCGAGGAGAAGTCGAGGGAAACGTTCATGAGCTTACAAAGCGAACGCCAGAACTTGGAGGTAAACTGAACCCCTCGGTCAGACACAATGCGTCGAGGTAGACCATGAAGCCTGAAGACTTGATGAATGAAGATTTTGGCCAGCTCTGGCGCTGAGGGAAGGCCCGGCAGATGGATGAAGTGAGCCATCTTGGAAAAACGATCCACCACCACCAGGATGACTGTGCAGCCCGCAGAGCAGGGTAGATCGGTGATGAAATCCATGGCGATGTTCTCCCAAGGAACCGTAGGGACAGGCAACGGAAGCAACAAGCCGGACGGAGATCTTCGTGGCACCTTGTTTTTTGCACAGGATGGACAAGAAGCCACAAAGTCGAGTACATCTTGGCGAAGTGAGGGCCACCAGTAGTGACGTTTGATAAGGTCAAGAGTCTTCTTAGTTCCGGCATGGCCGGCCAGTTTGGAGGAGTGCCCCCATAGAAGAACCTTTTGCTTGAGATTCTCTGGCACAAGCGTCTTGCCAGGCGGAGGAGTAAGCCAGTTCACTGGAGCCACGGTGATGATCCTAGTGGGATCAATGATATGTGACGGTTCCTCCGTGGATTCGTGTGGTTGGAAGACCCTGGACAGGGCGTCAGCTTTGGAATTCTTGTTGCCGGGACGGAATCGGAGCTCGAAATCAAATCGGGCAAAAAATAAAGACCATCTGGCCTGGCGAGGGTTTAGTCTCTGGGCAGACTGGAGATAGGCCAGATTCTTGTGGTCCGAGAAGATGACAAAAGGATGTACAGCTCCTTCCAGGAGGTGGCGCCATTCCTCCAAGGCCAACTTGATAGCCAAAAGTTCCCGGTCACCGATCGAGTAGTTACACTCGGATGGAGAAAAGGCCTTCGAGAAGAAGCCACAAGGGTGCAGGCGACTGGAGACAGTTCTCTGGGACAACACCGCCCCGGCACCAGTCGAGGAAGCATCCACCTCGAGTACAAAAGGTCGATCGCTCTCAGGGCGATGCAGGACCGGAGCCGTGGAGAAAGCCCGTTTTAGGGTCAGAAAGGCCTGCTCTGCCTCAGGAGACCAATCCTTGGAAGTAGACCCTTTACGGGTGAGCACAGAAATGGGTCTTGTGATCGCGGAGAAGTGGGAGACAAATTGCCGGTAATAGTGGGCGAACCCGAGGAATCGTTGTATCGCCTTTAATCTGACGGGGCGAGGCCATTTGAGGATGGCAGACAACTTCTCGGGGTCCATCCTTAGACCAGCGTCGGAGATAATGTATCCCAGAAATGGCAGAGAGGTCTGTTCGAAGAGACATTTCTCGATCTTTGCATACAGACGGTTCTCCCGAAGCCGCTGAAGCACCAGGCGGACACTCTTTCTGTGGGACGAGAGGTCCGGCGAGAAGACGAGGATGTCGTCTAAGTACACGACCACACAGGAGTACAAGAGATCCCGGAAGATCTCGTTGACGAACTCTTGAAAGACTGCAGGAGCATTGCAAAGACCGAAGGGCATGACCAGGTACTCGTAATGGCCATCTCGAGTGTTGAAAGCGGTCTTCCACTCGTCACCTGCACGGATACGGACCAGATTGTAGGCTCCTCTGAGGTCCAGCTTGGTAAAGACCCGAGCCCCTCTGAGACGGTCAAACAGTTCTGGAATGAGTGGAAGAGGGTACCTGTTCTTGATAGTAATCTCGTTCAAGCCCCTATAGTCGATGCATGGCCAAAGAGTCCCGTCCTTTTTGACGAAGAAGAACCCGGCTCCTGCGGGCGAAGAGGATTTCCGTATAAAGCCTTTGGCGAGGTTCTCTCGGACGTACTCAGACATGGCGGTTGTCTCCACGGGAGACAGAGGGTAGATTCTGCCCCTTGGGGGGGTTGAACCAGAAACAAGTTCAATTGGGCAGTCAAACGGCCGGTGTGGAGGGAGGACCTCCGCTTCCTTCTTATCAAAAACATCGGCGTAGGAGCTGTAAGCTGGAGGAAGACCCGGGAGGTCTGGAGGTGACCGTGGAGCGGCCGCCAGGCGGACAGGAATCAGACAGCGAGCTTGGCACGGGTGCCCCCAGCGGAGTATCTCCCCAGAAGACCAGTCAAGAACAGGCTGAAGAGTCCTTAACCATGGAAGACCGAGTAGAATGGCGTGAGAGAGCTTAGGTAAAACGTAAAAGGCTATCTTCTCTCGATGTAAGGCTCCGATTTGCAATTCCACCTCTTCAGTGACTAAGGTGACGGACACCTGTAGCGGTTTGCCATCCACGGTGGCAATCTGAATTGGGTTAGGTAGAGTGACTACAGGAATTCGGTATTTGTCTACCTCCTCCGGCCGAATGAAGTTACCCGCTGAGCCCGAATCCACGTAGGCCACCTCGGAACCACGCCTCCCTCCTGAAACCAAAAGCACAGAAATCGTAAGGGGTTGAGAGGAATCATCATCATCACCTAGGAAGGCCTCTCTTACCTGACCTAGGTGGAGTCGTTTCCCTGTCTCTTAGGACAGGTGCGGATATAGTGTGACGAATGACCGCAATAGACGCACAGACCTTGTGCCCGTCTCTCTCTCTGACGTAACTTGGCCAACCTGAGATGATCTATCTGCATGGGCTCACCCGAAGAGAGGGAAGAAGATCCGACTGAACGTGAGCTGGCCGACTGAGTGAAAGGAGAAACTGACCTGGAGGAGCGCCTGTCTTTCACTGACTCCCGAGCGCGCTCCAGGAAGCGCAGGTCAATGCGGGTAGCCAGCGAGATAAGGTCCTCTAAGGTGGACGGGGTATCTCGACCTGCGAGTTCATCCTTTATTTTACTAGAAAGACCGCGCCAGAATGCCCCCACCAAAGCTGCGTTATTCCAGCCGAGCTCGGAGGAAATAGTGCGAAAGCGAATAGCGTACTGTCCGACCGTGAGAGAGCCCTGGTGTAAGTTAAAGAGTGACTCAGTGAGAGAGGCTAACCGGCCCGGCTCATCGAAAACCTTACGAAACGTATCCAGGAAAACCGGGAGACTCGAAACGACCGGGTCGTCACGTTCCCAGAGCGGGTTTACCCAAGAAAGGGCCTCTCCCTCCAGATGGGACATGATGAAGGCCACTTTGGCCCGGTCCGAGGGGTATTGCTGCGGCAGCCATTCAAAGTGGAGACTACACTGATTTAAGAACCTCCTACAGAGCTTGGGATCCCCAGTGAAACGAGGCGGCTTGGCGAGGCGGGGCGTCGGAGGAGCAGTAGACGCAGGGGGAGGTGTCGGCACTGCAGCGGCAGCCTGGAGGGCCGACAAGCGACTATCAAAGGAGGCCATGTAGGACAAAATGTGGGTTTGAGTATCTTGCTGCTGACCCAGCTCCTGTTGGAGACTGGCCAGCTGAGTGGCATTTCCAGGATCGGCCACCTGTAAGGCCGACAAACGGGTGTCCATCGACTTCATGATTGACATAATGCGCCCCTGATTCTCCCGTAGGAATAGCAACTCTTTCTGGGTAGCAGCCGTAGTACCGGCAGAGTCCATGGCCTGATCGTACTGTTAGCGCGGGTGGTCAGGAGCGGGAACTCCGAGAGTGGACCCTCTGGACCGTGGCACCGAGGGGCCCCGGGCGAGCTGCCAGGTGGAACCGACCCCTATACAGGGACCGTTAGGAGCAGGCCCAGGGGTTCGAGTACCACGGTAGCCGGTACCGAGAGGGGCGGCTCAGGATGGACCGGAGTAAGACTGAGACTGGAGTTGGACGGCAGGAGCACTGAAGACAGGACTGGAGTAGGACGGCAGGAACACAAGGCAGGGCTGGAGTAGGACGACAGGAACACTGAAGGCAGGACTGGAGTAGGTCGGCAGGAACACAAGGCAGGACTGGAGTAGGTCGGCAGGAACACAAGGCAGGACTGGAGTAGGTCGGCAGGAACACAAGGCAGGACTGGAGTAGGTCGGCAGGAACACAGGTAGCGGGACTGAGAAGCTGCTGTGAGGAGCAGCCGAGACAGGAACTGCAGCAGCAGTGTGTGCACGAAGGAGCGAGGCCAGAGTGTCAGGAAACACAACGATCAGGCGCCTCCCTCAGGGGGAAGCGGCCTGATATGGCCCCGTCTGGTCAGCCATTGGTCCACAGGTGCTTCCGGGTTAGGGCACAGCCGGAGCATAAGAAGCAGGAAGGAGGCGCGGCCGCGGCCTATGGCGCATGCGCATAGCATGCAGGGAAGGCATCGGTCGCGGACCTGTCTCAGGTGACCGCCGCGGCCGTCGGGTGGAGAGAGGCTGCGGCGTGGGAGCGGAGGGCGACTGCGGCGTGGGAGCGGAGGCCGGGTGAGTATGGCGGAGCGGTGTAACAAGTTTGCCATGTCGATAGAAATGATATTTCCGTATGCTTGAGATTTTGGTTAGATAGCATGGTCGGCCGTCTGGTTTTGTATTCGTAAATATATCTTTATTCTAAGTATTTGATTAAGAACAAGCGGAACGGTGTGTATGTCTAGCCTTCCTGTGTAGAGCCATTTTATTACACAGACAACTGTTATGTGTCATAGTTTGGAAAGCAGATACAGTGATGATTGAAATGTGACAAATGCACTGTAGAGCCTTTTATAAAAGGAAGGTGCTAACCTCTGATGAATTATTTGCTTTATCTGTTAGCACATATGTGGCAGGTGCAGGCTCTTTACAAGTGCAGCCAGTCATAGGAACAGCTGCTCACAAGCACAGCTGCCTTCAAACAGTGTTAGGCTTGTGTGTGATGGAGTGTCCGAAAGCGTATTACCTTAGGTAATGTGTCATATTAGATTGGGGCAGGAAATGAGCACATGGTCGGATCTTCTTAAGTAATTACTACATTACAGCACTGTGACAAGGAAGCAGAAAAAGGCAGAAGTGAATACTATTCTGATGTGGATGGTTATTCTTTGGTCAAAACAGTGAAACAGCTGTCACTCGACTTTGCTGATCTGGCTCTTTCATAATAAGCTCAGACTAGACAATTGTGTCTATAATCCCCAGAGCAAATGTGAAATCTCTGATCCAGGGGGCGACATACAATCATTGCAACCCGTGCAGATGCATCGGAGCCCAAGATGGAAGGGGGCTCATTTCTATCTCCAAGATAGGTAGAATTGTGCATTACCATGAGCAGTTGGACAGTAAAGGGCTCTCATGTCTGTGTCTGCTCCTGCTGTGATCATACGTAATTAATTTTTATAAAGCTTTTGTATATTGAGTAAAAGTGTAGAAGATGTCTGTTCTTGAAAAACTTTTGTCAAAGGCTTCTTTCACACTTCCCGTATTTTTTTTTGCAGCCCGTTTTTGCCGTGATTTTCACGGTCTCCCGCAAAAATGGGACTCAAAAAACCTTCTCGGATCACCATTTTTCCCTGTTTTGACAAATTGGTGGGGGAAAAAAATGGCGTTCCGCAAATACGGTGTACTGCAAAAACAAGCGCCGTGTCCGTAAGCCGTGAAAAATATCGAGCAAGCTTGATATTTTTTCATGGCCGTAAATACGGCCCTTACGGCCATACGGTGCACGGCGCTCCAACTAATTTTTGCGGGCCACAAAAACAAAAAAAAAAATAGAAATCTATTGGAGCCACAAAAACAGCCAGCAAAAACACAGAAAGTGTAATAGAAGCCTAAGGTAGACCATGGCAGCATGGTTTCTCAGTGGGTAGTACTCTTGTTTTGCAGGGCTGGACAACATCTTCAGGGAGTTTATATGTTCTCCCAGGGAATAGGTTGTTTTCCACTGAGCACTCTGGTTTTCCTTCTCCCCATGGTTGGGTAGGTTTCCTCCGGGTTCTCCGGTTTCTTCCTACACTGCAAATACATACTGCTAGTGAAACTAGATTGTGAGCCCCAATAGAGACAGTGCCAATAATGTTTGTAAAGCTCAGTGGAATTAATGACGCTACATAAATGTTGTGGGTGTGTCAGAGGCTGCAGACTGTCACTCTGCATCTGACTGCAGAAGGTCTAAGCAGCTTGCTTTGGAGACTTCTTCCTGGGCCTTCTGACTCTAGGACCCAGTAGCAACCTTCCCCCGGCTCTAGTGGACACACCTGGACAGAAGTGTTTATAACTTCCAGCTAGCTGCTGGAAGTTGCGAGTGATATTGCTATTTCCATTTCACTGTTGAGGCTTGGAGCTATAGCAGTCAGCTATCTTTCTCTCTGAATCTACTGAAGCTAAGTGTTTCATCCTGTCCTTCTCACTGCAGGGCTTATTGCCAGGGTCAGGCACGGATTAGGTATCCTGCTCAGCGAGAGGTATGGAACCTATATAGGGATGATAGGACAGACAGGGTGACATTAGATCTGCTTAGGGGTCTCCACTCCCTCTTCTCTAGTGTTTGGTTCCCTTTTCCTTATGCCTTCTTGTTGCACTTAGTCTTTCCTACACATTGTGTGACAATAAAATAGCATAATAAATAAATAAAAATCAATTAAAAATTTCATGTAACGGTATATCCACATGAATGTTCATTGTCCATGTTCTGTCAGTTTTTAAAAATGGGCAGCACATGGATCAATACAATGTAACAAAACTATTCACACATCTGCTTTTTAAAAGTATCCATGAGTCAGTGAATGTCTTAGAGCAGGTTTAGACAGCCATACTAACACTCCGACTAGTGGAAGTGACGGGCTTTGTGTGCAGCTCCTGTGCTCGTCCATGTGGCAGTCAAGCACAGGATCTGGCTGTATTTGACTGATCTAGTCTGTAGATTGGACCGAACTAGTACATACTTCATTTTTTTTTTCACATATAAAAATTTGTTGGTGTCCACAGGCGCACTGGATACTGTTGTATCAGTGTGCTGTCCATTGACAGTTCAACATCATGCTGACCATAAATATAGCCGCCTGGACCCCATTTTTATAGATCAGAATCGGCTAATTCAAAATAAGAGGCTATATTATATTATTAATTCACAGAATTCTGGAACTTTGTAATATACTTTTAGTTCTCTACTTTTCATTGAAGATTCAATTTTTTCTCGGCATTTTAATGCAGTTGTGCCCCAATAGCTTTGTTTCATTTCTCTATAACCTTTAGGACTTTTTACTGCTCAATTTACCATTTGACCATTTTGTGCATCATATAGAGGTACCTGCACTTACATGAAAGGCTGCATTCTGAGCGAGTCTGAAAGAATACACAGTTGCCCTCATTACTTCTCTGTTGACTGCCAAGAATAAAGAAGTAAACATGAACAGCTTCTAGTGTATCTCCCCCAGTCTCGATCAATTTTCCTAATGAAAATTCTATGGGCCTATCTATTATCCTATCAATTCATTTATCTATGGCAATGAATAAGAGACAGATAATTATGGGCATTTTCTTACATAATGGCACCATAACGAATGATGAAAGAATGTATATGTTGCTACTATTCTATTCTAGCATAGCACAAAATGCTGCTGTCAATCTCATGGGTTTGTCAGTAATTTCAGTGTATTTTCCTGTCCTGTGTTAAAGTGGACATTGCCCCGCAGTATCCTCATTAGTTTTGCTACTATCACAGTTCGAGAAAATACTGAAAGAAAGATGGCCGGTGCTGAGACTCACAGGCATAACCAAACCTCGATGTATGTCCAAAAAAGATGAAGGCAGCACTCCAAGTTCCAAAAAGATTCTGTGCTTTATTGACACAAAGTCACAGTGGTGACGTTTTGTTCCATGTGTGGAACCTTTTCAAACACTGCAATGTTAAACAAGTGAAATATAAATAGGTATATCAATTACAAAAGTAATTAAAAAAATACAGTAATTTCATAAAAAATTCCAAATATACGGTATATACTGTATATTATGATAAAATGTAGCACTTTATGACCGAATTTGCTCATCTATCTATCTATCGATCTATTTGTCTATTTATCTATCCCAACAGTGGGGCTTAAATTGGATTGTTGAGGTGAAGTCACCGGGCCACGCAAGGCAGCGGACACATTGTAAAATGATAATCATTGTGACTATAAGTGATACTTATCTACAGCCAATAATTCTGCTGCATAAGCTGTATTCACTGTGAACTTTAAAGTGATAATAAGTACAGTCAAAATAACCTGAATAAGTTTTTTCAGCCTACAAAAATTATGCACGCCTTACTTTTTTTTTATGAACTGGAGAAAAGCAAAGTTATTTAGTTTTACAGACTGTCCAGGAATTTCTGGACGGTTTACTACCCTTGGGGACGGTATCATAGCCCATGATACCCAGGACAGGTGTGTAGCAGGGAGCCATAGTTTCCTCAAAAAGATCAAACTACATTTCCATCAATCAATTCCATTAGCCAATCATGATGTCCCCATAACTATGATATTCTCAAATGATGCTCATGAAAGTGACAATGTCCCCAAAAGAGGATCTACTGTACCTCTTATACCAATATTGTAGCGGCCCTTACTACGAAACCGCTACATCACACCCCCCTATGACATATTCCCTCACTGCTGACTTGTAAAGGAGGAGAACCCTTTGCAATCTGCTAAAAAGTGTACATAGTGAGGTATCTGCTTAAATATGCACATATATTCAGGAAGAATGGCTTAGAAAAGTCCCTGCTACTTTGGACCGAAATATTGTTGCACATTGTTAACATTTTGCTCAACATTTTTCAGAGTGAGGTTTTTCTCCAGTATCTAAGACCACTATGTTATGGTCTGAGGGTTTGCACCCACATACAAAGGACTGCCTGGAGGAGCTCTGAATTCGATAGATAGACAGAAAGAAAAGACATACATAGAGGCAAACAGAAGGCAGAATGAGAGAGATGTATTCGGTGTCCTGCATTTGACATGTAACCTTACAGCCAGTATTACCCCACATTTATGCTTGTCGTGTTGGAAGATACTGTTACAAGGTCTTCACCCTGTTAGGATGAGAACTTGCTAATGTGTGAACATGACTCTGATTGCAGTTTATAATTGCATATTCTCACATGCCAAAATAGATGTGAATGCAGGCAGCAAATTGAGAACACATTGGATGAAGGATTTGGTGAATGGAGACTAGCAGCAATTAGTTTATTTTGAGTCCTAACCTTAATGATCCAGCTAATTTATACTTTCACCTCCACAAATGCGACATTTTATCAGTTTGCTGTCCGAACAGATATTTGTAATGTTTTCGTACAATATTTCCATTTTTGCTTAATTCACAGTCAATCATTAAGCCTTCACTATATATATATATATATATATATATATATATATGGACAGTATATATATTTAGACAGACTCACATATACAGTCTATATTTTCTGGCCAGAGGTGGTTCCATATTTAGAAATATCCTAAATTATCTCTGGATCTATCCTGAGTACGGTGGTACCCCATATATGGGGGTAAACCACTATTTGGGCGCATAGCAGAGCTCGGAAGGGAAGGAGCGCCGTTTGACCTTTTCACTGCAAAATTGGCTGGAATTCAGATCGGATGCCATGTCAAGCTTGGAGAGCTCCTGACGTGCCTAAAAAGTGGAAACTCCCCACAAGTGACACCATTTTGGAAACTAGACACCCCAAGGAACTTATCTAGATATGTGGTGAGCACTTTGAACCCCCAAGGGCTTCACAGAAGTTTATAACGTACAGCCGTACAATTAAAAAATCATAATTTTTCCAAAAAATGATCTTTTCACCCCCAATTGTTATTTTCCCAAGAGTAACAGGACCCCAAAAGATATTGTGCAATTTGTCCTGAGTACGGTGGTACCCCATATATGGGGGTAAACCACTATTTGGGCGCATAGCAGAGCTCGGAAGGGATGCAGCGCCATTTGACTTTTTTGGCTGGAATTGAGATAGGACGCCATGTCGCGTTTGGAAAGCCCCTGATGTGCCAAAACAGTAGAAACCCCCCAATTCTAACTCCAACCCTAACCCCAACACACCCCTAGCCCTAACCCTAGCCCTAACCCTAACCCTAGCCCTAATGGGAAAATGGAAATAAATACATTTTTTTTATTATTATTTTTCCCTAACTAAGGGGGTGATAACGGGGGGTTTGATTTACTATTTATGGCGGGTTTTTATTTTTGGCAGCTGTCGCACGCTAAAAGACGCTTTTTATTGTAAAAATAGTTTATGCATCAACACATTTTGAGATCTATAATTATTCCATATTTTGACCCACCGAGTCATGTGAGGTCTTAGTTTTTGCGGGACGAGTTGATGTTTTTATTGGTACCATTTTCGGGCACGTGACATTTTTTGATCGCTTTTTATTCCGATTTTTGGGACGCAGAATGAACAAAAACCAGCGTTTCATGAATTTCTTTTGGGGGGGTGCGTTTACACCATTCCGCGTGCGGTAAAATTGAGAAAGCAGTTTTATTCTTTGGGTCAGTACGGTTACAGAGATACCTCATTTATGTCTTTTTTTATGTTTTGGCGCTTTTATGCAATGAAAACAATTTTATATAAAAAATAATTATTTTTGCATCGCTTTATTCTGCGAACTATAACTTTTTTATTTTTTCGCTGATGACACTGTGTGGCAGCTCGTTTTTTGCGGGACAAGATGACGTTTTCAGCCGTACCATGGTTATTTATATCCATCTTTTTGATCGCATGTTATTGCACTTTTTGTTCGGCGGTATGATGATAAAGCTTTATTTTTTGCTTCGTTTTTTATTTTTATTTTTTAAGGGGTTCAATAAAGGGGTTTACTAGTGGGACCATTTTATAGGGCGGATCGTTACGGACACAGCTATACCAAATATGTGTACTTTTATTGTTTTTTTTTATTTTCAAAAAATGAATTTATTAGGGAATATTTTTTTTAATTTATTTAGCGATTTTTTATAAATTACTTTTACACTTTTTTTTTTAACTTTATTACATTGTCCCAGGGGGGACATAACTGTTATGTGACAGATCGCTGATCTGTCACATCACAGATCGCTGTGACAGATCAGAGATCTGACACAGGCACTGCTGCAGGCTTCCTCATGCCTGCGCTTTGCAGGCATGAGGAATCCGCCTCCCTGCAGGCCCCCGAAGGTCCCCGCCGCCATATTTGATCCGGGGACCTGCAGGGAAGGAGACCCCCACAGCAGCGCTGCACATCGCGCTGCTGTGGGGGTCACAGGGAAGCACAGAGGGAGCCCCCTCCCTGCCAATGCTTCCCTATACCCCCGGTACACTGCGATCATGTTTGATCGCAGTGTGCCAGGGGTTAACGTGTCGGGGGTGGTCCGTGACCACCCCTGACACATAGTGCCGGGTGTCAGCTGTGATAATCAGCTGATACCCGGCCGCGATCAGCTGCGCTCCCCCCGTGAGTGCAGCTGATCGCGCTAGACGTCCTCTTCCGTCATTGGGACTTAGGTCCCAGGTCACATGGACGGAATAGTACGTCTAATGTAGGAAAGGGGTTAAAGAGCATGCTAAATCATACAGCAGCACTTCCATGTGGCTGACAACTGGTCAAAGCCCTACATTTTAAGGATTCATTTTGCAATCTGATGCCTATGATTTAGTTACTGTACTATCAATCATTTTTTGTTTTAGCGCATATCTGTTTTTCTTAGTTGTATGAACCAATGGCATTTATGGTTTAGCACCACTTGGACCTTCATATATCTTGAGAATATCTTGGTTTGCGCTGTCACAATAAAGAGATGGCACAAGTTAGCTCACCAAATTTCAGAACTTCCATATACTGTAAGTAAATGGAGAGGTCCACCCATGGGTGACCAATTCTTCTTTCCCGGCAGCATGCAACAGGGCTCATCTCTAAAGATTGATGTGGGATCCACATCTAGTCTAAATATGCTGTAATCACTGGGAATACCCATTTTTATTATTTGTGTAGCTTACTTATCTAGTGCCATTAAAAAAGCACTTCCATCAAAATGTTTATCCTCTTAATATATTGCAGTCATCATATTATATAGCACTTTGTACTTATACTTGCCTATTTTGCCTTTCTAACCAGTAAGAAAAGCAAAATGTACTTATCTGTATGATGCTATCTCCATTGCGTCTAGACTGCCACTAGACCATAGTTTAGCATCGGCCCGTTTTCCTTTTTGTAATTTATAAAATGTATAAATAAATATACTGTATATACTCGTGTATCAGCCGAGAATTTCAGCACTTTTATTGTGCTGAAAACGCCCCCCCCCCCCCTCGGCTTATACATGAGTCATACGCCAGAAAGCCGGCGGAGGAGGGGAAGCGGGGGAGCAGCTGCAGCCGCCGGCTAACAGAAGAGATCATACTCACCCTCCTCCGCGTCATCACTGGTCTTAATCGCAGCATCTCCATCCCAGGACCTTCTTCCTGTGTGTGTGCAGTGTGTTGATCGGTCACATGACCCCGCTCATTAAAGTAATGAATATGCATGCGTCTCCACTACCTTAGGCATGGAGTGCGTATTCATTACCTTAATGGGCGGTATCACATGACCACTCAGCACACTGCACACACAGGAAGAAGCTGCAGGCCCCGGGATGGAGATGCTGCGATGGAGACCAGCGACGGCACCAGGAGGGTGAGTAGGACGGGGGGCCCGAGCCATGCAGGATGGGGAGCCAAGCCTTGCAGACCAGGGGGCCACACAGGACAGGATGGGGGAGCCACATACCAGGACACAGGACGTGGGAGCAGAGCTATGCAGACCAGGGGGCCACAAAGGACAGGACGGGGGAGCCACATACCAGGACAGGACGGAAGCCACATACCAGGAAAGGACATAGGAAGCCACATAGCAGGACAGGACGGGAGCCACATAGCAGGACAGGATGGGAGCCACGTAACATTACAGGACGGGAGCCACATAGCAGGACAGGATGGGAGCCACATAGCAGGACAGGACAGGAGCCACTTAGCAGGACAGGATGGGAGCCACATAGCAGGACAGGACGGGAGACACATAGCAGGACAGGATGGGAGCCACATAGCAGGACAGGACGGGAGACACAAAGCAGGACAGGATGGGAGCCACATAGCAGGACAAGGATGAGTGGACAATGCATACCCAGCTTATACTCGTGTCAATAAGCTTACCCCGTTTAGTGAAACATTTAAGTGTGACAAAAATGCAAGAGGAAAAGAAATTAGGAAGGAGGCAAACACTTTTTCACACAACTGTTCACAATAGCAGTAATTTTGACCAGGAGGGCTTTTTTTCATTTTGCTAGTGAACATGTATGGCTGATTGTAAGGCCTAAGTGAGGTAACATATTGTACGGACCATTGCAGCAAAAAAATTCGCATTGCTTATAGCTCTTTCATAGGCGATGAAAAGATGTATACTTGTAGTTGCCACAGGAGAAGAGAAAGAACTATTAAGTTGTGATGATAAGAAACAAAGTGTCTCTGTAAGACATCTTACAGAGTATACAGACAGGACTGCATGGGATCACAGCTGATTCTTTCTGTGAGGTGAAACATTTCCCTACCTGTTTAAACAATGTTTTACTTCAAAGAACCAATCAGCTGTGATCCCATGTAGTCTTGTCTGTATACTCTCTTTTACTCCCCCCCTTGGCCGGAGCTGTGGTATGATCAGATCATGTTGCTGCACAGTCAGACTCTCATGGTTCAGGACTTTGTGCTATTTTAACCTACTCTTGAGCCGGGCTCTTTGTCACTGATACTTCCATTCTTCATCTGAGCAGCTGACCCAAGTTATACTTGTGTATTCCGTTTGTTCCTCTGTGTGCTTGTACCGTGTATGATTCGGCTTGTCCCTCGTTTTGTGTCTGTATCGTGATTCTGTACCACTGATATCTCTTCAGTCCTGACCCTTGGCTTGTTTTCTGACTTCCCCCCTCATCTGTGTCCCTGGTTACTGCATTCCTGTCCGGCTTCTGACTTCAGCTCGTATTGCACTATTCTCCTGTCTCATTCCTAGGATCCTGCGTTACCATCCGGTTACTAACCTCCACTGTTCTGACCATTCTCCCGGCACTGCCGGCTCTCGCTCTCACTCGCTCTCTCGTACAGGGGATTGGCTCCACCTCAGGCCACTCCCCTGATGGTCATGTGTCTTGCCAGGTCCCGCTCTGGTGTGGCTTTATACACAGCAGTGGCTGCACACTCCTACACAAGACTGCTGCCCCCTCTACAACACTCCCTCCGGTGCGTACACGTAAGACAAACAATCAGGGTGTCTAAACACAGACACAGCAATTACACAGTACATAGGAGAGGGAAATTTATAAGATTATCTCAGCACAGGAACATTTTATTTAAACATATCCAATTAGTGGATCTATTGATTAAAATTAACTTTTCTTCATGGGAAAACCCCTTTAAATAGCGTGCACATTGTTGCACTTTCAGCAGCATTGTATATATCCTCGGGATGTATAAATGACTTTGTCTATTAAACTAAGAATCTCAAAGTCATTGACGGCTTGGGTATATTAGATTTTTATCAGCACTCAGAATTAATGAATAACTCCCTCTGTCTGCCCTCTACTTGCAATTGAAAATGTGTCAGGGATCTCAATCATGGAACGTTAATACCAAGTTTTTCCTGAACGTTAAACAATACATTTCTGACCTGACTGTAGACGTTCGGACTTCTTATCAATTGAATCAACCACACAATTGGCTTGTTACAATCAGGAAGATCAAAGGCCTCTCTTGTTATTAAAGAATCATTTGCTTGGCCCCTTTTTATCTCCTTTATAAATTCCCCGCACTTTTTCCTCATTTGTCGCATTGATGCTTTATAACGTTCCATTGATTAATGCGTCGTTCAGGTTGTTTACCTATAAATCATGAGATGACTTCTTTTGCAGTGTGGGGTCTTACAGTATGCAGAATTTACTGATGTTATATTGCTTATGTATTGTACTCTTGTGTTATACAGAGAAAAGATAAAATAAATCGTGAACCTTTCTATTGTTCACAATACGAGAAGTAGTAGTAAAGGATGCAGACATATATCTTTTGATACTTTCCTGCAGCCGTTGCTGATGCGCATACTCATTTGACTTTTATATACAATCAAGTTCTACAAATATAATAAATATAACTGGAAGATCTGCAGCCAATGCAACAGCTTTTAATCAACACTGCAGCAGCTAGCCGAGAAAGTGAAACATTGCTGGAATTAGGGTAACTGCCCATCCATCATGCTTTTCTCATTTGATGTAGCAAAAGCCTAGTGACAGGTTCCCTTTAAATTCTTCAACAAGAAGGGAATATGATAATGTCATAAGCAGCGACTTCTAAAGGAAATAATGGATCAAACATGTTGAAACTCAACACATCAGATATTTCTTTCCCCATAAATATATTTTTAGTCGCCCCCACCATAATTATCCTTTTAGAAGCCATTGTTTTTTAAATTGAATGCACAGGCATAGCCACACCACTTTTGCCCCTCCCAAGCTTCACCCATTTTTGTAAAACTTCTTTAAACTGGCGTGGATGCAAGGGGTAACGTTTCTCTTTGTGGAGAGAGGCATGCAAAGCCTGGCATGGCAATTTGAGGAGTCATTTAAGCCTACCAATGCTCCTCTGGAAATTAATTATGCAAATTGCCTCTTCAGAGACGTAGAGAATTAGAACTCTAGTGCCACCTTTTGGAAGTAGCAATCCTAAAAGTCAATATCGACCCTTTAGAGAGCCTTGTCACATGACTTATAATTAAAGCCAAACCAGATCTCACACTTTGCTTTGATGAGGGGCAGCACCCCGAAACACAGTGTCTGTAAATTGAGATTCTGGTTTGGCTTTTATCCTAAGTCATGTAGCAAGGCTCGTTAAAGGGTTAATATTGACTTTTAGGATTGCTACTTCCAGTAGGTGGCATTAGAGTCTTCATAATCTTCCTCTCTGAAGAGACAATTTGCATATTTAACTTCCCAGTGAAGCATTGGAAAGCTTTAAAGTCTCCAGACATTGGCATGCCAGGTTTGGTATATCACTCTCCTCAAGGAGAAATGTTAACCCTTGGATCCCGGTCAGACTCCTCTCACACAGCCATACCAGATCTCACACTTTGCACTAATGAGGTTCATCACCTTGAAACAGTGTCTGTAAATTCAGATTCTGGTTTGGTTTTTGTCCTAAGTCATGTGGCAAGGCTCGTTAAAGGGTTGACATTGACTTTTAGGATTACTACAGTACTTCTATTAAGTGGCACTAGAGTTCTGGTCCTCTTCCTCTCTGAATTTACATGTTAAATTGGTGTGAAAATTCCAAAAGTTGCCAAATTTCAGTGAATCTCTGCAATGCACAAAAAAAATTGTGACTTGCCATAGCTTTTATGCCAGTTTCCGGTGTAAAAGTTTTGCTGAATCAGGTCCATGTTTTTTTAAATTTTAGTTTTTGTTTTTTTATTTCCTCTTCTTCTTTCGCATTTATCTAATTTCTTAACACATAGCCAAAACAACGCAAGATTTTCCAAAAGGGTCTCCAAATTTATATACGAAGATTTGATCTTCTAGTAACCACAGAGAAGTAAATTCTGCATTCTACAGCCATTCACAGTCTTCATAAACAGTAAAAGCATAAATACTGTAGTGCCTTGAAAATACAAGGTAATAATACAAGATCATATAGAAAGAAATTCCAGATGATGACAACAACATAACATCTAGTATTAAGAATTGCAAGTATAAGAGTATATTTATTAAATCTGGAGGCGTATAGCCCAGATTCTAAGTTGATGTAATCCTCTTGAACAAAATTGGACACCTTGGAGGATGTAATTCCTTTTATTGGTCTGACATAAACCATAATGTGTTTTATATAGAACTGTTCATAATGGAATGACACAAGAACAATGCATCCCTTCCCCTAAAGGTTCTGATGTGTTATTTTTCATATCAATTTTGAAAAAGGAAATGAAAGACTTTGTCGTTGGACTGCAATATTTTGCTGAATGCAAATCTTTGTACTGAAAATAGAAAGCACAAAGAGATGGTCTAGGTTGTACGTATTTATATTAGTGCCATGCAAGAAAGGTTTCATTGAAGATTATGTGAAATGTGAGCAAAAAAGTAAATACATTTCGCAGGATTGAAAAGAACCAAATACAAAAGAAAAAAGAAACTCAAAATCAATAGAAAAATGTCCCTTCCAATAACACAGATGGTTAAAAAAATAATCCAGTTGAGGATTTTATTGTGGTCTACACTGTCTATATATTTTATTATGGTGTAATTATTGATATTATTTGAGTTAATAGTAATTTTTAAAGCAAATTAAAGAACACAAAAAGAAACCAAAGACATCTCCTTTTGTTAAACGTCTACCTCAGTTTCAAGGTGTTACTGTGACCCCAAGCAATCAGCTGTATTTGATGTCCAGTATGTCTGCCGCCCCACCAAAGGGGAAATTAAAGGGGTTGTCCAGTCTTAAACTACAAGTCTACAGTCACGCTATGTGACTGCAGACTTGCGAATCCTGACATGTCTCACACACTGTTCACTGTAAGGATTCTTTGATGCTGGTACTGGGAACTGTGGTTATGTAGCCCCAAGTTTGCGATATGCATACGCCGGCCACATTTCAACTAGATAGACGTGGCTCTAAATGTAAACATATTGAGTGAGGCTGGAAGCAATCTACGGTAATCGAAATCTAGAAGTATGCATATTGCATACTTGTGGTCACATGACAACCATTAGCGATGACGTCACCAGAGCTTCATCACAGCATGTAATGCAGGCAGTGTGAGGATTCACAAGTCTGTAGTTAGACCGGACCACCCCTTTGAGCATTACATATACACAGGGAATGAATGATATGTATACAGAAATGTAGAGTGTCGCACGGACTGCCGTACATGTCTGCAGTGATGCTGTATATTGCAATGCAGTGCATGATTTTTCTTTCATGGATACTCACCATCTGTAAAAAAAAAAACATAACTTTTTTGTGCCTTCATGTAAAACGGAAAGTACAGTCTATAGGAGTCTATTCATGGATGTGTATGATACAAGACCATAAGACTGTCCACATATCATTCTTATGTAGTATTTATAAAGTAGTAATGTGTGCAGGTACGGACTGGGACTGAAATTCAGCCCTGGCATTTGAAGTCACACAGTCCCATGCTGTCCTCGTCCCCAAGCACAAATATTACCCTGGATGGAGAAAAGCAAGATTTACTACAAGACCAATATTTCTAATGATACCCGTGGCCTGCTGGGGTAAGTGATGGAGTCAGCGACTTTGTGCTTCGCCACAACTCTTAACAGTATTGCTGTCTTGAGAACACTAATTCTGTTAACAACATAGCAGTCAAGGCAGCCCCCAACCAGACAGGCCCTTCTGGCACTTGCCAGAATTGCTAGATGGCCAGTCCGGCCCTGTGTGTGTGCACACATCCTTAACCTTACTGTGGAATTATTTATTTGATCAGTCATCACCCATGACACTAAAACCACTGACACGTCAAATAGCTCATTACAATGTCAGCTGTCAAGATGAGGGATGTATTAGGAAGCAAATGAACAGCCGGTTCCTAAAGGTGATGTTTTGGAAAGGGAAACATTTTTTGAGCAATTTTGACAAGGAACAGCGCATCCCCAAAATAATAGGTCTTCTTATTTCCTAAAAAATGGTCCAAGGGACAACAATCATTGAGCCTGCAACAAGCTCACAGACACCCAAGATTCATTTATACATGTGAGACATACAATCATACCCACTTGAAAGGCCTTAGGATACACTATGCATCACAGCCACAGAGTGTCTATACCGGCCTGTCCACGGCCAACAGATAGCTACAAGGCATACATAGGCATCAGACCTGATTTATGAAGTGAAGAAAGAAGGTGGTCTAATGAATCACGTTTATTTTTACATGTGGATGGCTACATGTGTGACCTGAGGAACACCGAGCATTAGGATCAACTATGGGATGAACCTCAAACCAGCATAGGCAGTGTGATGCTCTGAGCTATGCTACCAAGCAATCCTTGGTGCCAGTATTTATATGGATATTACTACCTAAACATTGAGACACACCTGGTACACCCCATCGTGATGCTATTCCTTAATAGGGACCTCGTTTTTCAGTATAATGCATTTTGATGCACTGCAAAGCTTGTTCAGTGCTGGTTTGACGAGTATGAAAAACATGCATTATGTGTGGGAAAAGGATAACATGAGAGATTCAGATCCTCTAGCTGGGCCACCAAACCATGCTTATTGCCGACTTTCCCTATAGATGGAGGAAAGAAAACCATGTTATATGTGATTGTCTTTCTGCTGTACAAACATTTGACTAGTTGACTGCCAGCTCATTTATGTATTGGCTATTGACCTTGGTCATAGACCTTCAGGGTTCGGGAATATTTGGAGACATGGCTTGCATGTATTGTGCCACTCATTTTTCTTCACTTTTGCTTACACCAAGAGTAAGGGTTAATAGAAGTGAATAAAAAGTAGATCATATCTACAAGATATCTGATGAAACTCGATTTTCTGCAGTGAAAAGATAAAATAAATGAACTAGTAAATGAAACAGCAAAAGCAGAAGTGAAATGTTTTACAGCCAATCACTTTTAGCTGGGGATTTGCATGCCTCGGCTTTTTCTGCTGTGGTATTTATTTAATTTTAAAAGAAATGGGATTACAGCCTCCAAGCTCCAAGGTTTTTAAGCACTCAGTTGCTAATACGCTGATCCATTTTGTTCCGTTGTCAAGCGATTGAATTTTTTTCCCTAATGGTAAGATTAGAGCTCGCTTTGCTTCCCTTGCCAAAGCCTAGATCTTCGTTTTCCTTTGTAAAAAAAGTGTAGACCCACTTAGCAACAACTATTGTGGATGCAAATCAGTGAGAATGGCTTGCCAATTTGCAACGTCTTAAGCATTTGTAGCTTTTAATACATACCCTCATGAGGATTATACATATTGCTGTACCTGTTGCAATAGTCTATTGTTGTTTTTCTCCTATAATACCTTACCAATAATGAGCAGAATGCTCACATTCACTATGCTGATATCAGAAGACCCAATCATGTCTGGGATTGGAACTGGTGAGAAGCATTCTAGTGCAGCGAAGTGGCTTTATGCCTGAAATCATGATTTATTGGTATAGTAAGTGATGTTACCTATGAAGAACACCTACTGATAAGATTGTCTGCAGAAAGAACCATCAGCTGAAATTCGCTGATCATTTCAACAGTTTTTTATGTATGTTGTGGCGGCATCAAGGTTGCCATCTGCTTTTATGGTTTATTTGGGCTACAAATACAGTCTTTAGACACTTCCAAAACAACGAAATGTACACTATTAGCGACCTGTCGTAATCATTTTTAACAGCTTAATTAGCATCTGTTCAATGGACCCTTCATTTTTAGTTTAGATAATTGTGTTCTACTTCTCCCTAGTTTAAGTTAAAGGGTTTGTCCGATCATGTTACATATTATTGATCCGATCACAACATATTGATGATTCTATTAACCACAACATATTGGTGATTCTATTATTAACCCTTTAAGGACTAGACCTATTTGGGCCTTAGAGGGCAAACTTTTTTTCTGCTTTCTCCGTCTTATTCAAAGAGCCATCTTTTATTTATCATTTTACATGTCACGGTTCCACCCCTCAGGATGTCTGGGATGCAGTTACTGACAGCTCGGCTGTCCAATCCTGTTCAGGGGCGTGCTGAGCTGTTAGTGTGTTGATTGACAGCTCGACTAGCCAATCTGTGACTGGGAGGTGTTGGCTGTCTCCGAGTGTTCACTATCCCGGGTAATTGTCATGCCTACTTAACTGAGCATCTTCTCCCAGACCACTGCCAGATTTACATTCAATGAGTGAGGTTTGTGCTTTTCTGTTCCTTGAGTTCTGTTTGCTTTATCTGTTGCCTGACCTTGGACTTTGTTCTGACCATCCGCCTGTTTAACCCCTCCTGGTCTGAACTATTATCCTCCCGATACTCTGACCTCGGAATGTTACCTGACCACGCTCTTGTCTCCTCCTTCTGTTTATGACGTACCCTCCTGGCTTCTGACCTTGGACTCCTTGACCACTCTGACTCACGGCTTGACCGTGAGCAGTGACTAGCGTCACATTACATCATAAAGTAGAAAACACCGTGTGCACTGCTGTAGTGGTGCCAAGTTAGGTTCCCCAACCATATAAGTGTTGTAGTATTTCTTGTATAATATTGTATATATCCACGACCGAATTGCATTTTATGTGATTTTTGTACATACTTTATTTATTTTTGTTTATTTATTTTTTTCACACTGTAGTAACTGATGAAGGTCTATATTGACCGAAACGTTTTCTAGTACTACAATAAACTGCCGCACCAAGTATTAAGTTGAGTGCCAGGTTTTCATTTTAACATTACATCATAAAAACTTTGTGCAAACTTGCTATTTCAGCATGAGTTATATTTTTTAACAGCGCCTTTTTTGGTACATACTTTTTAACTTATGCACTAAGATATACTTATACAATACTGTGCAATAGTTTTAGGTGATGGAAAATACTTTAAAAAATTCAAGTGTTAATAGTTAGTTTTTATCAATTGATCACACTTAAAAACAGCATCAATTCTTCAATATATACTTGTACACAGTCAGGGATTTCGTAGTTAGGTGAATGAGTAACCAATTATACCAAACAGGTGATAAAGGTCATCATATTCATATGTTAAACACAATCATTAAAAGATATATCCAGGACTGTTTTATTTTTTTTGCTATGGGCCAAGAACTAACAGGCAAGTAGTTGCTAACTAGCTGTTACTCTGCCTGACGCCAATTTATACTGGCTCAGAGAAGTTACAGACAGCGATTCTGCGGCTTCTTCTGAAATCGTGTCGACAGAGCTGCTCTTTCTCTTCCGCTCTGCTCTGTTGACGGGATGTGAGTGCTCATGTCATGGCTTGTTGCCATTCAGTATGACGTCAGCAGTCATGCCTTATCAACAGAGCAGCCCGGAAAAGGAAGATCTGCTTTGTTGATGTGAAGTAGCAGAATGGTCGGCTGGAGCAGTCTATGACCATTCTGAGCTGGTGCTAGGTAGAACAAGCAGGTAGTTAGCAACTACCTGCTTGTTGGTTCTTAGGCCCAAAATAAAAAAAATAAAATAGTCCAGAATTAACCCTTTAACTGAAAGAGGAATTGCAGTGTAAGCAATGAAATAAGCTCAGAACTGGCTTGAAATTATGGAAATCATAGGAGTGATAGACATGTTAATGATATACGAATGATGACAGAATGGAAACACATTTTTCAAAATATCTCAATTTATTCAGTATCGCCTATGAGCGCTGAATGCAAAAATACATGCACTTATACACCTTTGTATACTAAGAATGAGGTTATTCATGGTTATCAAAGTTTTGTTCTGCCACCCTGAATGCACTTGGGATGGCAAATTATCAAGGTCTGGTGCTGGCACTGATGTTCCCTCATGAAGGCCTCTTCATAACATTGAGCACATGGTCTCCAAATGGAGATTGAAGGCTGGAACGGTGCAGTGGAGGCTTTAATTGGCTTTGTCTTGGACACAGTCTTAGCTAGAGATAGCACTCATGTGGCTGCTGAAGGCGATCATTGCTTCCATCTTGGTCCTTCTGTGTCATTGAGCCACTGGCTTAGCTTCATAGGAGACCATGATTTACACTAGATACTGCAATATTGTAATAGCGCAGTACATAGTATAAGCGATTAAACAAGACCAGGTTCAGCTACCATAACAGAACTAAAAAGTAAAGTAAAAAGTTTTTAAAAATATACAAAATATTAAAAAAACATACAAATTTGAGTAAACCTTAATTTTCCCCTTAGTAGATTTTAGGTTAGGATCACTTCTACGTTCCGATTTCAATTTTAATGTTCTATTATTGGAACAGAAAAACAAAGTGGACACTAGTGCTCAATATGTCACATCCGCTGACACAAAGAGATCTGTCAGGAATCTGTGATGATGTTGATCTTTTTCCTGGATATATCGCTCTGCGTGCTTTGCTATTTTTGCCATTTTTTTACAGGATTTATTTGTGGTGGAGGCTTCTAATGCAGATGTGAGCCTAGGCCTAATTGTTGTACAATCCTGGAAAGAGATTGTTCCTTCCTTATTTCCTACTTTAAAAACATAGCAAGAAACAGATTCAGTACCGGGAATTCAGTCCATTGAAAAATGCATGTTTGGATTTTCTTGTTTCTTTCATCTTCACATAAGACTGTGAAGTGATCTACAAGCCACTTCAGTGCTGAGGTTGGTAAAGTCTAAAACTAATCTTGTGCCGTCTTTGTAGACTTAGGTTTGAAACTCTGCTGCTTTATTTAGAGCGGACTCTGAAGTACCTTATGTATGCAGTTATAAAAATACCAGCAAGGAAGTAACACAACAATGCCAAATAGGAGGCACGATTACTTATTTTTCGACATAAAGCTCCTTAATCTCAGCCTGGATTCGGAACAGGAATATACAAATAACACCCTATTCCACCTGGAAGTGAAGTTTTCTGTTCTCTGGGTCTAACTGGAGAAAAAAGTAATCGTAAAAATAAGAGACTGTATTGTAGTGCCAATCTATAGAAGCACTGTTACCGTATATGTTCTATACCAATAACCCTTTTTCTTACTCCTGTGGGGAATTGAAGATTCAGGGGTTACAGTGTCTCCGCTCTGCTTTGGATTTGGCGCTTTGCTTGGTTTTTGCAGACTAGAGCATGTCACTTGTTTCAGCATTTTTCATCCATTGAAAGTGATGGATGGTGAAAAAATGTTGAAAAAACGCAGGTATCAGGTTTGGCTGCGTTTTTCTGTCAAAATCTTATGATGTAGAATATGATTTTTTTTATTGTCAGTAAACCTTATCAGTATGCTCAAGAGACAAATATAGCATGACAAAAACGCAGCAAAAAAAGAAAAACAAGCAAAACCTGCTTTTTTCTAGCACTTCTTTATGGCTAAGGCTACGGCCACACTATCAGTATTTGTTCAGTATTTTTCTCAGTAATTTGTAAGCCAAAACCAGGTGAGGAACAATCAGAGGACAAGGTATAATAGAAACAAGTGCACCAATTCTGCATGTTTGATCCACTCCGGGTTTTGGCTTACAAATACTGATGTGAAATACTGACTAAATACTGATAGTGTGGCCGTAGCCTTAGGCCTCTTTCACACATCAGGTTTTCTGCTTCAGGCGCGATCGAGCCGGATGGCCATGCGTTTCATCCGATTTTCGCCGGATCCGGCAATGTGACGCGATCCGGCGTCTGGAAAAAACGTTGACTGTAACGTTTTTTGTATCCGTCGAAAAAGGCGGACACGCCGGATCCGGCGTGTCCGGCTTTTTCATACAATGAAAGCCTATGAGCGCCGCAATGCGCCGGATCCGGCGACAGCCGGATCCGCCGGCCGGATCCGGTTTCTTTGGTCTGAGCATGCTCAGTAGCTCTGCCCACAGGACATATATAAAAGCAAGACAATGGGACCCTCAGCCACACCCAACATGCCACCCAAGCCAAGAACCAGGAGCAGGAGAAGGCAGCAGACATCTGCAGCAGCAGCACCATCAGCACCACCCCAAATGGAGCAGCATGCTGAACAGCGGGAGGGGAGTCCAGCAGCAGATGAGAGACGGTAATTATCAAATCCCCCATTCCTCCAAACTAGGGCTATGGAATATCAAGATATTCATTGGCCCTTTGTTTCTCTTTATTCAACAGCCGCCCAATAGATGCAGCAGCAGCAGCAGCAATGGCAGCAGCAGAAACACCACCCACAGCCATGGAGTCTGGCCATGAGGAAGACAGCACATCTTCAGGGAGCCCTCCCTCGCATCGTCAGCGTTTGACGGTAAGTTTTTATTTCCAAAATCCATCATCTCTGTAATATATGTGTATTCATTGCCTTTTATTTCAAAACAGGAATCACAAGATGAAGAGGAGCTCCCAGAAGAAGAAGGAAGGGGTGGACAGACACTTGGAGTGGGCTCACAATTGGTAAGTTTTTTGCATCAAACGCAGAAACACAACATCACACTACACACAACACATAGAAAACAATGTTCTGCAGACCACACACAGCAAACAAATGCCTACATCCAAAGACATAACATTTTTTGTTTTCTTCTCTAGTCTTCCCAATCTGGTGCTCGGCCAAGAGGTCCTCGCAGTGCCTCCCAGGGTCGTCGGCGACAGCAACGCGGCGGTCACCAGCGTGTAAGTATAAATATTTTTGCTTTGGTTTTTTTGCACTTTTTATTTCATTTCTTTTGTGGAGGCTAATTATGTTATTTTTGTCTTTTTCTTTAACAGAAAGAAAAAGATCCGTGGTCCCCACGGATCATGTGTTCAGGATTTCTATTTACTTTGGAAATCCTGAAAACATGACCCCTGGGGACCATGAGGACTGGAGTTTGGGAAACACTGATGTTGTATACTAACCACTTTGTCCTTTCTCGTTTCAGGGGAGAGAATTGTGAAGCGGTGGCGGTCTGTGAGGGATCGTTTCAAGAAGGAGTTCAATAAAGAGATGCGGGCCCCGAGTGGATCTGGAGGACGCAGGAGCAAGTACAAGTACGCACGAGCCCTGTCGTTCCTCCGGGAGACAATGCTCACCAGAAGGTAAATATTACACACCACATGTGACAAAAAAATGTTTAGATGTAACTTTTTTTTTTCAGCCAGGGCCATACCATGTCACTATTTTAATTGTTTTTTTTTCTCTTTATTCCACAGCACGGTGAGCAGCACTCGGGAGCCTGCACGATTGGACCCTTCTGAAGCGATCCCTGAGGACACCGGCACCGAGGGACACTTCGACCGCCCCGGTACATCTGCACCTTCCCAGCCTTCCCACACATTCGACCCATCTGTCCCATCCACCAGCACAGGAGCATCGTGGCCGCCTACATTACATGAAGCTGCTGGTGAGGAGATCGCTTTCCCTTTACCCCACCCTTCTGCCCCTGCCACCTCTAGTACACCTGCGGGTACTGGGCGGCAGCGGCAGAGGGGTCAGGAAAAGACTTATGCGCCAGAGTTCTTGCATCTGAATGCATCTTTCCAGAACTGTCTAAAAGTCTTGTCAGAGCAAATCTCCGCAGGCTATCAGCAGATCAACTCCAGCATTCTGGAGGTGAAGACACTTCTGCAAACCATGCATTCAGAAGCAAGATCTTCGCCAAACCACACCTTTTTCAGGTCTGTTGTGGAGCGCATGGAAACGCTCTCTCCTGCCCAGCAGATGCATGTAATGCATTCATGCCACGCTGCTCTCCAGCAAGTTACCTCCCAACCTCCTCCTCCCACCACAGTAGTTCCTCCACCTGCACCCCCTCCAGCCACTTTCCATCCTCCCCCTCCTATTACATCTACACCCCCTCCAGCCACTTTCCATCCTCCCCCTCCTATTACATCTACACCCCCTCCAGCCACTTTCCATCCTCCCCCTCCTATTACATACCATCCACCTCCCCAGCACCATCCACCTCCCCAGCACCATCCACCTCCCCAGCACCATCCACCTCCCCAGCACCATCCACCTCACCAGTACCAGCAACCTCCCCAGCACCAGCAACCTCCCCAGTACCAGCAACCTCCCCAGTACCAGCAACCTCCCCAGTACCAGCAACCTCCCCAGTACCTGCAAACTCCCCAGTACCAGCAACCTCCCCAGTACCAGACATCTCCCCACTTCCAGCAACCTGCCCCGTACCAGACATCTCCCCACTTCCAGCAACCTGCCCCGTACCAGACATCTCCCCACTTCCAGCAACCTGCCCCGTACCAGACATCTCCCCACTTCCAGCAACCTGCCCCGTACCAGACATCTCCCCACTTCCAGCAACCTGCCCCGTACCAAACTCCTTCCCCATACAACTTGCCATCAACATCATCTGCTCCTACAGTCCCTGCCCAACCCTCCACTCCACCACCCACCACCTCTTCTGCTTCCCACATGTCCACCCATTCTGTAGTTTTTTCCACACCTTCACCTCTAACTGTTCCTTCCCCACCACGATCCCAGTCCTCTCTCCACACTCCCAGTGTCGAAGTGTCCCGCAGCCCCTACAGCAGTATTTCCACCACACACTACACAGATTTATAATGTGTGTATTTAAATAAAAATGACCAGTTTTATGGTTTCAGTTTTATAGTTTCAAAGCTTTATTAAACAAGTTTATTAAAATTTTAAAAAAGTTTACTAAAAAAAACATTTTTCAATAAAAGTTAAATTATTTTACACTGGTTGTCATTTCTTTCTGCGGCGAAAAAGGTTAAATACAGGGTATTTAAAAGGTGAAATGGTATTCAAAACTAGGTATATAACTGTGGGTAAATTTTAGCTTTTTGCCACAGTTGTGTTCCTGGTTGTGTTTGAAGCAAAGTATTTCACCTAAAAAGTTGTGTTTATTGTTGGTGATTTCATAACAATGTACACAACTTTTGTTAAAAGGTGAAATACTTTGCATAAAACACAACCAGGTACACACCTGTGGCCTAAAGCTAAAAATAGAGACCATGACAAGATAGCCAACTTTGGTTGGCAAAGGTATATACTGTTGGTACAGAAGGTACACAAGTTTGGTTGGGCACAAATCTTTCACACTCTGTCATCCTGCCAGTGTACTCTGCCTTGAGGTGACATAAAGTATAGTGCAAAATTGTCCCTCATTACTGAAACCGTCACAGAATTTCTAGTGGTAATGTCATGGTAATCTTGCAAGGTGGTTTCTTCAGAGGTGTCCTCAATGGAAATGGGTTCCTTGCAGATAACAAAATTGTGGAGTACCACGCACGCTTTGATCACCTCGTCCACAGTTTCTGTCTTGAGGTTGATCGCAGTCAATAGGACCCGCCATTTGGCTGTCAGAATACCAAAGGTACATTCAACCATTCTTCTTGCTCTTGTGAGGCGGTAATTAAAAATGCGTTTTGGTCTTGTCAATCCTCTGCTAGAGTACGGTTTCAAAAGGTGTTCTGACAGCTGGAAGGCTCCATCACCTACACAGACAAATGGCATAGGTGGACCAGATGTTTGCGGCAGCGGTCTAGGTGGTGGGAACTGGAAGATGTTTCCATACAGTTTACGCCCCATGGCAGACAGTTTGAAAACTTGAGAGTCATTGGAGCGGCCATAGGCCCCAATATCAACCGCAATAAATTTGTATTCCGCGTCAGCGATGGCCATGAGGACAATTGAAAAATATTTCTTGTAATTGAAATATTCCGATCCCGATCCAGCTGGCTTTACAATGCGGATATGTTTCCCGTCCACAGCGCCCAAGCAGTTGGGAAACTGACATATCTGTTGAAACTTGTCAGCAATTTCAATCCACCTCTCTGTTGTGGGCTCTGGTAAAAACTCTTCAGCTAAGGAGTTCCACAGTGCACGGCATGTGTACTTCGCTATTCCAGATATGGTGGAAATCCCGAGTCTGTACTGGAAATGCAGTGACGAAAGGGATTCTCCAGTTGCAAGAAATCTGTGGGGAATTAAAAAACAATAAATTAGTTTTAAATCACAGCATTACATACCAAAACTGAGCTATAACACTTGGAGATACAAACTACCACCAACAAGATTGCAGTGAAAGTGTGCTCTGATGCGATCACATCCAATAAATGTGGCTTACCTTAAAGTCACCATCAGACGCTCTGTGGGTGAAACAGAGAAGCGGCAATAGGTGTCCGCTTTTCTTATGAGGTGTGCAATGCGCTCCACCAAGTAATCAAAATTCTCCATTTTCATCCTAACATATCCAAAAAATTTATCCGGGTTTCGTCGAAGGTCCATGCAGAGTGTAGAATAGACCCCACGCGTCATTCTCTTGGCTGTGATGGGGTGGATCCACAAACGTCGTCTACGATGCCTGATGCGCTGCTGTCTCGCTCTCTCCTTCTCCAGAACAATCACCCTCAAACGATTCGCCTCCGCTATAAAATCCGCCAAATTCTTCAAAATATTTCCAATGACAACATCCATCTTCGCCAGTAACTTGCTCTTCTCTCCAACCTGCACTTTCTCCTCTACAACCTGTCAAAGAAGGGCTGTAGGAACATGCTATATATAGTTTTCCAGTAGCCAATCCCGTTCGGAAGGCCACAAGGGTCAATTTTAAAAACTGGATCCGGCGTAATCCGTCGAAAAACGGATGGACCGGATGAGACGGATCCGGTTTTGTCTGTCAAGAAAAAGACGGATCCGGCAGAAAACCGGATCCGTCACATCCGGTTTTACTAAACATTTGCCGGATCCGGCATTCCGGCATGACGCCGGATCGCGCCTGACGCCGAAAACCTGAAGTGTGAAAGTAGCCTAAGAGAGCAGGTTCGCTGCAGAAAACAAAAACACAGCAAAAACACCACGTGTGAACATAGCCTTAAGCGGTTATCTGGGACTATTGTTATTTATAGGGCTAATAACTTATCAGCACATAGTTGCCAACTGCGTACCTGTTCTGCTCTATGACCATATCTTTCCACTACCCTGCCAGTGATTCTCAGGCTTTCTTTGACTTCATAAAAGCAGAGCAGACAGCTATCACTCCGCTGCCTATCTGCTGTCTGTCAATTAGCATGACGTTTTCAGTAGCGTCTCATGGAAAGAACAGACTGGAAGAGGAAAAGCTTCTCTGTTAATGTGACATCAAAAAAGCAGGAGAACCTCCAGCAGGAGCAATCCGTGACTACTCGGAGCCTGAAGATACCATCACAGGGTAGAACAGACAGGAAGTTATCAGCTACCTGCCAGTAAGTCTTAGGCCCATAGAAAAAAAATTCCCAGATAACTCCTTTAAGTTGGCACCTATGTACATCACACAGGTTGCACGGCTAACAATCCTTGAATGCCACTGCCACATTTCAGCATAATGCAAGTTAACCCCTTTACGACCTTGCCCGACCTTTGAGGGTTGCAGTTTTTAGAATTGGGTCACTTTTGGGTATTTTCTGTCATATAGGCCCCTCAAAGTCACTTCAAATGTAATGTGGTTCCTAAAAAATTGGTTTTGTAAATTTTGTCGGAAAAATAAGAAACTGCTCGTCAACTTTTAACCTTTATAACTTCCTAACGAAAAAATGATGTTTCAAAAATTGTGCTGATGTAAAGTTGGAAAAAGTCAGAATAGGTTGAACTTTTTTCTTGTCACGGTGTGATGCAGCAGTAGCATACAGTGATGTTTGCCCATGGGACCCTGCCTTCGAAGTCACTGTGTAGTCCCACTCTTATGGACACTGCTTTAATGGTACATTTTTAAAGTTTGGTCTACATATAAAGGTTTTCCACTACTCGGACAACCCCTTCTCAATCCCTATGTTTCAACCTTGTAAAATAATAACACCTATAGTCACCATTGGTGTCAGTGTCATTCCAGTAGTCTTGGCACTGGCTCTCCATTTTTATGTAATGTGATCCCTACAGCCTATCAGCCCTGGCTTCACTCTCCCTGCCTTTGGACGAATCACATACATCAAGAAGAAGTGAGAAAGCAGCAATTTGTCCACACGGATGACTTGACATAACAGTGTCACAAGATCCCCAGGACAACGAGTGCCGAAACCTCTGGAATGGCACTGGCACTGGAGGTGAGAATAAGTGTTATTATTTTCAAAGGGGAACATAGGTATTGAGAAGTGGTTGTCCGAGTAGTGAACAACCCCTTTAATATTGTTCACACTAGCCTGCAAAACCTAGTTAGCAATAAGATTCATAAAATGTACCTATATTGTATGTTTTTGCCAATTTATACCCATTTCTTACCACTACAATCGTATTAGCTGTCTAATCAATAATAAAGTCATTGTGGTTTCTCAGGAATCATAGTGTCCCCATTATGTGGTTAAAATATACCCGAAAAATATAGGGTACAGAAGGTTCCAGCAATCACATTGTAATGTCATTTATTGTCTGGTTTATAGTGCAATGTACTGTGCTGCTATAATACTGCTTGTAGTGTCATATGCTTCACATCCATATCAAGATTACAAAGAATGTAATCCCTGTCCCATCCACTTGTCAGTCTGGCATGTTCCAAAAATACCATCAGAGCTTATCAATAACTAGTACAATTAATGTTTGTGTGAGGGTTTAGAGAAGGGCAGAGAAAACAGCCCAAAAAAGGAGAACTTTTTTGTAAGCTTTACAAATATGCTGCAGTAACTAATATTTTTTAATCTGTATTTTGGTATTGGGACTTATTGTTTTCACCAGAACACCTTGTAACTTTACATAAATGTCATTTTTTTTAAATATAGCTTTGGTATGTCAAGCAGAGCCATGCTTTGAAAGGGTTACTGCTTGAGACGAAAGTTGTTGTCACACTTCCAAGCATTAGCCCTAATTAATTCAAAGCACAAGTCAATCATAAGTCTTCTAACTATCACTGAAAGAAGCACCTCAAGGGCAAGGAAAGACTTAGGATATATAGTTTCTAGGCGTACATAAAGACTGTTCGAAATCTTGTTCTAGCCCATATTTCTGAATTCTTTCCAAGCATCCCAATGGTTAATAGGCACTTTTCATCAAGAGTTGCTAGGCAACTAGTGGGAATTAAAAAAAGAAGTTCTGTAACGTTTGTTACCTTGTCAGTTATAAGAGATGTTATTTAAAGAGAGTTATATAATACTTGCAAGTTAATATATCCATCTGCCTTAAATAATACCACATTCGAGAGAAAAAAATCACTTTGGTTGTGATAATGTAACTGTGCTCGTCAAGCCGGACCTTTCAAGGTAATGTGATGTTGTGCAATAGCATTGGACGGTAAATCATAAACATTCTAGAAGTCTTTTCAATCTATAGATTTTATAAGTAGTTCAGATACTTCCCTCTGAATTTGTGCCATGTTGTGCTACGATGGTTTAGAAGAGCTGCCTCAAAAAGCCATCTCATCCTAGTACATGTGTATCCCCTGGTATTGTTCAACGTACATTAACCCCTTTCTGACATCCGTATGACCGTGGACGGGATAGTACGTCGGGCCCTTTAATGCGATACCGCGACTTAAGTCGCAGTGATCGCATTAAAATTCTGACACCATCTCACCTTACAGAAGATAGCGTTGGCCTCCCGAGCTGCGATCCTGACCCCCGGCATCCAGAAGGCTGTGATTGGCTGTTCAATTCTGAACAGCCGATCGCAGCGTTTCTCATTGGCTGAAACAATCAGCTTGGCTGAAACAATGATGTCCTAGGCTAGGATCGGAGTACCGATGTACTCGATCCTAGAGCCGGTGCCTGGCAATGCCAGGCACCGGCAAAAAGCCCCCGGATTGGCGCGATCACCGATCTAATCGATCGCGCCAATCGCAGCGCACAGCGGTGCTATATCGCCGCTGTGCCCTGCCAGTACCGGCCCGAATTGTTGCTATATTAGCACCGATCCTAGGCTGGAGCCTGCTGCAGGCCCAGCAGGGCCTTCAGGAGCTGGCTTGCGCGATCGATTAGCTCGGCGATCGCGCCAACCACAGGGCACAGCTGCGGTCACGATGTGACCGCTCTGTGCCCTGCTGGTGACCTGGGCATGACCTGCCTAGGAATCGGAGCTGTGAGCTCTGATCCTAGGCAGTTGCCATGGTCACCAGGCAGATCAGGGATTGGTGGATCGATGTAATCATTCGATCCCACCAATGCCAGGTCACAGCACCTGCCTCTGACCTGTCTGACCTGTCTGCAGGGGTCCTCACTCTAGCTGAGGATTCCTGCAGAGAGGTCGGACGCAGCAAGAGCTCCTGTGCTGGTTATTGTGGTGCCACAACTTGTAGCATCACAATCCCTGCAGAAAAGAAAGAAGAAAGAAAAAACCGCCAACCTTAAGTGTTCCTGATCCCTGATCCCCTGCCCAATCTATCTTCACCCCCCATCCCTCCTTCCCCCTCTTTTTACCCCCCTTCACCCCCCTTCATTTTTTTCACCCCCCTTTGTGCCACCTAACTACAACTCTAACTGATCCCTGCCCAATCTCTCTTCATCCACCCTAATCCCCCCATCCCCTTCCCCCTATTTTTCCCCCCTCCACCCCACTTTTGCGCCGCCTCCGTGCGCTGCCGCCCGAGCGTTGATCAGTGACGCAGTTCACTGATCAACACTCGTGCTCGCTTTTCTTTCCTTAGTCCCCTTTGCGCCACCTCCGTACACACATCCCGCAGCCGCAAAACTTGGATAAGTGACACTTATCCAAGCTTGTGCCTGCCGTTTTTCATTTTTTTACCCCCCTTTGTGCCACCTAACTACAACCCTAACTGTTGATCCCTGCCCAATCTCTCATCATCCACCCCAATCCCCCATCCCCCTTTTTGTACCCCCCTCCACCCACCTTTGTGCAGCCGCCGAGCGTTGATTGGTGATGCAGTTCATCGAGCAACACTCGTGCTCCCTTTTTTTTCTCAGCCCCCTTAGCGCCAACTCCGCACACACATCCCCCAGCTGGCAAACTTTGATAAGTGACACAGTTCACTTATCAGAGTTTGTGCCTGCCGTTTTCCTTTTTTTTTTCACCCCCCCTTGCGCCACCCCGTGCGCACATCCAGCAGCCTAATTTTGATAAGTGACACTTATCAGCTAGGGCCTGCTGTTTTAGACTTTTTTCCACAGCTTTTTCTTTACAGAAAGTTTACACCAATCACTTCCCCCCCTCATGTACACATACAGTTTTCAATAAAGTGCACACCCAAGCACCATATTTACACAAAAATGTCATCAAATTCATCCCAACAGCGCTATTCAATGGAGGAGGCATATGCTATACTTGCCTCCGACACTGATAGCGAGGATGGCGATCCCACTTTTCTTTATTTTTCGGATTCTTCATCCTCTTCCCCCTCTTCATCTTCCTCCTCAGGTCTTGCGGAACCGCCACGCAAACGCTCCAGGACAGAAGATGAGGCAGCGCCCACCATGCCCGCAGCTGACCCAGTGCTCCCCGTATGGACCTCACCCCCCGGAAAATTACGAGCCACTGATTCCTGATTTTGTGGCAGAATCAGTAATCAAGTTTGACACCACCGGCCTCACAGAAATTGACTTTTTCAAAGTCTTTTTCTCTGAGCATTTTGTTAACCTCATGGTGGAGCAAACTAATTTGTACGCTCGTCAATTTTTGGAGTAAAACCTGCGTTCAGCATTTTCAAACTGGTCTCCTGTAGACGCAGTTGAAATAACGCAGTTTTGGGGCCTGGTCCTCCATATGGGGATACTGAAGAAGCCGGAAATTCGGCAATATTGGAGTGTTGATATTTTATACAACATTCCAGTGTTCCGAATAGTCATGGCCCGGACATGTTTTGAGGCCATCCACAAGTTTCTGCATTATACTGATAATGCACAGTGTCCCGCACGAGATGACCCCAACTTTGACCATCTTTTCAAAGTTCGGCCGGTCATCGAACACTTCAACAAAAAGTTTGCTGAAGTGTGCGTGCCCCAAAGGGACATCTGTGTGGATGAGTCCTTGGTTCACTTCAAGGGAAGGCTGCGATTCCGTCAATACCTGCCCAGTAAGAGGGCCAGGTACAGAATCAAACTCTATAAGCTGTGTGAGAGTACCTCAGGGTACATCAACAGGTTTAGAGTTTACGAAGGGAAGGACACCCGGATTGAACCCCCTGAGTGTCCTCCTTTACTGGGAGTGAGTGGGAAAATTGTGTGGGATTTGGTGCACCCACTGCTGGATAAAGGTTATCACCTCTACACTGATAACTTTTATACCAGCATCCCACTCTACAAATCCCTCTCTGAGCGACGTACTGCAACCTGCAGTACTGTCCGCAAAAATCAGAGAGGCCTCCCGAAGACGATACTTGGGCAGATGCTCCGAAAAGGTGAGAGCAGAGCCCAATGTAGCGACCACCTGCTGGTGGTCAAGTACAAGGACAAGAGAGATATCCATCTCTTGACCACCATACACGGTGATGGCAGTACCCTCTGCACTGTACGGGGTACCTCTACACAGGTCCGCAAACCGACATGTGTAGTGGGGTACAACAAAAACATGGGGGGCGCTGATCTCTCCGATCAACTCCTCCAACCGTACAATGCATTGAGGAAGGCCAAGGTGTGGTATAAAAAGCTGGCCGCGCACATCCTCCAAATGGCAATGCTCAACGCATTCCTGCTGTCACAATGTGCATGCCCCAGCCATACGTCGTACCTTCAGTTCCAGGATGTGGTGGTTAAGGCCCTGATGTTTGGCGCTCAGGAAGGAGCGGGCCACAGTACTTCTGGAACTGAAGGTGCTCGTATTGTACCAGGTCAGCATTTTCCGGGGGTGGTCCCGCCAACCCCAAGAAAAGGTAAGCCGCAAAAAAGGTGTCGAGTGTGTTACAAAAAAGGAATATGCAGGGACACCACCACTTAGGCCTCTTTCACACTTCAGTTATTTGCATCAGTTATAATCCGCCAAAAAGGCAGACAAGCGGATCTGTTCTCAACTGATGTGAACGGATGGCACAGGATCCGTTTTTAGACGGATCCTGAAAATGAGGAAATTTAAAGGAATCGCTAGCCGGGAAGGAAGGAGTGAGAGAGAGAGAGAGAGAGAGAGAATTTTTTTTTTTTTGTCCGGCACCCAGACAGATTTTGGGGTTAATTCATTGTCTGGAGGATCCGCCGGACAAAAAAATGTTGCAAGCTCCGTTTGGAAATCTTTGAGGATGTTGACGGACACTAACATTGTGGCGGATCCTCAAAAAAACGGATGCAATGGACGGCAATCAGTCAGGATCCGCCAATAATGAAAGTCAATGGGGAAAAAACGGATCCGCAAAGAAAAATGGCGGATCCGTTTTTTTCAAAATTGGCGGATCTTGACTGATTGTCAAAAACGGAAGTGTGAAAGAGGCCTTATCAATGCGACACCTGCCCCGAAAAACCTGGCCTGTGTATGAATTATTGCTTCAAATTGTACCACACCTCCATGCACTACTAATTTACATTAGATTAGTTGGGGGCACATCTAGATTTGTTCTTTGGGGGTCTAGTATCCAAAATGATGTCACATGTGGGTTTTTTTCCTGTTTAGGCACATCAGGGGCTCTGCAAGAGGAACATGACGCCAGCAGACCATCAAAGTCTGCATTCCAAAATGACACTACTTCCCTTTCGAGCCCCGACGTGTGCCTAAACAGTTTTTTCCCACATGTGGGGTACCAGAGTACTCAGGACAAATTGGACAGCGACTTTTGGGGTCCAATTTCTCCTGTTACTCTTGGGAAAATTAAAAATTGGGGACTAAATGATCATTTATGTGGGAACAAAACAGGATTTTATATTTTCACGCCCGGGCATTATAATCTTTAGTGAAACACTTGGGGGGTTCAAAGTGCTCACCACACACCTAGATAAGTTCCTTAGGGGGTCTAGTTTCCAAAACGGGGTCACTTATGGGGGGTTTCTACTGTTTAGGAACATCAAGGGCTCTGCAAATGGAACATGATGCCCGCAGACCATTCCATCAAAGTCTGCTTTCCAAAGCATCATTACTTCCCTTTCGAGCCCTGACGTGTGCCCAAACAGTAGTTTTCTCCCACATGTGGGGTATCAGCGTACTCAGGACAAATTGGACAATGACTTTTGGGGTCCAATTTCTCCTGTTACTCTTGGGAAAATTAAAAATTGGGGACTAAACGATCATTTATGTGGGAACAAAACAGGATTTTATATTTTCACGCCCGGGCATTATAATCTTTAGTGAAACACTTGGGGGTTCAAAGTGCTCACCACACATCTAGATAAGTTCCTTAGGGGGTCTAGTTTCCAAAATGGGGTCACTTATGGGGGGATTCTACTGTTTAGGAACATCAAGGGCTCTGCAAATGGAACTTGACACCCACAGACCATTCCATCAAAGTCTGCTTTCCAAAACGTCATTACTTCCCTTTCGAGCCCTGACGTGTGCCCAAACAGTAGTTTTCTCCCACATGTGGGGTATCAGCGTACTCAGGACAAATTGGACAATGACTTTTGGGGTACAATTTCTCCTGTTACTCTTGGGAAAATTAAAAATTGGGGACTAAATGATCATTTATGTGGGAACAAAACAGGATTTTATATTTTCACGCCCGGGCATTATAATCTTTAGTGAAACACTTGGGGGTTGAAAGTGCTCACCACACATCTAGATAAGTTCCTTAGGGGGTCTAGTTTCCAAAATGGGGTCACTTGTGGGGGGTTTCCACTGTTTAGGCACATCAGACGCTCGTCAAACGCGGCATGGCGTCCGATCTCAATTAGAGCCAATTTTAGGTTGAAAAAGTCAAACAGGGTTCCTTCCCTTCTGAGCCCTGCCATGTGCCCAAACAGTGGTTCCCCCCCACATATTGGGTATCAGCGTACTCAGGACAAATTGTACAACAACTTTTGGGGTCCAATTTCTCCTGTTACCCTTGGGAAAACAAAATATTGGGGACTAAATGATCATGTTTGTGGAAAAAATATGATTTTTTATTTTCACGCCCGGGCGTTATAAACTTCTGTGAAGCCCTTGGGGGTTCAAAGTGCTCACCACACATCTAGATAAGTTCCTTAGGGGGTGTAGTTTCCAAAATGGGGTCACTTGTGGGGGGTTTCCACTGTTTAGGCACATCAGACGCTCGTCAAACGCGACATGGCGTCCGATCTCAATTCCAGCCAATTTAGGTTGAAAAAGTCAAACGGGGCTCCTTCCCTTCTGAGCCATGCCATGTGCCCAAACAGTGGTTCCCCCCCACATATTGGGTATCAGCGTACTCAGGACAAATTGTACAACAACTTTTGGGGTCCAATTTCTCCTTTTATTCTTGGGAAAACAAAATATTGGGGACTAAATGATCATGTTTGTGGAAAAAATATGATTTTTTTTTTCACGCCCGGGCGTTATAAACTTCTGTGAAGCCTTTGGGGGTTCAAAGTGCTCACCACACATCTAGATAAGTTCCTTAGGGGGTCTAGTTTCCAAAATGGGGTCACTTGTGGGGGGTTTCCACTGTTTGGGCACATCAGGCGCTCGTCAAATGAGACATGGCGTCCGATCTCAATTCTAGCCAATTTTAGGTTGAAAAAGTCTAACGGGGCTCCTTCACTTCTGAGCCCTGCCATGTGCCCAAACAGTGGTTTCCCCCCACATGTTTGGTATCTACGTACTCAGGACAAATTGGACAACAACTTTTGGGGTCCAATTTCTCCTGTTACCCTTGGAAAAATAAAATAATTGTTGCTAAAATATCATTTTTGTGACTAAAAAGTTAAATGTTCATTTTTTTCCTACAACGTTGCTTCTGCTCCTGTGAAGCACCTGAAGGGTTAATAATCTTCCGGAATGTAGTTTTGAGTAGCTTCAGGGGTGCAGTTTTTAGAATGGTGTCACTTTTGAGTATTTTCTGCCATATAGACCCCTCAAAGTGACTTCAAATGTGAGGTGGTCCCTAAAAAAATGTTTTTTTTAAGTTTTGTTGTAAAAATGAGAAATCACTGGTCAACTTTTAACCCTTATAACTTCCTAACAAAAGAAATGTTGTTTCCCAAATTGTACTGATGTAAAGTAGACATGTGGGAAATGTTATTTAGTGACTATTTTGTGTCACATATTTCTCTGTTTTAAGGGCATAAAAATTCAAAGTTTGAAAATTGCAAAATGTTCAAAATTTTCGCCATATTTCTGTTTTTTTTTTATAAATAAACGCAAGTTATAGTGAAAAAATTTTACAACTAAAGTGAAGTACAATATGTCATGAGAAAACAAACTCAGAATCACCTAGATCCGTTGAAGCGTTCCAGAGTTATAACCTCATAAAGGGATAGTGGTCAGAATTGTAAAAATTGGCTCGGTCATGAACGTGCAAACCACCCTTGGGGGTAAAGGGGTTAAGGTTCGGTTCATCGAGATGTTTATGTAAAACACCTTCAAATGTTTCAAAATTTTAGCACATCACAAAGTTACATTTTTTTTTTTTTTTTTGGATTTGGAGTTTACTTTTCACACCACTTTTGGCCAAGTCCACCAAAAAGTGTGGAATTGATGAGGAGCTGGGGAAGAAGAGGGCATAACAGCCCCCTTTTTTTCATTAAAAGTCTCACTGCACCTTACACCAGAAATGGCACATTCCAGCAAGAAGGTGCACTTATTTAATTGAATGCAGTACGCCTCTTAATGAATTTGACACATCTTATTCCTGCACACCCATCATTGATTAATCAGGACCTAAGTCTTCATATCTCCACCATTGTTCACCCGACAATGTTGACATCAGTGTAGCATATAACTTAGCGTTCATTAGCAACTCTTTCCAATGTCTATATTAACATTTACAAGGACTTTGCGCGCAAGGTAGTCTCATAATAGGACTGAGAAGCAGGTACTACCAGTAGCAGGTGATATTGCGTCGTATTGGGGTAAGTGTCCAGTGGTGTCACTTAGCATGGAACATCAACTGCAATGAAAAAAGCTGCAACAGCTACATCTTGATCACTAAGCTACTGTATGACATCCTGTTCATATGTAATACATTGCTGTTGTGTGAGTACTCCTTTCAATGTACTTTTTATTCTAACTAAATTGCTACCAACAGATTACCCCCACACCATCACGCCTCATACTATATGGATTAATTGTCAAAAGATCATTCACTATCTCTACATTCCCCAAAATATGGTGTTTGAATCCAAAATATCAACCATTGACATACCAGATAGCGGGACAGATCTCTATGTCTACCAACTTTATTTCTTGTCCCAAGCAAGTCTTCTTTTTCTAATTTGGGCTTCCTTGACATGTGTCTGCTGCTTAAGCTTTAAGAGGACCTATCACTGGATTTTATAATTGAAACTGAGTACCTCCTGCAATTGCCACTGATTCAGGAACAGTTCTTTCGTCTATTCGAAAGTTCTTTCCTCTATGCCCACTTCTGTCAGCAACGAGAAAAATAAACACCCACATAGAAGTTCTGTGATGCTAAAGGGGAAAATTGCATCTTTATTATTGGGGGGCATAAAAAAGGAGGAGGTTCACAGAATAAAACTGTTCCATAATCAGTGGAGAATCATAGAATCATAGAATCGTAGAGTTGGAAGGGACCTCCTGGGCCATCTGGTCCAACCCCCTGCACAAAGCAGGATCCGCTAAATCATCCCAGTCAGATGTCTGTCCAGCCTCTGTTTAAAGACTTCCATTGAAGGAGAACTCACCACTTCTCGTGGCAGCTTGTTCCAATCATTGATCACTCTGTCAAAAAGTTTTTTCTAATATCTAATCTGTGTCTCCTCCCATTCAGTTTCATCCCATTGCTTCTAGTCTTTCCTTGTGCAAATGAGAATAAAGTTGATCCTTCTACAATGTGACAGCCCTTTAGATATTTGTAGACAGCTACTGTATTAAGTCTCCTCTCAGTCTGCTCTTTTGCAAACTAAACAATCCCAAATCCTGCAACCTTTCCTCATAAGACAGGGTTTGCAGACCGGTCACCATTCTGGTTGCTCTTTTCTGAACTTGCTCCAGTTTGTTGATGTCTTTTTTAAAATGTGGTGTCCAAAACTGGACACAATATTCCAGATGAGGTCTGACCAAAGAGGAGTAGAGGGAAATAATGACTTCACGTGATCTAGACTGTATGCTTCTGTTAATACATCCAAGAATTGCAGTTGCCTTTTTTGCTGCTGCATCACACTGTTGACTCATATTCAGTCTGTGATCTATTAGTTTACCCAAGTCTTTTTCACATGTGCTTAGCCCTATTCCTCCCATTCTGTATATGCTTTTTTCATTTTTATTGCCCAGATGTAGTACTTTGCATTTTTTCCTGTTAAAAACCATTCTGTTAGTTGCTGCCCACTTCTCCAGTTTATTTACATCTTTTTGAATCCTCTCTCTCTCTTCTCTAGTATTAGCTATCCCTCCTAGCTTTGTGTCATCAGCAAATTTAATCAGTTTACCCTCAATTCCTTCATCTAAATTGTTGATAAAGATGTTGAACAATACAGGGCCCAGGACAGAGCCCTGTGGTACCCCACTTGAGACATTCTTCCAACTGGATGTGCAGCCATTTACGACCACTCTTTGAGTCCGATCACTAAGCTAGTTATGAATCCACCTAACAGTTGCCTTGTCCATTCCATACTTAGTCATTTTTTCAATAAGGATTGTATAAGATACTTTGTCAAATGCTTTGCTGAAGTCAAGATATACTATATCTACAGCATTTCATTGATCCACCCAATCAGTGATTCCGTCATAGAAGGAAATTAAGTTAGTCTGACATGACTTATTAGTTACAAACCCATGCTGACTCTGTTTAATCACTTCATTCTTATCCAGGTACTGACATACATGTTGTTTAATAATTTGTTCAAAGATCTTTCCTGGTATAGAAGTCAGACTCACCGGCCTATAGTTGCCTGGGTCCACCTTCTTCCTCTTTTTGAAGATAGGAACAACATTTGCTCTTCTCCAGTCTTCTGGGACTTCTCCTGTTCTCCAAGAATTTTCAAAGATTATGGAGAGGGGTTCAAAAATTTCTTCTGCTATCTCCTTCAGTACTCTGGGGTGTAATTCATCAGGACCTGGAGACTTGAATTCATTTAGGTTAGCTAAGTGTTTCCTCACTATCTTTCTGTTTATAGATATCCTGGATTCTTCTATTCCCTTAATAGGACAGTGAAGAACAGTTGATGTTACATTTCCTTTCTGAGAGAAAACAGATGCAAAATAGGAATTTAAAAGTTCGGCCTTCTCAACATCCTGTCTTACTATTTCATCATTTTCATCCTGTAAAAATCCTATAGCATCTTTGACTTTTCTTTTACTTTTGACATATCCCCAAAATCCTTTATTATTGCTTTTGACATCTCTTGCAAGCCTCAATTCATTGTCAGCTTTAGCTAATCTGATTTGTGCCCTGCAGGTTCTGCAGACATCACTATATTCTTCTTTAGATATGCCTCTCTCTTTCCATTTTATAAACATTTTTTTCTTCCTTTTTTGCATGTGCTTAAGTTCTGTGTTCAGAAGCGGCAATAGGATGGGGTACTCAGTCTAAATGAAAAATTCCAATCAAAGGTCCTCTTTAAGATGCCTGTACATATTAGATAGTGGTTACCTAAAGCTCGTTCAGCCCAAAGCTATATTTTCTAACTCCCCTGTGTACATGCAGGCTCTACTTGGCCAAGGATGCATGAGTTTTCAGTGGGAAGAGTGAAGTAAGACGCTGCCAGACACCACAGATGGCAATTTATTCCTTCAGAATCAAAAGGACTGAGCATTGTCATTTATCAAGCCTGAGCCTTCCATCCACTGTCATGGTCTGACAGGGAAAAGAAAGAGACCCCTACACATTAGATGGTAGCTTTAACCAATGGGTTTGGCTTACATTATTCTATTGTATAGGTCTTTAGTATAGTGCTGCCCATAGGTATGTCCTCTGATTGATGGCTAAAATTATCGCTACTTATTTATTCTTTCTCTCCTTCGTTTCCTAACTATCCTCATCAAGGCATCATCACGGCACGTGGTCGCACCAATTAAAGAAACTTGTAATTTTTTATTTCTTGAATTAATGATCTGATATTTTTTATCTTTACCTTTTTTACCTTGATTCATTCTAGCCTTATTATGGGCTACTCTAAACAATATTTTGGCACAGTTTAGATGTCATAGAAACACATCAGAGTTTTCATTGGTGGGTTCCAAGATAGATCAAAGCTGGAGCACCTAGTGACTGTGGCGCTTAATGACTTTTTCGTACCAAATTTATAAAGAGAAGAGGTTGTCTGAGGAATCCAATTCTTGAAGATGCTTTCAATTCATTTTAACGGCATAGTTTTCTTATACTGGAGGGTGCCAGAAATAGAGAGGAAGATGGCTGCTTTAATGGTTAGACTTTAGTTCTTCACAAGTCGCACACATTCAGGATGCTGAAAGTCTTTTATAGTTTTTGCTTTTTTCTTTAATAGTGCTCGGTAACCTTGCCTAAAGTCACTGATCTTAAACAGACTGTCGTATCATAAAAGCGAAGCATTGCAGGTGTACTGTGAATGCCTTTTAGAAGCTTTTTTTAATATACTAAAAATATATGCTGTATGTCATAAGATCGCGATGAAGAAAACATGATGAAAAGAAATATTTTATATTCCAACATCTCATCACTCATTAATATATACATGCCTCACTAAAAAAAAAAACAACCCAAAAATGGTAAAATCATTGCTGGTTTGGGATATAGAACTTGCAGGCATGATACATACTAGTTTAAGGAACACAGCGTCTTTCTTTTATCCTCTTATTATGAATTTACTGTAGCTCTCCATGAACATCTGTTGGTTGTATTTTAGCATTCTATCGGCTGCCCAAAGCGCTCATAATGAGTAGAGACAAGGCAGATGCTGCACCAATACAGCAGACTATAGTCATTCTTAGGAACAAGTGATATTGAACCACGCGGGAGCTAGTCAGCAAATAGTGACTTACAAAAAACATGAAGAACAAGTAATGGAACACATTCCAATTCATCCACCCGGCCACATACTGCGGGGAATTGTACAGATTCCAATAAGTACAGCATTAGTTTATATTGTAAAAGTACAGGCCTGTGTTTCTTCATGGCTGAAGTAAGTCTGAATCCAGAAAATTATCATATGCATGATATGAGGGCATTATCTCCCCGCAAGGATGTCTTTATTTGCCCTCATTTACAAATCAAAACAAATGGACATACTACATGCAACTAGCGATAAGCGATTGTGCTCAGATAAGGTGTTATCCGAGCATGCTCAGGTGCTAATAGAGTATCTTCAGCATGCTCGAATAATAGGTTTCGAGTACTCGCGCTTGCATGTCTCGCGGCTGTTTGGCAGTCGCAACACATGCATGAATTTCCTGTTTGTTAGACAATCCCTACATGAGTTGTGGCTGTCGAACAGCCGCGAGACATGCAGGCGCTGGGACTCAAACATAGTATTCGAGCACACCGAAGAACTCTATTAGCACCTGAGCATGCTCAGATAACGCCTTACCAGAGCATGTTCGCTCATCACTACATGCAACCTACATACAACATAAGCCTCATACAAGAAAGTACTACAATTATGTGTGTTGAAGACATAAGAAAACCACATTATACTCATAAATTCAGACGGGATTTGATGTTCCTTCCCATTTTACACGCCATGATTAGCACAATATGATCTGTGATGTCAGACCTATTTCAATCACAGTGGAAATGATTAATGTCAATTAAACAATTACTGCATCTAGAGATCAGAAATAATCATGATAAATAGCGGAATATAAACTCAGCCTTACACTGGGTGTCCAACTAATTGATTTCTTATGTAAATGCATATGCATCAAGGCTTAAAAATCATTTTTGCAATGGTTTTCATTAAAAAAATTCTCAGCGTTTAGCATGTGCAAGTTCTTTGTTTCCTGGCACATTCAACGTTACTGTGGTCTGTGGTCATCAATCAGCTGAAAGGAGACAGGGCCCCGTCACACATAGCGACTCACCAGCGATCCCAACAACGATATCACCTTGTCAGGATCGCTGGTGAGTCGCTACATGATCGCTGGTGAGCTGCCAAACAGACAGCTTCACCAGCGATCAGCACTAGCGACGCCAAGCGTGCAGCGTCGCTGTGTACCTTAGTTACCAGCGCGCTGGTGCAGGGAGCTGGTAACTAAGGTACACATTGGGTTTCTAAGGGACGCGCAGCACTTCGAAACCCAATGTGTACCTTGGTTACCAGCTCCCTGCATCAGCGCGCTGGTAACTAAGGTACACATCGGGTTTCTAGGCGCAGCGCGCCCCCTTAAAAACCTGATGTGTACCTTAGTTACTAGCTCCTGCTCGCTGGTCTCCCGCCTGGGACACGCAGCGATGCGTGCTGACCAGAGGGAGACCAGCGACCCCAAAAATGTCCAGACATTTCAACAGTGATCAGCGATACCCGGCAGGGGGGCCGGTCGCTGATAGCTGTCTCACACAGCGATCTCGCTGGTGAGATCGCTGTTGCGTCACAAAACTAGTGACTCAATAGCGATCTTGCTAGCGATCTCGCTGTGTGTGACGGGTGCTTAAGAGTTACAGACTCCATGTCATAGTGGGCTGACTGAGGACTCATTCTACAGCAAGGAATACATAGTACAGGACAAGGGCTATAGAGGATGGAGCATTTTTAATGAAACCCAATAGCTGAAATGATTTTTAGCCCCACTGAACGACCACCAATCAGCTACTTATTTGCTGATCGATGATTGTTTGCTTACACAAACCGTCCTTGCTAAATGATGCTCGCTGAATGATCGGCAGTAGATCATTCAGTGCACGTAGGATGCCATTCTTCTAAGCAGCCCACGTCCTGTTTACACAGAACAATGTATTATCACAAACCAAACCAAAAGATCATTTCACCCGACGAACAAGCATTTTGCTCATTCTTTGAGTGATCAGAAGCCAGTTTAGACTGCGAGATTATCATGAATACTTTTAACATGATAATCGTGTATACCATATACAGTCTAAAGAATGAAAGATCTGTCTTGTAAAACATGGCTATTAGTGTTTGTCCCAATAAATGTTTTATTAAAATGCAATTTCAGTATGTTTGTCTCACTTTTCTCCGCATTTTCAATACACAAAATAAAAGACACTTATTGGGGCCATTTATGAAACTTGAAAAGACAAACTGTCCTTATTGCCCATGACAACCGATCACAGCTCAGCTTTCAGATTCTTTTTTACTTTTGAAAAATATAAGCTGCCCACTGATTGGTTGTTGCTGTGGGCAATACGGACAGGTTATCTTTTAGGCGGTTTCATAAATCTGCTGCGGTCTGTAGGTTAGTGTGTTATGGGATATACAGAAAGTTTACGGATAGCTATAAAATGGTGATTATTGTCTGGGGATACTAATTCGTATTCAGCTACACATTTAGTGAGTGAGCTTTCTAAAGGAAAGGATTAAATACATTATTCTTGCTGCAAACATGTATAGCACATTTTCATGGTAGCCAGCCATCAGACATCCCCGCACTATCCTATTTACGTTGTATTACACAATTGTCGAATTTTTTACTAGAGATACAGTTCATGTGTTTTGCAAGTAGTATACAAACAAGTGTTATCATCCAACACAGACCATTGTCTAGCGTCTCTGCTATTAAAGCGTAGCTTCAGTGTGAGACAGAACACTATACAATAGCGCTTCAGACGGATTTATGAAATGGGATTCAATAGACAAAAGGCTCTTATACTGGTACAATACGTATCACCCAACATTAGGTACCGCAAGTGCTGGCAGATGTCACCGGCCTACATCTCCCGTGACGCCTCTGACAAGTGTTATTTAGATTACTTACATTCTTCTAATTCTGGCATTTTGTGTATTAGAAAGAAATGGAGAACTACTCAAAAAAATAAAAAGCAATATAATATTTTATTTATCTCATCAGTAAAGCAGCGCCGCATTGCTTTGATTTATTTGTCACTTTTAACTGGTAAAAGAGGCTGACATTTGATTGTTGCCGTGAAATTCGAAAATGTTTGCTTTATAAAAGGGGCTGAGAGCAGTGTCTTTCTACTGAATGGTCCATTAGCAACCTAATGTATTAGAACTGTATTTTACATTGATGCTGAAGCTTTGTAACAGTTTTTCTATATTCAGCATGACTGTACAAAACAAGAAAACTATTTTCTGAAAGTCTGCGGCTGGTTATTTTCCATAGTGGGGTTCAGAGCTACAAGGTTATTCCCTTATGGAAGTTAGTGGTTCTAAAGGAGAGAAAAACATTAATGCAAAAGTTGCGCAAACTAAATTACTGTTGAAGATAAAATAATGTATTCTATAAAAACTAAATCTATACAACTATCAAAACTTCTGATAATTTATTATTCTACTGTTTATCCCAATTCTGTATCTCCACGAGGAGTTAGTTTTCTATAATGGGTAAAATTATTGGCTAAATTTAAAGACCACCAATATCCATAAAGTGGTGTCTGCATGCCATTTCTGACTTTACCGCCAAAACTCCACCTACCCCCGACAAGCCTATGACTGCTGGACTGTGGAATTAAATAGCTTAGCCATTGGCTCGCAAGGAGTTGGCAAAATTTCAGTAGCCTTCGCAGCATTAGCATGCAGATACACCCTTAGGCCTGTTTCACATTTCAGTTTTTCGACATCAGTCAAAATCCGCCAGTGTGAAAAAATGGATCCGTTTCCGTTTTACCACAAACGGATGACACAGGATCCATTTTTTCACGGATCCGTTTTTTAGCTGATAGTTCATGAAATTTGAAGTGACATGACTCTGTAAAGGGAGAGAGAGAGAATTTTTTGCTGCCAGAACGGAATTTGGGGTTAAAATTCATGAAAGGAAATTGTTTTGGGCATGCTCAGTATAAAAAGGCGGATCTGTTGGCGGATTCTATCAATTAACGGTTGCCAACTGATCCGCCACCCATAAGCGTCCATTATAACTCATAGTGGACAGCGACGGATACGTTGCTATCCGCTTTTTCGACGCACACAAAAAGCGTTTCATTGTCTGTCCACTCAAGACAGTGGACGCCAAAATTATGACGGATCCGTCAAAAAACAGATGCAACGGATGACCATCTGTCAAAATCTGCCGCAATGCAAGCCAATGGGAAAAAAACGCATCCGCCAAAAAAAATGGCGGATCCGTTTTTTTTTTCAAAACGACGGATTTTGACTGACATCAAAAAACTGAAGTGTGAAACAGGCCTAAGTCTTTCTCTTTTTCAGCTTTACCCAGCATTTTACTATTTAATATGTAATTGTTGATTTGTTTCATTTTCCCAACAGCATGACATTTCAATTATCCACATCAAATATCTCCTGTGTTAGAGCATAGTATCAGCTAAAAGTATTTAATTATACTATAAAACTCATCAACAAGGTTATTGAGAACATATGAAAAGGAAGATGGCCCAATACTGACCCTTGTTGTACCCCAGTGTTAACTTTGACGCAATCTTTGTTTCCCATTTCTGGAGCATCTTTGAATAAATGAATACATTGGCATGTGGGTGTGATTTTGTTATTTTATGCAAAATAAATATTTTTACTAAAGCCATTAAGAGTTTTAACACCACTTGCATTCCAAGTGCGCCATTTCTGATTAAACCCATATTTGTTTTGTAATTTGAGAAGAAATAGATCCGTTTGGAATTTCAAAATGTTCCTTAGAATTTGCTTTCTCTTTTTTCTCTGACAATGTTGAAAGGATTTTCCTTTCAACTTCAAAGAATCTATCAAAAGCATTAAAAATTATATTAGCGATGCCCTGTCCTATTCCATTCTCAACCTATTGGCAATATCAAGAATAACATTTTGCAGGCAGCTAGCGTTATTAGATTTTTCATGTAAATGCCATAGACTATTGTAATTTTTAGTTCAATGCCCCCGTTGAACTGCATATGAATTTGCAGAAAATGGATTTTATTGTCACTTTCTTTGTTAAAATGAAACACATTTTCGAAATATTCAGCAAAACTTGATCATCAAGAGGAAATGGAAACTACTTTTTTTAGGTTCCTTCAATCTGCAGAACATTAGTAGATACAGATAATAAACTGTTGAACAAACCGTATAGAGTATGGCTCTCATTTACAGACTGCACATTTTTATTAGATAGATACCGTAAGTATATAAGAAAGGTATTCCTTTCCCGTACCATACCATATCACAATAGAATATTTCCATAAATATTTTATTTCATAGATATTCTGTGACTTGTTCTGAATATTATAATATACATTATTTCATAATCTATTTGACGCATAAAAGCATACCACTATTTTATATGATCAAAAGGCTACCCATACGGGTCAAGCGCATAGCATCCGATTTTTAAAAAGAAAACTGCTTTTGGTCTTGTAAATTTAAATCACTGCTTATATATAAAAGCTGATGTCATACTGATGCCATATGGATGACACATGGGTGACAATACAGATGAAAAAGCATCTATTTTTCTCTGGATGAAAATTGGACAATTTTTGATATGGTCGTGAACTTACTCCAGACCAGATTCCCTGTAACCTTTTCATTTCCACCATATACTCGTAGGCATACCGACCATCTTTGAGAAGACCATCCCCCTTGAAGACTCCTTTCAGTGCAATTTTGGGTGGTCTCAAAGAGGTTTCGCTGTATATGGCCTTGTGTAGCCTCATATCGCTCGTTTCTGATCTGTTCTTAAAAAGAAAAAATCCAAGTATAAGTCGAAACTAAAGCCTTAAAGTGAACATGTGAAAAGTTCCATTAGGAAATGTTAATAATATATTCAGAGTCACTAGCTTTACTTTTCTTTCTTTAGTAAATCAAAGCTAGGAATGACGTGTGAAGACACACCATGGAGTGGCACATGGATATCCGTGGACCTGTAAATCAGACTTGGAGCTACTCCGTGTTCTGTCATACATGTTAATGCGCACAACCCTTATTTGTGCATGTGCCCTTTATTCCTACCTGATTAAGGCCACTTTCGGATGACCATAGTAAATGTATTATTTGTGCGACTATTGAAGAAACAACACCTTGATTTACAGGAATTACAATACCACATGTCTCTGTGATGCTTTAATTTCAAGTGTGATTTATGACAGGAGACTTTAGGGTTGAGTTCTTAATATGGGACCCAAAAAAGAATAGCCATGTTATAATTATCTGAAAGATGCCTTAAATTAAATTAAAAGGGCCTTAAAGGGAATATTTTATCATTATTTTTGCCACATAATCTGAGGGCAGCATAATGTGGGGTCAGAAACCCTGATTCCAGTAATGTGTCACTTGCTGGACTTCTTGCTGTAGTCTTCATAAAATCACTGTTTAATCAGCAGGAGTTTTTTTTTACTGTAGAACTAGTAAACCTGCTGTCATGTAATCTTCCATATTCATAAGCTCTATATAACCCCGCCCCACCACTGATTGGCAGCTTTCTGCCTATGCACATTTACACAAAAAGCTGTCAATTAATGGTGTGGGTGGGGTTATATAGAGCTCAACAATCAGAGAACGTGTAGATCTTCAGTAGATAAAACAGGGATTTTATCAAATCTCCAGGAAGCAGCAAAGTACACGACACATTGCTGGAATCAGGGTCTCTACCCCTACATCATGATGCTCTCAGATGAATAATAAAAACCTGGTGATAGATTCACTTTAAAACCTGTTCTACAATATATGAGCAATTTGTGATTTATTCTTTACATGGCATCTAAGTGCAGCTTTAAGTGCTTGTATTTAGATTTTGTTCTACCTTATTATATTATTATTATGGAACAGTTAGGAAGTGTTAGTAACACTGCACTTTTAGCAATAACAATAGATTTGCATGTAGCGTATACACATTTCTAAACAGGAATTTTAGCAAACTACAAAAATATTCAGTATGATGGAATATCATTCAAAGTTGTTATTATTAGGAGCAACGCTGTTATTGTCACATATTGTGATGAAATGTCTGCATATTCCAAACCACAGCACAATAATGATCTCTATAAAAACAAAAACTTCAGGAGTCTGTCTATTTGGCTGCCGTGTTCTTGTCAGAAAAACATCTTTTTACTAGATAATGTAGCTCTTCTTCTGTTGCAAGAATTTCCATGCAAATAAGATCAGTTTTATGCATCATTACCAAAGCTAAGTTGCATGGAAATAAAACAGTATTTCCTGTAATACATTTCCGAAAGTCAGTCCTTGCTTTGACCCGCTATAAATTTGACAACACTTTATATGACTGGTATCAGAAAAATGGAAACTGAAAATTAAAAAGTAAATATTTTATTAGCTGAGAATGATAGGATGCACATTACATATGCTCATAGTATAACAGAATGCTCCAGCTATTGGTAGGAAATCACAAGCGTCCTACCTGATATCATTGAACAGAGTCTTAGGCAAGTAAATAAATGTTCCCCCTGAAAAAGTATACTGTACAGAATATGTGGGCATTTTTCGACCAAAATACTATTAACCTGCAGTTATAGGGTTAATCTGCACGTTAATGGCATTACAGTGCTGTCCAGCCACCTTACTTAAAGCAGCGCTATCAGAAGATGAACTTTATTTCTTCCAGAAGCCGCCAGATTTCACTCATGCAGACGTGAGCAGAGTTACTACAGTTGTAACAAGGTGGCACAAGATAGTAGTCATGTTCAAGTCCACTTAAAGCAACAGTCGATATGTAAGGGGTTACGGAGACTGACCTATGCCCCAAACATGTCTCGGTTAACTAAGGTTCTAATATGTATTGAAATGTACCTGATGCTATGTATACAGTATATGTATGTTTTGTAAATAGGGAAAGTGCAGTTATAGGGTTAGTCACTAGAGGGGGGCATAGTAGGATAGGAATAGGAGCTTAGTATAATAAATATTTCACATAGAAGGGGCCTACTGTGGGTTAGCTAGGAGTATTTCCTGAATATAATTAGTAGGGCTAGGGAGCCCGGACAGTCCTGTAGGGCCTTAGAGCCCAGTCAGTACAGGTTGCCCTGTAATGTTATAAGCTAGTAGCCCAGTCATCAAGGGCTTAGGAACCAAAGGACACAGCAGCAGTGGAATGCAGGGCAGCAGCAAGATGTAGCAGCTTACGACGTGGGCAGATGCTCTCATGTTTGGGGCGAAACGGACAGGGGAACTCCTGAAGGTAGTAAAGCTGGACACAAGGAATGCTGCGGTACCGGAAGAGTCGGTACGACCCGGGAGCATTCCAAAAGAAGTAGGGAAAGGCACAGGAAGTGACAAGGATGTGTACTGTAATGTTTCCTGTGATGTTGCTGTAACTGAGCTGGATGTACTGTGAATGGATTCAAGTATAGTTGGTTGTTACAAATTGAAACTGGACTCTGTCTCTCTTTATGTGAAACTGACAGGAGTGAACCCACAGCTAAATATAGGGGATACTGATAGTACAAAAGGTGTTACAGAAGGTAGACTGCAAAGGGTACATTGTATGTATGTGTCGGGTGGCCAGGGTGTGCTCAAGCAGCTATGATTGCAGGCCACGACTACAACCCTGGCACCCCTCACACACAAACACGCCAGCCCCTTGCACATGAAATGATAGGTGCGGTTTCAGTCCCACACCACAGTCAGTTACCTTCTCTTCCACGCTCACTGCAGCCACTGAGGGTGAGGATACAGGAACAAAATACGTCAAGCACAGTTCTGATCCAACAAGGAAAACTTTACTGTACATGGTATAGTGCTTCCTGTTCTGTCCCTTTATCTGCTTGGGGCCAGTCAGTCTCAATGGCTCCCCTTCAAACTGGAGTGCCACACAGTCTTTCTGAAGATGGACCTATGGTCCCAGAGTCCATCTACTCCGCCAGGCAGATGATAGCAGCAGTCTGCGGCAGCCTTTATTCCCCAGCCAGGAGTCCTTTCTGTCCCAGACGGGGACAAACTTCCTGCCTCTGGCAATCCTGCCCAGGCTCTGACCGGGAACAGGAATTTCCTGTTCCTTTGAGGCTGCTGATCCAGCCTCCTTTAATTAACTCCTTACTAGCCCTAATCTACCATCAGGTTACATATTACAATGAACATGTTATGACAATACAAACACAGCACATGAATTCAGTACAGACACAGCACATCAAACTGATATTTATTAACATACGGGTACCACATGAGGCGAGGGCGAGGGGGCAAATGAGTGTCCCCGCCACCTTCTTACACCGTCACTGATCAATACACAATGAGTAGCAGTTGTAAGAACCCCAGCACTTTGACAGCTCGCCCTGCAGTGTATCTGCACACAGTGAGCTGTCAATCAATATACCTGGGACATGCTAACAATTGCCGCCCACTGTGCACCGAGTGGTGATTGAAGCCACTCTGTGCATGTCCCTATGACCCTATGACTTTCTCTTATTAGCTGGGCTTTCAGTACGGAGGCCAGACCGCATTGGAACTCTGCGAACCTGCAGATTAATCTTGTATCTTTAAGTTAATAGCATTTGGGGACACAACAGGTTCCCTTTAAAGTGAATTCCTGTCACTTGTGCTCTAACCCATCGTCACTCTGTTCCACCTTATGGTATTATGAGATGTAGCTATGACACAGTAGTACCCTCAGAATTGTCAGTGTGAGGGAGCAGCTGTGCTTAGAGGGGCATTACTGATTCCCAGCTGCTGCTCCCAATCTCTGTTATTGTCTGCAGCAGTGATGATAGGCTGACAGCACTGTGACCAATAACTGAGCTCAACAGCTGTGCCTGAATTGGTGTCATGAGCCACTGATAGCTGCTTGTAACGTCCGTCTGCGGTTCTGGGCTGCAGCCAGGCAACACCCCGAGAAACACTGATACCCTTTACCCCTATACAGGGATCTGGATTTACAACAGAGCCCAGGAGGTACTGTCTGAATAGGAGCAGCGGCCAGAGCAGGACGGTCGTCAGAGTGAAGTACAAAAACGGCAGGCAATAGCAGAGTCAATTTCAGGCCAAGGTCAGAGTCAAAAACCAGGAGGGCAGCAGAGGTACAGAATCGTTAGGAAGTAGCAGAGTCAGAATATCCAGGCCAAGGTCACAAAACAGGAGAGTAGCAGAAGTACAGAATCGTCAGGCAAAAGAGGGGTCAGAAATCCAGGCTGAGGTCAGAGTCAAACAGAAATCAATCACTAAGTAACACACAGGGGAACCAAGAATATATCCGGCGGCTTGCAAGACCAGTCCCAAGGTATTTGAGGGATCAGGTCATCCCTCACAGGTTCCTGGACTGGTGATGTCATTAGGGCCGCCCCCAAGACCAGGCCAGATGGAGTTGCAGTAACCCCCTGATGACTGACAGAGGGGCGGAGCCTGCGCCCACCAGATGCCTGCGCAGGAGCCACTTCTCTGTCACCACCATAACTCACGGGCGGACCACGGCGCCTCCCAGTGGCCGAGGCAGGAACAGCCGTCCCCGAATCTGACAGTGAAGTGGCGGTCTGGCGCCTCCTAGTGGCCGTGACCGGAACAGCAGGCCTTGAATCCAACGGTGACGTGACAGACCGGCGCCTCCTAGTGGCTAAAGCTGGGATCATAGGCCCTGAGTCTGACGGCGACGTAATAGAACCACGGCGCCTCCCAGTGGCCGAGGCAGGAACAGCCGTCCCCGAGTCTGACGGCGAAGTGGCGGCCCGGCGCCTCCTAGTGGCTGCGACCGGAACAGCAGGCCCCAAATCTGACGGAGACGTGACAGTACCCCCCCTTCCAAGAGGGGCCTCCGGACCCTCAAAACCTGGTTTGTCAGGGTGGAGGAGGTGAAACCTTCTAATTAGTGCTTTTGCATGGATGTCCCGCGCAGGGACCCAGGACCTCTCCTCCGGGCCGTAGCCCCTCCAGTGTACCAGATACTGTACGGACCCTCTTACAAGGCGGGAGTCAAGGACACCCTGGACTTCATACTCCAAGGACCCTCCGACCGAAATGGGAGGAGGAGGGGACGGGACAGGGTGAATTGGGGAGCGATACAACTTGAGGAGAGACTTGTGGAAGACATTGGGAAATTTGAAAGACTGAGGGAGTTTTAAACGGAAGGCCACCGGGTTAATCACCTCTATAATCTCATATGGACCAATAAATCTGGGACCCAGTTTGGCAGACGGTACTTTAAGCTTGATGTTTTTGGTGGAGAGCCAAACCTTGTCTCCAACTCCCAGGTGCGGTCCTTTGGATCGCCGTTTGTTCGCTGCCGAGGTCTGTCTAACCCGGGCCCCTTTCAAGTTAGAGTTTACCTCAGACCAAATGGTTTTTAAACGATGTATATTTTTCTCTACCCCAGGAAGCTCCGACATTCTGGCCGAGAATGAGCCAAAGCGCGGATGCAGCCCGTGGTTGCAGAAAAAGGGGGTAGACTTAATGGAGTCCTGATACTGATTGTTTAGGGCAAACTCGGCTAGTGGCAGATGTTCTGCCCAATCGGACTGGTGTTCTGAGATGTAGCAACGAAGGTATTGCTCCAGAGCCTGGTTGACACGTTCGGTTTGCCCATTGGTTTCAGGGTGGTAAGCCGAGGAAAAAGATAGCTCAATACCAATGCGTTTACAGAACGCCCTCCAGAACTTTGACACGAATTGGGTACCCCTGTCAGACACAATATTGACCGGGGCACCGTGTAAACGTACCACATGTACAATAAACAGTTTACTCAACGTTTCCGAGTTAGGTAACCCCGACAGGGGGACAAAATGACATTGTTTACTGAACCTGTCCACCACCACCCAGATACACGTCTTTCCATCTGAGGACGGTAGGTCCGTAATGAAGTCCATGGAGATGTGGGTCCATGGACTCTCGGGGGTGGGCAAGGACTGGAGCCAGCCAGCAGGGCGAGTATGGGAGGACTTGGCGCGGGCACAGACCTCACATGCTAAGACATATTCTTTGCAGTCCTTAACCACCGTCGGCCACCAAAAATTCCTAGTTATCAATCTGGCGGTATTATTGAGACCAGGATGGCCTGCCAAGACAGAGTCATGTGATTCTCTAAGCACTTGTAGGCGAAACGCAGGTGGAACGAACAATTTGTTGGGTGGCGTAGTGTCAGGGGCTTGTTCTGGGGATTTACGGATCTCCTCCAGAAGGTCCAATGACACTGCGGAGACAATGATCCCAGTGGCCAATATCGGAACTGGTTCACAGTCCTCGGCTTGTGAGGGGCAGAAACTGCGAGAGAGGGCATCGGCCCTCACATTTTTTGTACCAGGGCGGAAGGTGATTATAAAATTAAACCTAGAGAAAAACAATGCCCACCTTGCTTGTCTAGGATTTAACCTTTTTGCTGATTCTAGGTATGTCAGATTCTTATGATCGGTAATTACCGTGATCTTGTGTTTGGCGCCCTCGAGGAAGTGACGCCATTCCTCGAAGGCCCATTTAATTGCCAATAGTTCCCGATTCCCAATATCATAGTTTTTCTCCGTGGGAGAGAATTTGCGGGAAAAAAACGCACATGGACGAAGCTGAGTGAGGGATGTAGTGCCTTGTGATAGCACTGCTCCCACTCCGATTTCAGAGGCATCCACCTCCACAATAAATGGACGGTCCAGATCCGGCTGAACCAAAACTGGGTTGGCCACAAAACTCTCTTTTAACGTAGAAAACGCCTGAATTGCCTCAGGATTCCAGTTGGCCACGTCCGCCCCTTTCCGGGTCAGATCCGTGAGTGGCTTGGCAATCTCTGAGAAACCTCTAATAAACTTGCGGTAATAATTAGCGAACCCCAAAAATCGCTGCAGCGCTTTCAGCGATTTTGGTTGCACCCAAGCCTTAATAGGCTGGACCTTGGCAGGATCCATGCGGAAGCCTTTACCTGAAACCATGTATCCTAAAAACTGTACCTCCTCAGCAAAAAATACACATTTCTCCAGTTTAGCAAACAAGGAGTGTTCACGTAGTCTTTGTAGCACAGAACAGACGTGTTGAGAGTGTGTCACTGGGTCAGCAGAGTAAATCAGAATGTCATCTAAATACACCACGACATACACCCCACAAATGTCTCTAAAAATATCGTTAACAAAGTGCTGAAATACGGCAGGTGCGTTGCTGAGTCCGAACGGCATAACCAGGTACTCAAAATGGCCAAGGGGTGTATTGAAGGCCGTTTTCCACTCATCCCCGTCTCTTATGCGGACTAGATTGTATGCCCCCCGGAGGTCAAGTTTAGTAAACCAACGGGCTCCTGTTAGCTGATTAAAAAGATCAGGGATGAGTGGAAGCGGATACTGGTTTTTTATAGTGATTGCATTCAACTCCCGATAATCAATGCAGGGTCTGAGACCACCATCTTTCTTCTCCACAAAGAAGAACCCAGCCCCAACTGGAGAAATGGACGGTCTGATAAACCCTTTTCTTAGGCTATCTGCAATATAGTCATTCATGGCCTGACGCTCTGGGCCAGAGAGATTAAATATTCTTCCCTTAGGGAGACGGGCATCCGGAATCAGATCAATAGGGCAATCATACTCTCTGTGAGGGGGTAGCTTTTCAGATTCTACAATAGAAAAGACATCCTCAAAATCTCTGAAAGCAAACAGTATGCGGGGGGTTTTAACCTTAACTTGGTTTACTGCCAAGGATATGCAATTTTTCTGACACTGTGGGCTCCAGCGTACAACGTCACCCAAGTGCCAGTCGATGACAGGATTGTGCTGGCGTAGCCATGGCATACCCAGAATAACTGCAGAGGTTAAATTGTCCATCACAAAAAATGACACCAGCTCAGTGTGTAAGGCTCCCACAGACATGGCAACCTTGGCAGTAACAAACTTAACCCCCTCCTGAATAATGGACGTGCCATTAATAGCCGTGGTTTTAATAGGGGCATTAAGTTTTAGTAGAGTTACACCCAAATTCCTAGCAGTCAAGGAATCCATAAAATTTCCTTCAGAACCACTATCCACATACGCGTTTAAACACAGCGATTTCTGACCACATGAAACTGAAATGGGTAATAAAACTTTAGCCGCATCTGCGGGCAATACCTGAACCTCTGGGCAACCATAGCCAGAGTAGTTGCCCAGAGGTCGACGTGCCAGGAGCATGGATCTCTGAGGTGCAGCTCTCTCCCTGAAGACTCCAGACTGCCGCATAGTTGTCCAAGAAAATGAGAGAGATCTTCCAGGCTGTGCACTGCAACAGGTGTTCAGGCCAAAAATCAGCTCAGTCAGAAGAAGAGAAAAAAAAAAAGTTCAGGGAGACTGCTTTTGTATATGTTGGGTATATACACAAGAAGCAGTTAATTTTATGGCCGGATATAAGGTAACGTCCGTCTGCGGTTCTGGGCTGCAGCCAGGCAACACCCCGAGAAACACTGATACCCTTTACCCCTATACAGGGATCTGGATTTACAACAGAGCCCAGGAGGTACTGTCTGAATAGGAGCAGCGGCCAGAGCAGGACGGTCGTCAGAGTGAAGTACAAAAACGGCAGGCAATAGCAGAGTCAATTTCAGGCCAAGGTCAGAGTCAAAAACCAGGAGGGCAGCAGAGGTACAGAATCGTTAGGAAGTAGCAGAGTCAGAATATCCAGGCCAAGGTCACAAAACAGGAGAGTAGCAGAAGTACAGAATCGTCAGGCAAAAGAGGGGTCAGAAATCCAGGCTGAGGTCAGAGTCAAACAGAAATCAATCACTAAGTAACACACAGGGGAACCAAGAATATATCCGGCGGCTTGCAAGACCAGTCCCAAGGTATTTGAGGGATCAGGTCATCCCTCACAGGTTCCTGGACTGGTGATGTCATTAGGGCCGCCCCCAAGACCAGGCCAGATGGAGTTGCAGTAACCCCCTGATGACTGACAGAGGGGCGGAGCCTGCGCCCACCAGATGCCTGCGCAGGAGCCACTTCTCTGTCACCACCATAACTCACGGGCGGACCACGGCGCCTCCCAGTGGCCGAGGCAGGAACAGCCGTCCCCGAATCTGACAGTGAAGTGGCGGTCTGGCGCCTCCTAGTGGCCGTGACCGGAACAGCAGGCCTTGAATCCAACGGTGACGTGACAGACCGGCGCCTCCTAGTGGCTAAAGCTGGGATCATAGGCCCTGAGTCTGACGGCGACGTAATAGAACCACGGCGCCTCCCAGTGGCCGAGGCAGGAACAGCCGTCCCCGAGTCTGACGGCGAAGTGGCGGCCCGGCGCCTCCTAGTGGCTGCGACCGGAACAGCAGGCCCCAAATCTGACGGAGACGTGACACTGCTAAGCTCAGTTATTGGCTGCAGTGCTATTAACGCAATGTCAGCACTGCAGACAATTATAGACACTGAAAGCAGCATCGGACACTTGCTGTGGGCACCAAGGATGGTGCATAAAGCACAGTTTGATTTTGCAGCAGGGGGAAAAAGGTTTTCTGAAACTGAAAGCATCTCTATCAGTAGGCGCTTCCTGATGCAAGCGTTTTATTCATAGAAGCCTCCAATCCTATTTAAACCCGTATTTGGTACATAAAACTGATGTTCAAGTACCCAAAGGCTGGGTTTACGCTACACGATCACAGGCATTAAACAACCCTAGATCAACTGCATGTAAACTCATCGGCAGTTGTTTTATAGCCTGTTTAGATATACTGAATCCACTGCACAATGTGTCGCCAAGAACGATGATTTAAACTTGCTTAAAAATCATCTAAAAGAAAGATATTACTTTCTCTTTGTTGTTTGGAAAGAACACAGTACCTACTGTCCAGTGTGGTGGAGGTTCAAATATGCTTTGCGGTTGTTTTACTGCTTCTGTGTACGAGGCGTCATGAAATCTGAAGATTACCACAGGATTTTCAGACACAATGTAGTGTGCAAATGGCTGGTACCTGTCTGCAGAATGTACAGTGTATATGTATATATATATAATATGTATATACATTCATTAAACTGGGGGCAGATCAGTGAGGGATCAGTGACCTGTCAAAAACCAATACTAATGAATATGTAATCATAGCACCTTAGGAAGACCCCCCACAGACGGGCGGTCGGAGCACAAGCATATCATTAACGCAAAACTGAAAATAAAGATTACACAACCACAAGACGGATATCATCACCCAAGGTATCATTGTATTCAGTATAATGGCACCAACCTGACACTGTAGGTTACTGTACACAATCTTGCTGACAGGTTCGCTTTAATCTAATATATAAAGCTCAATGTGGGTGTGTATGTATGTCCGGGATTGGCATCCGCACCATCGCAGCCACAGCCACAAAATTTGGCACAGTCACACGTCTGGACCCCGAGAGCATCATAGGCTATGTTGTGAGGCGAAATTTTAACCCTGCGCGTTCCAATTCACCAAACAATTTTGCCCCTATCTACATAATGGGGAAAAAGTGAAAGGAAAAGTGTTGGAGGCAAATTGACAGCTGCCAGATGTGAACAAGGGGGACTTAAAGAATGAGAGCGAAGGCGCCAAAGAGTATATACCGTACAGTTGCCAAGGTGGGGCCCTGACATGGGATACTCACCACACACGGGGATATGAACACACACACAAAATGCGCCACACACTACCACGTGCTTTAACACATATACCACCCTCAGCACACATTTCACCACACATACACCAACCTCACCACATAAAAGTCGAAACACAAAAGTCGCCACTCAAAACTCGCCACGCTGTCCCAGAGCTGTTTAAAAGATGAAGAAAGAGCTGTGATTGGTTGCTATCAGCAACAGTTTTCTTCGTAGACAGTTGTGTTAACTGAGGCCTATTATTCTTATCATTTCTATGGTGTTATCGTCCTTCTGTAAAGCTGGAAATAACACAATTTATTACCGTGCCAACGCAGACCACCCTCTGACACAGACTACAGGGGGAGCCCAGTATCACACAGGATAGGATTAGATACACGGCTCAGCAGTCAGTATCATACAGGATAGGATTAGATACACGGCTCAGCAGTCAGTATCACACAGGATAGGATTAGATACACAGCTCAACAGTCAGTATCACACAGGATAGGATTAGATACACGGCTCAGCAGTCAGTATCACACAGGAGAGGATTAGACACATTACTCAGCAGTCAGTATCACACAGGAGAGGACTAGATTCACGGCTTAGCAGTCAGTATCACACAGGAGAGGAATAGATACACAGCTCAGCAGTCAGTATCACACAGGATAGGATTGGATACGGAGCTCAGCAGTCAGTATCACACAGAATAGTATTAGATACACGGCTCAGCAGACAGTATCACACAGAATAGGATTAGATACACAGCTCAGCAGTCAGTATCACACAGGAAAGGATTAGATGCACGGTTTTTATGTGCAATATAATCATTATAATTTGTTATAACTAACCACAGTTGTTTACTATGCCTGGGCAATGCCGGGCTCTTCAGCTAGTTATAATATAAAGGAAAAGATAATGTTTAATATATTTTAGTCTTATGTATTGCAGTTTTCACCTCAATTTTCACAAAATTGTCAAAAAGTTGGTGGAAATACCACAATACAAAGCGAACACAGCAAAAATATAGATGTGTATTCAGTAGTATCAGTTCAGAATGATTTTCTTCAGTACTTCATTGCATGCAGACAATAGTGGTTCAATGTAGACAATTGTATTCAGGTGCATAGCGTGCTATTGAAGCTCTGATTGACTACAGCCGTCGAGTATTCTGCATAATAGAATATTTGAACAGGAACTCAAATTACCCAATTTTTTGAGTGTTTTATACTTATAATATTTCCTAACTAGTTCCAAAACCCAAGACATTTTATACTCTAATAGTGAACTACTACAACAATTGCTAATATCAATATTGGTACCCTCTTAGAGAAGATCCAGATTGCTGATGTATTAGGACTATAGCTCATGCATCATGACAGTATTAATGCTTCACAAAAATGGGTTTTTATGCTCTTCCATCTGGAACACAGATATCTTGCTTAAGATGACAACATTTGAAGAGGTTCAACTGCTCGCAAGAACTCTATGTCCTTAGGATATATCATAAATAAAATGATGATTGATGTAGAACAAAATACAATCACAGAGGCCCCTAATGTTTTTTCCCAGTTTTCTGGACTTATTTGTTCTTTTTAATTGCTTTAATGCTTGTTTGTGCCTAATTCCCTTTACATTTTGCATCACTTTTTGTGTTGTTTTTTTATCTCCTTCGCGACATGTAACGTACTGTACATATGATGTCCATGACTTTGATGCAGATTCTCACACCGAGCCCACATCTTTACTGGCAGATGGTGGCTGATTTAATCATTTTATTCTAACTAAAGAAAAATCAGCATTGTACATAGAATTATGTTTATCAATTAACAAAATACAATGTGAATGAACAAAAGATAAATCTAAATCAAATCATTATTTGCTGTGACCACACTTTGTCTTCAAGACAACATCAATTCTTCTAGGTACACGTGCACACCATTTTTGAAAGAAGGTTGTTCCAAAACAATCTGGAGAAGTAACTACAGATCTACTGTGGATGAAGGCTTGAGCAAATCTTTCTTATGTAATCCCAGAGAGACTTGATGATGTTGAGATCAGGGCTCTGTAGGGTCCATAGTATCACTACCAGGGCTTCTAGATCTTCTTTATGCTGAATATAGTTCTTAAATGTAACGTATCAGCAGTATTTCACCTCAAATCTGTTTATATGCTCATGTAGCTCTTTCAAAGACAAGTCCAGCAATATCTTTACATGGCCAGTCCGTTTCTCTGCTGCTAAGAAATGAACGTTTGCACTGATATACAAATAAGGCTGCAGATCTGGAGCCTCTGTCACTACAGCTCTATTCCCCACTCAGTTCTGCCTCATCCTGCTTGACTGACTACCTCTATGCAGTGTGACTTCAGGCAAAAAAGCCATCAGTCAAGTACAAGATAGATGCATTAGCAATAGCAATAGAGCTGGAGTGACAGAGGCTTCAGATCTACAGCCTCATTTGCTTCTTGGTTCAAATGCTAATTTCTAAGGAATGGAGAAACGGACTGTCTAGGTAAAAATATTGCTGTATTTGTCATGGAAGAGCAACATGCATATAAATACTTTGGGGTATGAAATCATTCTGACAGATTCCCTTTAATGACATTGCCATATGGTTTGGGGTCATTATCTTGCCGGATCTTAAATTTAGAGCTAATCAAATACTTCCCTTATAGTAATGTAGAATATATCTGTCTGTATCTACCGTTAATCCTGGCCAAATCCCCAACTACATGTGTTGAAATGCAGTCCCAAACTTGCAGGGAATCTCTGCCATGCTTCACTGTTGCCTGCAGATGCTCATTATTTTAATGTTCTCTATCCCATTGGTGAACAAACTGTTTTTTGTTACTGCCAAATATTTCACATTTTGACTCATCAGTCCAGAGCACATTCTGTCATTTTTCGGCACCCAAGTTCATATGCTTACTGTTGTAGTTGAGCTTCTTAGCCTTATTTCCATGTCGAAGATATGGCTTTTTGGATACAATTCTTCCATGAACTGTTGGATATCTTTTGATTTCAAAGGAAAATAAGCATAATGTGTCTAGATTTTGCTGCACTGTTTAGTGCCGATGTGTGGTTACAGCCGCAGCTCACTATAGACCGAATGGTGACTGCTAGAGTTGAGCGACTTTTGGTTTTTTAGGGTCGCGTTTCGTTTCGTGAAACCCGACTTTTCCAAAAGTCGGGTCGAGCAAGATCGTCCGATTATAGGGAAAAGTCGGGGTCGTCCCGAAACACGAAACCCAATGTAAGTCAATGGGGAATAAAAGTCAGCAGTGAGAGGAGGACAGGAAACACACCTACAGTGCCCATTTGAATGCCAAAAGCATCAATTCTTCTTACTTAAGCTTGTCAACCTTAATTAACTTCATAATACAAGTTACGCACTGAAAAATGGGGGTTATTTGGCTAAAGTTGTGGGGGGGGGAGGGCTGGCTGCAGGTTTTCATGTGCCCTGGGCGAAAGAGCGCCCCTTTAACACATACCACAACTCATCATGCTCCGATACGGCAGAGAAATAGCGGTATAGTACAATGAAAAATACCTCACTTTTTACATCTCATGACGAGGCCCATCTATTTCTCCATACAGAATCATTGGTCCCATATAATGTTTGAAACAGTATATGATGAGCTCCACATAATGCTACAGTATATGTTGGTCCCCATGGATGAAGCTCCACTGTCTTATGGGCCCAAATAATGCTCCAAACATAATGGGCCCCATTTCTAATGCTCTAGTGTATAATGGGCCCTGTAAATGCTGCTCCAGTGTCTGATATCCACCTTTGGAATGTTCCAGTGTATGGTGGGCCCCATCTATCATTCTCCAGAGTATAGTGCTCCCCAAAAATTGCTATCCCAACATTGAAAACAATCAAATAAGTCTCCTCGCTAGGGAATCCCTGTACTAGTCTAGACTCCTCGTCGTCCCCATCTTCCATCTCACTGCACAGTATTTCAACTTTGCAAGTACTGTGATCCTGGGCAAGCAGGGGGGGCCCACTCGTTGGCGACGGCACTGGCACAGGGCCCCTGATAGTACGGTGGTGTGTCTGATGGCGGGTGGGCCGAACCTGCACTTTCATCTGCAGCTTCCTCTTTGTCACCGTGTAAGATGGAACTGTAAATGGGAAGGGTAACCTGAGTTTCATCAGGGTCAGATTCAGGCCGGGTAGCGTGCGAGGGGAATGTAGTGGTCTGGGTCAATGTACCAGCAGATTCATTGAGCAGTGGCTGGGCATCAGTGCACTTGTGTCGCCCCCAGGAGTACGGTCGCCACAGTGGCATTACCTTCTTCCTAGGGAGTGTGATGTCATGCTTGGGAGCAACGAAGGATCTCTCTAGCAGGTTAACTGATTGGGCGGCGTTATTCCCACGAGTCATGACCCTCCAAACAGCGTTCATGAAGGCAAAGTGTTTGTTTTACGTGGGCAGTATGGTTGCAAAGCTGAACCTTAAAGGAATGTCCAGAAGGGCACCACCAGGAGTGGAGCCTACGGTTAAATTCGACTCCACCTGGGAAACCTCAACCATGCCAGCAACAGAACAGATGCACACATTGCAAGCTTAATTCCGTTAACGAACGAGACTCCGTCATGCCCCGCGGTCCGAGTCCGGCTTACTAGAGGGACACGTGAGGCTCTGGCACATGAGATTGGCCAATAACTGGTGTGTCATGCCCTTATATGTCCGTGGCTGCATGTGCGCTACACTGAAAAGGCCAGCGTTTGTCGCTTACAGGTGCAGATAACCCGCTGAACAACGTTAGTGATGGGGATCACTGATTACAATTATTACCCGCGAACAATGATTTCCCAGTAAGTGCAGGTCAACCGCAGTTCCGGAATTAGGCCTAACCGTCATTCCTGAAAAAATGAAAAACTTACGTGTGCAAACCACAGGTGCTGTAGCTTGCTTAACAGCTCGCAAGCCGTTCTCACGCCCAGTATGGAGTACACGTGATTGCACAAAGGTGAGAAAGGGTACCGTATCCCCGGATAACATGTATGGATAGCGTACACATTCAAAATATATGTCTCAGGAGGCAGGCTCAGACGGTGTTAGGCCCAGTATGGATTGCACGTGATTGCACAAAGGTTAGAAAGGGTACCGTATCCGCGGATAACATGTATGGATAGCGTACACATTCAAAATATATGTCTCAGGAGGCAGGCTCAGACGGTGTTAGGCCCAGTATGGATTGCACGTGATTGCACAAAGGTTAGAAAGGGTACCGTATCCCCGGATAACATGTATGGATAGCGTACACATTCAAAATATATGTCTCAGGAGGCACCCTCAGACGGTGTTAGGCCCAGTATGGATTGCACATGATTGCACAAAGGTTAGAAAGGGTACCGTTTCCCCGGATAACATGTATGGATAGCGTACACATTCAAAATATATGTCTCAGGAGGCAGGCTCAGACGGTGTTAGGTCCAGTATGGATTGCACGTGATTGCACAAAGGTTACAAAGGGTACCGTATCCTCGGATAACATGTATGGATAGCGTACACATTCAAAATATATGTCTCAGGAGGCAGGCACAGACGGTGTTAGGCCCAGTATGGATTGCACGTGATTGCACAAAGGTTAGAAAGGGTACCGTATCCCCGGATAACATGTATGGATAGCGTACACAATCAAAATATATGTCTCAGGAGGCAGGCTCAGACGGTGTTAGGCCCAGTATGGATTGCACGTGATTGCACAAAGGTTAGAAAGGGTACCGTTTCCCCGGATAACATGTATGGATAGCGTACACATTCAAAATATATGTCTCAGGAGGCAGGCTCAGACGGTGTTAGGCCCAGTATGGATTGCACGTGATTGCACAAAGGTTAGAAAGGGTACCGTATCCCCAGATAACATGTATGGATAGCGTACACATTCAAAATATATGTCTATACATCAGGAGGCAGGCTCAGACGGTGTTAGGCCCAGTATGGATTTGACGGCCCAGATTACACAGCGGAGGAGCAGGGAGAGGTAAAGATTGCAAATGCTGGGGCCCTGCCCAAGCAAGGGGGGCCCACTCGTGGGCGTCGGTACTGGCACTGGGCCCCTCATAGTACAGCGGTGTGTCTGACGGCGGGTGTGCACCACCACCGTCAGAGACACTTGATTGCACTATGAGGGACCCTGTGCCAGTGCCCGCGCCCAAGAGTCGGCCTACCCACCTGTCCAGGGCAACGGCACTCGCACGGTGTCGTGCGCTAGGTGGTGACCCCGGCCATGGGGGGGGGCAGCACAGTTAGGGAGTTTTAGAAAGTGGCATATGTTGATGTTGGACATTCAGCTGATGCAAAAGGCGAAATAGGTGAAGTCCCAGGAAGAGGTGGACCAAAGCAAGCCATTTTTCTGTCACCCTATGTGTCATCAGGGGAAGGTGGGACAAAATCCTTGGAAACCCATGCATGCTTCATTTTAATGAAGGTTAGATCATCCACATTTTGGGTTGACAGACGGGTCCTTTTTTCTGTCAGGATTGATCCAGCTGCACTGAAGACTTTCCGATAGCACACTTGCAGCTGGGCAAGCGAGTTCCTGTAAGGCATATTGGGCCAATTCAGGCCAGGTGTCCAGTTTAGCGGCCCAATAGTCAAAGGGGAATGACCTGTGTGGGAGAACATCGATATGGGAGGAAAAGTAGTTTGTAACCATAGTTGACAACTGCTGTCTCCTGTCACTTTCCATCGATGCAGTATTACCAGTTGTGTGAGCGGTGTTTGAAAAATCAGTCCACAACATTGTCATGAAACCCCTGTCTCCAACGCCACTTCTGCTGTGTGCACCACGAACACCTCTGCCAAGCTGCCCCCGGCCCGTACGGCTCGTGTGAGAACCATCACCGCTGCTGTGTGCTGGGAATGCCTCAAGCAACCGATTTACCAGAGTTGCTTGTTTATTAGCCAATATTAGGTCAAGGTTCTCCTGTGGCATGATGTTTTGTAATTTGCCTTTATAGCGTGGATCCAGGATGCTGGCCAACCAGTAGTCGTCATCGTTCATCATTTTGGCAATGCGGGGGTCCCTTTTTAGGATCTGCAAGGCATAATCTGACATGTGGGCCAATGTTCCCGGTGTCAATGATGCACTGCGAGTGCTGGGTGGAGGAGCACTTTCTGGCAAATCCACATCCCTCCAGTCACGCACAAACCCTGTACCAGACCTTGCCACGCCAACATTTTCACTTGCCCCACGAGATGCATCCTCCTCCCCTAAGTAATCATCTCCATCATCATCCTCCTCCTCCTCTTCTTCCTCCACCTCGTCCAGGAGAGGTCCCTGAGCAGACAATGGCTGAATGTCATCAAGGATTCCCTCCTCCTCTTCCTCCTCATCAACATTGGCTGCAGACGCCTGCTCCTTAAGGTGCGTCAAAGTTTGCATGAGAAGACGCATAAGTGGGATGCTCATGCTTAGGATGGCGTCGTCTGCGCTTACCAGCCGTGTGCATTCCTCAAAACACTGAAGGACTTTACAGAGGTCTTTCAGCTTCGACCACTGCACACCTGTCAACTCCATGTCTGCTCTCAAAGTGCCTGGCCGTGTATCCTCCCACAAATGCATTATGGCCTGCCTCTGCTCGCACAGCCGCTCCACCATGTGCAGGGTGGAGTTCCACCTTGTTGCAAAGTCGATAATGAGGCGGTGGTTGGGAAGGTGGAGCAATCGCTGCAGCTTCTGCATACGAACGGAGTGTACAGGCGACCGGCGGATGTGCGCGCACAGTCTTCGCACCTTCTGGAGCAGGGCTGTTAACTCCGGATAATTTTTGAGGAAGCACTGCACCACCAGGTTCAAGGTGTGAGCCAAGCAAGGTATGTGGCTGAATTTTGAAAGGGCTATGGCTGCCACAAAATTACGGCCGTTATCACTAACTACCTTGCCTGCCTCAAGATGTACACTGCCCAGCCATGACTCAGTTTGTCGCTTCAAGTACTCGGCCAGCACCTCGGCGGTGTGTCTGTTGCCCAAACACATCATCTGCAACACAGCCTGCTGACGCTTTCCACTAGCTGCTCGATAGGGGGACACATCGTGTGCAACAGTGGCAGCTGCAGATGGAGTGCTCGTACGACTGCGCTCTGTGGACGAGCTTTCGCTTCTGGAGGAGGAGGAGTAGGAGGAGGAGGAGGAGGAGGGTCGAACGCCTACAGCCAACTGTTTCCTATACCGTGGGCTAGGCAGCACTGTCCCACCACCGCTGTCCCCTGTGGACCCTGCATCCACCACATTAACCCAGTGCGCAGTGATGGACACGTAACGGCCCTGGCCATGCCGACTGGACCATGCATCAGTTGTGAGGTGCACCTTTCCGCTCACTGACTGCTTGAGTGCATGGACAATGCGGTCTTTCACATGATGGTGGAGGGCTGGGATGGCTTTGCGAGAGAAGAAGTGGTGACTGGGTAGGTCATAGCGTGGTACTGCATAGGCCATGAGTTCGCGGAAAGCTGTGCTTTCCACCAACCGAAAGGGCATCATCTCAAACGAGATTAGTTTGGCAATGTGGGCGTTCAAACCCAGTGTACGCGGATGAGAGACTGAGTACTTTCTTGACCTACTCATAGTGTCTGGGAGGGTGAGCTGGACTTGAGAGCTGCATATGGTGGAAGTAGCGGTGGACAGGGCGGACTGAGAGAGGGTTGATGATGGTGATGGAGTTGTTCTTTCTGATGGCCTAGAATCAGTCTTTCGTTGATATAACAGTGGGATTCCCTGACTGCTGTGGCCTTGCAACGACACCTCAACATTTGCTGCTGTGCTAACCGGTGGGCTTACAGTGGGGGAAACAATGTAGCGTTGCTGACTACCTTCGTTGTGATCAGTTGCACATGTGGCACTTGAGGTTTGGTGTTGTGTCCACGCTTGCAAGTGCATGCTGGTTAAATGTCTAAGCATGCAACTGGTATTCAAATTTTTCAGATTTTTCCCTCGGCTAAAGGTCTTTGCACACTTCTTACAGATAACCTTGGCCTGATCATGAGGATTTTGTTCAAAAAAGTGCCACACTGCACTCTTCCTACTTTGGCAGACATTTTGCGGCCTAGCACGCTGTGATCTTTTGACCATCTGGACAAGCTGTCCAGCAACTCTTTTGATGTTTGGAACCTGTCTTTGGAGTGCTCCGGGCCTGCCAGATAACAGCTGTTGCGATGTCGATGTCTGCTGTGGATGCTCCTCATCTGAGCTATTGGAAGCAGCACCCTCTTCCCCCAATGGATGCCAATCTGGGTCAACAACTGGGTCATCCATCACCTCCTCTTCTATGTCATGTGCACCTTCCTCTGTGTCACCGTGTATGGTGGTATAGTGTGTGGGAAGGGGCACCTGAGTCTCATCAGGGTCAGAATCTGGCTCTGTACACTGCGAGGACAATGTAGTGCTCTGAGTGAATGTACCAGCAGAATCATCCATCAGCGGCTGTGCATCAGTGCACTCCATGTCAGATTCATCTTGGCCTGGGTAATTCACCATTTCACTTGATAATCCAGGCATGGTATGTGAAAACAGCTCCATGGAGTAATCAGTAGTATGGCCTGCGTCATCCTTCAATCTTGGTTGGGGTGAAGGACACAAGCAAAGGTGTGGTTCATGAACATGAGCCTCCAATGACGACTCAGTGCTTTTACTTTTTACAACTGAAGAAGAGGAGGCGATAGAGCTGGAGGCTGAGTCAGCAATGTAAGACAAAACTTTTTCCTGATGCTCTGGCTTTAAAAGCGGTTTGCCAACTCCTAGAAAACTAAGCATTCGAGGCCTTATGTAGCCAGACGATGACGCATGCTCAACACCTCCTGCATTCGGTCCTATTTTGCTCTTGCCACTACCATCAGATCCACCACCAACACCATCATTACCAGCTGCCAACCCCCGCCCAATTCCACGGCCTCTTCCACCAGCCTTCCTCATTTTTGGTAGAAATGTAGACAAAATCCAACAAACTATATAGTAATGTAAAACAAGGTACAAGGTGTCTATAGGACAGGGGAGATTTTGAATTTCTGCAGACACCTGTGGACACTGGACACTTTTGGATTGTGTGAGGCCCACTGATATCTGAGCGCTATGTGACTGGCTCGATGGCACAGCTGTGACCAAAGTGACTAGAGGATAAGGGAGATTTTGAATCTCTGCACACACTTTTGGACACTGGACACTTTTGGATTGTGTGAGGCCCAATGAATATCTGAGCGCTATGTGACAGGCTCGATGGCACAGCTGTGACCAAAGTGACTAGAGGATAAGGGAGATTTTGAATCTCTGCACACACTTTTGGACACTGGACACTTTTGGATTGTGTGAGGCCCAATGAATATCTGAGCGCTATGTGACAGGCTCGATGGCACAGCTGTGACCAAAGTGACTAGAGGATAAGGGAGATTTTGAATCTCTGCACACACTTTTGGACACTGGACACTTTTGGATTGTGTGAGGCCCAATGAATATCTGAGCGCTATGTGACAGGCTCGATGGCACAGCTGTGACCAAAGTGACTAGAGGATAAGGGAGATTTTGAATCTCTGCACACACTTTTGGACACTGGACACTTTTGGATTGTGTGAGGCCCAATGAATATCTGAGCGCTATGTGACAGGCTCGATGGCACAGCTGTGACAAAAGTGACTAGAGGATAAGGGAGATTGGATTGCTTTTAAAAAAGCAGTTTGCGGAGCAGTGGGTAAACAGCAATGCCAGCCTGTCAGGAAGCCTTAAAAGGCAGCCCAACAACCAACACCACTGATACACCACAATATAGCCTCCCCTTGCACTGCACACACAGTGACTGGTGTGTTGTGCAGGCCAAATTGCTAGCAGCAGAAGCAGTTTTTTTTTCTTCTCAGCAGGACAAAAAAAAAAAATTGGGAATGCTTTTAAAAAAGCAGTTTGTGGAGCAGTGGGTAAACAGCAATGCAGGAATGTCAGGAAGCCTTAGAAGGCAGCCCAACAACCAACACCACTGATACACCACTATATAGCCTCCCCTTGCACTGCACACACAGTGACTGGTGTGTTGTGCAGGCCAAATCGCTAGCAGCAGAAGCAGTTTTTTTGTCTTCTTCCCTGCCTAACGCTCTCCCTACAGAATCAGCAGCAACCTCTCCCTATACTGAGATCGGCAGAAGTAAGATGGCGGTCGGCGTGCACGCCCTTTTATACCCCCTGTGACGCCCACCAAAGCAAGCCAATCACTTGCATGCCCTTCTGAAAGATGGTGGTGACCCCTGCCTATGTCATCACGTTGCCCACAGTGTCCGTGGATCCTGATTGGCTGAAAAAGAGCGCAAAACAAACTTTTGAAACGCGACTTTGGCGCGTAAGTCGCCGACCTCGTGGCCGACCTCATCCTAGGGTCGGGTTTCGTTTCATGAAACCCAACTTTGCCAAAAGTCGGCGACTTTTGAAATTTTTCGAAGCCTAAATATTGATTTAATTTGGATTTCTCTTTTTCTTCATTCTGGCAGCAAGATGGCTTAGTGTTTAGCACTGTTTATTTGCAGACCTGGGATCCTGGATCCCACCAAGGGTAATATCTGCAATGAGTTGTATGTTCTCCCTATGTTTGCGTGGGTTTCCTCTGCCAAGTTCTCCGGTTTCCTTCCACACTCCAAAGATATACTGATAAGGAGATTGAGAGCCCCAAAGGTAGGCAGTGAGGATAATGTATGTAAAGTGATAGGAAATATGATGGTGCTTTATAAGCAAAGCATAATAAATGCAAAATGTACTTTGTATTTTGTTCATTTATAAAAAAGAATCTATTAGCACCTCTCTTTGTGAAAGCATTCCTACTTGCAGTATTTTTTCACATCTGCTTACTTTTGCACATAGCTATATGTACGGTATGGAGCATTATATGGGGCCCATTATACTGTATGAAACAATATATAGGGGCCATTATACTGTATGGAGCATTATATGAGGTCTATTATACTGTATGGAGCATTACATGTGGCCCATTTTTTCTGTATGGAGCAATATATGGGGCCTATAATAGTGTATGGAGCGATATATGATGCCCATAATACTGTATGGAGGACTATGTGGTGCCCACAATACTGTAAGGAGAACTATGTGGTGCCTATGATACTGTATAGAGGACTTCATGGTACCCGTAATACAGTGTGGAAGACTATGTGGTGCCCATAATACTGTATGGAGCACTATGTGGTGCCCATACAACTATATGGAGGACTATGTGGTCCCCATAATACTATATGGAGGACTGTATTGTTAGGTCCAAAATTTGTGTGACTGCAGAATTTTGAATTCTCCCAGGGCTCTGTGCACTGACAAGATTCATCGGTTTCTAAGCTATTGTACAATTTACAATAGATATCACTGATGTATTATAAGAAGAAAGTGAAATCTTTGGCATTGTACTACAACACTTATATTTCTTATCTGTGCATCAAGAATCGTGTTATTTGTTAAATGGGCCTACTAAGACTCTTTCATCCAGCGCCCACGAAAACCTGGAGCCAGCCCTACTGATAGGGAATCTATCTTGTGAGCACTAATGGGTATCTTGATGATGTCTGTAAAGTGTTGTGAATTTAATGGTGCTATATAAAATAACTAAGCGATTGTGCATTAATTTTAGCTGTATTGGTGTGAATGAAAGTTACAACAAGATAACCCCTAAAAAGTGGAATGTTTTTTCTAGTGGAGGCCCTAGATAATGACGCTCTCATTATCTTTCCTGAATTGAGAGTCCTCAGTGGTTGATACCTTTTAATGGCTAACTGAAAAGATGGTAACACATTGCAAGCTTTCGAGACTACTCAGGTCTCTTCATCAGGCTAGACTAATACAAAATCTGAAGAGTCACATATTTATGCACAATACAACACAGAAAAAATGCAATAGATGAGACAAGTGATGTGAAGCAGAACTATCAATATGGGAGAGGGAGAAACATAAATATTGGACCAGTACATAGATAAGGAGTCCGGATGTTTTATAGTCCTCTGATTGGGGTCTCCTAATGTGTTGTGATGCCCCCACAAGGTCTTGGAAGCAAATTCCTTAGTTGATGTAAAAGGAATTTAATATAATGTGTATGTGTGCTGTAATGCAGCCACATTAATAGGATTAGTGAACCAATGATCACAAAATACATGAGTTTTCCAGAGAAGCCAGGATTTTGTTGCTCACAATGCGTGTATCATTAAAGATTTCATGCTGAACAATTTTCTATATATCACTGACTACAAATTCTTTGTTCATTGCACTCTGCATTGGTGCAAAAGAAACAGATTAAGAAAAATGTAAAATTTGATACTGCAAAGGTATATTTTTTCTTTTAAAATTCAACACGGCAGCTGAAAACCAGTAATTATAATGATCATTAGTAAAATTATTGTCACTATTATTTTATGATCATCATCCTAGATTATAACGAAGCAAGCTATTATTCTACATGGGATAAAATACTTTTTCATATCAACTTCTAAATACTAAATTGCATCTTAACACCTTTGCACATTCGTATGACATCCCCATAAATAACAAATGAGCTCATTACTATGCATATTGTTAAGTGAATGCAAAATCAATTATTAATCAAATAATCCCTATGAGCTGGGAAAGGTTTACTCTCAACACTATGGAAATGTATGCAGAGAAGGTATTTGCCTGGGGTACTTATTTTGCTTTCTCTATTACTCATTTATTTTAAAAACTAAACTGTATTTCCGCCTTTATTGGTTGGAACAAGTTGTATACAATAGGAGAGAATTCCAGTGGCGTAGGTGGTGCCAAAGCAGTGGGCTTCCTAATAGATCACTTGAAGTAGCAACACTGTATTAATTTAATTCAATTTTAGTTCTACATTTACAAAAAAAATTATCCTCATGGTAATGCAAATGATATAAAGAGCAACTTTTTTAACTACTCCGTGACCTCCCATAGGATTTACATGTCCGGGCAGTCCCCCATCCTACTCTGCAATTATGTTCTAATAGGTCACTGCATAGTAGCACAGCCATTGTGTAATTGCGGGAGTGTCAATCTGTCTGTCACACACAGCCAAAGTCCCCACAGGGAAGGCACAGAGAGTTTATTAGGAGACCCAGACAGCTCTATTTCCCTTGTAACTGGGACTAATATACCAGCCCAGTTACAAGGGAAATAATATGAATATAAAAATATTTCTGTAATAAACTGCAGGTACTGAGGATGTCACCATGGATCCGAGACAGACCAAGAGTTAAAGGTTTATTTACAGGGATTTTCTCTCCACGCAGGGAGGAACAGAAGGGGGTTAAATGTGACAGTGTAAAACAGTAAAGCAGCACAGTGGAACTGAAGAAAGCAATAAAACAGTAATGCAGCATTGAAACCTTTAAACTGAGAAAATTATAACTTATCAGTCCGGGGAAAGCTTGATTGAAGAGTCTACTTCTCCCACATTGGCACAGACAACAGCGCCGCTAGCAGTCTCTACTCTGAATTAAATTGGGCCCTCCAGGGCTTAAAGCAAGAAGCAGGGAGATGATGTGAACCTGAATCTTCCCTGCTCTGAATCTCTGTATGCTACCCCGCCTGTCTCTCCGCAGGAACGATGCTACGCTTACTGTGAAGTCTCCTCCACACTCAGGGGCTCTGGCTTGTCACCGCGGTCCCTGGTACTGCACACTCGTGTCACTGTCTCTGCATTGTCAGAGGGAAGTCTCCTCTAGTCACGGAGGCTACCGAGTCCACATACTCACATACGGTGCTCTCAACACCTCGTCCTTCAGTCTCAGTCCCTTGAAGGGGGGTTCTCTCTCTTTGGGAGCGCAGTGCTGCGGCCTGCTCTCTGTCTTGCGCACTCTGCTCTCTGTCTGGCTCACTCTGCTCTCTGGCGCGCTCTGCTTTCGCACCCTCACCCTGTACAGCTTCCTGTCCACCGCCCCTTTCATCTGGTCACTGCCCCCCACGGTCACATGGTTCAGTTGGTCCGGGCCAGAAAGTCTTCCCCACGGCAACCCTGCTGTCTGGCTAGGTGGTTCCGGACACGGAGCAGGAGAGGTAACCCCTTTTAGGTTCTTTCTCTTCACCCCCTTACATTTCAATACAATATTTAAATGCCCCCCAAAGATCGTTTATGACAATAATAGGGGCACAATATGCAAAAATGAATGAAATATAAATACATTAAAAAAATAGGAAAAATTAAATAAATAAAAATACCATTATCAAATCACTGTTACTATTCCCACCCCCATAAAAAAGTGTGCACAATATAAAAATATTAGTTATAGAGTGGAACACAATTTGTAAATGTGTTTTAGCTTTCCTGTGTAGTCATAAAAAACCGAACCACTTATTACCTTTATTTTTTCCACCAATAAAGCCCTATATCAGCAAAAAATAAACAATATGCATCATAAAAAAAGACACACAAACTAGTTGAATATCCAAGTGAGATATGTTTTTACATATCTTTAAACCCAATGTATGAAAAAAGAAACAAAAATGTGCCTGGTTAGGAACAGGGGTAAACAGCCTGGTCTTGAACTGATCACCGTAATCTATTTTTTTCTCTCAGTTTCTTTCTCATTTTGTGCAAATAGAAGTTGCTTTAATACATATACTTATTACATTCTTTGTAATGTAATATATATTCATATATTTTATATTTAATCAAGAAGTGATGGAGAATTGAGGTACGCATATGAGTATCTGGTACAATTCAAGAAGTTCCACGCCAGCATTAGAACAAAGCAAAGGTGGTGTTGATCTATGACATGCCTTTGATTGGGGATTGTCTGTCTTAAGGGCAGTTTAGTAGTTCCATTTAAGAACATATGGTCCTGGTTTACGTCAGCTATTTTTTAAAAATAGTAATATCTGTTGTATTAAGCTATGTTTGGAATGTATTAAGTCAGTGAACATGATTCTTCATACACCGCCCAGATACCTACGGTAAACAAGAACGCTTTCATGTCATTTTTCTGCTGACGTCAACAATAATTACTGATCAAAAGAAAACCTATCATCAAAAGTTATTTTTTATGTTGTTGTCATTTTTCTAAAAACTTTTTGAAGTGCGGGTATGTTATTTTGTTGGATTTCACAATATAATTTGCATTTTTGCAATTTGCTGTATACAAGCATAATAATGTTCCCTTCCAGATGAGTATGAGGGAGAAAAGGATTGGGCATATTGATTACAACACCCAATCCTTTCATTTCACCAGGAAACATGTCACCTCCCGGTGTCTTACAGTGGCATACTTCCAGGTTCGGACTGGCCCACAGGAGAACAGGAGAATCCTCCGGCGGGCCCCTGTGCAAGAGTGGGTCATCACCCTCCTATATGAGCAGTACTTGGGAAAATACACTTGATTCACTATGTACAGACAAAGGCAGCATCTTATTAATTTAATAATCAACACAGTTCATTGCTATAGACATTTGTGAATGAGAGGATAAAGTCACAGTTGCGTTTAGCAGAAAAGTGGGGCCCTGGATTTGATGTTACTGGTGGGCCCTTGACATCCCAGTCCGACACTGCTTCCCAATTGAAATCACATGAATTCTCGACTAAGGTGAAGCATACACTTGTAGGAGTAGTCGGGAGACAGAGAAAGCTAATGAGTGTTTGGCCAACTGCTATCTAGGGCGTATTGGTACTTGTAGTCTCACTTTGTGAGATGAGTTTTGTTCTGCAATAAAATGAGTGACACTTTAAAACTGGACCCAAGATTTTGTGCCTCTGTGCATTCTGCTTAATGAGAACCTGTCAATGTTGTAATTACATTGAAAGTAATCCTAACGTAAGATTTGGAAACTTTCCAATCTAATTTATTAAACTATATGAGGTGGAAAACATTACAAATTTACATTCCGGATTCATAAAAGGAGCATATAATATTTAAATGGGACATCTAATGCTCGCCACAAAATTTGCCAGCAAACACTGTCAGCAGTTCTAGCAACCTTTCAGAGATTAGTTAAACTGCATAATATTTTTCTTGTCTTACTTAGTCCAAGAATCTACTGAAAGAAATGAATTAAGATAATCATTTAGGGCTTCAAGAAATATAAAATTTCAACTTTTTTTTATCTGAAACTCCGTTGTCTGAATGGGTGATACTGTTATGGAAGCCTGTATTCTGTCTATATTACTGTTGATAAAGGCTGTTAAAGGAGTATTTCTCATGTTATGAAATTGGTATAGTTTGTAATTGACTTGCTTTTCCTATCTGCTGTTATTCTCCTGCTATGAGAGCTTTTATCTTACATAGTGTGCAACGTGTTGCAAAGGAGAATGACCCCCAGAGGCTGGCTCAGCATGGACAGTAGCTACATTTCAGTCTGAGGAATTAACTCATTAGATCTCAGCCACCTTTTTCCAGGCTATTGATTTCTATAAAGTAGCTGCTCACCTCTTTAACCCTCCCTGTCAGCTCCTGACTTGTTATCAGTCCTGCAAAATCTATACTTCATCCCCCACCATAGAAAGTTTTCAGTTGAGCTGTACCTGCACTTCAAAGGCCCTGCTATTTCTGTACCCATATATAGTGATGACAATGTAGGCACCAGAATAAGCACTGAAGTTAATGTGTCACAGTAGCATAATGAATGAAGCTACTGAAGTGTCGCTCAAAAGTGCCACAAGCCGGCGTTCACAGGAGGATCATAATGACAGGCACAGGGATCTTCAGCGGACTTTTGACTGTCATGAGTAACCATCGATACCCTGCGATCATGTGACGGGCTGATGGAAGCGTGGAATGACACGCACCCCTCTGGCACATGTGAAATCCAGCTATCGGAGATTTAACAGTTTAACAGCAGCAGGCGAAGCACCACTCCACCCATGGAAGTTAAAGACACATGACAGCTTATTAAATCAACTGTCATGTGCGGGGAAAGATGGCAGGCTCAGCTCTGGATCCTGCTTCAAAGTCAGGGACACGACATATGAATATAAATATACGTCATTTGTCGTGAAGAAGTTAAGAAGATATCTTCATAATGGAGGCCTTGCTTAATTAATTAATTAAGGTGTTTTGATAATAAAAATACTATAAGGGAATTGTAATTATTTTACTGCCTACCATTGCAATGGTTGTCTCGTCTTCTTAAATGGATAAAATAAAACAAACAACTTTGCAATTTATCAACTTTGAGTTATGCACCTGGGTGAAGTATTGTATATTTAATTTAGCCAATTAAATGCTCAGAATTAAACTGAGTCTATCAGCATAATATAACAATTCAAACCAAGCACAACAATTCAAACCAAGCCCACTTGGCGTGGACAAACAATTTTCTATATCCTGCCAATGAAATAAGAGAGGGCGGAGATAGATGCAAAAGCGGAAGGTGGGAATATGCACTGTTTGGCCATGCTAAAAGTGCTTGGTTTGAGCAGTCATTTTGTGATGATAGACTTTCCTTAAGGTAGTGTATTTGCCTTGTGGGAAAAATAAAGAAATTAAGTAACATTATTTCTGTAACGTTACTGGGCTATGTATACACACAGAATAGACATTGCGCAGTGTGCTCCGCGCTAACCAGTATATGTGCTGCCTCTGGCCCTTGCATTTATGTAGGAAAAGGAATTACAGTTTCCAGAGAGATGTTCAACCTCATCACACAAATCAATTGTTACAGAGGCCACTTTTCCATTCCCCAGAGACCAATTATGCTACTTATTTAGTGCTGTGACATTTGGTTTCCCACATATTGAAAGTTTGAAAGATCCAATACCGCACACTTGATGTATCCTGTGTTATCTCTGTAATTCAAAATGAGACAATGTCTTCCCCACTACATGTTAAAAACGCAGCTATATTTTTTTTTCTATCCATTCCAGCAACAAGAAAAACTGGGTGGCATGAGAGATAACGCGAGTGTGTGTTCTCTTTAGGGATGTAGCCTGAAGTCCTAAATGAAATGAGTTTGATAGTATCAGCGTGGTCTCCAGTGTGCACTACAGGTTTGAGCTGGAGGAATAATTCCACAGTTAGACATGATTGATGGCCTTTGTTTAGGAGAAGACTGAAAGTGAACTAACATACCGACCAAATTGCATCACGCCACTAAAGAACATGATCCCTGCAGATCAGGGTTATATTACTTGATGAACTCATATTATAGCTTTTTGCTACTTGCTTGCTTCCTGCTGAGATAGAAAAAGCTTTGCTACAAAGCACATAAGTTGAATCGTCACTTTTTATCTATAGAGACACAAATAAATGCTATTTTGCTGTAATTCTCCAAATGTAGTACTGCCTCAGTTATTGCTCACTCGTTAAATAATAAAGCATGGGGTGTCAGTACGTAACGTGACATGCAAAGTTTTCTCACCTTCAATTTAACCATCATCTTTTAAGATGCCATATAATTTTGGAAACGGCCTTTGGAAATGATGTCAAGCATATTTTTGTGATTGGTTTTCATTAGGAAACAAGGATTTTTTTTTCCTAGACAGTATATTAAACCTCCACCTGCAGTTGATGTGTATATTCTACTTCAGTTATAGAGGACTTCCCAACGTAGACATCAATGACTTATCACTAGGATATACAATCAATGTTTGATCCTGGTTGTGTGCAAAAGCCAGGATCTCCACAATGGCCTCATTCAAAAGGGTCATGACCGTTCAAGCCAGTCTTTGACGAATTGCTATCGGCCAGTCAATGTGTCCATAATCATAGTAGAGCCTGATTCAGAGTGAGCATCTTCAGGAATAAGCTGGGCCACTGCTTGTCACTGAAGTCTAGAACATTGCTTTGGGTTCCTGAAGTTGGACACCTACATATTAGTACTCTTGCTATAAATGTTTAAGAATATTTCAGTTCATCGACTTGTATAGACTCTTGCATTCATATGGTCACTCTTTTTGAACTCTTTAGTGACTCATAAACTTATATTTGGCTGTTTCCTAACTTAACTTGCTTCTAATCCCAACATGCCCCAAGATGCATGATCAGAGATTTTAAACAAACATGGAATAGAAAATATATTCATGATACCTTGACGGATGATATCCATCATCAACCTGTCACTCATAGTATTCCATTTTGAAAAAACAATGTATAAATTAACAAATACTTTTACTTTACTGGATTGCAGTGATTAATGCTTCTGTTGGATCCTAATTGTTAGCAATTTGTCAAACATAGACTCCTATGTTAATATAATGTATATATGTTGAATTATCGATTTGTATTGGATTTCACAAGATTAACATCACATAATAGAGAGGAGATGGAGCTGACAGCTTGGTGTGAGCACGGAGATCCAACTGAAAGAGAGTTATACTTATGGCTTGTGTCTCTAACTTGAACCTTCTATATTTTACTAGAAAGAAGTGCTAGAACAAAGAGTGCCATTTTCTGTAAGCTGCTTCTAAAAGCAGTTTACAACTGCACGATGAAACAAACAGAATTAAATAGCTGATTGTGATGGTGAAGTAGAGCTGTCTTGCAGAAGTGAAGGATAAAGATTTTAGTAATTACTACGTGGGGAGTAAAGGTTGTGGACAGTGTAGGGATTGAGAAGAGGAGGGAAAGGAGAGCGACTGCACAAGCAGTTCACAGCTAGTAGAAGCAAACTCTTGCCCCGTGTTTCTGTGATTCGTCTCTGCTTCTCTGTTACTAGAGATGGATTAACTTAACAACAGGCAGTGGACAACAAGATGCAGAGGAGGAAGACACCTAATGATCTACATGTTAGGGCATTTTTATAGGGTAAAATATAATTTTCAGTAACTATTTTTTTGCAATGTTGATACTAAATACACTGGCTATTAAATGCAGATAAATTTATTGAAAGGACAGGGACCATTTAAAGGTGTACTCACCTGTCTATGTGTAGGGAATTATTTTTCTTTTCAATTTGTTGTATGGTCTTGCCACAACTAGGCAGTTTTTTATAGGTTTGCTACAGATTTCACTCTGTACATGAAAAAGGTTGAAATTCATGGTGATTTTTGATTCTCTTTGTTAATAACGAAGTTTGAGAATGGTTCAAGATACTAGCATAATTCTAAATGACAATCAACATAATAGCCTTTTGTTTTTGTCATGTGTATTACTATGATGTGAGTTCTCTAATTTAACTATCCTTATTTTTTCCCCACCACTCGTCCTTACCTCTTCCTTCTCCCTCTACCCCCTATACCTTCCCATAAATTTCTTAAGTTATATTAAATGGAAGCAATGCAGCTTTATAATGGTTAAAATGTTAATAAAAATATTGGAAAAGAAATTAATGGTGATTTAAAAATTTGGACCACATCAGTGTCCATGCTGAAAATTTTCCAGAATGTACAGTAGATGAAATTAATAAAATCTTTACATTATTTCTACTGTGTCCTAAGGTAGGTTTTTGCAGCCAAATCCTTGTTCAAAATCTGCCATAAATTTGCTAACATATCCATAGAAAAAAGATGATTAAAAGGCTTATTTTACTAATATGAAAAAAGACTTTATTGTTTAGAACCATAGATAAAATACTACATATCACCAATTAGGGGAATAAGGGGAAGTAAACATACACATATGTATATTGTGATTACGCCTCTAAAAAAGAGGCCCCTTGAAGAAGGCAGGTCCGAAACGCGCGTCGGGGCGGACGCGCTATCCAGACACCGGAGCACCTCCTGACCGCCACTGCCGGTAATAATCATTATAGTATGGACGTTGCCCCCTGTACATATAGCGGCCATTTGTTGGCGGTATTATAGATAGCATTATGGGTGATTAGTCAGGATAAGTGGCTGCATTTAGGCATCACTCCATATATGTTTACTACTATAAATGATAACGTCTATTATTTATAACGGCTATTTTTTAGCGGTGGATGCTTAATACAATAGACATCTATAATATGGGCTCTTTATATTATGTTGCAGTATGTGAGGATATAATATTGTATGGTTAATTACTTATTCCCTTTGAGGCTGATGTACTATTTTGAGTAAAACTGCCATTTCTAGATAGCCATATAATTGGAGTTGTATAACAGCCTATATTTTCCAGGTGCTGGATGTGTGCGTCTTTTCTAGATGTGTAATCACAATATACATATGTGTATGTTTACTTCCCCTTATTCCCCTAATTGGTGATATGTAGTATTTTATCTATGGTTCTAAACAATAAAGTCTTTTTTCATATTAGTAAAATAAGCCTTTTAATCATCTTTTTTCTGTGGATATGTTATGTATTTGATGATAGGCGTTATTAATCCGAGTGGATACATGGGGACTATAATTAATTATATACAATAATTGTTACCATGTGTCCTAGTCATACTTGGCATATTCGTAAATTTGCTAAGCATACCATTACCTTAAACTTTAAACTTATATATAACAACCAATAATTGAAAATATGACCCCATATCACAGTCATACAGATAACAAATCTTGAAGGTACCCAAAATATGTCACATCAAGGGTTTTTATTAATGTATTAATTGTTTGTTGTGTTTTAGTGAATTATACAATAAAGATTGATGTTAACAATTGATTTAATTCAATAGATATTATTTACTGCTCTAATTGGTGGTAATAGGCTTGATTTATACTTCTATATGATCATTTTTTGGTCCTGTTAGTATCAAGAATCAACATCTTGTTTTTAGTGAGCCTCCTGGCGATACAATCTAAAATTATATTTAACTACTAATGTGCATTATAGCAAGTATAATTTTTATCAGATTGTTCAACAACCCTTTTGACTTTTGAAAACTTTTAGGTTTGGATAACCTCCAAATTTTGTTTTGACTGACAGCCAGGCTAACATATCATCAGCTTGAAGTGACCCATCCCAGGGCTAGCCCTGAGTTTGAGTTGTGATTGACAGTGTCATTTTTATTCCAAAAAGGGAAATACAAATTTTCTTTTACTTTTTCTTATATTTCTACATAGGAATAGAAAAAATTAAACAAATTTGACACCGAAGAAATAAACTGTATAAATATCAAGTACCAAATTAAATAGTTTTGCTGAAAAATTTGATTATACTTACTGTTATATTTGACTTTTTTATTCACCGTTTCCTCTTTTGGATTGCTTTATTTCTTATGAGGTTCCTAGTTTATTTTTAGAAAGAACCTTTGCAACAGTTAAATCAGATCTCTCATTTGCTCAAAAAAAGTAGCTAAATACTTTAACAAATCCCCGAAATCTCTCGATTCTGCCACTCTTTTCTATTTTGTGCTACATCACTTCATTGTAGAGATATTCACATTTGTTACTTTTGGGACGCGCTATGTGAAATTTCTGCTTGTGCTGCAACTGGGCGTTTCTTCAGTCTTCTCTGGAGGCATGGACTTTCACCCCTCCATACCAGATGCTGCCTACATATCTCAGCTCGACAGCTGATTTAGCAGTCTAGCAGTTTAAGACACTGCTGAGTTGTAGGAGGGGTGAAAGCAAAGGTTCTCAGAAAAGACTGTAGAAATGTATAGTTCATCTGCAAGCAGAGATTTCACATGCTGCGCTGTAAAAGCAACAAATATGAGCATCTCTGCAATGGAGTGACGTAGTGCAAAATGGAAAAGAGCAGAAGGATTTTCACAAGTGACAAAAGAATATTCAGGATTGAGAGTCCTCAGTGGTTGATACCTTTTAATGACTAACTGAAAAGATGGTAACAAATTGCAAGCTTTCGAGACTACGCAGGTCTCTTGATCAGGCTAGACTAATACAAAATCTGAAGAATAACATATTTATGCACAAGATGTTAAATATGTAATTCTTCAGATGTTGTATTAGTCTTCGCCTGATGAAGAGACCTGAGTAGTCTTGAAAGCTTGCAATGTGTTACCATCTTTTCAGTTAGCCATTAAAAGGTATCAACCACTGAGGACTCTCAATTCTAAATATTCTATCTACTGGCTAACACGGTACAAAGATATATATCTTTCCTGTGTCACAAGTGACAAGTCCTTTTTAAGCTTACTATACATATAAATCAAAATTAGTTTGAGCCTGGACCCAGTGTGCATGTTCATGATGTGGTTGTCAGAAATAGCAGTTGATTGGCTTCACATTGGCTGAAGTTTTAGGAGCTGGAGAGGGGAGGCAGAATGTAGCCCAGCATAACAAGGCAGGTTGATATAATTTTTTAATCACCCCTGAGTTGTATACTTTAGTAAATAATTGCATTCCTCATAGAATAACAATTCTGGAGTATCTTTTCTTATAACTTTGCATTCAACTTTTATTCTGGTATTCCTTCTAAAAATGTATGAATACATTGCCAAATGTTTTGCACAGTTATATTTCTCAAAAGGGAATCAAACAAACTGCCTATGGAGACATGCTCAACTTTTATTTCCCATTTGTCAAATATTCATAAATTTAGATTAATTTCTAGGAATAACAAAGGAAAAGTACAACTCCGAGTTCTCCTGCAATATGCTCCCATAATTGTCACATATGAGGAACACAAGTAGTTTACTAAAATACCATAGACCTTATGGCTATGTAGTGATTGCATTACATGATTGTCACTATGGAAAAAAGGAAACAATGACATCTGAGAGGTCAAGATAATTTAGAAACAGCTTGAAAAGTCTTTACTGAACTCTTATTTTAAGAGGACTTGCTCTTTATAGCTAAAGCTCGTGGGAACTTTTTATGAACTCATATATTTGGTAAGTTTTTATTCTGCAAGTAAAAATGTACAGTGTTCCTTATTGATCCATTAAGATTAGACAGAAGAAACATGTAAAGTATTTATAATGAAATATGCCAAACCTAAGGTAACAGTTCTCACTCCTGCATTGTTTACTGTTTCCTAAACGGAATAAAATTACAAGTTTCCTTGATATCACAAGCAAGTGCATTGTTTACTGCTTCAATAATGTCATCGTACCAGTAATAAAAGTATATGGTGTGATACGTCTCATTGCCTAGCCCATTGGTGAAATTGCCAACAACCATTTTATCTTCCGGAAAGGTAAATCGACTGCACAGGCTATCATTTAAGGTAGCAACACTATCTAACCAAGAATTTATTTCAATTTTATTTGCTGCAAACTATCACTGTACTGGAGGGATAAAATATGTGAACAATATATCAGGTACTAGGTTTTCAGCCCAAAGGCACATACTGAGGTGAAGGTTGATCGTCAAGTGGCAGTCTAATGTCAGCTCTGAAGGAAAAACATTCTATTTTATTTCTTAAATTATCTGTGACTTCTCATCTGGAATAAAGGTGTTATAGTTTAGTCTTCAGGAAACAAAGTCTCTGCTGACTAGAGCTGCTGATACATATTCATAAACATATGCACACATTATTTCATACACAAATCTAGGTATATATACAGGTATACACATAATCATATATGTATGAAATATATCTTTATATATATATATCTACATATAAACAAATATGTAGCTATATGGGATAGATAGATGGATAGATAGATAAATAGATAGATAATAGATATGGGATAGATACAGGTGCTTCTCACAAAATTAGAATATCATCAAAAAGATAATTATTTCAGTTCTTCAGTACAGTACAAAAAGCGAAACTCATATATTATATAGAGTCATTAAAAACAGAGTGATCTATTTCAAGTGTTTATTTCTGTTAATGTTGATTACTATGGCTTACAGCCAATGAAAACCCAAAAGTCATTATCTACCGATAGGTTGTTTTAAAGTATAAACAGCACTTATTGAGTCACAACAGCGAGATCTCTATATAACCTGCGGTAATCTCACAGTGAGACTGCAAATGTCACCATGGAACGTTGTGGGAAGTCGCACAGCATGCCGCGTTCCCGCAACTCAAAAGTTCATATTCAAATTTTGCTTAAAAGTTGGGTCTTTTACAGGCAGTTTAGGAAAACATTTCTTTCTTATTTTAAATTGCAAATATATAGAAAAGTACTGAGTATGGGGCAGCCTATTATTTTACTAAATAAGATAGGTAGTCACATACCGGAGAGATAGGTACTTTTTAAAGAAGGCAAGAACAACATCTTCCAGAAAAAGAGGAAATATTGTCCTTTGTCATTCACCCCTTCTCATAAGTACATACAGGTGCTTCTCACAATATTAGAATATCATCAAAAAGTTAATTATTTCAGTTCTTCAAATACAAAAGTGAAACTCATATATTATATAGAGTCGTTACAGAGTGATCCATTTCAAGTGTTTATTTCTGTAAATGTTGATGATTATGGCTTACAACCAGCGAAAACCCAAAAGTCATTATCTCAGTAAATTAGAATACTTTATAACACCAGCTTGAAAAAATGATTTTAAAATCCGAAATGTTGGCCTACTGAAATGTATGTTCAGTAAATGCACTCAATACTTGGTTAGGGCTTCATTTGCATCAATTACTGCATCAATGCGGCGTGGCATCGAGGCAATCAGCCTGTGGCACTCCTGAGGTGTTATAGAGGCCCAGGTTGCTTTGATAGCAGCCTTCAGCTCATCTGCATTATTGGGCCTGGTGTCTCTCATCTTCCGTGTGACAATACCCCGTAGGTCAGATGAGTTTGCTGGCCAAACGAGCACAGTGATACTGTTGTTTTTAAACTAAGTATTGGTACTTTTGACAGTGTGGACAGGTGCCAAGCCTTGCTTTTCAGCTGAGGGAAGCATGAAGTGCTCTAAAATTTTCTAGTTGACAACTGCACTGACTTTGGTGTTGATAGAACACAGTGGACCAGCATCGGCAGATGACATGGATCCCCAAACTATCAATGATTGTAGAAACTTCACACTAGACCTCAAGCAGCTTGGATTGTGTGCCTCTCCACTCTTCCTCCAGACTCTGGGACTTTGATTTCCAAATGAAATGCAAAATTTACTTTCCTTGTAGCGTGTGTTAAGTGACTGCCTTCTGGACATCTGTCAAGTCAGCAGTCTTCCACATGATTGTGGAGCCTACTGAAACAGACTAAGGGACCTTTGTAAATAATAATAAAAATCTTTATTTTTATATAGCGCTAACATATTCCGCAGAGCTTTACACTTTGCACACGTATAAGAAGCCTTTGCAGGAGTTTTTTGTTAATTTTTCTAATTTACTGAGATAATGACTTTTGGGTTATCATTGGCTGTAAGCCATAATCATCACCATTAAGAGAAATAAACACTTGAAATAGATCACTCTGTTGGTAATGTGTTATGATTCGGTCACCGAGGAGGATTACCGGGGAATTAGCTAAGCAACCAGGAAGCCAGAAAGGTTGGCAACTTAGCGGATTGCAGACCCCTAAACCTACTGTAACAACACAACAAGCATTAGCCGTGGGACGTGCCTACGATGACCTAGACGCCTCAGCACAGCCAAAGAGTTAACTATGCCTAAAACAAGAAAGGGGAAAGCTAAACTTCCCCAGAGTAGAACCCCAAAGGAATAGATAGCCCCCAAACATATATTGTCGGTTAGACAAGATGGGGCACAAACCCAGGCAGAAACTAGAGTGAGCAAATGATAATAATAATAATAATAATAATAATAATAATAATAAATTTTATTTTTATAGCGCCGACATATTCCGCAGCACTTTACATTTCAGAGGGGATTTGTACAGACAATAGACATTACAGCATAACAATAATCACATACAGTAGATTATAACAAATACCAAGAGGAAAGAGGGCCCTGCTCACAAGCTTACAGTCTATGAGGAAAGAGGTAGACACGAAAGGTGGGTGGTAACAGTTGCCCTGATTGTAAGGACCAGCCATAATGTTAAGTGTTTGACAGTACAGACACAGAGGGCTAATGGATGCATAAAGCATGTGGGAACATGATGCGGGAAATCTGGTTATGGTAAAACTTTTGGCTGTGCCACACAGGGATAGATTAGGTTAATGTGTTAAGGCGATAGGCCAGTCTGAATAAATGCGTTTTCAGGACACGCTTAAAATTGTGGGGATTGGGGACTAATCGTATTGACCTGGGAAGTGCATTCCAAAGAATTGGCGCGGCACGTGTAAAGTCTTGGAGATGGGAGTGGGAGGTTCTGACTATTGTGGATACTAACCTCAGGTCATCAGCAGAACGGAGGGCACGGGTAGGGTGGTATACTGAAACAAGGGAGGAGATGTAGGGTGGTGCTGAGCCATGGAGGGCTTTGTGGGTGAGGGTAATAAGTTTATACTGAATTCTGGAGTGGATGGGTAGCCAGTGTAATGACTGGCACAAGGTAGAGGCATTGGTGTAACGATTGGTGAGGAATATGATCCTGGCTGCAGCATTCAAGACAGATTGGAGAGGGGAGAGTTTGGTAAGAGGGAGGCCGATTAGAAGAGAGTTACAATAGTTGAGACGAGAATGAATAAGAGAAACAGTAAGAGTTTTTGCAGAGTCAAAAGTAAGAAAAGGTCGAATTCTAGAAATGTTTTTGAGGTGCAGATGACAAGAGCGAGCCAGTGATCGAAAGTGGGGGGCAAAGGAAAGCTCAGAATCAAGTATGACCCCAAGACAGTGGGCATGTTGCTGGGGAGTAATAGTGGAACCACACACAGAAATAGCAATGTTGGGTATAGGTACATTAGTAGCGGGAGGAAACACCAGAAGTTCAGTCTTTGACAGGTTCAGTTTCAGATATAGTGAGGACATGATGGGGCCCAAACTGTCTAGATAGGACAGGACAGAAAAGATACTGTCTGCAATCACGCAAAAACCCTAAAAAATCCAACACGTCTGATATACAAAAACACTGAGGCCACACGACCTCTCCCCCGCTAGATCAGCATTCTGGTGTGAACTGGAAGCAAAGCAAAAGATACTAATATAACAGGGGATTAGCAATAATGAACAGAATGACATAAGCTGTGACATATGAGCAGGGTCCAGCACAAATCCTAGTGAGGAATAATGCTGAACCCACACAGCAAAGCAGAAAGCAAAGAAAGGCAAAAACTATATCAAATGCAAAAGATTCAGCAAACAAATAACTTATCTGACTGATGCAAGACCAAGGAGGGGAAAAAGCAGACTTCACCATGCAACTGAAGGAAGCTTGCTCACTTAAATCCTCCCATTCTGTAACCCCTGACTTCCAATCATCGTCTTCAGGTGATAGACTTCTGTCAATACGACCAGCTCCACTACCACCAGAGGGAGGCCCGACTCAGAAGTCAGATTAAGAGAGTTCACAACAGTAATGACTCTATATAATATATGAGTTTCACTTTTTGTATTGAAGAACTGAAACAACTTAACTTTTTGATGATATTCTAATTTTGTGAGAAGCACCTGTAGATAGATAAATACAAGAATAGATGATAGATTGATAGATAGATACAGGGATAGATAGATAGATAGATGGATGGATGGATAGATAGATAGATACAAGGTTGAATGCAAAGATAGGTAGAGGGTTAGATAATAGATAGATAGAAGGATAGATATATGCGAGAATAGATAGCTAGATAGAAGGATGGATAGATACAAGGATAGATGCAAAGATAGATAGATAGATGACTAGATAATAAAAAGATAGATAGATACATTTGTGCTCAAAACTTTATATACCCCAGCAGAATATTTGCTTTCTTAGCCTTTTTTCAGAGAATATAAATCATAACACCAAAACTTTTTCTTCACTCATGGTTAGTGGTTGGGTGAAGCCCTTTATTGTCAAGCTGCTGTGTTTTCTCTTTTTAAATCATAATGACAACCCAAAACATCCAAAAGAACTTGGTCAAAAGTTCACATACCCCATTTCTTAATACCGTGTATTGCCCCCTCTAACATCAATGACAGCTTGAAGTCTTTTGTGGTAGTTGTGAATGAGGTTCTTTATTTTCTCAGATGGTAAATCTGCCCACTCTTCTTGGCAAAAAGCCTCCAGTTCCTGTAAATTCCTGAGCTGTCTAGCATGAACTACGAGCTTGAGATCTCTGTTATGAGTGAGTCACCGTAGGAGGCAAAAGCAGAAATACAAGCTACGTCCAGAAAACCAGATAAGTTGGCAACTATCAGATTGCAGACCCCTGAACCTATCAACACAACTAGCAGTAGCCGTGGGGGGTTCCTACGATGCCCTAGACCCCTCGATCACAGCCGGAGAATTAAATAGGCCTAAAGAAAGAAAGGGGAAATCTAAACTGCCCCAGAGCAGACCCCAAAGCAATAGGCAGCCCCCAACATATAATGACGGTGAAGCAAGATGAAAACACTAACACAGACAGAAAGATAGACTGAGCAAAGACAGGGCCCAAAACTGCCTAGATAGGAAAGGACAGGAAGGCTGCTGTCTGCAATCTGCCAAAACCCTATCAAAGACAAAAGCCAACAAGCTGATATGAAAAAAGCCCTGAAGCAGCTAGGCTTCAAAAACTAAATCAGCACTCAGGTAATTTCAGAAGACAGAGCTAAAGGAATTCAGCACACCCCAGCAGGGAATGGCAGAAATCCAGAAAAACAAAGCAAAACAAAGTCAAAGCACCAAAGCAAAAGGCTGAGCAGCAAACGTAGCTTTAGAGGAGCAGGAATTCAGACTGGTCTCCAAGGATCCCACAGAGAAATCACCCGCAGGGCAGAAGGGCGTCGGCAGCCTTATATCCAGTCAGTAACTCCACTCAGTCAGTCATCATCATCAGCCTCAGGTGTTTGATAATCAGGCTCACTACCTTTCTTTACCAGAAGAGGGAGTTCCTCGGGCCTCAGTAATGATGGGGAAAATTAACTCACAACAGTACCTCCCCTTTGAGGAGGGGTCACCGAACCCTCATCTACGCCACCAGGGCGATCAGGGTGAGCCCGATGAAAGGCACGCACCAATCTTTTGGCATGAATATCAGAGGCAGAGACCCAGGAATTATCCTCCTAACCATAACCCTTCCACTTAACCAAATACTGGAGTCTCCGTCTAGCCAGATGGGAATCCAGTACTTTCTCTACCTCATATTCCATGTTACCGTCAACCAATACAGGGTCTAGAGGTGCCACCCCCGGAACAACAGGTTCAACAAACCTCTTCAACAAAGATTTATGGAACACATTATGGATTTTAAATGTGACAGGAAGAGCCAAACGAAAAGAGACCGAATTAATAATCTCCACAATCTTGTAAGGTCCAATAAATCTAGGCTTAAACTTAGGAGAAGCCACCTTCATAGCAATATTTCTTGATGATAACCACACCATATCACCAACCTTAAACTGGGGACCAATGGTCCTATGTCGGTTGGAAAACCGCTGGGCCTTTTCCTGGGAGAGAGATAACTTATCCACCACTTGGTCCCAGATCTGGTGCATTCTCTCCACCACAGTGTCAACACCTGGGCAGGCAGAGGGCTCCACCTGCCCTGAAGAAAATCGAGGATGAAACCCAAAGTTACAAAAAAAAGGTGACATCAAAGTGGCAGAACTAGCTCTATTATTTAAAGCAAATTCGGCCAAGGGCAAAAATGAAACCCAATCATCCTGATCAGCAGAAATAAAACATCTCAAATATGACTCCAAGGTCTGGTTTGTTCTCTCTGTCTGCCCATTGGTCTGAGGGTGAAAAGCAGAGGAGAAGGACAACTGAATTCCCAGCCTGGAACAGAAAGTTCTCCAAAATCTAGACACAAACTGGACTCCTCTGTCAGATACAATGTTCTCAGGAATCCCGTGCAAACGAACCACCTGTTGTAAAAACAGGGGCACCAACTCAGAGGAAGACGGCAACTTAGGGAGTGGTACAAGATGAACCATCTTAGAGAACCTATCACAAATCACCCAAATAACAGTCATCCTTTGAGAGACAGGCATATCAGAGATTAAATCCATTGAAATATGGCTCCATGGCCTCTTGGGGACAGGCAAAGGCATCAACAACCCACTAGAGCGAGAACACGATTTAGACCGGGAGCATGTCCCACAGGACTGCACAAAATTCCTGACATCACGAGACAAGGAGGGCCACCAAAAAAACCGACTCACCAGATCTCTAGTACCAAAAATACCTGGATGACCAGCCAAAGCAGAGCAATGAACTTCAGACATCACTCTCTTCTTCCACTGGTCAGGAACATACAACTTTCCACTGGGACAACGCTCATGTTTGTCCTTCTGGAACTCCCCCAGAGCACGTCTCAAATCAGGCGAGATGGCAGAGAGAACCACCCCCTCGCCTAAGATGGTAGCAGGCTTGGTCACCACAGGAGAATCAGCAAAGAAACTCCTAGAGAGGGCGTCTGCCTTGACATTCTTCATTCCAGGAAGAAAAGAAAACCACAAAATCAAAATGTGTAAAAAACAAGGCCCACCTAGCCTGTCTAGGGTTCATGCGCTTAGCCGACACTAGGTAAATCAAATTCTTGTGGTCAGTGAGGACCACGACTTGATGCTTAGCTCCCTCCAACCAATGTTTCCACTCCTCAAATGCCCATTTCATGGCCAACAGTTCCCTATTCCCCACATCATAGTTACGTTCAGATGGAGAGAACTTTCGGGAAAAGAAAGCACAGGGATTCATTTTAGATGTTACAGGATCCTTTTGAGACAAAACAGCTCCTGCACCAATCTCAGAAGCATCCACCTCTACCTGGAATGGAAGTGAGACATCAGGTTGCCGCAAAACCGGGGCGGAGGTGAATCTTCGCTTCAGCTCCTGAAAGGAAGAAGCAGCCTCCGGAGACCAATTTAACACATCAGCACCCTTCTTAGTCAAATCAGTCAATGGCTTGGCAATACTAGAAAATTTTGCTATAAATTTCCGATCAAAATTAGCAAAACCCAAAAACTTCTGGAGGGCCTTCAAAGAAGTGGGCTGAACCCAATCGTAAATGGCCTGTACCTTGGCCGGGTCCATTTCAATAGTTGACGGGGACAAAATAAATCCCAAAAAAGAAATCCTCTGTACTCCAAAAAGGCATTTAGATCCTTTGACATACAGGGAATTCTCCCTCAAGATCCGGAACACAGTCCGAATATGTTCCACATGAGAATCCCAATCCTTGGAGAAGATCAAAATATCATCCAGATAGATAATCAAAAATTTATCGACAAAATCTCGGAAAATATCGTTCATGAAGCACTGGAAGACAGAAGGGGCATTAGTGAGCCCAAAAGGCATCACCAGGTACTCAAAATGTCCCTCCGGAGTATTAAACTCCGTCTTCCATTCATCCCCATGCTGAATGCGAATAAGATTATACGCCTCCCTGAGGTCAAGCTTGGTAAACCAGCAAGCACCTTTAACTCTGGAGAATAGATCAGAAATCAGGGGTAACGGATACTGATATTTAACAGTAATTTTGTTGAGGGCACGATAATCAATACAAGGTCTTAATGATCCATCCTTTTTGGCTACAAAAAAAAACCCGGCACCTAAGGGTGACGAGGATGGTCTAATATGACCCTTCTCCAATGCCTCCTTAATATAGGATCGCATAGCCTCGTGCTCAGGTACAGATAAATTGAAGAGCTAACCCTTGGGAAATTTACACCCCGGGCTCAGTTCAATTGCACAGTTATAACTCCTATGAGGAGGCAGAGACGCAGACTCATTCTCACTAAATACATCATAAAAGTCCGCCAAATAATCAGGAACATCATGCGACTGAGGAGAGGTGGAAAACACCAGAGCCTCACTAAAGGCACACCGACAACCCCAACTCACCACAGACACAGATTTCCAATCCAAAACTGGATTATGAATTTGTAACCAGGGAAACCCCAGAACAATAGTATCATGCAGATTATGCAACACCAAAAATCTGCAATTTTCTTGATGGTTTGGGGCGACCCGCATTACCACCTGGGTCCAAAACTGAGGTTTATTTTTAGCCAAAGGAGTAGCACCAATCCCCCTCAAAGGGATAGGCGTCTGCAGAGGTGTCATCGGAAATCCACAACGTTTAGCAAAATCCAAGTCCATTAGGTTTAGGGCTGCTCCCGAATCCACAAAAGCCTTGGCGGAAAATGTGGACAGGGAGCAGATCAGAGTAATAGCCAGAAGAAACTTAGGTTGAACACCCCCAACAGAAAACGTGTGTGCAAAGCGTTTCTCTCGTTTAGGACAGACAGAAATAATATGCGACGCATCTCCACAGAAAAAACACAGCGTATTACGCCTTCTGAACTCCTGACGCTGCTCTCTGGAAAAAACTCTATCACATTGCATAGGTTCAGACATTTGTTCAACAGGTGGCAACACCTCTCGTGCAGCTTTGCGTTCGCGCAAATGCCGATCAACCTGAATGGCTAATGACATAGAATCGTCAAGACCAGAGGGAACAGGAAATCCCACCATAGTATCTTTTACGGCTTCTGACATCCCCTTCCGAAAGAGAGCAGCCAAGGCATTATCATTCCAGGTAGTAAGTACTGCCCACTTTCGGAATTTTTGACAGTACAATTCTGCAGAATCACGACCCTGGTTCAATGCCAGCAGGGTCTTTTCAGCCTGATCAATGGCATTAGGTTCGTCATACAACAACCCCAAGGCCTGAAAAATGCGTTCACATTAGTCAGAATAGGATCATCTGGTTTCAAAGAAAACGCCCAATCCTGGGGATCGCCACGCAGCAAAGAGATGACAATTTTAACCTGCTGCGCGGAGCTCCCTGACGAGTTAGGCTTCAAGGCAAAAAATAATTTACAATTATTTTTGAAATTCAAAAATTTAGACCGATCCCCAAAAAATACATCAGGTGTAGGAATCTTTGGTTCAGCAGCATGTGAATGAGCAAGGTAGGCGGAAATTCCCCACACTTCCGCAGCGAGCTGCTCCACATGATCAGACCATTGAGAGAAAAAAAAAATTCCCCCTACGGCCTCATAGATATAGAGGAAAAAATATACACACCTTTTTGTTTTTTTTTACAATTCTTTCCTGCTATTGAGTACCCTAGGATCTGCGGTATGGCGGGTGATTCTGTTATGAATGAGTCACCGTAGGAGGCAAAAGCAGAAATACAAGCTACGTCCAGAAAACCAGAGAAGTTGGCAACTATCAGATTGCAGACCCCTGAACCTATCAACACAACTAGCAGTAGCCGTGGGGGGTTCCTACGATGCCCTAGACCCCTCGATCACAGCCGGAGAATTAAATAGGCCTAAAGAAAGAAAGGGGAAATCTAAACTGCCCCAGAGCAGACCCCAAAGCAATAGGCAGCCCCCAACATATAATGACGGTGAAGCAAGATGAAAACACTAACACAGACAGAAAGATAGACTGAGCAAAGACGGGGCCCAAAACTACCTAGATAGGAAAGGACAGGAAGGCTGCTGTCTGCAATCTGCCAAAACCCTATCAAAGACATAAGCCAACAAGCTGATATGAAAAAAGCCCTGAAGCAGCTAGGCTTCAAAAACTAAATCAGCACTCAGGTAATTTCAGAAGACAGAGCTAAAGGAATTCAGCACACCCCAGCAGGGAATGGCAGAAATCCAGAAAAACAAAGCAAAACAAAGTCAAAGCACCAAAGCAAAAGGCTGAGCAGCAAACGTAGCTTTAGAGGAGCAGGAATTCAGACTGGTCTCCAAGGATCCCACAGAGAAATCACCCGCAGGGCAGAAGGGCGTCGGCAGCCTTATATCCAGTCAGTAACTCCACTCAGCCAGTCATCATCATCAGCCTCAGGTGTTTGATAATCAGGCTCACTACCTTTCTTAACCAGAAGAGGGAGTTCCTCGGGCCTCAGTAATGAAGGGGAAAATGAACTCACAACAGATCTCCCTGGAGTGGGTCAATGATACTGAGGTCAGGAGACTGAGATGGCCATTCCAGAGCCTACACTTTGTTCTGCTGTAGCCAATGACAAGTCGACTTGGTCTTGTGTTTTCGATCATTGTCATGTTGGAACAACCAAGTACGTCCCATGCGCAGCTTCCAGTCTGATGATTGAAAATTTGCCTCCAGTATTTGCTGATAACGTACTGCATTCATCTTTCCTTCACCTTTGACCAAGTTTCCCGTGCCTTTGTAGCTCACACATCCCCAAAACATCAGCGATCCACCTCCGTGCTTTATAGTAGGAATGGTGTTCCTTTCATTATAGGCCTTGTTGACCTCTCTCCAAATGTAATGTTTATGGTTGTGGCCAAAAAGTTCAATTTTGGTCTCATCATTCCAAATTACTTTGTTCCAGAAGTTTTGAGGCTTGTCTCTGTGCTGTTTTGCATGTTGTAGGCGAGATACTTTGTGGCATTTGATCAGTAATGGCTTTCTTCTGGCGACACGACCATGCAGCCCATTTTTTTTAAGTGCCTCCTTTTTGTGCATCCTGAAACAGCCACACCCCTGGTTTTCAGAGAGACCAGTATTTCAGCTGATGTTATTTGTGGGTTTTTCTTTACTTCCTGAACAAATTTTCTGGCAGTTGTGGATGAAATTTTTGAATGTCTACCTGACTGTGGTTATGTTTTTACAGAGCCCCTGATTTTCCATTTATTAATCACAGTTTGAACGCTGCTGACTGGCATTATCAATTCCTTGGATATCTTTTTGATTCCCTTTCCTGTTTTATACAGTTCAACTACCTTTTCCTGTAGATCTGTTGACAATTCTTTTGTTTGCTTTCCCCATGCCTCACAATCCAGAAACATCAGTGGCTGGATGAAAGATGCTAGAGTTTTCTGGATCCTAGAAACTCACTCAGCTTTTATGCACACACACTGATTACAAGCAAACAGGTCACTGGTGAGGATGTTACTTTTAGTAACCAGTCAAACCCATTTGTGCATGTTATCAGGCCAAATTCACCTGGGTATGTGAATTTTTGATCACAGTCAATTGGATGTTTTGGGTTGTCATTATGATTTAAAAAGGGAAAACACAGTAGTTTGGCAATTAATGGCTTCACCCAAACACTAACCATGAGTGGAGAAGTTTTGGTGCTATCATTCATATTTTCTGAAAAAAGGCCAAGAAAGCAAAAATTCTGCCGGGGTATGTAAATTTTTGAGCACATTATATAGATAGATAGATAGATACAAGGATAGATAGATAATAGATAGATAAATAGATGATAGAAAGATAGCAGACACCTCTAGTCCTCAGTCATTTTTGTTTCCTGAAAGGGCTTGTCACACTAAGCGAAATCGCTAGCAATATCGCTACAACGTCACTGGCTTTTGTGACGTTATAGCGATATCGCTAGCGATATCGCTATGTCTGATACTTACCTCCGACTGCTCCCCCGCTGGTTATCGCTGATCGAGCGAGAACGTCCTGGACCCTTTCTCGTCATCAGCTTCCTGCTGGGCTTCCTGCTGTGACGACGAGCGACGCGTGGATGCGGGCAGGAGGACGTCAGGATCGCCTCGTCTGACAGGTAAGTAGCAACCCCCGACCCCTGCGATGTCGCTGGTGAGATCTGCCTATGTGGCAGCTCACTAGCGACCACTTAGCGATGTACCAGCGATCCTGACCGCGTCATATCGCTGGTCGGGATCGCTGGTGCATAGCTAAGTGTGACAGTACCTGAAGACTAAGCTATAATACCTTTATTCCAGATGAGAAGTCACAGATAATTTAAGCAAGAAACAGACTACAGCAGACATCTTTAGTCAGCAGAGACTCCTTGTATGACTGTGAATCAACCTACATGTGAAAATGATGATCATTATCTCCTGTTTCGTATTATTGGTTACACATACGCCTAGCTATAATCGTAGAAAATCTCTGACTGCACAAGTGTTTCTAGAAGGATTGATGCTTGTTTTAAAGGTGAAGAATGTCCATGCCAAATAGTAATTTGATTTAAATTTCTGTTGTTTTCATTCACTTTTGCACAGTAATGGATATATACAGTGCCTTGTGAAAGTATTCGGCCCCCTGGAACTTTCCATCCTTTTCCCACATACTGTATCATGCTTCAAACATAAAGATACCAAATGTAAATTTTTGGTGAAGAATCAACAACAAGTGGGACACAATTGTGAAGTTGAACGAAATTTATTGGTTATTTTAAATTTTTGTGGAAATTCAAAAACTGAAAAGTGGAGCGTGCAATATTATTCGGCCCCCTTAACTTAATACTTTGTTGCACCACCTTTTGCTGTGATTACATCTGCAAGTCGCTTGGGGTATGTCTCTATCAGTTTTGTACATTGAGAGACTGAAATTCTTGCCCATTCTTCCTTGGCAAACAGCTCAAGCTCAGTGAGGTTTGATGGAGATCGTTTGTGAACAGCAGTTTTCAGCTCTTTCCACAGATTCTCGATTGGATTCAGGTCTGGGCTTTGACTTGGCCATTCTAACACCTTGATACCTTTATTTGTGAACCATTCCATTGTAGATTTTGCTTTATGTTTGGGATCATTGTCTTGTTGGAAGACAAATCTCCGTCTCAGTCTCAGGTCTTTTGCAGACTCCAACAGGTTTTCTTCAAGAATGGTTCTGTATTTGGCGCCATCTATCTTCCCATCAATTTTAACCATCTTCCCTGTCCCTGCTGAAGAAAAGCAGGCCCAAACCATAATGCTGCCACCACCATGTTTGACAGTGGGGATGGTGTGTTCAGGGTGATGAGCTGTGTTGCCTTTACTCCAAACATATCATTTGGCATTGTTGCCAAAAAGTTCGATTTTGGTTTCATCTGACCAGAGCACCTTCTTCCACATGTTTGGTGTGTCTCCCAGGTGGCTTGTTGCAAACTTTAAATGGCACTTTTTATGGATATCTTTGAGAAAAGGCTTTCTTCTTGCCACTCTTACATAAAGGCCAGATTTATGCAGTGTACGACTGATTGTTGTCCTACGGACAGACTGTCCCACCTCAGCTGTTGATCTCTGCAGTTCATCCAGAGTGATCATGGGCCTCTTGGCTGCATCTCTGATCAGTCTTCTCCTTTTTTGAGATGAAAGTTTAGAGGGACGACCGGGTCTTGGTAGATTTGCAGTGGTATGATACTCCTTCCATTTCAATATGATCGCTTACACAGTGCTCCTTGGGATGTTTAAAGTTTTGGAAATCATTTTGTATCCAAATCTGGCTTTAAACTTCTCCACAACAGTATCACGGACCTGTCTGTTGTGTTCCTTGGTCTTCATGATGCTCTCTGTGCTTCAAACAGAACCCTGAGACTATCACAGAGCAGGTGCATTTATACGGAGACTTGATTACACACAGGTGGATTATATTTATCATCAGTAGTCATTTAGGACAACATTGGATCATTCTGAGATCCACAATGAACTTCTGGAGTGAGTTTGCTGCACTGAAAGTAAAGGGGCCGAATAATATTGCACACCCCACTTTTCAGTTTTTGAATTTCCACAAAAAGTTAAAATAACCAATACATTTTGTTCAACTTCCCAATTGTGTCCCACTTGTTGTTGATTCTTCACCAAAAATTTACATTTGGTATCTTTATGTTTGAAGCATGATATGTGGGAAAAGGTTGAAAAGTTCCAGGGGACCGAATACTTTCGCAAGGCACTGTATATAGTGACATGTAAAAGTTTGGGCATCCCTGGTCAAAATTACTGTTATCGTAAACCATTAACCCCTTCATGACCCAGCCTATTTTGACCTTAATGACCTGGCCATTTTTTGCAATTCTGACCAGTGTCCCTTTATGAGGTAATAACTCTGGAACACTTCAACGCATCCTAGCGATTCTGAAATTGTTTTTTCATGACATATTGGGCTTCATGTTAGTGGTAAATTTAGGTCGATAATTTTTGCGTTTATTTGTGAAAAAATCAGAAATTTGGCGAAAATTTTGAAAATTTCGCAATTTTCACATTTTGAATTTTTATTCTGTTAAACCAGAGAGTTATGTGACACAAAATAGTTACTAAATAACATTTCCCACATGTCTACTTTACATCAGCACAATTTTGGAAACAAATTTTATTTTGTTAGGAAGTTATAAGGGTTAAAAGTTGACCAGCGATTTCTCATTTTTACAACAAAATTTACAAAACCATTTTTTTAGGGACCACCTCACATTTGAAGTCACTTTGAGGGGTCTATATGGCAGAAAATACCCAAAAGTGACACCATTCTAAAAACTGCACCCCTCAAGCTACTCAAAACTACATTCTAGAAGATTATTAACCCTTCAGGTGCTTCACAGGAACTAAAGCAACGTGGAACGAAAAAATGGACATTTTAATTTTTCAAACACAAATTTTCTTTTGTCATCATTTTTTTTCATTTTCACATGCTTCCCATGTCACGTTTGGAGAGTCGCTATGTGCCTAAACACTTGAGCTTCCGCACAAGTGACCCCATTTTGGAAACTAGACCCCCCAAGGAACTTATCTAGATGCACAGTGATCACTTTGAAGCCTCAGGTGCTTCACAAATAGATCTGTAAAAAAAAAAGTACTTTTTTTCACAAAAATTTTCTTTTAGCCTCAATGTTTTCATTTTCACATGGGCAACAGGATAAAATGGATCCTAAAATTTGTTGGGCAATTTCTCCTGAGTACACCGATACCTCATATGTGGTCATAAACCACTGTTTGGGCACACAGCAGGGCCTGGAAGGGAAGGAGCGCCATTTAACTTTTTGAATGAAAAATTAGCTCCAATCGTTATCGGACACCATGTCGCGTTTGGAGAGCCCCTGTGTGCCTAAACAGTGAAAAACCCCTACAATTGACACCATTTTGGAAACTAGACCCCTTAAGGAATTTATCTAGATGTGTAGTGAGCACTTTAAACCCCCAAGTGCTTCACAAAAGTTTATAACGTAGAGCAGTGAAAATAAAAAATCATTTTTTTTCCTCAAAAATGCTGGTACCCCCCATATGTGGGGGGGAAACCACTGTTTGGGCACATGGCAGGGCTCAGAAGGGAAGGAGCGCAATTTGACTTTTTGAAATAAAAATTAGCTCCAATCGTTAGCGGACACCATGTCGTGTTTGGAGAGCCCCTGTGTGCCTAAACTTTGGAGCTCCCCCACAAATGACCCCATTTTGGAAACTAGACCCCCCAAGGAACTTATCTAGATACATAGTGAGTACTTTTAACCCCCAGGTGCTTCACAGAAGTTTATAACAGAGCCGTGAAAATAAAAAAAAAAAATTTTTCTGTCCGCAATTTTTTATTTTCACAAGGGTAACAGGAGAAATTGGACCCCAAAAGTTGTTGTACAGTTAGTCCTGAGTACGCTGGTACCCCATATGTGGGGGGAGCCACGCCGGGGCTCAGAAGGGAAGCAGTGACATTTTGAAATGTTGACTTTGATGGCATGGTCTGCGGGCATCATGTTACATTTGCAGAGCCCCTGTTTGCCTAAACAGTGGAAACCCCTCCCATGTGACCTCATTTTGGAAACTAGACCCCCCAAGGAACTTATCTAGATGTGTGGTGAGCACCTTGAACCCCCAAGTGCTTCACAGTAGTTTATAATGCAGAGCCGTGAAAATAAAAAATCATTTTTTTCCTCAAAAAAATGATTTTTAGCCCGCAATTTCTTTTTTCACAAGGGTAACAGGATAAATTGGACCCAAAAAGTTGTTGTCCAGTTTGTCCTGAGTACGCTGATACCCCATATGTGGGGGATGACCACTGTATGGGCACACATCAGCGCTCGGAAGAGAAGTAGTGACCTTTTGAAATGCTGACTTTGATGGAATGGTCTGCGGGCATCATGGTACATTTGCAGAGCCCTTGATGTACCTAAACTGTGGAAACCCCCCACGTGTGACCTCATTTTGGAAACTAGACCCCCCAAGGAACTTATCTAGATGTGTGGTGAGCACCTTGAACCCCCAAGTGCTTCACAGAAGATTATAACGCAGAGCCATGAAAATAAAAAATCATTTTTTTCCTAAAAAAAAATGATTTTTAGCCCGCAATTTTTTATTTTCACAAGGGCAACAGGAGAAATTGGACTCCAAAAGTTGTTGTCCAGTTTGTCCTGAGCACGCTGGTACCCCATATGTGGGGGGAACCATTGTTTGGGCACATGGCAAGGCTCGGAATGGAAGTAGTGACGTTTTGAAATGCAGACTTTGATGGAATAGTCTGCGGTCGTTGTTACGCTTGCAGAGCCCCTGATGTGCCTAAACAGTGGAAACCCCCCACAAGTGACCCCATTTTGGAAACTAGACCATCCACGGAGCTTATCAAGATGTCTGGTGAACACTTTGAACCCCCAAGTGCTTCATAGAAGTTTATAATGCAGAGACGTGAAAATGAAAAAATAATTTTTTTTCCACAAAAATAATTTTTTAGCCCCCAATTTTTTATTTTCCCAAGGGTAACAGGAAAAATTAGTCTCCAAAAGTTGTTGTGCAATTTTTCCTGAGTACGCTGATACCCCATATGTTGGGGTAAACCACTGTTTGGGCACATGTCGGGGCTTGGAAGGGAGGGAGCACAGTTTTGACTTTTTGAATGCAAAATTGGCTGGAATCAATGGTGGCACCATGTTATGTTTGGAGACCTCCTGATGTGCCCAAACAGTTGAAACCCCTCAATTCTATCTCCAACCCTAACCCCAACACACCCCTAACCACAACCCTAACCCCAACACATCTCTAACCCTAATCCCAACCCTAGCCATAACCCAAACCCCAACACACCCCTAACCCTAATTCCAACCCTAATCACAAGCCTAACCCTAATCCCAACCCTAACACACCCCTAACCCTAATCTTAACCCTAATTCCAACCCTAATTCTAACCCTAACCCTAATTCCACCCTAACCCTAATTGCAACCCTAACCCTAATTCCAATCCTAACCCTAATTCCAACCCTAACCCTAATTCCAACCCTAACCCTAATTCTTAACCCTAACCCTAATTCTTAACCCTGACCCTAATGGAAAAATAAAAATATTTTCTTTATTTTATTAGTTGTGCCTACCTATGGGGGTGATAATCGGGGGGTTTATTTACTTTTTATTTCATTTTGATCACTGTGAGAGTGATCAAAATGAAAGAATGGAATCTGCAGCAGGCGGCGCCCATGATCCGGACCCGCGAGACACCGGGAGTGACAGGGCGACTCAGAAGGTACCGGGGGAGGTGAGAGGGGCATCAGAAGCTGGCAGGGAGGGAGGGAAGAGGAGGGGGGCAGATGATGACAGCGGCGGCAGATCGGATCGGTGTTACCAGCCATGTCCGATGCTACAGCAGCATCGGCCATGGCTGGATTGTAATATTTAATCAATTTTCATTGATAAAATATTACTATCGCTCTGATTGGCTGTTTCACTTTTAACAGCCAGTCAGAGCGATTGTAGCCACGTGGGGGCGAATCCACGCCCCCTGTGGTGAATTTCAAAGCCCCCTGTATCTGCGTGTCAGGTGACCTTTCCGTGACCTTGGTCACCCGACCCGCAGGGGGCTTTGAAGTCATGACACGGTATGCGTCATGGGTCGGATTGGCACCGACTTTCACGATGCATAGGCTGTGTCACAGGTCGGGAAGGGGTTAAGTAGGTTGAAGATTAAATTATCTTTAAAAGGCCTAATGTTAAAGATGACACATTTCAATTGTCTTTTAGGCAATAAAATGCATTTTTTCCATTTTAAAAAATACAATAAGCAAAATGGGCTGATGCAAATGTTTTGGAGATTTGTGTGCTCAGATAACTTTGACCAATGTTTCAGCCCTTAATTAGCCTGTTAGGGTTATGACTTGTTCACTATCATCATTAGGAAAGGCCAGGTGATGCAAATTTCCCAGCTTTATAAAAACCCAGCCTCCTCTAACCTTAAGCCCCCGTTACACACTGCGATATCGCTAGCAATATCGCTGTAAAGTCACCGATTTTGTGACGTTGCAGCGCTATTGCTAGCGATATCGCTGCATGTGATACTTACCTCCGACCGGCTCCCCCGCTGGTTATCGCTGATCGTGCGAGAAGCTGCTGGATCATTCCTCGTCGGTCACTTCCTGCGGCGCTTCCTGCTGTGACGATGAGCGACGCGTGGAGCCAGGCGGGAGGACGCAGGATTGCCTGGTGTGACAGGTAAGTAGCGATCCCCGATCCCTGTGATGTCGCTGGTGAGATCTGCCTGTGTGGCAGCTCACTAGTCACCACCTGCCGATGCACCAGCGATCCTGACCACGTCGGGATCGCTGGTCCATCGCTAGGTGTAACGGTACCCTTATGCCATAAAAAGTCAGCCATAAGTTCATCTAAGCAGCTGAAAATGAAATGGTGGACGCTCACAAAGCAGAAGGCTATGAAAAGATAGCAAAGTGTTTTCAAGTAGCCCTTTCCTCAGTTCAAAATGTAATTAAGAAATTGCAGTTAACAGGAACAGTGCAGGTTAAAATATGGTCTGGAAGACCAAGCAAAATTTCCATAACATCTTCTTGTAGGATTGCTACAGAGGCAAATGAGAACCCTTGCTTGACTGCCAAAGACCATCAGAAAGATTTAGCAGACTCTGGAGTTGTGGTACATTGTTCTACTCTTCAGAGTCACTTGCACAAATATGGGCTTCATGGAAGTGTCATCAGAAGAAAACATCTGCATGAGGATTTGGTCAGCAATAGTGGTGTCCTCAGATATACTTATCCATCATGCAGTACCATCAGGGAGGAGACTGATTGGCTGATTGGCTCCAAATTTATTCTGCAGATGGACAAAAACTCACACATACAGCTGTAGACAAGAATATTTTTTTCTACAATTCGGTGAAAAATACATATGATAGGTCACTATGGTCTAGGCCAATGTTGTAAGGGAATGCACAATAGTTATAGTGCATGTAGGAACTTCCCCCATTCTTGCCTCACAATCCATGTGTTGGAAAAAGGTCTGTTATATTATAAAAAAATCACATCTTATGAATTGTCAGTGGATTGGGGAAATAAATAATTCATGACTAGTAATGCAAAAAATTGTTGTGCCAAGTTTGTTTGTACGCCATAACTTAAGGAGTGGAACCTTACTCAGGCACCCAACTTTGACGTGTGCAGTGTATCCCTGTCATGGCCCAAACGTACAGCCAATGTTATTCAAGGTTTAAAGAAGAACATGGGGTCCTGGAAGTGGTGATATGGTCACTACACAACCCTGATCTTAACAACATTGAGTCTGTCTAGGATTACATAAAGTGACAGAAGAATTCACTCAATCCTAAATCTATGTATATCTTATGTATAAGTACAAAGTTGGTGCTTAAAAATCTTTTCAGTTTCTACATTTCCACAACTTTCCCTTCCTTTTCCAAACGTACAAAATCTCCCCAACGCGCTCCTACTACTTTCTGTGCTTGCTGCTGCCCCACTTACCTTATTACTGGACAAACTGTCAGGAAAAGTGCCGCCAAATGTACTTAAGAAATTATGCTGTCATATCCAAAAAATGGTGTCACACAGACACTATTTCAGCGCTACTGAAAACAATAATGCAATAAAAAATGAACACATTGTGAACTACGCAAAGTGATAATATGATAAATGCACAATCAGTAATAGGGCCATGTCATAGACCCAGTATTATGCCCATCATATTTCCAAATTATTTGAATGACAAAATAATGTCCTTCTAGACAGCTATAAAGTGGCTTTGATAGTAATATTGCCGCTTTTCTACCCCAAGCCTTTCTTTGTTTCCACCTCAGTAAAAATACCCACATTTGTGCTCCCTACAAATTCATATTACTCATTAAACAAATAATAAAGGTGGGCATTTTAATTGTGTGGGTGGCGCACATGGGGCAGCTAATTCTGATGCATAAATGGGGTATACATAGTAATTGCACTGGTGCTCTAAAAATAAATAATAATAATACCCTCCTCCTACCCCACAGCAATAATTAAAAGGAAAACCTTTATAACCTAAAAAAGTAAAAATATCCATCTTTGTGCCCCCAAATAGATAACATCTTAAATCTTATACTCTCCTTTCTCCAATCTTTGTCTTCTTCTGGCCTGTACAATGAGCAGCCCAGTGCAGATGGCCCGACATTGTCATGTCCTCGCTCCTCCAGTGTATTGCTATCATAATCTTTTCATGATCATTACATTTTCATTAGATTTTTGGCTATTTGTAAACTAAGGTCCTTTATATTTTCATGATGAATGCAAATGTCACACGCTTTCTGTGAAATTTCCTGTAAGTGAGCTTGGAAAGAAATACAGTTCCTGCAAAGTAAGTGATAGGATCTGTAGCAAAACATTCGTAGCGATGAGCAGATGTGACCATATGGTTTGAAATGGTCGCATGTTAGGACATTTAGATGCCCATCTGGTAAAGCAAATTAAATGATCCTAGACACAATTGGATTGATGAAAAAGAGGAAAGAGTGACCATCCATAACTGGCAGTGTCCCCTGTGTCTATTTGACATTGCATAAAAAGAATTCACTCACATTACACCGAATGAAACCGTCCTGCCAGAATTACAATATAGAAATGTAAAGCTGCTATACAGTGTGCTCTTCTGTTATGATGGTTCAGTCCTCCAACTATCTGTTCTGCAGCAATGCTATGATTATATGTATTATTCCTTTTATGCCATGTCTTGTAAATTATGACTATATGTATTTTTAAAGAATTTTCAGCATTTTTAAAATATTCTTAAAAGAGATTAATGGCTGGAGGGGTGTCTGGAAGTGCGTCAAAAACAAAGGTGTATCTATTTCAGTTGCGTATTGAGTCACAGTATATAACATAATCACAAGCTTTGATGAATGCCAATATTTCATCTTTTCTGTTTGGGCTGTGACATAAAACATAGGCCCCATGAAATACTGATGTATTGCAGAGCCATGGGCCACTACTTGTGACAATGGCAATTACTTGTATTCCTGGACATATTACATAGGCCTTGAAGGGGGGTAGTTCTGTATGTGAAATGCCTTTTTCCAGCAAATCTTGTATTTTGCTGCAGGGTCTTCTTGTTTAATGCAAGTATGAAGTTGAGTTGCTAAAAGTATTCCGTATGAAGATTTTCAAAGGGAGCGTCTAAGTGACTTATACTGAAAATGAAGTCTTGTATGATTAATGCCATTTGTGGAAATATCTATTTGGAAGTAAAGAAGAAAGAATGCTTCAGTCCCCTTAATATGAATGCCATATGATTTCCACAGTGCCTTACAGTATAAGTTAAAGGGAACCTGTCAGGTGATTCATGCTGCCAATCAGCATGATTTGTAGCCTGGCTGCACCATTGCAGCCTGGTATATTGTTCTCTGAAACGCTCCAATGTTTCAGAGAAAATATAATTTATATATCCGGCCATAAAAAAGACTAGTCCGGCTCCTCCCCTGGCCGGCTCTTCCTGGAGCCACTGCAAGTGATTGACAGGTCTCTCCCTCATGTGCTCATATGGACAGACTTTTTAAACAACTGCATTAACACGTGCAAGAGCCAGCCAAGGGCGCTGCCAGATTAGTCTAGTCTCTGCCTATATTCCATGACCAGGTCTCCAAACTATAAATTCTCTGAAAGGCTGGAGTTTACCTGGCTGCAGTCATTCAGCCAGGCTGTGATTCATGCCCACCAGCAATTTGGAGAGTATAAATTGTCTGGGAGGTTCCCTTTAAGATTGCTCAAGCTTATGTCTATTGGTAACAGTCTGAAGTGGAATAGATTGATGTCCCATAACAGACTTAATAGGAATGGTGACGACATGCACAGACTGTGAGCCGGCAACTAGAGCCTTTATCTATCAATATTATAAACTTGTTAGTAGTCTGTACGCTGCCATGTGATGTCTATGTGATGCACATATGTGGCGCCCCTGAGGGTTCAGTCGCCACAGAGGTACTGCACCTCCTCCTGAGGTGTAGTATCCCACTCCCCAGGTAAGATGGTAACACCTGACCAGACTCCAGCACCTACATCCAGCACAGACACCTTAGAACAGCAGAGCACCCTTTATGGCAGCTGCTTTGGTTCATGAAGGGTGCTGGGTGGTGGGTGGAGCTTAAATTACACTAGAGGGGAAAGCTGACAGGAAGTTAGGTCAGTTCCCCGCAGGGGGAAGCAGAGAGAGGACCTCTTTGCAGTCAGAATCCCCATGGAGGGGGAGAAAGATGGTTCCCCACTGGGGGACGGAGTGAAAGGACTTAGTTGTGGCAGCCTCCTGTGAGCTGGAGCTGCTGGCAAGGAAAGCAGAAAAGAGAAGGATCAGTTGTTCAGAAGGAAGATAGATAAGAACGGAACATGAGGAGGAGAGACACTGGGGATTAGGGCTAGAGCAGGGCCCTTTCCTAAGTTTAATGCGCCAAGGCCAGGCGCCGGTATCCGAGGCTGTGTGTGATACTAATGATCCTACAGCAGAAACCAGAGGAATAGAAGTTGTGACCACTTTATTCCCCTAAAGACTTGCAGACACAGCAGCAATGTGTGTGAGCCAGGACATGATTGTAAGGAGTCCCCGAAGCAGGCTACAGCTGCCTGTCAAGCGAGTGGAGTTATAAGTAACATCAAGAAGGAGGAACTTGAGTTTAATTCAGAACTACAAGTACTTCAGATTAATGCTAGAAAGGAGACATTCAGAAAAGGCACATTTGGAAATGAGTGCTGGAAGGGTGTATTCCATCTGCCTGGGAGTTGGCTGAGCCCCTGACCTTGAGAGCATGGCGCTGAAGCAGGCACCTGTCTATGCTAGAAAAGTGAGTAAAGTATCGGAACTGCATTCAGCTGTGCCGTTGCCTTCTTCCTGCACCAACCTGCTCAGCAATGCTACATCTCTGTGCCTAACACCACATAATCTACCTCAACACCTACTCCCGCTGCCCTGGGACTACAGCTCTGCCTGTGGCGAGCTATTACATCTTTGCTGCACCACACCATCTGTCCCAGAGGATCTGCACCGCAGCGCTGGTCCACCCTTCTGACCAGATACCACAGGTGGCATCACGAACTATCTACCTATAAACTTTATTCAGCTTCATTTCACCTATTTTACATGGATGCCCAGGGGCACGGACCCGGCCACCGCCACCGCGACACTTCCCCTTTAAGACACCGGCCCGATACCGAGTAATCCCCACAGCCCTGGGGTGATCTACATACTCTACCCATGGCTTCTGAGGATATATAAAATGAGGTGCTGACACACTCTATAATTTATTAGTATATTCCATTTGCATTCACTAGAAACCTCACTTATCAGAAGGAAAAAATCAATCCTGGTTGCCCATAGGAACCAATCACAGCTCAGCTTTAATTTATCAAATAGCTGCAGCAAAATTAAACCAGTGCTGTCATTTGTTGCTATCAGACTATTAGATGGACACTAATGCATGTTATGGCACACCACAGTCTGTGGTTGAATTATTACAGATCTGTACAATATTGATGCCGTGGGCAAAAGCCCTTACCAGAGACAAGCAAATCAATCAAATTTGTTGCAAAACTAGCAAATCTGGCATTTTTGAGACTCAATTTGCAAGAGACTAGCAAAATGGCAGCCTGCCATTTCACTGCATTCTTTTGAGCCTCTGGAAGAGGTCAAAATAAAAAAAAATTCTACTCAACTGTTCCAAACCCTGACTCCATACGCTGCCTTATGCAGTCAATAACAAGTCACCCTATATGATTGCAGAGGCCTCAGAACCAAAGAGCTGCATAGACGACTGTGTAGCTGTGGCAATAGTGTAAGGTAGTGTTCCCCAACTCTGCTCCTCCAGAGCCATAAACACATCATGTTCTCAGGATTTCCTTAGCACAGGTGATGGAATTATTGCCTGTGCAGGTGGTGGAATTCGTCCCTGTTCTGGTGATGCAATTATCACCTGGGCAATACTAAGGAAATCCTGAAAATATGACCTGTTGGAGACTCTTGAGGACAGGAGTTGGGGAACACTGGTCTAAGGAGTCTTGTGAGGCATAAGACAGTTGAGTGTAAAGTGTTTTTTAACCACTTGCCTCTCTTCCGTCTTTTTAACTTGGGGGTCTGGAGAGACCTCAGGGCATAATGAACGTCTTTTCACTCCAATCAGGGCACTCTACATTCAGAAAAATTTTATTAGGACCAAATTTAATCTCCAAGCCAAATCCACCAAAATGGATTTCAGTACACTCACTTATCTCTAGCTCTTACTCTTTAGCTATACAAAAATAAATTTTATGGATTAGATGAAGTTGATGATAATCAGTAACCCATTATTTTTGCATCAATACAAGGCTCTTATAGTTAAAGGGTTATGTTTTAACGACAGGATGTGCATTGAAATGATATACATGCCGCGGCTGACACAGTATTACTTAGATAATAAAGAGGTAGATGCTGTATGTGATCCGTCTTGTACCTGTTATGGTGTTGTTAGCGGTAACAGCTCAATGATCAGAAGTATGTCAGCTCTTTGATTTATAATGGTGGAGACTAGAATTCATGACAAGATAGTTTAATTCGACAACTCAGAGTAGATAAGAAGCTTGTCGGAATTATATTACTAGATGCTTCGGGATGTCTTTTGAAGTTGTTCTGTTCTGACAATTAAGAAAGGCTTTTCTTTGATAACTCCATTATATTTAGACACGCAGCAGATAGATTTTCTTATTACTCTTGACTGTGGCGGCACAAAATAGTGTACTTAACTTATTACTCAACAATAAAACACGAGGACAATAATCTCATTTCATTTACTAATGAACACTATTACTTCTTTACTTCAGGAGTCTCATTTATCAAAGAAAAGGCTCTGCACATTATATCCACATATATTCTAATACATCAATTAATTATGTATGAAAATCTAGCAAACTGTCATTAAATACAACCATACAACTATTTTTCTATATCTGTGATTGATAAATTGACTCTACCTAGTCACGTCAAATCATTCTTATATGTAACCAAGTAATCTAAAGGTTAAAGCAGTTACGTACATAGAAATTATGGGGCCTCATAGCAGAAGTCATAATGGGGCTCCCTCTCTATACACCTCCCCCCAAATATTTGGCAGAGTAGGTGGGGTCATATCTCCTAACTTTTAAAATCAGAGAGAGGGACAGGTATTATGGCATGGTACACATTAATTATTCCAAAACTGAAGCCCTTTAGTGTTCTCACCCACTGTTATACCCATTTCATGATCTTTCTAGAGTGTAATGCCCTAATAAATACTCCCCATGCTGCATAATACCTCCACATTCCCCCTCACACACATTATAATGACACCACAGTGCATCCAGCAAAGTATGATGCCGCCACAGTAACCCAACACAGTGTAATTTCTCCCACAGCTTGATGCCCTTAAAGTGTCCCCCACGCTGTATGATGCCCCCCATTCCCACCTACATAAAGCATGAAGGCTCCACAGCCCCCTATACACAATATGATTATCCCCACAGTCCCACACATTATGAGGGCTCGCACAAAAATATGATGTCTCCAAGAGATCCCAAAGTCAGTGTGAGAGTCCCCACACAGAGTATAATGTTACCCACAGCCCCCACAAAGTAAGAATGCCCCTATAAACAAACTGATGTCCACTATAGCCCCAACATGCAGTATGAGGGCCCCCACAGCTCTCTACATAGTATCAAGGTCCCTACACACAATATGATGTCCCAAACAGATTCCACTGACAGTGTAGGGGTCCCCACACACATAATGTAGTTCAGTACCCAACATACAATTTGAGGGCACCCACACAGTATGAGGGCCCCCACACACAGTTTAGTAGCTCTCCCCCCACAAACAGATACACATTATGATGCTTACCAGATAGGATAAGTTCTCACAATGTGTTTTTGATCCCGAAAATTTGTGCTGTGCCAAAAAAAGTAGCTATCATCTTACAGTATCTGCACAGTGGATTGGGTTTATAGCAATCTCAGCCTACTGTGCTTCACTTTTGTGCTGCGTAAACTCACCTGCAGTTCATACATAAAATACACAATATGTCAACTTCTCTTGCATTAGATGCAGAAATTAAGCAGGTAAAAAACACATGTGTTTTTAATTAGTTTCTGTCATGGGAATGCACTACAAAAACATATAATCCCCACATGACTATATTAATAAAGTTTTGTAAAAGCCAAATACCAGGAAGCAGTTTTGTTTAAAACATGACATACCAAAAAGAGAAACATACCAGCATAAAAAAACAGATGTAAGAAGCTACCTAAAGTGTCCTAATTTACCTAAAAGGTGCAGAAATGCTGCAGTAAATCTGGAACATTACAATACACAGTCTAAAGTCTATCAGATGATGAGATGCACAGTGCAAACCACTTAGCCAGTATTGATCGTAATGCACTTATGGTTTTTGCTAAGCCGGTTGCTCAATTGCTTTGATTGAGAGCAGTTGCATAAGTGTTCTGGTGCAATACTTAAACAATATAGCACACAAAGATGGTGCCTATTACAATGCAATATTGCTGCACTGGTTAAACATGATGTAGTCATATCAAAGGCCTGGGATCCTATGTTGGAAATGCTGGAAATCTGGAAGCCAAATTACCATCCATAATGGATAGCACTTGCCGTTAACCCCCCCCACACACAGTAAGATAAATTGGCCTGCACTCTGTCCAAAAGCGAGGTGCCGGTGCAATGGGCCCTTAGGACCCTGTATCCATATGAAGAAAATTCACAGCGCACTCAATCCCTAAAGTGATTTTGATGCCAAGGAGAAATGTATTTATATTGTTAGCGTGGGTGGTCAGGAGCCGGAATCTCCCGGAGTAGACCCTCTGGACCATGGCGGCGAGCTGCTAGGTGGAACCGACCCCTATCCAGGGACCATTAGGAGCAGGCCCAGGGGTTCAAGTACCACGGTAGCCGGTACCGAGAGGGGCGGCTCAGAATGGACTGGAGTAGGAGTGCGAGACTGAAGCGTAGACTGTAAGGCTGGAATATGGAGAGATGGCTGGAGCGGAACACAGGAGACAGGACTGGAGTAGGACTGTAGGAGTGTGGATAGCTGGATGGAGCAGAAACACAGAAGGCAGGACTGGAGTAGGATGGAACAGGAACGCTGGTGCAGGACTGGAGTAGAACGGAACTGGGACACAGGAACAGGACTGGAGTAGGATGGAACTGGAACACAGGAACAGGACAGGAGTAGGATGGAACAGGAACACAGGAACAGGACTGGAGTAGGATGGAACAGGAACGCTGGAGCAGGACAGGAGTAGGAAGGAACAGGAACACTGGAGCAGGACTGGAGTAGGACGGAGAATACTGCAGGGAACACGAGAGACAGGGCTGCGAGGCTGCTGCAAGAAACACCGCGGACGGAACCGAGAGGCTGCAGAGAGCACAGGAGGAAGCAGGACCCAGAGAGCAAGGTAACACAACGATCAGGCGCCTCCCTCAGGGGGAAGCTGCCTGATATAGCCCCGTCTGGTCTGCCATTGGTCCGAAGGTGCTTCTGGGTCAGAGCACAGCCGGAGCACAAGAAGCAGCAGGGAGGCACGGCCGCGGCCTATGGCGCATGCGCATTGCATGCAGAGATGGCGTCGGCCGCGAGCCCGTCAGAGGTGGCCGTCGGGTGGAGAGAGGCTGCGGCATGGGATCGGAGACCAGCTGCAGCATGGGAGCGGAGGCCGGCTGCGGCATGGGAGCGGAGGCAGGCTGCGGCATGGGAGCGGAGGCCGGGTGAGTATGACAGAGTGGTGTAACATATATGTTCACATATAATATTCATGGAGCAGAGAAAGAAAAAATGTGTTAGAGCGACTCTGACGTTTCGACCGATTACCGGTCTTATTCAATATGTCGCCTTGTGCTGAGTAATATCTGAGCAGTCATATAAAGTGGGTATAATGGACAGCGCTCCCGTGCTTTGTCTCCTTAAGAAGTATGCTGCAGCTGCTTCTGCTCACACTGGCGAAACTTCAGAGTCGCTCTCTGCTCCACGAATATTATATGTGAGCATATAAATAAATTTCTTCTCGGCATCAAAATCCCCCCCACACACACACACACACACTTTCATGCTGAGGACTTTTCCAAAAAAGAGTAAGACAGTAAACTGCTATGAGACCCGGCTGCAGCTAAACAACTCCTCTTCACTGTATTGAGTAGAAACTGGTAGCCTGGACGCCCTTTTGAATGATCAGAGGGATCTCACCTTCAGTGATCAGACATTTTTCAGTATACTGTTAATAGGTCATAAATGCCCCTTGTTGGGCAAACCCTTTAAAGATGTATTATAGTTTCATAAAATAAATGCTATCGTGTAATGAAAAGTTATACAATTTTCCCATATACTCTCTATGTTTATTTCTCACGATTTTGAAGATCTCTCACTAGGAACCTTCACTGATTACTTCCTGAGAATAATAATTTTTTCTGGTGGTGTGACGGACACATAGGATTGATTATAGTATGTGTATCGGAACTGTGCCTTGTAACAAGCCAACCAGATATAGGTCCTTCACATGACAGGACTGATTCTTATCCCCTGGGAGTAAGCGGTTGAGAATAAGTAGAAAGCTTGAAAAAAGAAACATGCAAAATTGATACAAAATGTGTGTATGATGAAATATTATGCAAATAATAAACTAGAGTTTTAATAAAAAGTTATCTCATGGCTGAGGAGGACATTGAAAGAAAGCCGAAATGAAATATCAGATGTATTGTTGAGGTTTATTTCCCATCTTTTGGATTCTCAGAGCAAATAAAGGATTTATCTTGGGAGATGAAGAATCCTAAACTGTATATTTAAAAGGAGAAGCACAAATCTAGCTTTTGCTTATTTGTATGAGATCAAGGATCGCTGATAATATCTTTGCTTTACACCACCTTAATGCATTCAAATACTAAACAATAAAACATAGGCTTCTTTTTTACCACTAAACTCTTTCTCATAGAAGCACATGGGATTTTTCTTTTACCTTCACCAATATTTTTATAATACAACACTTAAAATGTAGCGCACACAATTGTTTTATTATAAAACAAAACAGATATCTAAAGTCAGATCTAGAGTTGGGTGGATCGATTCGCAGGAATCCAGTCCATCGGCCTGGTCTTTAGTCTCTGGCCCCTGGACAAGAGGCTCATAAATCTCTTACCAGCCACGATCCCCAGGGATAGTTTTTAATTACCTGAGCTGGTGCAATGTCATCTGTGTGTCACAGTGCAATGATGTTGTGGCAGCCCGGCTAGTCAAAAGCCACCTTTGGGAACACGAAAAGTAAGAAATTTGTGAGCCTGCTGTCTAGCAGCCATAAACTGCACACCTAGCTGATGGATTAAGATTCCTGTTAATCAATCCACTTAACTTAAGTCAGCTCACCAGTCTTGACCACCATGTTTCTCAGAACTGAGACAGTGCAACAGCATATTGAAAAAGAGACAGTCCAGCAATCAGGGATGTCTTCATAAAAACTTTCAACTTTGTTAAAAAATATTAAAATCCACATGGAGCTTCTGTGTATGGTCCAGCCAACATGTTTCGGACTGCAGACCATGTTTAGGGATTGATGCAGTCAAATTTATCAAACATTATGTAACACTGATATATTTGGTGCAAATGAAGGCAACACAGTCACATTTACAGACATGGACAAAATTGTTGGTACCCTTTTGTTAAAGTAAGAAAACTCACAATGGTCACTGGAATAAATTGAAAATGGCAAAAGTAATTTCCAATTTTAGTTTACTGAATATCCACTAATGGAAATAAGACATTGCTTTTAAAATGTGGTTCAACAGAAAAAAAAAATAAAACAAGCCAATGAAAATGGCCTGAACAAAGAAGATGACACCCTTAACTTGACCAGGGGTATTTCAGTTTTTGTGTTTTGGTTTCTTGCTCCCCTTCTTTCCAGAGCCATACCTTTTTTATTTTTTGGTCAATATGTGTGAGGGCTTGGTTTTTGTGGGACAAGCAGTACTTTTGAACGACACCATTGGTTTTAACATATCATGTACAGGAAAATGGGAAACAAAATTTCAAGTGTGGTGAAATTGCAAAAAAAAGTGCAATTCCACAGTTGTTGTTTTTTCCATGTCAACTAAATGCTAAATTTGACCTGCCATTATGATTTTCAAGGTCATTTCGAGTTCATAGACACCAAACATATCTAAGTATTTTTTTTATCTAAGTGGTGAAAAAAAAATCCAAAGTTTGTTAAAAAAATTGCGCCAGTATAAGATGCCCGTAACGTCTCCATTTTTCGTGGTCTGGGGTTGGGCGAGGGCTTATATTTTGCATACCGAGCTGACATTTTTAATTATTCCATTTTAATGCAATTTTGCAGCAACCAAAACTGTAATTCTGGAGTTTTCCCTTTTTTTCTCTATGTTGCACCCCTTTTTACACATGCACTACAAACAAATGATTTCTGTAACTCTGAATGAGATTTCTTCACCTATCTACAGGTAATTTTATGCATTCCTCATTACAGAACTGCTCCAGTTGTCTCAGATTTAAAAGGTACCTTCTCCAGACTGCATGTTTCTGTTCCTTCCACAAATGTTCGATAGGATGAATGGAAGATCAACGCTCATAGAAGCCACTTCAAAATAGTCCTATACTTTGCTCTTTGAGATTCTTGGATAACTGTGGGTTTTGGTCAATATCCAGTTGAAGGACCCATGACCTGTAACTCACACCAAGTTTTGGAATCCCCGGGCAGCACATTTTTCTCCAGAATTACTTGATAACCTTTCATTGTACCCTGCACAAATTCAAGACATTTGATGCGAAATGCAGCAAAGAAGCCCCAAAATGTAACCAAGCCTCCTCTTTTTTTCATAGTAGGTACAGTGATCTTTTTTTGTATGTTTCATTTGTGTGTCTGTGAACACAGAGCTAATGTCGCTTGCCAAACAGCTGCAGTTTTGTCTGATTTGTCCAAAGCATGTTCTCCTAGAAGCTTTGTGGTTTGTCAATATGCATTTTGGCAAATTCCAGTGTTGTGTTTTATAATTTGCTTTTAACAGTTGTTTTCTTCTTGGTCTTCTTCCATGAAGTCCACTTTGGCCAAGACTGCGATGGATGGTGTAATCTGACACTGATGTACCTTGTCCTTGGAGTTAAACTCAAATCTCTTTAGAAATTGTCCTGGCTCTTCTTTGGTTACCATTCATATTATCCATCTCTTCAATTTGTCTTCAATTTCCCTCTTGCGGCCACATTCATGGAAGTTGTCTACAGTCCGATAGAGTTTAAACATCTGAATAAAATGTGCAGCTGTAGTAACAGAAACATTAAGCTGTTTGGAGATGTTTTTATGTCCTTTACTTTTAACATGTTTGTCTATAATTTTCTTTCTAATCTCCTGAGACAATGCTCTCCTTAACTTTCTTTGACCCAGATTCAGTGTGGTACACACAGTGGTACCAAACAGCACAGTGACTACTTTTCACCCTTTGAAATGGGCAGTCTGGCTCCTTACAAGTGTGTGGACACTTTTGATGATAATTACAGGACACGCCTTAGCTTAACCTGCCTCTATGGTCAAATTATTTTCTATCTTTTCTAGAGGTATAATCATTTTCGGCCAGGCCATTTTCATTAGTTTTTTTTTTTTTTTTGTTTTTTTTTACATTTTTCTGTTGAACCGCAGTTCAAGTAAGTCTTACTTTGTTAGTTGATATTCAGTAAATTTAAATAGAAAATTGCTTTTGTCAGTATCAGTGACCATTGTAGGTGTTTCTTACTTTAACAGAAGAATACCAACAATTTTGCCATGTCTGTAAAACTGACTTTCAAAAATGTATTTCACTATAATTACCTTCCATTATGTATATGTTCACGCTGCTAATATATGTGCATTCTGTATAATCTTTTAGGTCTTGATCTTTTAAAATGTCATGCATCATATAGAGATATAAAAGTTTCAAAAGTGCTGCAAACCATGCAGTCTTTCTTTATTCTCTGCCGGAGTCATTGGACTGGAGCGTGATCAACTAACCCATTGCAAGCTTTTGTTTTCCCTTTATTTCCTAATTTATAACAAGTGTTTTCGATGTCATTTTATGAGCGTCACAAGATAAGAAAGCAATGTTTTACAAAGCTCACTTGCTATTGGAATCTGTGTAGAAGATCTTAAGAAGTGCGTAAAGGTGATATTGATCTCAAAGGTTGAGTGAGAATAGATGTGACTTGTCTTGTGCAGATTTAAGCTCTGGTGATCTTCAAATACAAATGTCTGAAGCCAGAGGTAGACATAAAGTTTCTGTTGTTTCTAGTACAGCTGTCATGCATTTCAGTTTCAAAAAGATGTGTAGATGGTGGTACTGGCCTAGATTTTTACACAATGAATTAAAATTGGTTCATAAAAAAATAGGAAGTTACATACAATACAAAACCTAAAAAAGACAAAATGAGCAAAAACCCTACTGTAAATAAATAACTAAAAAGCAAAAGAGCATTTAAATAAAACAGAGTTTTAGTAATACTGTTTTTGATCAAAACTACCATAAAGCTGTCCCACCGTCAACAAGGTGACTCTGATCGGGACGGTCCTACAATGTCTAAAGGCCCCTTTACATTTAGTGATGCACCAGTGATCCGACCACAATACGACCCGGTCAGGATTGCTGGTGCATCGCTAAATGGTCGTTAGTGAGCTGCCAAACAGGCAGATCTTACTAGCGATGTAGCGACGCAGCAGTGGTCGTTACTTACCTTTCACACGCAGCGATGCTGACGTCCTCCCGCCTGCGTCCACACGTCGCTCGTTGGCGCCAGCAGGAAGCGCCTGATGAGAAATGGACCAGGCCGATCTAGTGCGATCAGCGACAGACAGCGGGGGAGCCGGTCGGAGGTAAGTATCACACATAGCGATATCGCTAGCAATATCGCTGCTGCGTCACAAAATCGGTGACGCTTTAGCGATATTGCTCGCGATATTGCTATGTGTAAAACCCCCTTAACCCCTTACCTACAATTGACGTAATATTCCGTCCATGTGACCATGGACCTAATTACCATGGACGGAATATTACGTCATCGCGATCAGCGGCGCCCACGTGATGAGCGCCGCTGATCGCGGCCGAGTGTCAGCTAATTATCATAGCTGACACCCGGCACAATGTGTCAGGGGCGGTCACGGACCGCCCCCGACACGTTAACCCCTTGTACACCGCGATCAAACACGATCGCGGTGTACCGGGGGTTAAAGGGAAGCATCGGCAGGGAGGGGGCTCCCTCCGTGCTTCCCTGAGCTCCCCACGGCAGCGCAATGTGCAGCGCTGCTGCGGGGGGCTCCTTTCCTGCAGGTCCCCGGTTCCAATATGGCAACGGGGACCTCCGGGGGCCTGCAGGAAGCTGGCTTCCTCAGTGCCTGCAAAGCCCAGGCATGAGGAAGCCTGTGCAGTGCCTGTGACAGATCGCTGATCTGTCACAGTGATCTGTGATGTGACAGATCAGCGATCTGTCACAGGACAGTTATGTCCCCCCTGGGACATTGTAATAAAGTAAAAAAAAGATTAAAAAAAAGTGTAAAAATAATTTAAAAAAAATCGCTAAATAAATTAAAAAAAAAAAAATATTCCCCAATAAATTCATTTTTTGGAAATAAAAAAACCAAAACAATAAAAGTACACATATTTGGTATCACCGCGTCCGTAACGACCCGCCCTATAAAACTGTCCCAATAGTTAACCCCTTAAGCGAACCCCTTAAAAAATAAAAATAAAAAACAAAGCAAAAAATAATGATTTATTATCATACCGCCGAACAAAAAGTGCAATAACGATCAAAAAGACGCATATAAATATCCATGGTACCGCTTTAAACGTCATCTTGTCTCGCAAAAAACGAGCCACCATACAGCATCATCAGCGAAAAAATAAAAAAGTTATAGCTCACAGAATAAAGCGATGCACAAATAATTATTTTTTATATAAAATTGTTTTCATTGCATAAAAGCGCCAAAACATAAAAAACAACCTAAATGAGGTATCGCTGTAACCGTACTGACCCGAAGAATAAAACCGCCTTATAAATTTTACCGCACCCGGAACGGCGTAAACGCACCCCCCCAAAAGAAATTCATGAAACGCTGATTTTTGTAAATTCTGCGTCCCAAAAAACGAAATAAAAAGCGATCAAAAAATGTCACGTGCCCAAAAATGTTACCAATAAAAGCGTCAACTCGTCCCGCAAAAAATAAGACCTCACATGACTCGGTGGGTCAAAATATGGAAAAATTATAGCTCTCAATATGTGGTGATGCAAAAACTATTTTTACAATAAAAAGCGTCTTTTAGCGTACGACAGCCGCCAAACATAAAAACCACCATAAATAGTAAATCAAGCCCCCCGTTATCACCCCCTTAGTTAGGGAAAAATAATAAAATTAAAAAAATGTATTTATTTCCATTTTCCCATTAGGGTTAGGGCTAGGGTTAGGGCTAGGGTTAGGGCTAGGGTTAGGGCTCAGATTAGGGTAAGGGGTGTGTTGGGTTTAGGGTTGGAGTTAGAATTGGGGGTTTCCACTATTTGCGCACATCAGGTGCTCTCCAAACGCAACATGGCGTCTGATCTCAATTCCAGCCAATTCTGCATTGAAAAAGTCAAATGGCGCTCCTTCCCTTTCAAGCTCTGCCATGCGCCCAAACAGTGTTTTACCCCCTCATATGGGGTATCAGCCTACTCAGGACAATTTGCAAAACAACTTTTGGGGTCCTATTTCTCCTGTTGCCCTTAGGAAAATAAAAATTTTGGGGCAAAAATATCATTTTTGTGGGAAAAAATTTTTTTTTTATTTTCATGCCTGGGCGTTATAAACTTCTGTGAAGCACTTGGGGGTTCAAAGTTCTCACCACACATCTAGATAAGTTCCTTGGGGGGTCTAGTTTCCAAAATGGTGTCAATTGTGGGGGGTTTCCACTGTTTTGGTACATCAGGGGCTTTCCAAACGCGACATGGTGTCCGATCTCAATTCCAGCCAAAAAAGTCAAATGGCGCTGCTTGCCTTCCGAGCTCTGCCATGTGCCCAAATAGTCATTTACACCCGCATATGGGGTATCAGCATACTCAGGACAAATTGCACAATAACTTTTAGGGTCCTGTTACCCTTGGGAAAATAAAAATTGGGGGTGAAAAGATCATTTTGTGGAAAAAATATGATTTTTTAATTGAACCGCTGTACATTATAAACTTCTGTGAAGCCCTTGTGGGTTCAAAGTTCTCACCACATATCTAGATAAGTTCCTTAGGGGCTCTAGTTTCAAAAATGGGGTCACTTGTGGGGGGTTTCCACTGTTTAGGTACATCAGGGGCTCTCCAAACGCGACATGGCATCCAATCAGAATTCCAGCCAATTTTGCATTGAAAAAGTCAAACGGCGCTCCTTCCCTTCTGAGCTCTGCCATGCGCCGAAACAGTGGTTCCCCCCCCACATATCAGGTATCAGCGTGCTCAGGACAAATTGCACAATAATTTTTGCAGTCCAATTTCTCCTGTTACACTTGGCAAAATAAAAAAAATTGAACCTGAAGTAATTTTTTTTGTGAAAAAAAGTTAAATGTTAATTTTTTTTAAATATTCAAAAAATTTCTGTGACGCACCTGAAGGGTTAATAAACTCCTTGAATGCGGTTTTAAGCACCTTAAGGGGTGCAGTTTTTAGAATGGTGTCACTTTTGGGTATTTTCTATCATATAGACCCCTCAAAGTGGCTTCAAATGTGATGTGGTCCGTAAAAATAAAATGGTGTTGCAAAAATGAGAGATCGCTGGTCAACTTTTAACCCTAATATCTTACTAACAAATTCCAAAATTGTGCTGATGTAAAGTAAACATGTGGGAAATGTTACTTATTAACTTTTTTGTGTGCCATATCTCTGTGATTTAAGGGCATAAAAATTCAAAGTTGGAAAATTGCGGAATTTTCAAAATTTTCGCCAAATTTCCGTTTTTCTCACAAATAAACGCAAGTTATATGAATGAAAATTTACCACTAACATGAAGTACAATATGTCATGAGAAAACAATGTCAGAATCACCGGGATCCATGGAAGCGTTCCAGAGTTATGACCTCATAAAGGGACAGTGGTCAGAATTGTAAAAATTGGCCCGGTAGTTAACGTGCAAACCACCCTTGGTAGTGAAGGGGTTAATACTAAAAACCTCATCATGTGTCAATGTTGGCGTCCGTGTGTGAAGAAGGGCAGACAAAAGGACCAGATCCCAACCAGTGGACACCAGTCAGGGGAAGCTTTTAAATACAATTTCCAGCTCAGGAGAGGGAGGCCACACCCCAGCTTGCACAGAATGCAAAAATACAATGAAAAAACACAAAAATTGAGCTTGGTTTGAGTTGGTGCACATGCAGCACATAAACACATGTTCACATTTGCCATAAAACATATAAAACCTACAAGAGAAAAAATGAGCAAAACCCCTTGCTGCACCTAAGTAAATAAAAAGCAAAAAGTGCATTTAAATAATACAGAATTTTTAGTAATACTGCTTTTGATCAAAAAAAGCCGTCCCACAATGTATACAAAATACGGAGATGATTTTTATTTAATGGATATATACTACACAGCATACTTTGAGAAGTAAGCAGTGGAATTTGGAGGTTACAAGAACAGAGTATATTATGGTCAGGGCCGAACTGGCCATCTGGCAATTCTGGCAAATGCCAGAAGGGCCTGTCTGGTCATGGGCCGCCTTGTCTGCTACGCTGTTAACAGAATCGGTGTTCTCAAGACACCCATACTGTTAAGAGTTGTTACGGAGCACAAAGTCACTGACTCCAGCATGCCACGGGTATCATTAGAAATATTGGTCTTGTAGAAAATCTTCCTTTCCTCCATCCAGGGTAATATTAGTAATATATCCCATCTGGTTCATGGGGACGGGGACAACATGTGCCTGTGTGATTTCAAATGCCAGGCCCAGTCCATACCTGATTATGGGCTTAGAAAGATTATATAGAAGCACTGGAAAGGGAAGTCTTTGTTGTGTTAACCAGATATGAATATGGCCATGTTCACATCAAGTGTTTGTGGAGAAACAGCCCTCCCTCAATCAGAATAATGCAATCAGAAGGCAGTATATCATACTGGTGAAATCTATGTATAATTATACTTCCAAGTCTTAAAATCCTTAGATTTCCCTTCAGTAACAGTCCTGTTTTCAATAATTAATAAAATCTGTAAATTGATGCGCTAAATGAAAGATGAAATAGTGTTTAGACATTAGGTGTTGTGTGCTATTTTTCCAAGTTTCTAATTCATTAATGCTACAGAATATAAACAATTCTAGCAAATGATAAAAGATAAAAAGCTAGATGTAATCCAGGGACAACATTGTGTAATATGACTTGTAATCAACATTTATCTGAGACCAATCTCAGAAACCATGGTATGATTTTATTTAGATAATAGTATCATTTGATGTGAAATTACATCCTATTAAATTGATGTGATCTGATTATAACATCTTCAGTGATGAGTACGACATTATTTCCTAAGGATGAAGGGAAAACAGGTTAAAAGCCATCAAGTGTTCAACATACCTTCAATCATTGTATTGAATACAGTCTAAATATTTCATATAAGCCTGCATACTGGCGTTGCACTACACTTTTTACCAAAGGCTAATAATACTCCCCTTAGTATTTTTTAGGAATATTTTTAGCCTAGGAGGAATACATAACTTGCAGTAGCCCCATTTGTTGTACAAACTTTAGGTATACAGAATGTTAAGAACTCGCTATTTATACATATAACAATGCATTCACGAACAGAGGTGATGCAAAACCAATATTACATCATACACTAGTAATTATAAAGAATACAGTTGGGTCGCCTGCCAGGGCAGTGGGAAAACTCGGCACCGGCCAGTTCTTAAAGGGATGTGTCACAGCAGCAGTGACCCAGTCCATGGCCCTGGGCATCCAGTAAAAGGGGATATTTACAGGGGAAAAATAAAGTGTTTGTAAAGTGTTTGTGACGCCACTGTGATTTTTGGTTAGAGGTGACCAGCGCTGCAGGGCAGATCCTCTGGGACTGATGGTGATGCAGCAGAGTTGGTATAGCTCTGCCAGAGTTGGCAGAGCTTTGTCCCAGGGCAGTTGTTGTAGTAAAGATGTTGTGTTTGATGATGATAGATGTAGCAGAGTTGGATTGGTGATGCAGGAATAATTAGAGGACACAACAGAGTGCAGTTTCCTTTACCTTTTACTGAGCTGTGCAGGTACAGTCCAGGGCTCAGGTTACTGATGGTTCTGGAGTCGGTCAGCCTGAAAGCAATTTGGGAATCTCCTTATTCAGGTGGGCTGTGAGACCTCCTTTCTAGCGCTATTCTCTGAGATTCTTTCTTCTGTAAACTCTATTCAAGTTCCTTTCTCTGTCTGATGCTTAGGTAGAATTCCACTCGCATGACAGGCAGCTGTAGCCTGCTTCAGTGATCGCTCCTATCTGGCATCTTTGCTGTGTCATCGAGTATCAATTGGGACAGAGGATCTGTGGTCTTCTGTCCTCCGGACTCTGCTGCTGGGGCTTTTGTACCCACACAGCCTCGGACTCCGGGGTCCGGTCTCTGGCGCTCAAGCCTGGGGCTGCGCTCAGCTATAGCTTCTGTCCCCCAGCTTCTCTCCACACGTCCTGTCTCAACGTTGTTCAGGCTCTAACTAACTACTAACTTCCTGCTTCTGACCAGATAACAGCTCCCCAGAAGTCGGATTTAGAGCTCTTTCTGCTGGCCTGGAGCAGTAACTGCATTGTATGCTGGAACTACCTGGTAAGGAGATTCCCTCTTTGCTTCCAGGCATGACATCACTCCCACTTGGAGGGAGGCAAGGCCATTATGGCAGCCAAACTCCTGGGGTTCCACACAGTCATCTCCTATATTAATGATGATCAAGGTCCTATGTAGTGATGGTCACTGCAGTATACAATCTAAGAGAGTGGTACAGAAGTCAGCAGAGCGTCTTAATAATTTAAGCACTACGGTATTCTATCAATAATCTTCACTTTTGTCTGAATACAGTCATAATATTCTTATCATCATAGAATTTGGTGGAATTTGACTATAATATGCCAACCTGTTCTGATCAGTACCAGGTCAGAATCTCCTTGACCTTAGAATTAGGCGGCCACAGATGGAAAAATCCCTTAAAGGAGTTTACCAAGTTTGGAAGTTATAGGATAGGATAATTTTCTGATTACTGAAGGTCTGACTGATGGGAGCTCCATCAATATCAAGGACTGTGACTCTTCAGAGCCCTGTGTGAATGGAGTGGTCAGTCATACTCACTGTTTCTCCATTTACTCTTTATGAGACTAGTGGAAATAGCCAAGTGTAGCACTCCCATTATGAATGATTGGGGCAGATGTATGTGCTCATTCATAATGTATGGGACTGCCAAAACTAGAGGAACGCTGTTCTTGGCTATATTGGACAGTTCTGTAGACTATGAATGAAATAGGCGATTATAGTATCCTTGTTGTTTCTAACAGTCAGATCTTCAATGATCAGCAAGTCTTAACCTGTCCACCTGCTATTTTAACCCCTTACCGATATTCACCATATATGCATGTGGGGAACAGGGTATGGCGCAAGCTCACGGGGTGAGGCTACCCTATGCCAGACAGATAATTTCTGTGACACACAGCAAGGATTTCCTCCAGCAGCCGGTGTTGGAGTGGAGCGCCAACCCGCAACTGATAGCCTGTTAAATAGCATTATCAATCTCTGGCATCTGCATTAAGCTGGAGTCACACATAGCGACTTACCAGCGATACCGACACCGATATCAAGGTGTCAGGATCGCTGGTAAGTCGCTATGTGATCGCTGGTGAGCTGTCACACAGACAGCTTCACCAGCGATCAGCACAGCGATGCCGAGCGCCCGGCATCGCTTGCCATCCCTGTAAAAAATAGAATTAAAATAAAAAATATTGTTATTCTCACCTTCCGACGTCCCGCGCAGCCATCCTGTCTCTCTCCACGCTCCGGTCCCAGTAATCCTTTGCGAGAATGACCACGAGACGTCACGGTCTCACGGGAGCGCGAAGTCTCACGGTCATTCGTGCAAAGGATCACTGGGACCGGAGCGTGGAGAGAGGAATGCTGCGCGAGACGTCGGAAGGTGAGAATAACAATATTTTTTATTTTAATTCTATTTTTTACAGCTGATCGCTGGTCTCCCGCCTGTCACACGCAGCGATGCGTGCTGGCCAGCGGGAGACCAGCGGCCAAAAAAATTTCCAGAGGTTTCTTACAGCGATCAGCGATACCGGCAGGGGGGCCGCTCGCTGGTGAGATTGCTGTTACGTCACAAAATTTGTGACTCAGCAGCGATATCGCTAGCGATATTGCTATGTGTGACTCCCGCTTTAACAGCCCACTTGCAGGTAGGTACATCATTCTTCAAAGGAAACTGTGACTTTTGTTGTATACAGCAATACTTCCGTATTGCTTTAAAAAGCACAAGCGATCAGATGATTGCAGTATCCTCCATTAAAAATAAAGATAGTAAGAAAATAAAAAGTACACAGATGTGGTATTGCCACTATGTAAAAGTCAGATCTATCAATATATTAAATTAGCCTAATTATTAAACCTTGTAAACAGAAATAATTTTTACACTGCCAAAATTGCATTTCTTGTTGTTGCTGCAACACCGCAAAAGATAGCTGTAAGAAACAATCAAAATGTCACATCTAACCCAATATGGCTTAAAAGAAATAGTACCGCTAAAGTAATAAAAAAGCTGGAACATTTTGGTATCACCGTAATCGCTCTGACGAGGAGAATCACGATGCCAATGTCAGTGTTGCGGTTTTTTTGCAATTTCACTGCACTTGGATTTTTTTCCCCGTTTTCCAGGACATTATGTAGTAAAATTAATAGTGTCATTCAAAATTACAACTTGACCTGCAAATCAAGCCCTCATATGTCTATGTGGACAGAAAAACATAAAAGTTATGGTTCTTGGGAGAAGGGGAGGAAAATACAAAAACATAAAAATGGAAATTGGCAGTGTCGAAAAGGGTTAATTGCACCAATTTGCTTATTCTTTCTCCTATCCCGTCCACCTTTATTATGTCTGTTATTCCCTTTGCTTATTAGTGCAGCCATGTTTTGTATGTCTTTACCTATTCACAGGCACTGGGAGCTACACTTTAAAAAGTTACATAGCAGTCTGCTGTATACAGTGAAAGGGAATCTGTCAGTAGGATCATCCCTTCTAAGTCATCTATATGGGCATGTACGTCATAGGAAGCTGAATAAAATTATACCTTAATAGCTGTGTCTTATTCCAGAAAAATAACAATAACAATCTCCTTAATTCAAAATAATCTCTGGAGGAGGCGTCTCATGCAGATCAGTGTCCGGCCCATAGTCCTGAACAGCTCATTTGCATATAAGAAAAATATGGATGTCTTCGGAATAAGACATCGGATCTCAGATATCAAGGTATCATTTTATTCAACTTTCAATTTCCTACATGCCCATATAAACAACCTAGGAGGGTTCATCCTACTGACAGATTCCTTTTAAGCTGTTTCTTCTCAACATCAGGTCACCGTCAGGAGGGGAGATTTCTTGTGCAGTAAATTCAAGTAGTACCGACAATTCGACAATTAGGAGAAACAGGTCCCACCAATCCTGCAATAGGAACACACTTGTACCCACATCAGACCTACGTTCATGGTGCACAGAGGCTGGGAACGTGTAGGCTCTTTTGAATTATTATGACCTTCCTGATTGCTTCAGGGAAGATGTCAGAACACAGGCACCTAACCTACCCTCACAGTATTTCATGAAGTATTTGAAGGAGCCTGATATTTATTTTAAGACAGATAGGCTTCTCTCCCCATCTGTCCTATTTGTAGATGAAGCGCAGAAGTCGAGGGAGGAGTCACAGTACTACAATGCGCTGTACTTTTCTCTGCCTGTGTAATAACACGTATGAGGCATTTCTAAAAGTCTCCAAAGGCGTCAGTGATGCCTATACTGGTGTTATTTTGACCTCTGTGTATGTCATTAAACTTTTTTGTGGCTTATGTAGCTCTAACATGATTCTGTTTCCATTGAGCCTCACTTACTTTGTGTATTGCAGACATACTACATGCACACTATTGACTATGTAATTATAATGCTGCTAGCAAAAATGTTCACAAGGCACTTTGTCTTATTATTCTGCCAATGGTGAGATGTTGTTCTAGGCCTTCAACCCTTTTGTGATGCCATGGTCATCCCTTATCTGTACATATTACATTTTTCAGTTTCAGTCATTTTATTTCCATATGATGTTTCATAATGTACACCCATCAGCATGCCTTTCATCAAGCAACTTGATTTTTTATATAAATTTTTTGTAATTGTACAGTAACCGAACATATTATTATTTTTGTTATATGCTAGTTTTAAACTTAAGCAAAGTAAGGTGTAATTTGTAATCTTTCAGTCTAGCTGTGATTTACCTCCATTAACATTCATAAATTCAATATATAACATGTTGCCTTTCAATATTTATTGCTTATATAATATAATAATTTAGAATAATATGACATGTTCTATATAATTTATGTCAAGTAGAAAATTCATATAAAATTGGTGCAAAAGAATACATACAGTATGTCCTGTATATAAAGTATATAATACCCAGTACCGGGGTGTGGTGAGTCCCCGGTAACAACTATTGAGGTAATTACATTCTACCATGCTCTCTTTTATTTTGTCCTTCTGTGATATGAATCTGGCAGAGTCACATTCATAACACTGGAAGTATTACATATGTGTGTATATATTACTGTGGCCTTTATTCTGTGTATTGAGCGCCAGATTGGAAATCTTAAATACTCGGACAACCCCTTCCCAATCACTATCTTCCCCCCTTATAAAATAATAACAACTCTAATCACCATTGGTGTTGGTGCCATTCCAATGGTGTCAGCACTGGCTCTCCTGGGGCTTGTATGACATTGTTATGTCACGTGATCCCTGAGACCAATTAGCAGCCACTTCACTTTCCTCTCCTTCGGACGTAGCTGACATCCGGAGAAAGTGAGAGCTGTAGCTGCTCTTACTCTTCCTCCAGATGTCTGATTCGTCCAAATGAGAGGTGAGTTAAGTGGCTGTTGTTTGGTTGCAGGAATCATGTGACATAACAATGTCATACAAGCCCCAGGAGAGCCAGTGCTGACACCATTGGAATGGCACCAACACCAATGGTGATTATAGGTGTTATTATGGTGTTTTATGAGGAGAAATATGGTGATTGAGAAGGGGCTGTCTCAGTAGTGGAAAACCCCTTTAAGATAATTAAAGATGTAGAAAAACTAACAGTCTAAAATGAGTTTATTTTAAGTACTTGCTGTTGTGTAGGTCCCTTATATACAAGTATTAGATTAATTATGATAAATCTTCACCATTTTTATATTTTACAAGTCTGCTTTTACGTAAAATAAATGTTTTTCCATGAAGCAGAATGGCTAACTACTAGTACTAGTCTATTGGCATGTTTTATTTTACCCACATTTAGAGCCATTAGATCCACAGCACTTTACTGACATTATTATTACTCTCCCCATTGGGGCTCACAATCTAAATTCCCTATCAGTATGCCTTTTGAGTTACCCAATGTGAATGTCCAGTGTCCCATAAAATGTGCTGATAACATCTAAAATGTAAATATTTGTTAGATTAACTAGACCACACTTATCGTATTTAGATTTTTAACATAGGTTATTTTTTGGTTATTTGTTTCTCTTCCTTAGTATTAAAGCTTTACTACATTAAATAGCAGGTAAGAGAGTCATTTGGTAGTTGAAGCACAGATTGTCTTAATAGGTTGGTGCAGCATTTTTAGAAGTCAAAATGTACCATGGGAGATACAAATGTTAGCTAGGCCAAGAGCAAAGCTATTTCTAGCAAGGTTTCGGCAGATAAATTAAAGTGTTACCAGGCTATTGAGTCATAAAGAACAATGTTCATATATTGTGGAGAAGCAAGGTTTGGCAGCTTAAAAGTCATGTGGGATTTTTGTAATGGTTTTATAATTTGGAGGTTAAAATAAATATATAAGATTATTTCCTACCTTCTTTATAGTATATGGCCCATATAGCTTACACTGTTTTCAGACTGTACATGCAGAGTGATAGTATGCTTGCTTGCAAGGGATATTCTGATATACATAACTTAACTCCTAAAAAGTATACATTACATATTATGTGTCCTCAACATATAGTAATTAGATCTTGTTATTTATGGCTCGCTGCATAGGATTAAGCTGCCGATAATCCCTCAGATTCTAATGGCCCCGTCACACACAGCGACTCACCAGCGATCCCGACAATGATATCAACTTGTCAGGATCGCTGGTGAGTCGCTACATGATCGCTGGTGAGCTGCCAAACAGGCAGCTTCACCAGCGATCAGCACCAGCGACGCCGAGCGCGTGTCGTCGCTGTGTACTTTAGTTACCAGCGCACTGATGCAGGGAGCTGGTAACTAAGGTACACATCAGGTTTCTAAGGGGCGTACATCACTTAGCAACCCGATGTGTACCTTGGTTACCAGCTCCCTGCATCAGCGCACTGGTAACTAAAGTACACATCGGGTTTCTAAGGACCGCCCGGTGCTTAGAAACCCTGCATTTACCTTAGTTACCAGCGCGCTGATCGCTGGTCTCCCGCCTGTCACACGCAGCGATGCGTGCTGGCCAGCGGGAGACCAGCGATCAAAAAAATGTCCTGGCTATTTCTGGACGATCAGCGATAATCGGCAGGGGGGCCGGTCGCTGGTAAGTATCACACACAGCGCTCTCGCTGGTGAGATCGCTGTTGTGTCACAAAACTTGTGACTCAGCAGCGATCTTGGTAGCGAGATCGCTATGTGTGACGGGGGATTTACAGTAACGACCCATCCTTTACTATAATTGTGAATGAGTTGAGCGACTGAGCGGTGTGCCAAAAAATGTTAGTTCATCATGCGGGAATAGTTGAAATAGTTTATGGGAGTGAAAAAATTCTTGTTCAACTTTCGAAAATTGTATAATATAAATTGAGGTTTTTCATTCTTTCAATGATTAAACATAAACATAAACAGGTCTGATAATGTTCCAAGGCAATAGTTCTGTTGCAGTTGGAGCATTGGAACGAAAAAATATTTTTTTTTTTTAAATTTTTTGGTTTGATAATTTGATGAAATTTTCTTTGTAAAGTATCATCAGACATGTTTGGACAATACCTTGTGATTTCATTTATCACTTAGGTGAAGGATAAACCTACTTACTCTTCAGATTTCCTGTCTGGGTGATCGCAGTGCTCGATGTTAGTTGTAACGATGTAACGGGCGCTATTTAACCATTTCATTTCTATTTTTACTTGATAAACACTTGTCTGACATTGTGTGCTAGTTGAGAGTTGTGTAAACTAACTCTTACATTCTATAGTTCTTGGCTGGTGGATCATTCTCAGTTTTAGCACTAGGAGTTATTGGTCGGTGTAAATTAGAATTATTTTGAGAGGAAATTAGGAGCACAATATGAAGTACACAAGAAGAAGGAGAATTGCCTGACAGCAACTTGGATAAATAAGCAGAAAAACAGCTTGAAAAAAATGTCAGAACTTCAATTTAGGAAAAAAAGTATTAGAAATGTTTAGGAAGGTTCACAAGTGATGTCCTGTTATTTTCTAAATTATAAGACTCAGTTTTGTCCTTTAAAATGGGGGGAAATGGGGGTGCATCTTATAATCTGAATTGTAGCTGCGGTGGAACTTACCAGTTATGGTGGAGCAGGGTTCCAGGCTGTCAGAAGCTTATGGCAGCGGTGGTGGTAGGAGTCAGGTGATGGCTACTGGCCCCAGGCTTGTAAGACCAGGTGTTTGTGACAGCCTGTAGCCTCACACTTTCCATTTTCTTCTATGCAGTGGACTCTGAGAAAATAGCCGCCTGAGGTGGCGCATGCACAAATCCACATCTTGTCATCAAGATCGCAGCTCCCAAGATTTCAATTACGCATGTGCTGCCTCCATTTTCCTGGAGTCCACCGCATTAGAAAGTATGGAAGGTGTGATGCTTCGGGCTGTCACAAAATGTCGACTGAGCCCCCGCATCACTGAACACCTTGTACCAGCCTGGGGCTAGCAGCCATGGCCCGACCCCTGCTGCCACTGTCCTACCAGCCTGGAGCCCGCAGCATCTCCTGTCTCCGCCAGCAAAGACCCTGCCACCTGTCCTGAAAAATACGGTACTTTGTGCTATTAGTAATGACCATGCAGTGTTATTTGAAGTTACTCATCTGAACACTGGAATAAGTCTTTAACAGTACAGATATGTAAAGATATTCTAAACTTGTATAGCCTGATATTCACATAAGTATAGTTAGACTGCAAAAGTACATGAATGTCATATCCATATTATTTTATGTGCCCCTCACCCAAAAATGTATTTATTGTAACTGGAATCAGCTTTCACATAATCTTAAATGAAGCCAATGTGATCATTAGGGAAGGATGATGGCGACTGCTTCCATTCTCTATAAAATGGACAAAAAGTGTAGTGGTTAAAACTTGGAAATGATATAATTCAATACAAATCTAACAAGAAAGACTTCTGTGGGACCTAGTCATGATGTTGACCTATGTACCGTGCCAGCAGCTACAAAGCTTATATCAAAAAGCCACCTACCACTTTCAAATTTTTGTATGTTTCTTGATCATCATAAGCCGTTTTGAGCCTCGCAGAATCTTTTCACAAAGCTTCCTATCATAATCAAAGTGAACAGGTCAAGAGCAGGCAGCTTCTCATTAATGATCGCTTATATGGATTCCAACCACTGGCCTACTTCAAGTCAATACGTACTAATGGTAAAAAATTGTACTCTGTCTTTTTATTACTAACAGGAAGAAAAATATGTCTAACGCTTCTTCTTACTGAAAGATAGAAATGTGAAAACTTTTGAAACCATTTCTTCTTCATTTAATTGGTGTTTGAACAGTGATTTAGCTGAAATGTCATAATGACTGCAGCCTAATTGAATAATAATTGTTTAAATCATTAATTGAAAAATATTATAAAATATTGAACCCTATTAGTATTGAAAGAAATTATTATGTTGAGAGATTGATAGTGAGATTACCTAAACCATTCTTTTGACATAGCAGCACCACGTCACTATCGCTGTGTTGCCATATTTTGGCAAATCGAGTGTGTTTAGATATGGATTGTACATATACACAGTTTATTCCCTGGTAGTCCTTTCAGTGGCTCTATCCATTATCTTTGAATTGTATCTTTGCCTATAAAAGGGTCTCCTGGGCTGAAGAAGATGTATTTCATTTATCTGTCTGTCTGTCTATCTACCATGTGTCCATTTATCTCTGTAAATAAAGATAGGTAATGCTTGCAGTAGGTCACAGTAGATTTTCTGTAGGGCTTCATTGATTAAAGAGGTCATACATTGATCTGTTCACCTTGAAACATAAGCATGTTTTTCAAATAAGACGATCAATCTACGTTCTGCCCCATCTTGAGTAGTAGTCATTTGTCATTTGGCAATATGTTACCTAATATGTTATGACTGAATTTTAAACAACATGTCGTGAAAAGCTGGAAGAAACAAAATATGTCTTTGTAGTCTGTGAGAATGAAGAGAATGGTCCAAAGTCGCCTTGGGGAATATTAGGTACTTGTTTTAACAGTAGTTTTAGAATAAAGGGAGTATGTAACTTACATGTGTAAATATAATAATAAGAGTAATAATATAGCTGTAATTATGTAAAATATGGAATATGCCACATTCCTACTTAGTTAACATTCCTCATGTTTGACCCTGTTATAATAAAAACACCTATACTCACCTCCAGCGCCATTCCATTGGTGTTGGCACTCATCTGAGGTTTTTACGTCACACAAGCCCTGCTCCCAATCAGCGCAGGCTTGAACACCCCAACCTTCGGACATATTGAACATCAACATAAAGTCAAGTAAGAGCTACAGCTGCTCTCTGGCTTCCTCTTGATGTTCGATTTGTCCGAAGGTGGGGACAGTCACACCAGCGCTGATTGGGCGCAGGGCAGGGCTTGTGTGACCTAACAGTCTCCCATGAACCCTCAGAACGTGAGTGCCGACACCGCTGGAATGGAAACTGAGTATGCGTGTTATTTTAGCGGTACCAAACATGAGGTATGAGAAGGGGTTGTCCTAGTAGTGGACAACCCTTTTAGTGGAGGTTGGTTTACCATACTCTGGACTTTTTTAACCGTATTAAAAGTACTCTGGACCTTCATTTACAAAACCTAATTTCCCTTGGTTTGTATGGGTAAATTGCCTCATAATCTTTCTTTTTTCACTGGTGGTTTATTAATTTGTACGTTTTAACCTTTTTGCTATAAGGAAAATTAACTCCCAATTGATTGATGTTCTTCCCAACGTGAGATGCATTTGATGTAGAGCTGTAGGGAGCTGTAAAGAGAAAGAAAAACAGCTGGACCAATGATGAGACTGGAGGTGTTTCTCAGACTACTTCAGAATCCCTGTAGACACTGTAGCTAAGCTGTATTCTGCTCTGTCTAAATATATCTCCCCTAAAAAGTTACCAAGCAGAAAGCACTATGAAATTGAAATAGCACCTCAGTGTAATTCATAGGTGCTGACCTGCATCTCACTTTGACGTCCACAAGGGTACATCAAAATACACCCGTGTATAATGTGATCTCCAGTATTCCTCATAGCTGAATATTCTTGGTAGTTTGGTACAATATGCAAATATTTTCATGTATATGTGTCAATTCATGGTTACAAATAATCTGGTTTTATCCATGAAGCTGTAATACTTGTATTTTTGCCTTGAATAAATGATTCTGATTCAAACATAAAAGACATTAAAGAACTGTGACCCGATATGTTCAGTCTATTCCTAAGTGCTTGTACACATTCTTCTGATCCAGAAGATCAAAGATCACTCAAAACAAACTGAGATCATGTCCAGTTTAGTGCTGTCAAATAAAATATTGGGATTTGAAGCATGTTACTATGGTGTGTTTATTTGATTTATAGCACCTTTTTGTGGGAAGATTGGAATTATATCTTCTTTATTATGTTTTTGTACCCTAAGAAATCATGAGATTTACCAAAAATGGTTGATATGTCAAGTCATTACATGGTTTTGTACAGTTCAAAGAGCTAAATTTTAAGAGAGCAACTGCATTATTAGGAGAGCTCCTACAAATTCCTTGGTTATCATTATTTTTGTATCATTTTTTCTGAATTGCCTTAGAAATGTTTTTGTATTTTTGATGCAAAGATAGTGAACATTTAAGTGAAACAAGAAGAACATGCAAGAAATAATATCTTGTGAACTGTGGTCCTTTGTTGCTTGCAATGGAAATGTGCCGAGTTGTATTTTTAGATAAACGCTATGTATGTGGAGAGCAGTAGTTTCTTTGCAATTCATTATATATTTATTACAAAATTGTATAGAAAACGTCATGAAAAACTCTCTAGTTTGATGTATTTGATGGTTTGTCAGTGGCTGTCACTGACATCTTCCGCTCCTTTTCCTGGCAGGGAATGAAAATAATTGCTAGAAACCGTATCATTGGGTTACCTGAGAAATCCCAAAGTCTAGTAACAGGCATAGAAACTTTCTAGGTATGAACAATTCAGGCATTAGGGCATATGGAAACCATTGTTTTATTGTGTAAATTAATGCAATTAGTAATATACAGAGGAGGGGCTCATTAAGAAAGTGAGAAGATTTAATGAGGGTTTGTATTACCAGATAGTGTTTGCATTGGCATGTCTCGCTAAGGGAGTATCATCTAGGTAGGGGTATCATTTACAAGGCCACTTGTGAGTGTGGAATGAAGTACATGGGAAAAAGCAGTAAGAGAATTCCACAGATGGGTTGGAGAACTCATACGTGATATTATCAACAAGAAAGATTCTCTAGCAGACATGTCAACGCAACACATCGGGGTAACATAGATGCAATCAAATTCATGTGAATTGACAAAATTGAAGCCCCATATAGGGGAGGTAATTGGGACAAATTGATTCTCCAAACAGAAACAAAATAGATTTTTTGATTGAACACCACATCTCCCAGGGGTCTTAAAGAGCAATTAACTTTCAGTCCATTCCTGAAAATAGGGATTTATAGGGACATCCAGTTAGAGATAGCTGTCGTCGAGTGGGGATGTCACTTGCGTAAGAAAATAGGATGTCAACCTCTGCTGATAGAAAAGTGTACAGCCTAGTGAGGACCATTATAGGGACAGCATAGATCTTTTATTCTAGGCAACCCCCTTGTATTTTGCCCTTTATCTCCCTCTCCCCTACCCCCACTCTCTTCTCAAGAGCAGTCTGGTTCCGTTCAATCTGAGCCCAGGAGGTCCGTCTATTGTCTAATGTCTAATGCCAATAATCTATTACTACATGTATGGTCTGACTTTGGTTGAGTGTCTTGTCATATCTTCCCAAGTGAATCCAAGAATACTCCTACCCTTGTTTGTGATTCTGCACATTTCTCATACTTCAACCAAAACTGTTTAATATTCATAGTTCTGGCTTGTATTTATGGTGCCTCATGGAGATGTGATGCATGTTTTGACAGACATCTATGTTTGTGAGAAACTCTGGTTGCTATCCGTCGTATCATGACTTGCATTCCAGTGGTTAGTGACTGGAGCGCAGACCGGAAGTGACATATGAGGTTGATGGCCAGCCGACTACGTTACAGGCACCGGATGTACATCAGAGTCCTGGTACACAGCCCGCAACCAGGAAGTGATGATGGCCACATGCCACAAATGTAAGCTTGTGTCCCTGTTGGAGGAAAAGTTGCAAAATCTCGAAGAGAGGTTAGCTACATTGAAGATCATTAAGGAAGGTGAAGAGTTTTTAGACAGAGCAGAATTATCTCTTCATGTTACAGAAAGAGAAGAAATTCGAAGTGCACCTGAAGAAACAGAGGGATGGAAACATGTGACCCAGAGAAGCAGGAGGATCGGGAGTCAGTCAGCGCCCATACTGTTAAGGAACCAGTACTAGGCTCTTACTCAGGAGAACGATGAAGAAATAAATCAGGATAAGACTCTGCCGACAAACAGCAACCTTGTACGCCTTCAGAATTCTCATGGATGGAGAAAGAAAAATGTTGTGAAGAAGAAACGGAGAGTGGTGGTCATGGGGGATTCCCTGTTGAGAGGAACAGAGGCCACTATTTGCAGACCGGATATAACTTCAAGAGAAATGTGCTGTCTTCCAGGTGCAAAAATTAAAGATGTGTCTGACAGGATACCAGGACTCTTCAGACCTACAGACGACTACCCATTCCTGCTAATACATGTGGGGACAAATGACACCATGAGAAATGACCTGGAAACCATCTGCAGTGACTTTGAAAACTTAGGTAAGAGAGTGAAAGAACTGGGAGCGCAGGTGGTCTTCTCTTCCATCCTCCCAGTGGATGGCCATGGAACAAGGAGGTGGAATAAGATTCTGCAGGTGAACAACTGGCTACGTCGATGGTGCCGTCAGGAAGGTTTTGGATTTCTGGATCATGGAGTGAATTACCTATACGATGGACTACTTGCTAGAGATGGGGTGCACCTTACGAAGACTGGAAAATATGTATTTGGAAGTCACCTTGCTACACTCATCAGGAGAGCTTTAAACTAGAACAACGTGGGAAGGGAAGCAAAAGGCCAGAAAAAGCCATACACCTGACAAATACTATTGAGAACTCTGCTATTAGAAGTGGAAAGGAAGAACAAAGACAAAAGAATCTAAATAATAAAAATATTAGAGAAAGAGAAACCAATCACAAACTAAAATGTTTCTATATTAATGCACAAAGCATGGGCAACAAACAAGGAGAATTGGAACTACTAACAAAGGAAAAGAAATATGATGTCATTGTAATCACTGAAACTTGGTGGGACAATACACATGATTGGCATACAAGGCTAGAAGGATACAACTTATTTGCAAGAAACAGACTTGATAAACGAGGAGGAGGTGTCGCACTGTATGCTAGAAACGAGTATATCTGCACAGAGATCCAAGCTTCAGAGACTGGGAGTTCTGTGGAAACTGTTTGGGTAAGAATACAAGGACAGAACAAAGGAAAGGACACCATTGTAGGCATTTACTACAGACCGCCTGTGCAAGCTGAAGATATGGATGAACTCTTTATGCATCAAATGGCCAAATTCTCCAAAAAATATGACATAGTTGTCATGGGAGATTTCAACTATCCAGACATTTGTTGGGAAACTCTCTCAGGCAAAACTATCAGGTCAAGGAAATTGACAACTTTAACTTCCAAAAGGTAGGGGAGAAAACAAGAGGATCTGCTACCTTGGATCTAATCCTCATAAACATGGAGGAAATGGTTGAGGAGGTAAAAGTGGCTGGGACCCTAGGAGGTAGCAACCATGCTATTTTAGAATTTTGAATAACTAGAGGAGGAAGACCTGTGAAGACTCAGACATCAAGGTTAGATTTCAGAAAGGCAGATTTTAAGGGACTCAGAAAGAGAATTGGAGGGATACAATGGCAGGATATATCCTTAAGGACAAAAAATGTCCAGGAAGGATGGGAAATCTTGAAAAATGAAATTCTCAAAGCACAATTGCTAACAATTCTGAAAAGAGGGAAGAATAGGAAGCATTTAAGGAAACCAGGATGGATGAACACAGAACTTAAGCACATGCTAAAAAGGAAGAAATAAATGTTTATAAAATGGAAAGAGGGAGGTATGTCTAAAGAAGAATATAATGCTGTCTGTAGAACCTGCAGGGCACAAATCAGATTATCTAAAGCTGACAATTAATTGAGGCTTGCAAGAGACGTCAAAAGCAATAATAAATGATTTTGGGGATATGTCAAAAGTAAAAGAAAAGTCAAAGATGCTATAGGATTTTTACAGGATGAAAATGATAAAATGGTAAGACAGGATGATGAGAAGGCCGAACTTTTAAATTCCTATTTTGCATCTGTATTCTCTCAGAAAGGAAATGTAACATCAACTGTTCTTCACTGTCCTATTAAGGGAATAGAAGAATCCAGGATATCTATAGACAGAAAGATAGTGAGGAAACACTTAGCTAAACTAAATGAATTCAAGTCTTCAGGTCCAGATGAATTACACCCCAGAGTACTAAAGGAGATAGCAGAAGAAATTTTTGAACCCCTCTCCATAATCTTTGAAAATTCTTGGAGAACAGGAGAGGTCCCAGAAGACTGGAGAAGAGCAAATGTTCCTATCTTCAAAAAGGGGAAGAAGGTGAACCCAGGCAACTATAGGCCAGTGAGTCTGACTTCTATACCAGGAAAGATCTTTGAACAAATTATTAAACAACATGTATGTAAGTACCTGGATAAGAATGAAGTGATTAAACAGAGTCAGCATGGGTTTGTAACTAATAAGTCATGTCAGACTAACTTAATTTCCTTCTATGACTGAATCACTGATTGGGTGGATCAGGGAAATACTGTAGATATAGTATATCTTGACTTCAGCAAAGCATTTGACAAAGTATCTCACACATTCCTTATTGAAAAAATGACTAAGTATGGAATGGACAAGGCAACTGTTAGGTGGACTCATAACTGGCTTAGTGATCGGACCCAAAGAGTGGTCGTAAATGGCTGCACATCCAGTTTGGAAGAATGTCTCAAGTGGAGTACCACTGGGCTCTGTCCTGGGCCCTGTATTGTTCAACATCTTTATCAATGATTTAGATGAAGGAATTGAGGGTAAACTGATTAAATTTGCTGATGACACAAAGCTAGGAGGGATAGCTAATACTAGAGAAGAGAGAGAGAGGATTCAAAAAGATATAAATAAATTGGAGCAGTGGGCAGCAACTAACAGAATGATTTTTAACAGGGAAAATGCAAATTACTACATCTGGGCAATAAAAATGAAAAAAGCCTATACAGAATGGGAGGAATAGGGCTAAGCAACAGCTCATGTGAAAAAGACTTGGGTATACTAATAGATCACAGACTGAATATGAGTTAACAGTGTGTTGCAGCAGCAAAAAAGGCAAATGCAATTCTAGGATGTATTAACAGAAGCATACAGTCTAGATCACGTGAAGTCATTATTTCCCTCTACTCCTCTTTGGTCAGACCTCATCTGGAATATTGTGTCCAGTTTTGGGCGCCACATTTTAAAAAAGACATCAACAAACTGCTGGAGCAAGTTCAGAAAAGAGCGACCAGAATGGTGGCCGGTCTGCAAACCCTGTCTTATGAGGAAAGGTTGCAAGATTTGGGAATGTTTAGCTTGCAAAAGAGAAGACTGAGAGGAGACTTAATAGCTGTCTACACATATCTCAAGGGCTGTCACATTGTAGAAGGATCATCTTTATTCTCATTTGCACAAGGAAAGACTAGAAGCAATGGGATGAAACTGAATGGGAGGAGACACAGATTAGATATTAGAAAAAACTTTTTGACAGTTAGAGTGATCAATGAGTGGAATAGGCTGCCATGAGAGGTGGTGAGTTCTCCTTCAATAGAAGTCTTCAAACAGAGGCTGGACAGACATCTGTCTGGGATGATTTAGAAAATCCTGCTTTGAGCAGGGGGTTGGACTAGATGGCCCAGGAGGTCCCTTCCAACTCTACAATTCTATGATTCTATGATTCTATGGACGCTGATGGCACATGTGATGCTGTGGCGGTAAGGATTTAAATGCGACCACACAGCATCACTACAGTATAGCAGCTGATTTCTTGCATGGCATAGCATAACTGCATTGTGGTAATACAAACCACCTATTTACCTCACTCCCCTGATGAATCAAGTAGAGGAAACACATCGTGATATGGGAACATGAAGGATATGGAACGGTCCCCAAAGTGAACTGCAATAGAAATGAGTATGATGCCAGTTGAGGGGTGAGATGGTTCAATTTATTTGTTTTTTGCACTTTCTTGATGACCAGAGATTCTCCCAAATATACAGTTTGGGGGATTCTACCTACATGCATATTGGTTCCATAACCACTAGCATTCCATGTTTTTAGCATGTTTGGATAGATGGTGTTTTTACGTCATCGCTTATTATTATTATGTTATATTGGATGATGGTTCTCTGATTTGATATACTGCTAGTGGTTCTGTGAGTTGGTGTAAAATCTTTCTGTGCCCATTTGAGGGAGGGCTATGAATATGCCAACTGTCATTAAATGTCATATATGTGGTGATGTTTATACTGATTCTGTGACAGATGTCTGTTATGCTCTTTGAGTAAGGGCTAAGGTTATGCCATTTGTCACATATATGATGTTATTATACTGACTCCAGTATGGAGGTAGTGCACATAATATAGCAATACAGTGTCCCAATATAACCAGAGATGGTATTGACAGCTGCTATTTTTAATTTACATTATTTTTGTTAATAAATAAATAAATTATTAAAAGTGATATTTTATCCTCTACGACTTGCTATTTCTACATTTATCACACAGAGGTTGTTACTTTTGCATTTATGCCATTGGTCTCATCAGCACGCTTCTGATTACGCCGATTGGTGCGCTACCGAGAATGATGATCTTTTATTAAAACCAAAAGATAATTTTACCCAATGAAATGACATTTTGCTTGTTTCTTTGGTGATTGGAAAAAAAAACATGACAAAAAGAAACAGAAACCTAAAAAAGGGCAGTGTAGCAAGATGTAAACAAAAAAAATGGCAAAATGCAAATGCAAAAAGGCACATGCAATTCTAGGATGTATTAACAGAGGCAGTCTAGATCACGTGAAGTCATTATTTCCCTCTACTCCTCTTTGGTCTGACCTCATCTGGAATATTGTGTCCAGTTTTGGGCGCCACATTTTAAAAAAGACATCAACAAACTGGAGCAAGTTCAGAAAAGAGCGACCAGAATGGTGACCGGTCTGCAAACCCTGTCTTATGAGGAAAGGTTGCAGGATTTGGGAATGTTTAGCTTGCAAAAGAGAAGACTGAGAGGAGACTTAATAACTGTCTGCAAATATATCATGGGCTGTCACATTGTAGAAGGATCATCTTTACTCTCATTTGCACAAGGAAAGACTAGAAGCAATGGGATGAAACTGAATGGGAGGAGACACAGATTAGATATTAGAAAAAACTTTTGACAGAGTGGAACAGGCTGCCACGAGAAGTGGTGAGTTCTCCTTCAATAGAAGTCTTCAAACAGAGGCTGGACAGACCTATCTAATTATCTTTTTACTCTTAGACCTATGACGGGGACAAGGGGGCATCCTCTACGTCTGGAGGAAAGAAGGTTTAAGCATACTCACAGATGCGGATTCTTTACTGTAAGAGCAGTGAGACTATGGAACTCTCTGTTATATGATGTTGTAATGAGTGATTCCCTACTAAAATTTAGGAAGGGACTGGATGCCTTTCTTGAAAAGTATAATATTACAGGGTATATACACTAGTTTCCTTAATATTGCGTTAATCCAGGGAGCTAGTCTGATTGCCGTTTGTGGAGTCGGGAAGGAATTTTTTTCCCCAATGTGAAGCTTACTGTTTGCCACATGGGTTTTTTTTGCCTTCCTCTTGATCAACATGTTAGGGCAGGTTAGGATAGGATATGGGTTGAACTAGATGGACTTAAAGTCTCCCGTCAACCTTAATAACTATGTTACTATGTTACTATGATTTAGTGAATCCTGCTTTGAGCAGGGGGTTGGACCAGATGGCCCAGGAGGTCTCTGCCAACTCTAAGATTCTATGAAACAGCATGATTAACCATAGTCAGACAAGACCAAAATTTATGGCATGGGTATGGATATAACATACAGTTCTATATAAACCTCTATGAACAACAAATGCTATGTCTATAAATCACTTTACATTATCGCCATTAGTAGTCGACATACTGGGCTGTGTTGGTTCTTCTGTGCATGATGGCATATTTGGTGATGGGCAAACATGCTCGGATAACATCTTATCTGTGTCTGCTCGGGTGTTATCTGAGTATCTTGGGAGTGCTTGTTTATTATGTTCCCGGGTGTTATCTGAGTATCTTGGGAGTGCTTGTTTATTATGTTCCCGGGTATTATCTGAGTATCTTGGGAGTGCTTGTTTATTATGTTCCCGAGTGTTATCTGAGTATATTGGGAGTGCTTGTTTATTATGTTCCCGGGTGTTATCTGAGTATCTTGGGAGTGCTTGTTTATTATGTTCCTGGGTGTTATCTGAGTATCTTGGGAGTGCTTGTTTATTATGTTCACGTCCCCTCTGGCTGCATGATTTGCGGTTGATAGACAGCCTAAATACATGTGGGGGTTACCTAGCAATCAGGCAATCCCTGCATGTGGTCAGACTAAGGGTACCGATACACTTAGTGATGCGCCAGCGATCCAGACAACGATATGGATCGCTGGTGCATCGCTAAGTGGTCGCTAGTGAGCTGCCACACAGGCAGATCTCACCAGCGACATCGCAGGGGTCGGGGGTCGCTACTTACCTGTCAGACGCAGCGATCCTGATGTCCTCCCGCCCGCGTCCACGCGTCGCTCTACGGCGCCACAGGAAGCCCTAGCAGGAAGCGCCCAACGAGAAATGGTCCAGGACCTTCTCGCGCGATCAGCGATAATCAGCGGTGGAGCCGGTCGGAGGTAAGTCTCAGTCATAGCGATATCGCTAGCAATATTGCTGCTACGTCACAAAATCGGTGACGTTACAGCGATATTGCTAGCGATATCGCTATGTGTTACGTGGGCTTAACAGCCACCAATCATCCAGCCACAGGGATGCGAACAAAATATACAAGCCCTCCCAAGATACTCAGATAACGCCTGAGCATGCTCAGATAAGGCGTTAGCAGAGCACATTCACTCATCACTACATACGATGGGTATAGGAGTCTGACTATATGATTTTTTGCTGTATGGATGTTAATGCGGGGAGTCTGTTGACTATTTTTGATGATAACTTAAAGTGATTTGTATACATAGCATTCATTATTCACATAGGTTTATATAGAACTGTATGTTATTTCCATACCCATGCCAGTAATTTTAGTATTGTCTGACTATTTACGGTTAATCATGGTGTTTCCATCTTACCACACTGTCCTTTTTCAGGTTTTTATGGGTTTTTTTTAAAGGGTTTTGTCTTCTGTAAGTTGCGTTTTTAGTGTATGTCAATAAAGTTATATAATTTTGGCATTAAGATTTGCATAATATTTTTGGTGGTAATTATAGGACTAAATGTTGTTTTAGGATGGCTCCAATAATTGTACCTAATTATTCTAAATATGGATCCAGTTTTCCACTTTTGGCTGATATTTAGACTTCAAGATTTTTGTGAAATGAGGGCTCCTAGGAACGCTCATTCACAATAATCTTGCATTATAAATGCACCTATACACAACAATCTGGTATTTTGACCTTTCCTATAAATCTCATGCAAAATAAAGGAAAAGGACAAAATACAAATACGCTATAATGAGGCGCCGTGGACTGAGAAATAAGTGTAGCTTTAGGTAACATTAGCTTAGTCATGAACGGCTTATAGAGACCTTGAATAAGTAATAAAGTCATACAAAATCAGCTTTTCCTTTGTTTTCCTAGTTTTTGCAATTTGCCTTCTCCCTTTGAACCTTTTACAATAAAGCTGACCATTTCATCGCTCAGCTGAATAGAAATAATTAGAGATTAGAGTTTTAAATGTAAATTAAGGTGTTTTAGAGATGAAATATGAAGCTTAATGGCTTTTTTGATCTGTGACGCCCAACACAATTATACCTTAGTTGTCTCATCATGTATATGCAGAAAATAGCAAAACCTGAACGAAAATACATTCAGTGAATCGGCGGGGAAGCTAATTGCTAGCTGAGGAGATAATCTCTGGCCATTATCGTGTATATTCTTATTTGCTTGAAAATAAGGGTCAAGATTTTTTTTTTATCACTTGCTTTTCTAATTGTATTTCTGCTCAGACTTTTAAATATATCTGTGACCCCCATGTTGTCACTGATTGTTTCATATCAGATTTTACTTTTAATACAAAGTATGAGAGAACTCTTAAGTAGAGATTATTTTCTTTATTTATATATAAATGAAGCATTAATATTCCCACAAGGAAGTACTTTGAAGTTTAGAATGATTTTAATGCCCAAAATGCAAGATATATTGGAAATTAAAGAGAAGTTAGCATAAAAAGTGACATTAGATAAGTTTGTAAGACTTTTCTCAAACATATGATGATTTCCCCTGGTATTCCAGGAACGCAGCATTCACTTTTAGCTTTACCAATGGGAGCACAACATCTGGTGAGGTGAGGTCCTCTTCTAGGAGATACCAGTCGTGAGGAGATAGATGATTCTATATGTCACATCTGACTAGTTTAGTGAGATGTGCTCATATCTGGCACAACTTGGACTGTTTCACTGTTTTGACAACTCTGGTCTACAGAGTAAGGAAAAGAGAATCAGTTCACCTATTTTTCTGATAATTATGGAAAAGATTATCCTAACCAGGGTGGATTAAATCCCTAATGCCCCTTATTGTACTCCCCATCAACAAGATGCAAATTAGGCAAAGTCTTTGTTATCTCCAATCAGAAATCTGAACCGTACATTATACAGAATATTATTACTTATCAGCCATGAAATTATGTGTCCCTGTGTATGATGCAGCCCAGCTAATAGCGCAAGACACAGCTGTTTCTAAGGGGGTTAATCTGCCAGAGGAACTACTTAAAAGGAGTAGGATATAGCTTGGTTAGGGACCCGTCACACTCAGCGATCTCGCTAGAGAGATCGGTGATTTTATGACACATCAGCGATCTCGCCAGCGAGATCGCTGTGTGTGACGGGGATCAGCGACTGGCCCCCCTGCCGGTTATCGCTGATTGTGCTCGAGTGGCCTGGGCCGTTTTTCGATCGCTAGTCTCCCGCTGCCCAGCAGCAGCTCCTGGATACCCGCTGTTTACATTAGCATCCAGCGTCGCTGATCGCTGGTCTCTCACTGCCACACGCAGCGATGCGTGCTGGGCAGCGGGAGACCAGCGATCGAAAACGGCCCAGGCCACTCGAGCACAATCAGCGATAACCGGCAGGGGGGGGGCCGGTCACTGATCCCCGTCACACACAGCGATCTCGCTGGCGAGATCGCTGATGTGTCACAAAATCAGCCTAACGATGTCCCAGCGATCCCATCATGTCGGATCGTTGGTGGGATTGCTGGGACATCGTTTAGTGTGACAGGGCCTTTACTATGTGTGCTCAAAAATAAAGCCACAGAAAACTGAGGAGAAGCTGTGATAGGATTTACCTTTGTTTCTGCTTTTAGCCTCCATCTGATGATCCATAATACATAGGAACCCATTTTACATCTCTTCTTACACATCTACATCTAGAATGAAGAAATCCCTCATATCTATCCTGTTTTGATGTCTAACAGCTCAGAGGCATGAAAGTGGTTGTCCCATGAACAAAGAACATTTTAATTAATAGATCTTGAAATGACAAGAAGTTCCACAGTTGGATGTGTAAAGGCCCCGTTACATTTAGCGATGCACCAGCGATCCTGACAACGATATGACCCAGTCAGGATCGCCAGTGCTTCGCTAAATGGTCGCTAGTGAGCTGCCAAACAGGCAGATCTCACTAGCGATGCAGCAGCGGTCGGCGGTCAATAATTACCTGTCAGATGCGGTGATGATAACTTCTTTCGCCCGCGTCCATGACTCGCTCGTCGGCACCAGCAGGAATCCGACGATGAGAAAACGGCCCAGGACGTTCTCGCGCGATCACCGATAACCAGCGGGGGAGCCGGTTGGCGGTCAGTGTCACATGTAGCGATATCGCTAGTGATATCGCTGCTGCGTCACAAAATCGGTGACGCTTTAGCGATATCGTTAGCGATATCGCTATGTGTAAAAGGCCCTTTAAAAAAATGTTCCTGTGCTGAGATAATCTTATAAAAGTGTCCCTGCTGTGTACTGTGTAATGGCTATGTCTGACAGTGCAGGAACATGATTGACACACATTACTTCTGGCCATTGGAGACATTACTCCTGGCTTTAGACAGTTTTTGTAAATAACTTAACATTGAGTGTGGCTTAGGAGGAAAAGGAGGTTTCCAAAGTTTACAAAGATGCATGAACCTCGGTGATAAGCTTTGTGCTTGTTCAGTCTGTCTTGTGTAAGAATTAGACAGGACTAGTATATTTGGCATAATTGTGTAGAGTCTCTGATGGAGCCAATTAATGAGTAGTTAGTTTGCGTGGCTTAGAAAGTAATTGGTGACATATTCGTACATACTTGTCTCTGTGACTAACATCCTTGTCCGTGTGTTTAGGCCTAATCCCAGCCAGTGTTTACAGCCGAGCAGATTATCAATTACTTAACATCTGGGTTCTGTACTTTAATTCCCTTCATTAAACCGGTGGTATATAATCTTAAAAACAGACTCTTTTCTTCCTCATTACCAACATATTCATACTTGTTCCATTTGCTCAGTGGGATTGGGACTTACTGTAACAATTGGGTTAATATTTGACAAGCTTCATGCTTCGTACAGTTGTGTCGAATATGTTGTTGCCTTATAAATAAGCGATAATAATAGAGTAATACTAACTTCAGGCTAAGCTAACATAATCCTTGGAGATCTGCCAAATGTCACTCATTTAAATTGCATCTCATTATTAGGCAGACACTCATTCGGCACATGACTTACTGTAACCCGCGGTCCTGACCCTTCCACTGACGGAAAAGTATGGGACATTTTTAAAGGCTATGAAAGCCTGATATCGAAGTGAGCAGAAGAGATCCTACAAAGATATGATGTGTTCCAGGAACAAGCTTTCCATGACATTAGCATGTGATGTGCGAGCACTATGGGTCACATACAGTCACACAATTGTTAGCACTCTTCGCATGTTATTGTCATCCTCCATGTCGGGCTACGATACTTATGGCTCATTGCAGTCATGAAGGTCTTTCGGAATGTCATGATAAAAGTTTTCCCTGATTATTTTCATTATTCTGTGATTGCTCGTAGGTCACTTACCTTCTGTTACTGCCTTCAGGCTTTAGGGAAGAAGAGCAAATTATGCAATACTCCCAGTTACCACCAGTCATGGGAACACTGTTATCCGGAGGCAATAAGTGCTTCCTGCCAAACCTTCTGAGCAGCTGTTCCCTGGATTAATTAAGCTGCTTTTTGTTAATAAACACAGCTTGCACATAAAGATAGCAGTCCTTCATGTCAACATTCCACTGACCTTGTTTTTATGGTCAAAAGGGGTATTTTTGTTCATCAAGGTGATTATATGTGTTTGCATTAGCTTGGATGGAATGAGTGGATGAAACGATAGATGGATAGATAGACTGATAGACAGACAAATAGATACTGTAGCTAAATAGATATGGGACAGATAGATAGTTGGATAGATAGATAGACAGATATGGGATAAATAGATAGATACAGTAGATAGATAGATAGATAGATAGATAGATAGATATGGGATAGATAGATATATAGATATGGGATAGATAGATAGATAGATATGGGATAGATAGATAGATATGGGATAGATAGACAGATAGATACTGTAGATAGATAGATAGATAGATATGGGATAGATAGATAGATAGATAGATATGGGATAGATACAGTGGGGCAAAAAAAGTATTTAGTCAGTCAGCAATAGTGCAAGTTCCACCACTTAAAAAGATGAGAGGCGTCTGTAATTTACATCATAGGTAGACCTCAACTATGGGAGACAAACTGAGAAAAAAAAATCCAGAAAATCACATTGTCTGTTTTTTTTTCATTTTATTTGCATATTATGGTGGAAAATAAGTATTTGGTCAGAAACAAAATTTCATCTCAATACTTTGTGATATATCCTTTGTTGGCAATGACAGAGGTCAAACGTTTTCTGTAAGTCTTCACAAGGTTGCCACACACTGTTGTTGGTATGTTGGCCCATTCCTCCATGCAGATCTCCTCTAGAGCAGTGATGTTTTTGGCTTTTCGCTTGGCAACACGGACTTTCAACTCCCTCCAAAGGTTTTCTATAGGGTTGAGATCTGGAGACTGGCTAGGCCACTCCAGGACCTTGAAATGCTTCTTACGAAGCCACTCCTTCGTTGCCCTGGTGGTGTGCTTTGGATCATTGTCATGTTGAAAGACCCAGCCACGTTTCATCTTCAATGCCCTTGCTGATGGAAGGAGGTTTGCACTCAAAATCTCACGATACATGGCCCCATTCATTCTTTCATGTACCCGGATCAGTCGTCCTGGCCCCTTTGCAGAGAAACAGCCCCAAAGCATGATGTTTCCACCACCATGCTTTACAGTAGGTATGGTGTTTGATGGATGCAACTCAGTATTCTTTTTCCTCCAAACACGACAAGTTGTGTTTCTACCAAACAGTTCCAGTTTGGTTTCATCAGACCATAGGACATTCTCCCAAAACTCATCTGGATCATCCAAATGCTCTCTAGCAAACTTCAGACGGGCCCGGACATGTACAGGCTTAAGCAGTGGGACACGTCTGGCACTGCAGGATCTGAGTCCATGGTGGCGTAGTGTGTTACTTATGGTAGGCCTTGTTACATTGGTCCCAACTCTCTGCAGTTCATTCACTAGGTCCCCCCCGCGTGGTTCTGGGATTTTTGCTCACCGTTCTTGTGATCATTCTGACCCCACGGGGTGGGATTTTGCGTGGAGCACCAGATCGAGGGAGATTATCAGTGGTCTTGTATGTCTTCCATTTTCTAATTATTGCTCCCACAGTTGATTTCTTCACTCCAAGCTGGTTGGCTATTGCAGATTCAGTCTTCCCAGCCTGGTGCAGGGCTACAATTTTGTTTCTGGTGTCCTTTGACAGCTCTTTGGTCTTCACCATAGTGGAGTTTGGAGTCAGACTGTTTGAGGGTGTGCACAGGTGTCTTTTTATACTGATAACAAGTTTAAACAGGTGCCATTACTACAGGTAATGAGTGGAGGAAAGAGCCAGAAATCTTGATTGCTTGTTTCTGACCAAGTACTTATTTTCCACCATAATATGCAAATAAAATGAAAAACAAACAGACAATGTGATTTTCTGGATTTTTTTTCTCAGTTTGTCTCCCATAGTTGAGGTCTACCTATGATGTAAATTACAGACTCCTCTCATCTTTTTAAGTGGTGGAACTTGCACTATTGCTGACTGACTAAATACTTTTTTGCCCCACTGTATGAGATAGATAGATAGAGACTTGATAAAGGACGCCGGAATGCTCATAGTTTTTTGTTTTTTTGTTTGTATGAAGTAGTTTTCCTCGGCTTGAAATCTATTTTAGAATTTGTAGGTCAAATATCAGTTAGGCCTCTTTCACACTTCAGTTTTTTGCATCAGTTGAAATCCGCCAAAAAGTCAGACAAGCGGATCCGTTCTTAGCTGATGTGAACGGATGGCACAGGATCCGTTTTGAGACGGATCCTGAAAATCAGGAAATTTAAAGGAAACGCTGGCCGGGATGAGGAGAGAGAGAGAGAAAGAGAGAGAGAGAGAGAGAGAGGTTTTTTTTGTCCGGCACCCAGAAAGAATTTCGGGTTAAATCAGTGTCTGGAGGATCCGCCAGAGAAAAAAACGTTACAAGCTCCGTTTTGAAATCTTTGAGGATGATGACGGACACCAACTTTTGGCGGATCCTCAAAAAAAACGGATGCAACGGACAGCAATCCGTCACAATCCGCCATTAATGCAAGTCAATGGGGAAAAAAACGGATCCTCAAAAAAAAATTGAGGATCCGTTTTTTTCAAAACGTGACGGATTGTGACTGATTGTAAAAAACTGAAGTGTGAAAGAGGCCTTAGATGTCATGAGTAATTTTAGAAGTGACTTACAGACACAGTACACAGTAGTTGATCATAGATTTTGGAAAGCTTAAGGGTGCTTTTATTAGTCACCACTCACCACCTGTCATTCTGTAAATCTCTGCATAGTTATCCGTTTCATGTTTCTTTCTTTGACTGATGCCACCGACACAATGTTACTTTTATATTTGATACTGGGTGAGTTCATTAAATCAGCTGCGTGCAAAATGGAATATTCGTGATTTGATGTTGCTTTTAGATTAGTTTCTTGCAATGCGTTATTAATGGGTGATACGCAATCTGTAATATGCTAAACTTACAGATAAAATATTCCTATATATATATATATATATAAACGCCTTTATCATGTCTGTTTGTAACCGAAATCGCGCAGCTGTTTGTAACAGTAAGCTGCGCCTGCCGCTGATTGGCGGCCGCGACCAATCAGCGGAGGGCGCAGTCCGGCGCAGTGCTCAATGGGGCGGCAGGCCTTGATCTGTAGAAAAGAGAATTAAAATTAAAAAAATGTTATTCTCACCTTCCGACAGCCTCCGATCTTCTTTTCACGTGCCCGGCCTCGCGGTCCCAGTAATGCCTTGCGCCTTAGACCGGAGATGACGTCACTCTCGCGAGAGTGCAGCGTCATCAGCAGTGTTTCGCGCAATGCATTACTGGGACCGCGAGGCCGGGCGCGTGGAAAGAAGATCGGAGGCTGTCGGAAGGTGAGTATATAACTATTTTTTTTAGCAGAGAAAGGGGGGTGAGGGGGACCATGCATACCAGGAAAGGGGGGTGAGGGTGACCATACATACCAGCAAAGGGTGGTGAGGGGGACCATGCATACCAGCAATGGGGGAGGGAGGGGGACCATGCATACCAGGAAAGGGGAGAAGAGAGGGGGACCATGCATACCAGGAAAGGGGGGTGAGGGTGACCATGCATACCACCAATGGGGGGTGAGGGGGACCATGCATACCAGCAATGGGGGAGAGGGGGACTGTTATGAATGGGTCACCGAGGAGGAAAAAACAAAACAAGCTAAGTCACAGAAAACCAGAGAGGTTGGTAACTATGCAGATTGCAGATCCTTGATCCTAACCACACAACTAGCAGCAGCCGTGGAGCGTTCCTACGATGAATGTAGATGCTTTGTCACAGCCGGAGGACTAAATAAGCCTAAAGCAAGAAAAGGGGAAAACTAACTGCCCCAGAGCAGACCCAAAAGGAAAGACAGCCCCCACACATGTATTGACGGTGAAAAGATGAAAACACAAACACAGGCAGGAAAATAGGCTGAGCAAACGATGGGGCCCAAACTAACTAGAAAGGATAGGAAAGGAAAGACACTGTCTGCAATCTGCCAAAAATCCTACAAAAATAATGTCCAACACTTCTGATAACAAAATTAACCCTGAAGTCACTAGACTTCTCCCACTATATCAGCACTCTGAAATATTCTGAGACAGAGCAAAAAGAGGCCAATCTAATAAGGGACAAAAAGCAAATTGGCAAATACAAATAAATAAGAGTGGAAATTCAGCACAACCCCAGTCGGGGCTGGCTGACCACACAAAAAACTGAATAGACCAACAAAATCAAGTGTGAACATTAGCAGAAAAACTTAGCTTGAGCTGACTGGAACAGAGCTGAGAACCAAGACCTGACAAGCCAGAAGGAATCACCAGCACCAGAATAGGGCTGTCTTAAATGCAGTCTGAGATTCCTGAGGTCCAATCATCATCCTCCTTATCAGGTGGCAGATCTCCACTGATTAAATCAGCCTCACTACCTCCTGTTACCACCAGAGGGAGCCTGGAAGGAGAACTCACAACTGGTAGACCAGAAAATGAACCCACAACAGGGGACCATGCATACCAGCAATGGGGGGAGGGAGGGGGACCATGCATACCAGGGAAGGGGGGTGAGGGTGACCATACATACCAGCAAAGGGGGGTGAGGGGGACCATGCATACCACCAATGGGGGGAAGGGGAACCATGCATACCAGGAAAGGGGGGTGAGGGTGACCATGCATACCAGGATAGGAGGGTGTGGGTGACCATGCATACCAGGAAAGGGGGGTGAGGGTGACCATGCTTACCAGGAAAGGGAGGTGAGGGGACCATGCATACCAGGATTGGAGAGTGAGAGGACTATGCATTCCTGGATTGGGAGTGAGGGGACCATGCATATCAGGATTGGGGGGTGAGGGGACCATGCATACCAGGATAGGGAGGGAGGGGTTCCATGCATATCAGGATTGGGGGGTCAGAGGACCATGCATATCAGGATTGGTGGGTGCATTATTGCATTATTATTATTATTATTATTATTATTATTATTAAAACTTCATAAATAAACTACATACATATTCTAGAATACCCGATGCATTAGAATCGGGCAACCATCTAGTTACAACATAAAATCCTACAGTAATTTATATGACCAGTATAGGCATACATAAAATAAAAAAACATTTATTCTATACTCCTGGTCCAGCAGAATTTGTATAAATTCAATTGATTACTACCCACTCCCTCTTCCCTCTCTTACGAAGGCTCCTTTGCGTACCTTTGCGTAGTAGTTATGTGACAATTACTTGTTTTTTTTTAATTATTACTTGTGGTTTGGTAATTACTAATTAGTAATAATAATTATGATCTTGCCATACTAGAAATGAGCTCTCCATGTGTTGCCATTCTTCTAAGCTTCTCATGGACTTGTCTCTATACATCACAGTCAATCTGAGGATGCAGAGCTGCAGGGAGGAGAAGGAGCGCTACTGCAGCGACCAATGATGAGACAGGGGGTGTCTCAGACTACCTTAGACTTCATATATACAGTGTAGCTAAGCTGTAGTTACAGATCACAGCTCTGCCCCAATAGAACTGAGCTAAATGGAGCTACTGTCAGATCTGAGAAAATTAAAGTGGTAGTTAGCATCTCTTTTAGTTCTTGACTTATGGGTATTGGATCTTGTCTAGTAAATTAGGAGGCAGAAGCTAAGTGATGCCCAGACACGCCATCTATCCCTTTTACACAGTATAGTCTGCTACATCACTGATAGATAGATAGATAGATAGATAGATAGATAGATAGATAGATAGATAGATAGATAGATAGAATATATATGTGATCCAGTGTTGTATCAGTGACCAAACTTGAAGCTAGTTAGCTCCAATGTAAAATTTCCAACTGGGCCTTGAGTGTAGTAACACTCCAACCTGAGTGTAGTAACATTGGTCTTTTTATATGGCCCCAAATTACTTGTGGGCTCCTATAGGCTCCAGGACGCAGATTAAGTTCTAAATGAAACATAACATTTCAGAGCCCACCTGCTTTCACCATCTTTGCCTCTGTAACATCTATCTAAAAGACAAAACATACACATCATTAATTAACAAAAGAGATCTACTACAAGATGGAGTATTTTTTGTGTGGTGAAGGAAAGTCCAGCATAATTTTTGCAGCTCAATATAAGCTGGTTAGTCACATTTTCAGTTCACAGAATTAAAGTGTTATAAAGTATTCTAATTTACTGAGATAATGACTTTTGGGCTTTCATTGGCTGTAAGCCATAATCATCAACATTAACAGAAATAAACACTTGAAATAGATCACTCTGTAATGACTCTATATAATATATGAGTTTCACTTTTTGTATTGAAGAACTGAAAAAAATAACTTTTTGATGATATTCTAATTTTGTGAGAAGCACTTGTATTCTCTCATTTGAGAGAATCGGGGGTCAGTTATGCAAATCACACTCTGATCAGATTTTGTTGAGAGTGGGATTTGCATAACTGACCCAATTCTCTCAGATGAGAAGATGGAGAATAAAATGTCTCCATCTTCTCCATTTTGTCAGTCCATGGAAATCAGACTCCACTCCAATATCATCTGTTTAGTCTCATGTTTTCCACAGACTCATTGAGTATCACGGCCAAATGCGATCAGAATATTAGATCAAGCTCAATTTTTTTCCTCTGACAGACTTTATCTGAGGAAAAAATCAGACATAGAATACCATGGGGCGAGTGTTATCCAACAAAATGACAGATAGCACTCATCTGATTATTACGGCTGTCTGCAAGAGCCCTTATTGTCACGATGTGACTGGTACTGTGTGATGCGACCCGATGATCGGTCGGTCACCAAACAACAAGACAAAACAAGGGGACACCGGGGACACAATTACAACAGTGGGCCCTGCAATAGGGAACGGGGAAAGGGACACCTTCTGTACTCTCCTGAGCCTGTGTCCTGGACTATCCTGTCGTCTCTATATGGCTTCTTTCAAACCATCACCGACCAGGATACCTCAGCCCTCACTTGCCCTCCACCTATCCTTCACTAGGGAATTGGCAAGTGCGGACACTGGTCCCACCGCTGCACTAATACAACACCAAGGAAAATAATAGACAGGGAAAAACAAACAACACTAAGGCTATGTGCACACGGTGCGGATTCTGCTGCGGATTCGCAGCGTTTCTGGCCCTGTGGGTCTGCAGCAGTTTCTGCTGCGTTGTACAGTACCATTGTTTCCAATGGTAAAACCAAAAACGCTGTGCACATGCTGCGGATTTTTCTGCACGGATTTTCTGCGGGTTACAATCCGCAGCATGTCAATTGTTTGTGCGGAATCCGCTGCGGTTTCACATCTCCGCCCTTGTAGAGGTGTGAAACCGCAGGGCTAAACCGCAGGTATTTTTGACCTGCAGTTTTTCCAAAATCCACGCGGAAAAATCAGCACCACCAAAAACTACGTGTGCACATAGCCTTAGCTTTTTCTGCTGCCATGCACAGGACAGCAGAGTAAGGCACCCGAATTCAGCTTTCAGCAGAAACACCACTGCTCCAGAAAGCTCCTCTCTTCAGCAGCATCACCACTGCTCCAGATAAGCTGAACCACCTCTGCACCAGGTAGGACCAGTCTTCACAACGGTTGGTTTCCAAAGTACCTGTATTACCAACAGTCAGCTGGTGCACCAGGTGACCTTATATAGGAAGGTGGGAGTGGTCCCCACCAGCACCAGCAGACTAACTAAACATGTAGAAACAAGAGTGGCCACCGGGGGGAAAGCTGAAATTAACCCCCGATGGCCTGAAAGGAAAAAAGTTTACTGTATATCAGAGAAGCCCAAACTGACACAGATCCAAAAATGGATCGTAACACTTATGCTAGAATCACACGACAATGTAAAAAATGTGTGTCGTCCAGAAAAGTGGGACGATTTTTTTCTTGCTTGTAATCCATAGTCCGTATACAATATGTTTTTTACAGCAGATATTAATCATTTACAAGTCCATTTACAGTTTTATATGCTACAGAATTGTAATGTATCCGTAAAATTCCGATGTTATACTGTGGCTCCGCACGGCATCCAATTTTTTTTGTCACACCCACAGACTAGAATGGGAGATTCTTATCCGATTTTCGTAGACAAATTGGGCGTGCTGTGATTTTTTTCACATGTAGATTCAGTCAGTGAAACAAATTGCCCAACTGCACTACCCCATTGAATAACATTGGTCCGAGTGTGGTCCCTTTTTTTAACAGATAGCATTCGGACTGAAAATATGGTCGTGTGCATTAGCGGCGTCAATCCGTTATGACTCCTTGGGGAAGATGTGCTTCCATTTAAAATGCTTTGTTGGCGCCATATGTCAGAGAAATTGTCCTTCAGAAGCATAGCAAAATCTTACAGATCTAAAACCTCAGTATGCCTCAATAATAGGAAAGAAAAAAGGTATATATAGTATTGACAACCAGGATCTTCGCAAATTGTATCAATACTTTAAAAAATGATGGTGTTAGCGCACGTGCAAAACCTGGTTTTGAAATTCCATTTTCTAAATGGAATTGTCTGCCAGTAGTGTGTTTTCATTTGTTCTAGAAAAAGTGAGAAAAAAGTGTTAGAAAATATTTATTTAGCTGCTATCTTTCACGTACGTAGGAGGTTAGCAGCCACGTTATTAAAGCTACTTGAAAAAAATTGCTTAACACTTAATTGACTAATTAATGCTATGCACTAGGTCTGCGCTAGTCTCATATGATACATACAGAATAGAACACTGCATTGCTTTATTATATGGGGCACGCATCTGTGGGGCATTAGCAGATAATAATAATAATAGGTGATAAGCGAGGATTTTCTGCATGCAACATTCATACATACAATTTACCAGTACAGTATATAAAGAGGATTGTAAGTTCGGAGTGTTTTGCATTTGGCTGCAGGGTTTATTAAAGTTTTACGCTGCATTTAGAATATACCTCAGATAAATGATGTAGCTAATAAAACATTCCCTTCTTAATTTTGCTGTGGTGATATAAGGGTGTAAAACTTTTATAAGTTTTTTTGCCGTTGGGTCAACTCTTTCCATTTGATAAATGTCTCCATTATCTTTCATCAGGAAAACAATAGTGCAAACCCCTAATAATATGTCACTAGGATGACACTAATAAATGGAACTGGCAAGTATGGGATCCCTCCAGTAATTTTGATGCATTACATATAATTTATGTCTATTTAAGTATGCTGGGCTCATCTGATGGAGTACATCATTACTGATATGTTATGACATTCACAGATTAGAATATTTAGAGGCCACAAAATAAATAGAAAATATTGAAAATAATAATGTACAGTGGAATGGCGCTTGGCATGAGAGTAGTTGAGTTACACTATAAAGACAGTTTACAGGTATAAGTCAGATATTGAACTTTTATTTTTTATTTATGCATCCAACCTTCTCCGAACTTCTCTCCAGAAGTTAGCGCTATTTTGTATTAAAACTTCTACTTTCAACTTTTTTCTTTGAATGAATCCAACCAGCTGTGAATCTGACTTCTTTAACGCCCACATCGGACTCCCCCTGTTTGGTAATCTTTACAGCTGACATGTGCCCGCAACAGCCGCGGGTAGAATCGCGATCCACTCATGACTGTTAACTAGTTAAATGCCCCTGTCGATCTCTTACAGCAGCATTTAACTCGCACTTGCCGGAAGAGTGTCCTTTATCCCGCCCATTGGTGACTCCCATCACATGATCACGGGTCGCCTATGGGTTGGCATGACAACAAGAGCTCTCCATTAGATCTCTATGGTTGTCTGCATGGCTTTTGATTCCAGAAGGTAAGAGATTTGCAAGCCTCACGTCCAGCGGCCAGAGATTACTGACCTGTCCGATGGACCAGAGTCTGGTAAACCGATCTGCCCAACTCCAGTTACTATATAGTATAATACATGTTTGTGCTGGGTCTCGGTCTTTATTATTTATTCATACTTATTTCATTATGCTTGCTTATAGAAGCATTCTACAGCATTTTATATACAGTATATCGCAAGAGTGAGTACACCCCTCATATTTATGGAAATATTTTAGTATATCTTTTCATGGGACAACTCTGAAGATATGACACTGTGATACAATGCAATCTAGTGAGTGTACAGCTTGTATAACTGTGAAAATTTTGTGTACCTATAAATAACTCAACACACAGTCATTAATGACTAAATGCTGGCAACAAAAGTGAGTACACACCTAAGTGACAAAGGTCAAAATGTGCCAAATTAGCCATTTTCCCTCCCTGGTTTCATGAAACTCATTAGTGTTTCAAGGTCTCAGGTGTGAATGGGGAACAGGTGTGTTAAATTTGGTGTTATCACTCTCACATTCTCTCATACTGGTCACTGAACATTCAACATGGCACCTCATGGCAAAGAACTCTCTGAAGATCTGAAAAAAAGAATTATTGCTCTACATAAAGCTGGCATAGGCTATAAAAGATTTCCAACACCCTGAAACTGCACTGCATCATGGTGGCCAAGACCATACAGCAGTTTAACAAGACATGTTTAGCGTCATATCCAGTGGTTGTTTTTGCAAAACAGACATACACTCACTGGCCACTTTATTAGGTACACCTGTCCAACTGTGTGTTAAGACTTAATTTCTAATCAGCCAATCACATGGCGGCAACTCAGTGCATTTAGGCATGTAGACATGGTCAAGACAATCTCCTGCAGTTCAAACCGAGCATCAGTATGGGGAAGAAAGGTGATTTGAGTGCCTTTGAACGTGGCATGATTGTTGGTGCCAGAAGGGCTGGTCTGAGTATTTCAGAAACTGCTGATCTACTGGGATTTTCACGCACAACCATCTCTAGGGTTTACAGAGAATGGTCCGAAAAAGAAAAAAAATCCAGTGAGCGGCAGTTCTGTGGCCGGAAATGCCTTGTTGATGCCAGAGGTCAGAGGAGAATGGGCAGACTGGTTCGAGCTGATAGAAAGGCAACAGTGACTCAAATTGCCACCCGTTACAACCAAGGTAGGCAGAAGAGCATCTCTGAACGCACAGTGCGTCGAACTTTGAGGCAGATGGGCTACAGCAGCAGAAGACCACACCGGGTATCACTCCTCTCAGCTAAGAACAGGAAACTGAGGCTACAATTTGCACAAGCTCATCGAAATTGGACAGTAGAAGATTGGAAAAACGTTGCCTGGTCTGATGAGTCTCGATTTCTGCTGCGACATTCGGATGGTAGGGTCAGAATTTGGCGTAAACAACATGAAAGCATGGATCCATCCTGCCTTGTATCAACGGTTCAGGCTGGTGGTGGTGGTGTCATGGTGTGGGGAATTTTTTCTTGGCACTCTTTGGGCCCCTTGGTACCAATTGAGCATCGTTGCAACGCCACAGCCTACCTGAGTATTGTTGCTGACCATGTCCATCCCTTTATGACCACAATGTACCCAACATCTGATGGCTACTTTCAGCAGGATAATGCGCAATGTCATAAAGCTCGAATCATCTCAGATTGGTTTCTTGAACATGACAATGAGTTCACTGTACTCAAATGGCCTCCTCAGTCACCGGATCTCAATCCAATAGAGCATCTTTGGGATGTGGTGGAACGGGAGATTCGCATCAGGGATGTGCAGCCGACAAATCTGCGCCAACTGTGTGATGCCATCATGTCAATATGGTCCAAAATCTCTGAGGAATGCTTCCAGCACCTTGTTGAATCTCTGCCACGAAGAATTGAGGCAGTTCTGAAGGCAAAAGGGGGTCCAACCCGTTACTAGCATGGTGTACCTAATAAAGTGGCCAGTGAGTGTATATGAGTGCTACCAGCGTTGATGTAGTGGTTAAAGGAGTGGGCAGTCAACTTGTCAGTGCTTAGACCATATGCTGCACATGGCATAAAATTGGTCTGCATGGCTGTCATCCTAGAAGGAAGCCTGTTCTATAGATAATGCAAAACAAAGCCTGCAAACAGTTGGCTGAAGACAAGCAGAGTAAAGGCCCATCACACACAGCGATCTCGCTGTGTGTGATGGGGATCAGCGACCAGCCCCCCCCGCCATGTATCGCTGATCGTGCTCGATCGGCCTGGGCCATTTTTTGATCGCTGGTCTCCCACTGGCCAGCGCGCATCGCTGCGTGTGGCAGTGGGAGCCAACGATCAGCGAGGCTCCCAGCACTCTAAGCAGGCACTGGGAGCTGGTCTCTAAGGTAAATATCAGGTTACTAAACGGCGTGCGTCACTTAGTTACCCAATGTGTACCTTAGAAACCTGCGTGCTGGCAGCTCCCGGCGCGAGCACGCAGGTTTCTAAGGCACACATCGGGTAACTAAGTGATGCACGCCGCTTAGTAACCAGATATTTACCTTAGAGACCAGCGTCCTCGCTGGTGCTGATCACTGGTGAAGCTGCCTGTTTGGCAGCTCACCAGCGATCATGTAGCGATGCACCAGCGATCCTGACAAGGTCATATCATTGTCGGGATCACTGGTGCATCTTTATGTGTGACGGGGCCTTAAGGCTTACTGGAACCATGTCCTGTGGTCTGATGAGACCAAGATAAACTTATTTGGTTCAGATGATGTCAAGTGTATGAGACAGCAACCAGGTGAGGAGTACAAAGACAAGTGTGTCTTGCTTACAGTCAAGCATGGTGGTGGGAGTGTCATGGTTTGAGGCTGCATGAGTGCTGCTAGCTGCTGGCTGTGAAGATCTACAGTTCATTAGGAAACCAAGAATGCCAGTATGTACAGTGACATACTGAATCAGAGCATTATTCCCTCCCTTTGGAACCTAGGTCGGAGGTCAGTATTCCAACATAATAATGACCCCAAATACACCTCTGAATGTAAAGATGCTGGACTGGCCAAACATACCGTATGTTGAGACCTAAATCCTATTGAGCATCTGTGAGCCATCCTCAAACGGAAGGTTGAGAAGCGCAAGGTCTTGAACATCCACCAACTCTGTGATGTCATCATGGATAAGTGGAAAAGGATTCAAGTGGCAACTTGTGAAGCTCTAGACACCTCCATGCCCAAGAGAATTAAGGCAGTGCTTCAAAATAATCTACATTGTAACATAGTGTCATACTTCTGTGTTGTCCCATGAAAAAAATATAAGAAAATTTCCATAAATGTGATGGGTGTACTCACTTTTGTGATATACTTTATATTGTCATCATCACTTTCCCAATTAGGGACTCACAATCTACCATAAATACCCTATCATTATGTCACTGAAGTGTGGGCAGGAACTGAAGTACCCAGAGTAAACCCAAGCAAACTACACAGATGTGGTCCATGGTGGGATTCAAACCAAGGACCCCAGTACTGCTAAACAGTTGTGTTAGCCACTTAGCTACCCACTTTGCTGCCCTCTCTGTTTTTGTCTGCAGAGGGAAAGCCAAGCATATACCCCAATATGGAACTGCTGTATTAATTTTCTTTTTTTATCACATCAATCACCCGCTGATAACAGTATCAAATGTAATAATTAGTTTTATTTAGATAAAAATAGTTCAGATTGCAGAGCTGTAAATTCTGGTAAGAAACTGTGTTTTCGGGGATTTTGAATGTACTTTTTACCTCTTCCTTGGACAGCATGCAGTTTGTTCTTCATAGAAAACCTTGTACTAAAACAATGCTTCACTGTTAATAAGAAGTTGTAGCTCTATGGTATTAATAGCTCCACTAAATGTGAATATATTCACTTTGTCAATCACTGAGGCTAAATGCATCATTCTTACATCTCTTAAAATCTAGATAGTATCTATGGAGTGGAAGAATATCTGACATTACTTTCCCTCACTGACTGTCTTTTGTTTCTCTATTCAACAACATACATGAATGCGTGATTGACACTTTTTACACAGCACAAGTGATTTCTGATGGATTCTACATAGAAGAAACCATTTGACTGGTGGTGAGATAAGAGTCTGTTATTTACCTTGTACAGACAGTTCCTGAGTGCATTCCACATTTATCAGCCTTGTCTGCTGGACACTTTAATTAGTATGGATCTGGCATATGCTGCTGCTTCCTATCACTATTCTCTACTTAGCCACGCATTAAATTAGGGATGTTTCTATTTTTAATATTCCCTCAATCAGCAAAGCAAACAAACACCCTATTCTTATCAAAAAATTGCAACCCTAAACTGTTTGTATTTGTTAAGGATTTGGAATTCTTTATGATAGCTATAGAATTAAAAAGTCACTAGACACTAGTATATTTTTATGTCCATGTTTGAAAGGAGAATTGAAATCCCTTGGTAGAGGAAAATTAGTTGTGATAAGGAAAAGTGCCATAACGTTCTCATTGATGAGGGACCAACGTCTGGGACTATAACTCACATGAGAAGTTCCTGATGAGTTTTTCCTTTCTTAGCAATGCCCACCACACCTCAAAACCTTGCTCAAATAATTAGAGCTTCCTTGTTCTCTGCACAGTGGTTCATCAGGGGCATCACTGTGCTGGAATTATTGGAAAGTAAGTTCTTCATTCTTGTGCTGCTCATATAAATTAGATGCTTGTCGGCCAAAAGATGCTTCTGCCAATTGTTTGGCCGACAGACATCTCTCCCATACACAGCAGTCCTCACTGGGTGGAGTGCACCTGTGTTCCATATGAGAAAGTCAACAAATGATATGTTGGCCAATCTCTGGGAGAACAATGCAAACGTTCGACATCTCTCCCCACCATCAGTCAACTGGCGCTCCCATATACATTAGACCATTGGCTGAATCTGTCCACATGAACTAACATTAGTCTAAAGTGTGTGGGTAACAGTGGGGCTCTTGGAGCTCGGAGTGACATTGAGCATTTATTATGCTTATATAGCATCACCAAATTCCATAGTACTCCACATACATACTGGGGCTCACAATCTAAATCTCCATCATCATGTCTTTGGAGTTTAGGAAGAAACCCACACAAACTTAACATGATATTTTGACTTCCTGTTTGAGTATAATCACAGGTGACATTACAATACAGCTAAATTAGTTTTTTATAGGTTGTCGTCATTGAATTAGAATAAAAATCCCAAATGTGTATTTATTTGCTTTTAGTGTTAGACTATTGTTCTACCAATGACTATTATGGGCAACCAACATATCTTGTTACAGTTCATATATTTCCTCACCAGAAACTTCCATTATTTTCTCCCTCTAAGGATTCCTAATTAGTTAAAAAAAATCTACTCAGAAACAGTATAAACTATGACCATTGTATCTATCCACCACTTAACAAAACAGGCCTGCTAGCAAAATATAAAATGCAATGCTCTGCTAAATAGATTTCTTTTCAAAAGAGTGTTTAATTAACTGAAGCCATCAAATGATATCGCTAACAGCCTACAATGCAAGCGGTTGTTGAGTAAAAGCCTTTCTCGGAACACTCAACATCTATTTAAAGGTGTAAAACCATTATATTGTGCTATAATACTTGTGTGCTTGAAGGCAATAAATATAGGTCAGCATGTAAAACTAAATATTGTGAAATATACAAGATGTAAAATCACATTTTGTAAGCCAATTTAACAATTTCCAAATACAGATTATATTTTATAATTAAAAAACAAAAAAATTGAGGAAACCACAATATATAAACCAAGTTACATACAAAGCTAAGCTGGCCCAACTGTCAGGTTCAATCAGTTGAAATATCCAATTATTTTGATCCAAAGATCCAAAAGAAAATGTAACACACCCTCAAGATGACAGTTGCCAAATGGTAAAGGCAAAATTGCCTTTATCATGGTTTTTTAAATATCAACATTTTCATTTACAATATGTGAAGTAATTTTAGTTAGACTGTTATATTGTGATATAAGTGTACACTTGTGATTTTAGTCTACAAATTGGTCTATTAATAATTCAAACTAGACTGATATATTGTGATATAAGTCTGCTTTGTTAGTTTACGGGATCCATAGGCATATGGAGTTTTTGAACAGTGCAAAAAAAAACAGAACCTCACTGAAGTGATCATGTATTGTGCTTCAGTTTCAATCCCACAGAGATAATTAGGATCCTTTTAGGTAATATTTTGACCAATACATGAAAAAGACAACACGAATATGAATTAACCAGTTTAAAATAAGGGTATTTAGAATAGTCTATCCAGAAACATCTTAACAATTTTACTTCTCAAAATAATTGAAACAGTTTGTTATTAGTAGAGATGTATGTAACTTTTTAATGATAGAGTAGGAGAATTTATGTTGTTTCCTAGATTTTTCCTTTTAAAGAGGACTCTGATCTGGCTAAATCCTTAGTCACATGAAAAGACTTGTTATAGGGTTGACTACTGACTTATTGGGTAGATACACCCAGATGGTGGTCTTAGGAGGATGTTTTCTTTTTTCTAATTTGCATACTCTTTTCATTGGGAGCATTACCTGACCTTTTAAGGCCTCTATACACATTAGACTAATGTCAACCATACCCACCAAGATCAACGGGTTCAGCCAACACTCTAATGTGTATTGGAATGCCGGCCATACGATTGTCGGGGAAGATGTCAATCTGGCATGTCTGATTTCAGACTGCTGATTGCTTTGTTCTCCTGGAGATAAGCTGCTAGCAGAGATGTCTGTCTGCTGCTTTCTCATAGAGAGCATAGGAGCAATTGATTGAACAAGCACTCCTGTGTATGCGAGAGACAGTCAAGAAGGCAGTTAGCTGAACAATTGACCAAAGCATTGTCCTTCTGACAGCCTTCCAATATGTATTGGGTAATTTAGTTTTCCTATACCAGCTGGCAGTCTACATCTAATACATATAGATACCTATAGTCTTCCTACACCAGCTGTCAATATCTAATGTGTATAGGGGCCTTTAGTCTTCATACATCAGCTTGCAGTCTACAGCTAATGTGTATAGGGGCCTTTAGTCTTCCTACACCAGATGGTAGTCTACATCTATTGTATATAGGGTCCTTTTGTCTTAATACATCAGCTGGCAGTCTATATCTAATGTGTATCAGGGCCCTTAGTCTTCTTACACCAGTTGGCAACCTATATTTAATGTGTAAAGGGGCCTTTAGTCTTCCTACACCAGCTGAGGATCTCATCTAACATATATAGGGGTCTTATGTCTTCCTACTCCAGCTGGCAGTCTACGTGTAATGTCTGTAGGGACCTTTAGTCTTCTTACACCAGCTTGCAGTCTACATCGAATGTGTATAGTTTTCCTGTACCAGCTGGCAGTCTACATCTAATATGCATAGGGGTCTCTTGTCTTCCTACAACAGCTGGCAGCCTACATTTAATTTATATAGGGTAATTTATTTTTCCTACACCAGCTGGTAGTCTACATCTAATATGTGTAGGGTCCTTTGTTTTCCTACACCAGCAGGTAGTCTACATCTATTGTGTATAAGGGTCTTTTGTTTTAATACACCAGCTGGCAGTCTACATCTAATGTGTATCGGGACCTTCAGTCTTCCTACTCCAGTTGGCAGTCTACATTTAATGTGTATAGGGGCCTTTACTTTTACTACACCAGTTGATAGTCTATATCTAATGTGTTTCAGGGCCTCCAGTCTTCCTATACCAGCTGACAGTCTTCATCAATTGTGTATAGGTGCCTTTTGTCTTAATATACCAACTGGCAGTCTACATAAAAAGTGTATAGGGTCCTTTTGTCTTCTTACACCAGTCCACAGTCTTTACAAAGAGAGACAAATGTATTAGATATTGAGCAACTTAAGAGAATGAGATTATCAGCTGGGCTAAATAAATGACATTGCTTATGTATGGTATGTCTAATTATGAGTGAAAAGTATTCTGCCTCTCCACATACAGTAGATAAACGTTCAAAACTGTACATGTGGGAAAGCCAAACACATTAGAAAAGCATAGCATAGACTTAATTTATATTGAAAGGACAGAAATGTATTACCCTTTACTATGGATTATGCTCTCATCTATGCCTTCCTCCCTCCAGCACTAAAGTAGTTAATTAAACAAGCTGCTTATATAACCTTGAAAGGTCACGTTATAGGAATACTTATTACAGAAATTGAAATAGCTTAGAAGAAAGGCCTTGAAACACTGCCAAATGATCAATTTCTTAATTGAAAAAGTCCTGTATAAAGTGAGTAATACGGACTAAAATGAATAGGAGTTTAGCGGGTGAAGCCACACTTAGCATCTTATATTGAATTTGCAGTAAATGAGTTGCTCTGTGACAGTCCTTTCAAATAAATAAATACTGAGCATTTTCCTTATGTCCTTTAGAGAATATTTCTTTTTTTCTGCAGTGGCTGTATATGCACATGTGAAATAGGTTACTGTAGCATAACTAGTTATTTGCAGACATAGTTAGCAGTTAATTTGAAGATTTCCATATGACATCATCTTATGTGCATCACCCATTTAGCTGGCAGTGTTCTTTTTTTAGACACCCACCATGTCCTCTTAGTAATATGATGCTGAGTCACTTCTCACAGACAAGCCAAGAGATGGGATAGTCAAGGAGTCTAAGGTCAGAAGCCAGGAGGGTACGTCATAAACAGAAGGGAGTGACAAAGACGCAGTCAGGTAATGCTTCGAGGTCAGAATACCAGGAAATAGCAGATCAGAGCAGCAGGGGCTAGATAGACAGATGGTCAGAATGAGGTCTAAAGTCAGGCAACAAAAGATCAAAGCACAGAACACTAAGCATAGAGTGACCAACCACACAGAAGCTGAATGTATGTCTCGCAGAGGTCTGGGAGTAACAGTCCAGTTGTGCAGCCTGGCAATCACCTGGTATAATGAACACCTGGAAACAGTTTTCTCATCTCAGTCTCAGATTGGACGGTTGAGCTGTCAATCAACACACCGAACAGCTTCAGCACGCCCCTGTACCAGATTGGACAGCCGAGATGTCATTAACTACATCCCAAACACACTGATTGGTGGAACCGTGACAGTCTTCAGTTCATATAGTCACTGTATTCTCTGTAATCACTGATGATCATGGCAAATGTATTGCAACAATTTGGAACATCAACTTGCTCTTGTTGCTTTTTTGAGTGAAAAATAAGACTTTTCTATCCTTGTGGACTCATCAATAATATAATTTTCTTTTCTATCACCCGCCAAGGAGCTGAGCATTTTATAGAGCAGCAGTTGAAGGTATGTTTGTGGCGCTACTTTAGCTGCCTAGACCAGATACATTTCCTACTTTGGGTAAGGAGTATGGAGATTAGAAGTGTGGGGAAGAAAGAAACTCTCTTTCAAAAACCAACTATCGGGTGTAGATACCAATCAAAGTCCAGCCTTCTAATGAGCTTTGTGAAATATAGAGGTATATTAGCCATGCCAGACACCATCTACCTGTTTGATTTGTAAGGTATCTACCTCCAACATGTGGCACTTGCAAGATTTTTCTGTCTTCTGAAGAAAGCTCATTTGCATACGTTTTTCACATGCAGTCTTGCCAATGAATCTTAAGGAGAGCTAGTCTGATATAAAGAAATCTCTTTCTCAAAGAGACCAGTTTGTACATTGCAAACTTTACAACTGTGGAGAACTTTTAGGGTTGAGCTGGCCAGAAGTAAATGATGCGCCGTCCTCACAGGTTGCAATGCTTACACAGGACGATGCACCGTCAGGAACGATGATCTTTTTCACTGCGAAAAGAGCCATTTCACCCAGTTTTTCTTGTTCATCTGGTGATTGGCAGCCTGTTTACATAGCAAGAGAATCATGCAACGAGCGTTATTAAGAACACCCCTTCACGGTTATCTTTCGGTGTAATGCAGAGAAGTCCGGCAATCTGATTTTAGAATTGCACAACCATTATTGATGATGCATTATGGCAGAAAATGCCATGACTTTATGTCTTTTACTACCACACAAAGGACCATGATATGGTGAAGCAATACAGATAATAGCGCGAGTAAACAAGTAACAATACCTTTGTAACACACATATTTCCATTTATCACATTTCACCCTTTGAAGGGAAATAAAGAAAAGGCATTTGAAGCAGAGCTCTGATTTCATGTATGACACATGGCTGAGTGCCATACGGGTGAATTTCATCTCTGCTGAGAAATGAGTTTAACCAATCGTCAGAATGCAGCAATTTACCAGAAGTACATTTTAGATATTTTTTTGGCAGAAGACAGCAGAAATGAACATTTTTTTTCAGATCGTAAAACAGGTTTTGCAGCCTGTACACTAAACTATTAACATATGGCTAATTAAAACAAACATTATTCATTATTCCAGTTGGTGGTGTCCTACAAGCGATCTGCTAGTGGCAAAGTGTGCAATGCGGGAACTAACTAGCGCTACTTCTTACAGCCACTACTGGAAGATAATCAGTTTAAATAACATTTTAGGATTTTATTTCATCACTTTTGGGAGAAAATTCAGCAAAATCAGACTCGGATAAAATCTACACTTACAGTTTTTTCTATAATAAGAATCGAAATGCATCAACCACAAATATGCATATCGGCTGTCATACATGGTAGAGTAATGGATGCCAATAATTGTTGTCCCACTTTGGAAATCTGGGCAGCTTGGTGGCACAATGGTTATCAATGTGTGTGCTCTGCAGTATATGTTGGTACTATTTAGACCTCACCTATAGCTGACTTTGCTATTCACTTACACTTTGTGTATGGAGGCGGCATTAATTAACGGACAATGGAAACATCAGCTCAGCGCCACAAATTCGGGGGTGCTGACTGAAACTGGTATGAAAATGCCAAAAGTTGCAACTATTTTTTAACAAAAATTTTGTGACTTTTCAAGTGTTTTTACCTAGTTTTCTGGTGTATACACTTTGATGAATCAGGTTATTATAATAATATTATAATAATCTTTATTAATATAGCACAAATCAATTCTGCATCAATTTACTATTCAGATGGCACATATACAAATATGTATATAGATGAAATTAATAATGTCATAGTTATAAACTATATGATTCAGACAAGAACAGTAAAGATGCTGTTCACAAGAGCTTTCAATCAATGCTCGCTTACATAGCGCCAGCATATTCTGTAGCGCTTTACAAACATCATCATCGCTGTCCTCGTTAAGGCTTACAATCTATATTCCCTATCTGTATGTCTTTGCAGTGTGGGAGGACTCCGGAGTACCCGGAGGAGACCCAAACATACATGGTGGGAAATGAACCGAGGACCCTTTCAATCTTTGTGGAAATTAATGGCCCTATATTATTGAGAAAAATGAATATACAAATAAATAAGGAACAAATATTTGCTTGCACATTGATATTATAAAGTGTGTAATAAAGAAAATGTTCACTTTAAGAAAAAACAAGATAAAACCATACAAAAAAAAAATAGAGAATATTCAAAGATACTGTTACTAATAGTAAAATGAATAAATAAAATGCAAATTAAAAATGTATACATTTACATGCTTATTTCAGTAGAAATCCACAGGAAATCTTCCATTGACTGCCATAGTAGTAGCAATCATATCCCCATGTTGTGAAAGACCCTAGGCCATCTACAGCCTGTAGCCAATTACCTTCATTCTGAATATCTGTCTCCACAATGTGCCTTTAATATTACCGCTGGCGTTCGCATGATTTAGGACGAAGCACCTCTTTCAAGAATCCCTTGTGTTCTCCATTGGCTCTATTCCATGTTAATAATACCTTCTTTTTTTCTTAACTTGTTTTAGGTGGAGATTGAGAAATTGGATTATCACCACTACTTGCCTCTATTCTTTGATGGTCTTTGTGAAATGGCGCATCCGTATGAGTTTTTTGCACGTCAAGGAGTCCATGACATGCTAGAGCATGGCGGACCAAAGATTCTTCCTGTCATTCCGCAGCTCATTATACCTATAAAAAGTAAGTCAGGAAAAATGATAATTTACGTAATTTTCTTATTTTATACGGTACTAGCTGAAGAGCCCGGCGCTGCCCGGGCATAGTAACTAACTGTGGTTAGTTATAGAAAATTATAATTATCCTCCATCTCATAGGCCCGTGCCCATATACCCATCATACATATCCTCCATCCCATAGTCGAGTGCCCATATACCCATCACACATCCTCCATCCCATAGTCCCATGCCCATATACCCATCACACATCCTCCATCCCATAGTCGAGTTCCCATATACCCATCATACATATTCTCCATCCCATAGTCCCGTGCCCATATACCCATCATACATATCCTCCATCCCATAGTCCCATGCCCATATACCCATCATACATATTCGCCATCCCATAGTCGAGTGCTCATATACCCATCACACATCCTTCATCTCATAGTCCCATGCCCATATACCCATCATACATATCCTCCATCCCATAGTCCCGTGCCCATATACCCATCACACATCCTCCATCCCATAGTCCCGTGCCCATATACCCATCATACATATCCTCCATCCCATAGTCCCATGCCCATATACCCATCATACATATCCTCCATCCCATAGTTGAGTGCCCATATACAAATCACACATCCTCCATCCCATAGTCCCGTGCCCATATACCCATCATACATATCCTCCATTCCATAGTCCAGTGCCCATATACCCATCATACATCCTCCATCCCATAGTCCCGTGCCCATATACCCATCATACATATCCTCCATCCCATAGTCCAGTGCCCATATACCCATCACACATCCTCCATCCCATAGTCCCGTGCCCATATACCCATCATACATATCCTTCATCCCATAGTCCCATGCCCATATACCCATCATACATATCCTCCATCCCATAGTCCAGTGCCCATATACCCATCATACATCCTCCATCCCATAGTCCCGTGCCCATATACCCATCATGCATAGCCTCCATCCCATAGTCCAGTGCCCATATACCCATCACACATCCTCCATCCCATAGTCAACCATTATGACATCATAATGAGCGGAGGGGGTTGCAACCTATGATGACATCAGCGTCGCCATGGCAACCATTATGACATCATAATGAGGGGCGGGGCTTGATACACACACCCTTTTTCCCCATTATGTAGATAGGGGCAAAATTGTTTGCTGAATTGGAACGCACGGGGTTAAAATTTCGCCTCACAACATAGCCTAGGACACTCTCGGGGTCCAGACGTGTAACTGTGCCAAATTTTGTGGCTGTAGCTGCGACGGTGCGGATGCCAATCCCGGACATACACACATACATACACACACTTGAGCTTTATATATTAGATTTAAAATATAGTATTCTGCTATGACTAAGTCACCAACTTTACTAGACACTGGAGAGTTACAGAATCTGAAGATAAATTCCCTTTTCTGCTTTACTGGCAAAAGGCTGTACCATTTTTGCTGAATAGCCGAATCCGTTTATTTTTTTATGAAATATTACATTCTTTTGGCTAGCACCGTATTTTGAAGCCCTCGCTGTGACGCCATTGTTGGCACTATATGTAGTGGATATTTCTTCAGACCTTCAGTTTTGAACATTACATCCATAGAACCATCTTTTATAAAGTCCTTGACTATGAAATGATCCTGTGTTCCATCTAATGTTTTTAAATGCCGGCACAATTATTAACAACTTCTCATTTTATAGCAATTGGTAATGTACAGTAATGTATTTCCCCAGGTCTCCATTAAGTCATAAAACTGGGAGTAATATGAGGGTTTCTAAATGATCAGAAATGGAGTCAGGCACTTCTTACTAAAGGATTTATTAAAAAACATAAAACTTCAATTTAAAACAGGAAAACAAAATTAGGTTCTATAAAAAGGTGCTGATCCTACATAAAATGCACCTGGTATGAAAGCACCTACACGTACAATATATACACTCGGCATTCGATATAGCAGATGCAGCATATAGCATCATCTGCATCAGTGACACTCATTAGGCTTGTGTAAGTAATGGTCGGAAGATGTTTCTCGCCTTTTGGAGCATTAAATTGTGTTACATTCAATTGAACTTAGATGAAAGAATGGATTTTGGGTCTAATGATAGCTTAGATTGGGCAAGCCTATGCAATGTCTGACTGTATGTGGGCAAAAGGGTAACAATGTTTTGAACTTTGGACTTGAGACTACCATCTGCATAACTAATCATATGCTAAATAATTGCAAGTCAAATTTATGTATGAGATAGCCAAGATGATAGTCTATAAAATGACGGCAGTCTCATGTATGAAGCAGTAGTGGATGGTGAGATATGGAGCATGAAATTCAAAAGTTCAAAACATTGTTCCCCTTTTGCGCGTCAGTGTATATGGCATCTTGGAAACAAATCGGTCAGCAGGTTTTTGCTAACCCATCTGAGAGGGGCAAAAGTTAGAAACCGAGACCCTGATTCCAGCAAAGTATCACTTACTGAGCTGTATGCTGTCATTTTGATAAAATCAGTTTTATCTGCTGCAGACCTACCAGTTCTCTGAATATTGAGCTCTTTACAACCCGCCCACACCAATGATTGGAAGCTTTTTGCCCATGTACACAGAAAGCTGCCAATCAGCAGTGGGGACAGGGTTATGCAGAACCCATGAATTCTCTTGACTACCTGGCAACACGTTTACTAGTCCTATAATTGAAATCTTCTGATAAGACAGTGATTTCATTAAAGCTGCACTACGCAGCTCAGTAAGTGATACATCACTGGAACCAGGATCTCTGTCTCCACGTTAGATTTAGTGGCAAAAATCTGGTCACGGATTCCCTTTTACCATACTTCCTGACGTAGAGTGAACTGTACATGATAATTAAATTGTATAATCGTTGATTAAGTCTTTAGGCTCTCTCTTCTGAGTTTTAGAATAGAAATAATAGTGTGCATTATGTAGAAGGCCTAGTCAGAGCACTTTTAAATGGATTCGAACATAGAAATGCTATTATATCAATGCATGGCAAATGTTTCTGTGAAGACTTGTTATCTTTGCAGAACTGAGTCGTTAGGAGACAGACAAGACGAGCTTTATCTGTTCCTTAACAGGTTCACTTCCTGTTGTCACAATGTCCGAAATAAGTAACTGTGATTTCTTTCTCCTTTTTTTGATTGAATACACTAATAACAGAGCCAATGTGAAGGAAGAATAGCGTGCCTTCTTGGGGGCTAGTGAGGTGTCAGCACAAACTGTGGGAACAAATAACAGTCACACAAGGCAGCGTTTTATAACATCAGGACCGCAATCCATCTTTTAGTACATTCAAGGCTTTGACTAATAAAGGCCTTTTTACAATTCCCAGCAGAGTCCAGCTTAATTCCCTACGGTGCCTCAGGGGCCTGAAATACATTGCTTTGTTGCAATAAAAAAGGGAAAAAATTGAAAGCGTAAAAAGCATAATCAGTGTTTTTATAACTGGCCCACATGAGTAAGGGTTAAGGGCTCTGTACCAACAAGTGACCTTTAACCCTGACTTAAAATCATCACGATTTCTGTAAGCCCTTTGGCAATTGAAAGAAAACTGCTAGCGAGCAAGAAATAGTAACGACATAGTAAATGTTATTGCAGAGGAACTTATTCTGACATCTCATAGTTATGAAGAGCTACAGTCTATTAAATGCATTAAATACAGTATGGCTCACAATGAGAGCCAGCATGCCGAAAAGCTGTCTATTTTGTATGTATGATATGTACTTATGAGTAAGGGGTGAATGACAAAGGACAATATTTCCTCTTTTTCTAGAAGATGTTGTTCTTGCCATCTTTAAAAAGTACCTATCTCTCCGGTATGTGACTACCTATCTTATTTAGGAAAATAATAGGCTGCCCCATACTCAGCACTTTTCTATATATTTGCAATTAAAAATAAGAAAGAAATGTTTTCCTAACTGCCTGTGAAAGACCCAACTTTTTAGCAAGAGTCGAATGCGAACTTTTGAGTTGCGGGAACGCGGCATGCTGTGCGACTTCCCACAACGTTCCGTGGTGGCATTTTCAGTCTCACTGTGAGATTACCGCAGGTTATTTAGAGATCTCGCTGTTGTGACTCAATAAGTGCTGTTTATAATTTAAAACAACAGTTACCTATCGGCGGCTGCCTATTCGTTTCTTAAATAAAATATGCAGTCACATGCTGGTGATAGGTACTCTTTAAGAAGCAATTAAAAGGTGAATTAGGATGGTAGAATTTAATGACTACAAGCAGGAATCTCGAAAATGTAAAAGAATTAAAGTTGTTTTCTCAGGCAATCAAGCAACTTCTACAGTGAATGTATCATATTGAATTATGTGTACACTGGTAAGATTTTGCTCCTCATGCCGGTTTGAGCGGTCGTCATGTCAATGCTCATATGGGATTTGCATGTTTGTGGTCAACGGACCAGCGTCTCTTCCTACTTCACTCAAAAAAAATTCTGTGGAAGCATGGTTGAAAAGCAATGTCTGACTTTCATTTGTTCATTTTCATAGATTTTCAATTTATGATTACTTTTGCCAGATTCAAGTTATTTCTGTGACCAGTCTGGGTTTTTCTGTCATTAAACAAGGGGTACCAACAATTTTGACCACGTGTGTAGATTACTATTGACCCCTTAATGGGCCTAGCCACATGACTTAGGATAAAAAGCCAAACCAAAAGTTTAATTTGAAGATGTGTGTTTTGGGGTCAGTGCAAGACAGGACAACTGACCTGGCTGGGTGAGATGCCTCTCATCAAACAGTTCTCCTGCTTTGAACTAATGAAGAGCACATACCCTGAAACACTTGCCCGAGATTGGAATTTCTGGTTTGGCTTATTATTATTAGTCATATGGCAAGACGCTCTAAAGGATCGATATTGACTTTTAGGATTTTTTCTTCCTATAGGTGGCACCAGAGTTTCAGTACTCTTCCTCTCTGAAAATATAACACAATGCATTAAGTTATACCATGTCCAGAGATGTATCACAATACTAAAAAGTATAACTGGACACTTAAGCTCTAATAGCTGTGATGCAGAGAGAGGTATGGTGCTGGATAGGAGATATATTCCTTTCAACAAATGTCTTGCGCACTGGAAAGTGACAGGGAAGGAGGTCAAGACCTGGCTTGGACCTTCTCTGTTATTCTGGATTATTGGGGCAACACCCGTATTCCACAGCTCTGCCAGTCTTAGCACAGCATAAATAGACAGCTAGAACTCCTGAGTGTGTGCGTTGGGTGGGAAAGAGCTGAGGGGTATTTTGTGGCAACATCAGACCGGAACAGGTTTGGCACGTCTGGGCCCTAACCTATGCTGTGGAAACAAGCAGGGCTTTTGCTTTATCTGATGTAAGACTGTGTTTTATTTGTCTCCTGCCATTGTGAATAAAGGCCCTGTTACACATAACGATGTCCCAGCGATCCCACCAATGATCCGACATGATGGGATCGCTGGGACATCATTAGGCTGATCGCTGGGGAGCTGTCACAAGACAGCCCCTCCAGCGATCAGGACCAGCGACGCTGGACGCTGGTTTCTAATATAAACATCGGGTATCTAAGAGCCGTGCAACTCCTGGATACCCGCTGTTTACCTTGGAAACCAGTGTGTACGCCAGTTTCCAAGGTAAACAGTGGGTATCCAGGAGCCGCGGCTCCTGGATACCTGATGTTTACATTAGAAACCAGAGTCCAGCGTCGCTGATTGCTGGTCTCTCGCTGCCACACGCAGCGATGCGTGCTGGACAGCGGGAGACCAGCGATCGAAAAACGGCCCAGGCCAATCGAGTACAATCAGCGATAACCAGCAGGGGGGCCGGTCGCTGATCCCCGTCACACACAGCGATCTCGCTGGCAAGATCGCTATGGCATCACAAAATCAGCAATCTCGCTAGTGAGATCGCTGTGTGTGACGGGGCCTTAAATCACTGAGCTTGAACTGAAAGCCTGCTTGTGCCTCTTTACTGCATCCCTGCCATTGCCTACCACATTGAATCCCCACACAGCATTTATTTCTCTAGTCTTCTCTAAGTATTTTTTTAATTTTGTGTAAGTGTATTAAAATAGTTACCGATCACCATTTTCCCCAGTTTTCAACACTTCTTCTGGAGCATGTGACCTCAAATCAGACAAGGACAAGGCAGTTCACTTAGGGGTTTATGTGTGGATCGTAAGTAAAATACTCAATGTAAGTTTATGGGATTCTGTAGAGAGTCTCATGGATTTACTCTAGGAAAATAGATATTGCTCCACACAATACACCATTTGGGAGCCAGAAAAGCTGAAAAGCAGTCACATGGTCCAGAGTATGACTAGAACAGTGCTGAAAACCAGATCAATATGTTTTTTTTAAGACACTCAGAAAGCAAAAAATCATTTATTTACTACTTTAAAGGGAACCTGATAAGTCCATAAATGCCATTAGATTACAGATATAGGGTTAATCTGCAGGTTAATAGTGTTCCAATGCTGTACAAACTTTCAGTCATAGAGGCGTCCTTGGAGCGGATAACGTCACTGCATTGTACGCAGGCTGGAAGCACACTCAAGCACTTTGATTGACAGCTCACTCTGCAGCGCATCTGTGCAGAGCGAGCTGTCAAAGAAAATATGAGGGCGTGCATACAGCTGCTTTTCTCAATGCCGTGAGTGGTAACGGAAGCCGCTCCCAGGCACACCTCTATAACTGAAAGCTGGCGGCTACTGGGATGAATGAAGATCATTTTCTACCAGTAGCTACACTTTTAGTAAGGTTATGGAATGATCTTAGCCTGCAGATTAACGCTATATTTGCATGTTCATAGCATTTGGGGACATGCCAGGTCCCCTTTAGTAAGAAGTCACTGAACATGATAAGCTGGGTGCCGAATTACTTTGCTTTACTTTTCTTCATCGGGTTACTTGTGATAGGTTAAGAAATGCTTCATCTGTATGACAAGCCCTCAAATCGGCAAGCGAATCACTGTTAGGATTTGGCATGAGACAGTTACTGTCAAAGTTGCATCCTTTCTTCTAATTAAAAACCAAAATGAATCACGTGTTCAATGACAGCCAAATGAATTCACTTCTAGCCACCTGGCACTGGTGGGGGTCCCAGGCATACTTTAGGTACTCTTTAATGCATCAAGTTGTGGTAAATGGATCAATAAAAAGATCTCTTAGGTTATCATCATTTCACAATTAATTGCATCAGAAAATCTGATATTAAAGGTAATCTATGCACAGAAGGATTTTGACTGCATGACGGCGGCTGATAAATCTATTCATGATGAGAAAAGCTTCATTGTGAGCTGAGAACACAAAACTTGCCTGTGAATACGTTCACAGAGTTGAGGGGGGCACGCAGATAGAAATGAATGAGCATAATATTTTTCATTGTGTAGTTCATGCTATAATTATGCAGCATTACCTCTAATTAATTCACGACTTTGTATAACTTAAAGCTAGATGCTTAACATAATGCTCCATTCATTGGCGCAGCTTCTAGGCTGCTGTTCTTTAGGAAAAATTATATTACTACATCCTCCTATGGAAATAAACATTGCCAGCAAATAGGTACAGTCCACATCTGTCGTCTCTTTCTGAGACATGACTAATTCTCTGATTGTTGGTTTAGAAGGAATGCTTGCCTTGGTTATCCTCCCACTAAGTACTCATAAGAAAAGAGAGGATGAGACAGCTGTGTCTGTATTGGAACAGGTTTCCAAGAAAGATGCTGCTGCAAATGTTAAGTCTGCTGTATGTTACTGTTTTGAAAAGCTTCACTAAAGCTTTTTTTAACATTGGTATTATTGAAAGTCTGTCAAGATTTCAGATATTTATGTAGACAATTTTTTACAGTCTTTAACCCCATTCTGACATTAGACGTTCTATCCCATCCATGAAACCCGTGACATTCTGACCACGGGATAGTACGTAATCGTGATCGGCTGCGCAGACAGGGGGGGTGCGCGGCCGATCGCGGCCGGGTGTCAGCTGATTCTCACAGCTGACACCTGCCAGTAAGTGCCAGGAGCAGTCATGGACACTTTAACCCCCGACACACTGCAGTCAAACAAGATCACAGCATTCCAGTGGCATAGGGAAGCATTGAGCTTCCTAAATAAAAAAATAAATAAACATTTCCCCAAAAAATACATTTAATTATGTAAATAAAAAAACAATAAAATACACATATTTAGTATCGCCGTGTCCATAATGACCCCACCTATAAAACCCCTTCAGTGAAAACTCTAAAAAAAAAACAAGGCAAAAACCAATGCTTTATCATCATACCGTCAAACAAAAAGTGCAATAACACGCGATCAAAAAGAAGGATATAAATAAACATGATATCGTGGAAAACATCATCTTGTCCCACATAAAATGAGCTTCCATACAGCTCCATCACCGGAAAACTAAAAAAGTTATAGCTCTCAGAATAAACCGATGCAAAAACAATTATTTTTTATATAAAATAGTTTTTATTGTATAAAAGCGCCAAAACATAAAAAAATATAAATGAGGTATTCGCTGTAATCGAACTAACCTGAAGAATAAAACTGCTTTATCAATTTTACCACGTGGGGAAGGGTATAAACGCTCCTCACAAAAAAATTAATGAATTGCTGTTTTTTGTTCATTCTGCCTCCCAAAAATCGTAATAAAAAGAAATCAATAAATGTTATGTGCCCAAAAATGATACCAATAAAAACGTCAGCTCGTCCTGCAAAAAACAAGACCTCACATGACTCTGTGGGCCAAGATATGGAAAAATTATAGCTCTCAAAATGTGGTAATGCAAAAACAATTTTTTGCGATAAAAAGCGTCTTTTAGCGTGTGACAGCTGCCAAACATAAACCCGCTATAAAACCCAGGGTTAGGGTTTGGATTAGGGTTGGGATTAGGGTTAGGATTAGGGTTAGGGTTGGGATTAGAGTTAGGGGTGTGTTAGGGTTAGGTTTGTGGTTAGGGTTATGGTTAGGGCTGGGATTAGGGTTAGGGGTGTGTTGGGGTTAGGGTTGGAGTTATAATTGATGTTTCCACTGTTTAGGCACATCAGGGGCTCTCCAAACGTGACATGACGTCCGATCTCAATTCCAGCCAATTTTGCATTGAAAAAGTCAAATGGCGCTCCTTCCTTTCTGAGCTCTGCTGTGCACCCAAACAGTGATTTCCCCCCACATATAGGGTATCTGCGTACTCAGTACAAATTGGTCAACAACTTTTGGGGTCCAATTTCTCCTTTTCACCTTGTAAAAATAAAAAATTGGGAGCAAAAAGACAATTTTTGTAAAAAAATATTAATTTTCATTTTTACAGTTGTACGTTATAAACATCTGTGAGACACTTGGGGGTTCAAAGGGCTCACCACACCTCTAGATAATTTCCTTAGTGGGTCTAGTTTCCAAAATGGTGTCACTTGTGGGGGTTTCCACTGTTTAGGCACATCAGGGGCTCACCAAATGCAACATGGCATCCGATCTCAATTCCAGGCAATTTTGCATTGAAAAGTCAAACGGTGCTCCTTCCCTTCCAAGCTCTGCCATGCGCCCAAACAGTGGTTTACCCCAGCATATGTGGTATCAGCATACTCAGGACAAATTGTACAACTTTTGGGGTCCAATTTCTCCTGTTACCTTTGGTAAAATGAAAAAAATTGGACCTGAAGTATTTTTTTTGCAAAAAAAAGTAAAATGTTCATTTTTTTAAAACATTCCAAAAATTCCTGTGGCGCACCTGAAGGGTTAATAAACTTCTTGAATATGGTTTTGAGCACCTTCAGTGGTGAAGATTTTAGAATGGTGTCACTTTTTGGTATTTTCTATCATATAGACCCCTCAAAGTGACTTCAAATGTGATGTGGTCCCCCCCAAAAAATGGTGTTGTAAAAATGAGAAATCGCTGTTTAACTTTTAACCCTTATAACTTCCTAACAAAATAAAATTTTGGTTCCAAAATTGTGGTTATATAAAGTAAACATGTGGGAAATGTTACTTATTAAGTGTTTTGTGTGCCATATCTCTGTGATTTAAGGGCGTGAAAATTCAAAGTTTTCACCAAATTTCAATTTTTTTCACAAATAAACGCAAGTCTTATCAAATAAATTTTGCCACTATCATGAAGTACAATATGTTTCAAGAAAACAGTGTTAGAATCACCGGGATCCACGGAAGCGTTCCAGAGTTATTACCTCATAAAGGGACAGTGGTCAGAATTGTAAAATATTGGCCGGGTCATTAACATGCAAATCACCCTTGGGGGTAAAGGTGTTGATGCTATTTTTGTTGACATTATTAGTCAGTTGGTTTTATCAACATTTATCAGTATCCATTACGGATCTACAGGGTGATTCACCTGCTACTTTACCCTGAAAAATTACTGTACCTTCTAAGAGACAATCTATAGTACTGAGACTTGGACTGCACATACCTTGGTTCATGAGAAACTGAGGTTTTAATACAAGTGTTGAAAATGTCCACCATTCGCATCTAAGCACGCCTGCACACATCTTTCCATATTGTTGAATGTGTTCCACAGGATGTCTCGGGTCATAGCCTGAATTTCTCACTCTAAGTTCTCATGGTGTGTCTGTCATGTGTGTGGCTTGTTTCTGTATATCCGACCCAATATCGAATCTCTTGATCGAGCTCTTTTATTTCCTGAATAACAGTGACTTTGTATGGGCAAACACGACCTTTTCTTGGCCTCTCGTTGACATGTGTAATACAACATACCTGTCTCTTAGGAAAGCCGGTGCAACAATTTACATGGAGGTGGCACAAGTCTCTGTTTCACATCTTGAATGGTTTCCTTAGACATTCTGGGAAATCCTTGCCTATCCCGTAATGTTCCCGTGTTCCATCTTATTCACCAACAACAGAATACATGGTTTGGATGGCGGATTTTGACCTCAAAACTTCTTTAGAAACTCACTTTGGCACCTCTTTAACCCCTTAACCCACTTGCCATTTTCCGTTTTTGCGTTTTCGTTTTTTGCTCCCTTTATTCCCAGTCCCATAACTTTTCTATTTTTCTGTCAATATGGCCATGTGAAGGCATGTTTTTTGCAGGACAAGTTGTAATTTGAATGACACCATTGATTTGAACATATTATCTATTGGAAAACAGGGAAAAAAATCCAAGTGCGGTGAAATTGCAAAAGAAAGTGCAATCCCACAGGTGTTTTTTTTTTTTTTTTACCATGCTAAAACTGACTTGCCATTATGATTCTCCAGGTCATTACAAGATCATAGACACTAAACATGTCTAGGTTCTTTATTATTTAAGTGGTGAAAAAAAAATCCACAATTTGTTACAAATAAAAAATTGCCCCATTTTCCGAGACCTTTAGCGTTTCCATTTTTCATGATCTGGGGCTGGGTGAGGGCTTATTTTCTGCATGCTGAGCTGACATTTTTATTGGTACAATTTTGGTGTAGATACATTCTTTTGATCACCTGTTATTGCATATTATTGCAATGTAGCGGCGACCAAAAAAACGTAATTCTGGCGTTTTTAATTTTTTTCTCGTAATGCCGTTTAGCGATCAGGTTAATTCTTTTTTTTACATTGATAGATTGGGCGATTTGGCACACAGCGATATCAAATATGTGTATATTTATAATGTAATAATTATAAATATACAAATATAAATTAATCCGATCGGTAAAAAAAATCTAAACGTTTTTTGGTCACCACAACATTGCAATAAATTGCAATAAGATTATTTTAAAATATCGTATCTTTTCCAAAATGGTATCAATAAAAACAGGGTACAAAAAATAGGCCATTACACAGCCCCAGATATTGGAAAATGAAAACGCTACGGGTCTCGGAAAATGGAGTCAAATGGAGTCAAACACAAAAAATCTTTTTTTACACAAATTTCAGAATTTTTTTCACCAATTAAATGAAAAAGAACCAGTACATCTTTGATATCTGCATATTCATACAGACCTGGGAAATCATCTTACGAGGTCAGTTCTACCATATAATGAACAAAAAAAGTGTAATTGAGCCTTTTTTTGCAATTTCACCTCGCTTGCAATTTTTTTCACGCTTTCCAGTACACTATGTGGTAAAATCAATGGTGTCATTCAAAAGTACAACTCATTCTGCAAAAAACAAGCTCACATACAGCTATTTTGATGGAAAAATAAAAAGTTATGGCTCTTGGAAGAAGGGGAGGAAAAAATGAAAATGAAAAATGGAAAAGCGCCCAGGGAGGAAGAGGGTAACAGATAGCACTCTTACCGAAAATACAGTTGTGTGCACAAACCCTATGGATAGGTCATTAGTTGTTTAGTCCCGGACAACCTCTTCATAATAAGGTATACATTTGTTCAAGGATTTGCACTATAAGTACTCTATTTGAAATGACTATGTTGAAGAAGTATTGATCATTTAATTAAGGGTCAATTCTTTTTTAAATGCAAGCAGCAGATATACCATAAGTATAAAGTATGAAGCTTTACAGAGGGTCAGTAGGTAAGGGAACCCACTGCACCCTAACAGCAGCATACTGCATTTGATTAGGCTACATGTATAGGTAGTGAATTGATTAGTTCACAATTATTGATTGTTGGATTGTTAGACATAAGTGGGTGATCAGTGATGAGCTTTAATCGAGCAAATGGCAACCTGTTGCAAGACATTATCAAACATCAATACATGGTAGAAGATAGTGGACTGAATATCAGACATTCATGAGTAGCATTCAGCGCCATGTAAAAGTTTGGACACCCATGGTCAAAATTACTGTTATCGTGAACAATTAAGCAACTTGAAGATGAAATAATCTCTAAAAGGCTTAGAGTTCTGTTTTCAGCCACCACATACCTGCCTGTATATTATTATAAAGACTTTTGATATTTTAAAATACTTGATGTATTGACCCTTTTTATCAGAGTTACTTTTGTAGGTTTTGCCATTTTCTTTGAATGCAATTTTTAAAATGAAAAAAAAAATGACAATATATTTTTTTGCCTAAAATATAAAGGAAATGTGTCATTTTTACCTTTAGGCCTTTTAGAGATCATTTCATCTTCAAGTTTCTTAACTGTTCACAATAATAGTAACTTTGGCCAGAGGTGCCCAAATTTTACATGCCACTGTAGTACCGTCCTGTGATGCTTGTACTTAGATTTGTAGAGTTGAAACAGAACAAAAGAAATGTACATTCATTACATAGTTCATAGACAATGACACCATATCGGTTATCGATAAAATCCACGGAATTAATAATGGGTATTATATGATTGATATTTTAGAAGTATTTTTAAAGTGTGACCAGTATGGACCTATCTTTTGATTTTGACCCATGCTAAATTAAGAGTTTCTCATGTTAATGAGTGTATATACACTGTAATCTAAACCTTGAAATCTTGTTTTAGATGCTTTGAATATTCGTAATCGTCAAGTGATATGCACCACCCTAAAAGTACTACAGCACCTGGTAGTTTCAGCAGAAATGGTGGGAGAAGCCCTTGTACCTTACTACCGCCAGATTCTCCCAATTCTCAACATCTTCAAGAACATGAATGGTAGGTCTGGATTTTTACGTTGGCATTTATGCAGTACCCGTCATCAATCTGGGAGTGCCCTTTTTATTTAATAAATGAGTGGGCAGCCCGACATTGGTGATTATTCTAAATATCACCTCTTAACAAAAATGGCCAGAAGTAACTCTAACACACCCAAAAGGGCCCGACATTCTAGCAGAAGTTGTCCTCGAACTTACAAGTTGTTGGATCCCAACATGTAGAGAGAGATCCCACAACTCTCTGCGGTCCCTCTCACATTATTTTAGCAAAATCTCACAAGATTCCATTCTTTAGACTAACTCAGGACTGTTGTGTAGTATCATAGGCTATTACAGTAACATCAATTGGGGGTTCCTATGTTTCGGTAAGGGCTTAGTAAAGCATGTAACAGCGCATGGTTAGTGCATGGAGCAAGATCTCCTTTTTTTGCTACAAGAAGGACCATGGAGGGTTGTGGGATCCTGCTCTGCATTCCTTCATCTCACAACCTGGAAGATAGAGACAACTTTTGCTAGAAAGTTGGGGGGAGTTAGGGTTACTAATTCCTCTTTTGTTAATAGGTGATATTTAGAAAATCACCAATAAGGGGCTGCTCACTCTTTTATGAAATAACTAGACAGCTGCAGATTAGTGATGTGTTCAGTTTAAGGCTAGTTTCACACTAGCGTTTAAACGACGCGCGCACGGCGCCGCTAAGCCACGCCCCCTGCCGGCTCCCTGCCTGCCCCTTCCTGTTATCGCCTCCTCCGAGCGCAGAGGGCTGCATGCGTTATGCGCACCCTATCTTTAGCATAGGGTGCGCAGGCCGTGCGCAACTATGAATATAGCGTGCGCTGCGCATTTTTGAATGTGCGCCGTGCGCGCCAAAATGCAACATGCTGCGTTCGGCGCGCACGTGGCACCTCCAAAAATGCGCAGCGCACGCTATATTCATAGTTGCGCACGGCCTGCGCACCCTATGCTAAAGATAGGGTGCGCATAACGCATGCAGCCCTCTGCGCTCGGAGGAGGCGATAACAGGAAGGGGCGGGCAGGGAGCCGGCAGGGGGCGTGGCTTAGCGGCGCCATGCGCGCGTCGTTTAAACGCTAGTGTGAAACTAGCCTTAGCCTCATCTAGAAAAGTGTTGAAATACTGATTGGATGGTTTTTTTTCTCAAAACTGTAACTGTACATTATCTTGTAAATTGAATCAATTTATTTTTGAGTAAAAGGAATCATGGGGTATGGTAACAATGCTTAGATAATGTATTTTCACAGCTAACTCCATTTGGAGATCAGCAACCACATTCCCAGTGCTGGGTTGTAATAAAATTACTTTTAATTTATGGTACATCTCACGTACAGCTTATTAAACCGAGTGCAGAAGCGCTGGAGCCATTGGATAATCTCCTAATAATTACATTTTAAAGTTCTGTAGCTTTTGATGAGATGAGCATTTGTTGTCAGTCTGCGTGCTATAAACACGAGCTTATAATTTGGATGGGCTCTTGATACAACCAAATTCCAATTGACAGCCATTGTTACTGGTTCATTGGATTCATAGCCAGACTTAAGTGATAATGGCAGTTTCTTCATTTCTGTAACAAAGAAAACTTGTTACTTTAACTGTATTAACATCTCGGTATTCCACATTCTATTTAGCTCATAGTCACCATGGATTCTTTCTCCACAAGGTCTGATAGAATCAATTACCACTAATTTAACTGTTCACATTCTTCTATGTGATGTAATACATGTATAATGGAAAGCAATTTCTTATATAATGTTCTAAAATCTGTTTCACTATTCTACGCAGAAAAAAAATGTAGGAAAAGTGAACGTGATGTCTGATTGCGCCATATTAGCCAAGATGTGTTTCCTTTAGTAGCAGCTTGACTAATTTTAGTTAAATGAGACCTACTGTAAGAAATGATAAATGACACAATTTGCTGGGATATATTCCGAGCATAGTGCCATGTGTCTAAAATTCAATAGATATTATTGAGTAGTTACAGTCTTGCTCTATAAGTAGACGATTATTAATTGTATCTCAGAGAAAGAAATGTAGATATTGTCCTCCATTTACGCATAAAAATAGCCTCACTGGTTTACAAATCCTTTAGATTAATGTAGACTCAATCCACAAAATGTGGCCACTTAATGTGTTTGAACATGTCCCAACTTTCCCAACTTTCTCCCAATGGAGTTGGAGAGACAAAGGGTCTGGCCAATAGCAATCTAGAGTTTGTGGCCAGCTCTACTCATTATCCAATGTCACAGTAAATACAGTAAATCCTATGGACATCTATGAAAAAAAGTAAAACATTTGCCCCATATATGCTCTACTTTAGGACTCTTCTTGTAGGTATCGGACTTCTGACTGAGGTCATTATCACTATCCTCCATTTTGATAACATTTGATTGCATTGCTCTGTAAAATTATTTCATACTCAGTCTATAACAAAATAAGTTGCACCAAATATCTGCATAACATAAATAGGATTTTTATCAAGAATGTCTAGATACAGTTATCCATTCATCCTTCCTTCTATCATATGAAGTTTGCCAGTGCTGTATGCTAACAAACATCGCCATGCCATGATGTTCCCATCTTCAAACTTCACTGTTGGTACTGTGTTTTTGCGGTGATTTGCAGTGTTTTTGGCATCCAAAGATGGTGTGTTTTATGACATCCAAAGGATTAAAATTTTATCTCATCCGACCAGAATATATTCTTTCAGTATTTCCCAGGCTTGTCTATCTGTTATTGAGCAAACTTTAAACACGCTTGAACATGTTTTTTGTTCAGCAATGGAGTTTTGCATGGTGAGCGTGCATATATCTGCTGATCCCAGGTCCTCTGTAGTTCTCCACAGTTGGACAACTTTTCTGATAATTGTTTTCACTCCTCTGTTTGCATGGAGCACCTGGTCATGGCCGGTTTATGGTGAAATTATGTTCTTTCCACTTCGGGATTACGGCCTCAACAGTGCTCACTGGAACCTTCAGTAGTTTAGAAATTCTTCTGTAACCAATGCCATCAATATGTTTTGCTACAATAAGGCTATGAAGGTTTTGAGACAGCTCACTGGTTTTACCCATCATGAGATGTTTCTTGTGTGGCATTTTGGTAATGAGACACCTTGAATCAGCTGATACTATTTTTCACCAAGTGGCAGGCTTTTTGTACCTCTCTTTCTTCATTTGTTCAATACTTTTTTCCTGTGTTATTTCTCATTATTACACATAACTTAATTTATGGACATCTACGGTATGATTTCTTTGCCTGTGTGGACTGGATGAGTTGTTACCGACATATGGTCAGAATAATGGTCATTAGCACCTTTTGAAATACAGTATATTTACTTAGCAAATTGGTGACATGTTTAATTCTTATTTCACCTGCTGTATGTTATAAAAATATGTAACATAACTAGGGATTAGCCAGTATACGCGTTAGGATTCGGTACTCGGCCAGTAATGCGGTACTTGCGGTACTCGAATCCTGGCGAGTATTTCACTACTCGCCTCGCAGTATTCGGCACAGACCGCACAGTCCCCGCGCAGCCCAGCACAGTCCCGCACAGCCCAGCACAGTCCTGCACAGCCCAGCACAGTCCCGCACAGGCCAGCACAGTCTTGCACAGCCCAGCACAGTCCCCGCACAGTCCCCGCGCAGCCCAGCACAGTCCCGCACAGCCCAGCACAGTCCTGCACAGTCCCGCACAGGCCAGCACAGTCCTGCACAGCCCAGCACAGTCCCCGCACAGTACCTGCACATCCCAGCACAGTCCCGCACAGCCCAGCACAGTCCCGCACAGGCCAGCAGAGTTCCACACAGCCCGGCATAGTCCCCGCAGTCCTGCAAAGCCCAGCACAGTCCCACACAGCCCGGCATAGTCCCCGCACAGTACCTGCAAAGCCCAGCACAGTCCCGCACAGCCCGGCACAGTCTTCGCACAGGCCAGCACAGTTCCGCACAACCCGGCACAGTCTTCGCACAGGCCAGCACAGTCCCGCACGGCCCGGCACAGTCTTCGCACGGGCCAGCACAGTCCTGCGCAGCCCGGCAAGTCTTCGCACAGGCCAGCACAGTCCCGCACAGCCTGGCACAGTCTTCGCACATGCCAGCACAGTCCAGCACAGTTTTCGCACAGTCCCCGTCCAGCACACACACAGCCCATTATTCGCATTTCCCATATACTTACATTGGACTCGCTACTCGTTACGAGTACCCGAGTATTAGGCGGTACTCGTAATGAGTACAGCGAATCCGAATACTTCACTACTCGCTCATTCCTAAACATAATTTACATGGAGTCGGTGCGTGAACTTGATTATACATATACTTAGAACATATATGGTGTGCTATGATCGCGCTGCTCTGCTTTTTTGTCTTATCTTTGTGCTGTGTCATTTTATATGTTTTTATGTTTCAAGAAATATTGCTTCTATAACTATGGTATTGCTTTAGTTGTACACCTTGTACACTTCTAGTTTTCATTCTATGTCTTTCAGCTTTGCATTTTTTGCATTGTAGGTATTATAGTTTGCAGATCTTATAGTAGACATTACATTTGAGGAGCTCTACTATGTGATGAATACAGAACCTATCTAGTTCGCAACCCATTACCCTGCCTGTAATAATTATAACAAAACAATGAAATGTGTCTAAAAACAAAAAGACAGTAAAAAATGAATTGTGCTAACAGACTTTATACACCGTAAGCAGTAGCTGCACAAGATAAACAGTATCTCTATAAAATAAACAATGGCTTCACTCCGCCTGATTGAGATCACTCTTAAAATCTGTCTGCTACCAGCATATAACCAGTGTGAGAAATCTGTTTTCTCCCACACTGATATACATTTGCATGTTTGATATTGCAGAGAGATGAAAGGATACAGCTGATCCACTGCCTCTATATCTGTCGTAGACTCTTATCTGCCCTTATTTTGTCTGAGTGAGAAAATGTAAAAAATAAAATGGAGAGATGCCGGTGCTTTAAACCCTTTTGATTGTAACACGATTCATCATTTGCAATGCAGCGAGGAAGTGGCTTTGATTGCTGAATATGTGTCATAACTTACAAGTATCCAGATGTTCGCAACGTGGATCATTTCTATTCTGCTATATATTCGTGCACGCTCTTATGTGCTTGGCTAATAGTACGGCTCTGTTCCTGCTAACCTAAAGCCGCATTTCCATTGCTTGCCTACTCTAAGTGTCTCTTGATCTTCTTGGTCACTTGCCCCGATGTTTACTCCAATTCATTTTGCTAATTATGATTGTATATTGTAGGGCATTGTAGCCCTCGATAACAAAGCTGTCAAAGCACAATAGCTGATTCAATGAAGCCTCCATGTTCTGCATCAAAAATATCATTTTAAGTGAAAAATTCATACTTCAAAGTGTGCACTTCTATTGAAGTCTATGAAGCTAGTAGCACTAAAAATGAATGATGCTACTTTACAAGGAGTGAGAGTACTTCTTAATGAGTGAAATGTAACAAGCGCAGATCATTGCTGTATAATAAGAAAGTCATCATTTTTCATTTCTATGAAGTTGTCCATGGGAAGGAGCTTTCTGTCACCTTCTACTGTGTATCCATGTCTACCGCCAATTTCCCATAGAAGCATTGCCATTTTTCATAAATGTTTGATGACATTTGGTGAAAAGTAGAGTGACTGGATATGCTAAAGCATTAAGTGGTTCCTATATCGAATGGAAATAATGCTGGCTGCATTTCTGATCCCAAAAGCCATCTACTCTATGAAACCATTGAGCCGTTGATATTAGCATGTTCGGAGAGTCCATTCCTCCACTTTTCTGTTTTCGCAGTATATTATTTAATTCAAATTAACATTTTCCCGACTTTCAGGCAAGCAAATTGTCTGTTATGGGATTGCCTCATTAAGAGTTTTTAACTACTAAACTTCATTTTAGAACAGATAAAAAAAAGATATTTGGAATTATAGCTCTTGTACATTCTGTGATCTCGGCATTTCTAATGATCTACAAAGGCCTAGAGATTTCTTGATAATGTTGTTATTGATGTGTTTGTGTAAGATAGGCAGCAATATTTGTCTCCTGTGTACATAATTAGAACCAGCAGCCTAATCTTGCAGGTAATGAACAAAAAAAAGCTAATCTAATGATGATGATTCAACGAGTTATGTCCAAATATCAAACTGTCTCATGACAAGACTAATCTCTTCTCTGTTCCTGCTGCACACACTGCTCTTGGTATTTGTATTGTGCCATGGTAATTGATACTTGATGATAATTTTATATTTGAGTCTTGTATATAAATTAGCAGTCTAAGGTTATTTGTATATCAAACATGTTGTACAATACCTATAGGAAGAATTGGTGAGATCGATTAATGGGACTCCAGTCCATAGACCAGGCCAGTAGTCCTTGACCACTGAATGAGAGGCTCGCGAATCTCTTACCATATAGGATCCCCAGTGAGGCTTTTGAGTAACCGGGTGGCATGACGTCATCACTGCGGCATGATGTACAGATATTATCGCAAGCTAAAAACAAAAGCCCTGCCAGGTATCCTGGAAGGAATGAGATTCACAAGTGTAATGCTACTGCAGTGCAATATAGCGCAACCTACACCAGGGGTGTTAGTGAGAGGTTGCACACACAGCATAGCAACACTGAGCAGCAGCACAAGTGCAACCATGTGGCAAAAAAGTGGTCAGACGAGCTGAATCAGAAACAGTCAGGAGCAGAAGTACCCAAGGTAACAGCAGTACACATGGTCAGAAACAAGCCAGGGGGTCAGCAACGGTTGGAAAGGGATAAGACAAAGACAAAAGACAGAATCAGGTCCGAATGCAAGCCAAGTCAAAACCAGGGAGCCAACATACAGGAAAACACTGAGTCAGGACAGACAGAGGGAATAAACAGACACGAGGCAAGTCAGGGATCACAGCAGAATAAATCAGGACATACCAGAGTCAGATACACATGCCGATTTCAGAACTATAGCTGACACCACCTGCAGGATGCAGCAGAGCTTTCTGAGCAAACCTGAAACCAGACTGAGGTTGAGAAACGTTAACCCCTGAAAAGACCAGACTGGAAACATGGAAAGACAGGACTCAAAACCTGGTCTGGATCATGACAGCAAGACTCTCGTCCAGCATCCAGGGATTACTGACCTGGCCGATGAACTGGAGTCCCACAGATTAATCCACCCAACACTATATATTGGAATTATCATGGGAAGTGGTTTTATAGTCTGCTGGTGACACAGGATTACATGAGTAGTCACATCATAAATATTTATGGTATAGCTATAGGATAAGGATATAGACGATATCCAGTTTGAGATGCTTTGAGCTGGATCTCCTTTGTACTTAAAGGGAAACTTTGAGCAGATGTTCTCTATGTAAACTGAGGAAATCATGAAGTAGGATTTAGAACACTTAACTCAATGATGTGTCACATGTCCAGCTTTGTGGGATTGTTTACTAAGACTGAAGCTTTAATCACCTAATGAGTAACATTGCTGTGACTAGCTTACCTTGTGAGCCCTGCTCCGACTCCACTCCTTCCTGTGATAAGCAGCTCACTGTCTATTGACAATGTACATAGAGAGCTAAGTATGGGCAGGATTTGCTTTCACTGCTCTGTTGCATTGCTAAATCTACAATCTAAAAGCTCTGATTCTGTCAGAACTGATACACCCAGTAAACTAAGTGATGCATCGTTGGATTCAGGGTCTCTTTGCCTGCATCATGCTGCTCTAGGAAGAGTTAGCAAAAACCTGGAAGATTCACTTTATCCATTTAATGTCCATGGCAGTGGCTATGTTCTGGGCTCCAGTGGACCTATTGCTGCATTGGTGAGCTGGATTTTTCTCTTTTTTTCATACCTACAGGATACTTACCAATATTCAGGGCATCAAATTCAGAACTTTTAAACCCTTCCCCAGGAATATCTGGAACCACCCACCTAAAACACTGACTTTTGGGCATGGTTGTGCTAACCTCTACCTTTTTTCTGGCCCAGTTTGTCAGCATTTGTTGCAAAATTGTGTGTTGTAAACTGAGGCAGTTTTTTTTGCATAACTTTATATGAACCCTACTAATCTGTATAGGGTTATTTTTGTGATAAGTACATGGAATATTGTAAGCCCCATGCAGATGAAATGGACATTTGCAGAAACATCTGCACCAAGTCTGATATATGTAGACTCACCCTAAATATCTAATAGGTGCAAGTTTCATTTCTGTGGTTTGTGTACCATCTACTTTATTAGGTGTGTCAGGAGTCAATGGACCCACATACACTACCGTTCAAAAGTTTGGGGTCACCCAGAGAATTTTGTGTTTTCCATGAAAATTCATACTTTTATTAATCAAATGAGTTGCCAAATGAATTTAAAATCTAGTCCAGACATTGACAAGATTAAAAAAAAAAGATTTTCTTTTGAAATAATAATTTTCTCCTTCAAACTTTGCTTTCGTCAAAGAATGCTCCCTTTGCAGCAATTACAGCATTGCAGACCTTTGGCATTCTAGCAGTTAATTTGCTGAGGTAATCTGGATAAATTTCACCCCGTGCTTCCAGAAGCCCCTCCCACAAGTTGGTTTGGCTTGATGGGCTCTTTTTGCGTACCATACAGTCAAACTGCTCCCACAACAGCTCAATGGGGTTGAGATCTGGTGACTGCGCTGGCCACTCCATTATAGATAGTATACCAGCTGCCTGCTTCTTCCCTAAATAGTTCTTGCATAATTTGGAGGCGTGCTTTGGGCCATTGTCCTGTTGGATGAAATTGGCTCCAATCAAGCGCTGTCCACAGGGTATGGCATGGCGTTGCAAAATGGAGTGAAAGCCTTCCTTATTCAAAATCCCTTTTACCTTGTACAAATCTCCCACTTTATCTGCACCAAAGCAACCCCAGACCATCACATTACCTCCACCATGCTTGACAGATGGTGTCAGGTACTCTTCTAGCATCTTTTAACTTGTTCTGCATCTCACACATGTTCTGCTGTAGGATCCAAACACCTCAAACTTGGATTTGTCTGTCCATAACACCTTTTTCCAATCTTCCTCTGTCCAATGTCTGTGTTCTTTTGCCAATATTAATATTTTCCTTTTATTAGCCAGTCTCAGATATGGCTTTTTCTTTTCCACTCTGCCCTGAAGGCCAGCATCCCTGAGTCGCCTCTTCACTGTTGACGTTAACATTGGCGTTTTGCGTGTACTATTTAATGAAGCTGCCAGTTGAGGACCTGTGAGACGTTGATTTCTCAAACTACAGACTCTAATGTACTTGTCTTGTTGCTCAGTTTCTTGGCAATTTCTCGCATGGAATAGACTGTCGAGTTTCACATGAAAGTTCTTATTTTCAGGCCATTTTGAGAGTTTTATGGAACTAACAAATGTAATGCTCCAGATTCTCAACTAGCTCAGAGAAAGGTCAGGTTTATAGCTTCTCTAATCAGCCAAACTGTTTTCAGCTGTGCTAGCATACTTGCACAAGGGTTTTCAAGAATATTCTAACCATCCGTTAGCCTTCTTACACAGTTAGCAAACACAAAGTACCATAAGAACACTGGAAAGATGGTTGTTGGAAATAGGCCTCTATACACCTATTTTGCATTACAAACCAGATGTTTGTAGCTAGAATAGTCATTTACCACAATAACAATGTATAGAGTGTATTTCTGAATCATTTAATGTTAGCTTCATTGGAAAAACTGTGCTTTTCTTTCAAAAATAAGGAAATTTCTAAGTGATCCTAAACTTTTGAATGGTAGTGTAGATAACATAGATAAAGGTCTAATGTATGGTACATCTCTTGGAGATTGAAATACCCCTTTAAGAATAAATTTAGATGGACATGTCTTATTTGACTGATATATTAATTAGACTTTAAATTTAGGAATTATAGGAATAGCAACGCAGTATATAAGCACCATATGTAGAACAATTAAGGAGTTACTTTTCTGACACTTTTGTATTTATTTTCCATAAATCATGCAACACCATTTGTCTATTTTTGTTCTTCATTTTCCCTGTTGCATTTTATGTTAAGCACACAAAGAAAAACCTCAATATATTATTCAATGTTAAACCAGACTCAAACATTCTGGTTTTAGTAAAGCTTGACTTACCCCTATGTATGGGATAGTATCTAACAGTCCATGGCTAATAGAAAGGGCCATGCACTGAGTCAAACTGAGCTTAGGCCTACTGAATCCCACATGTAGGACCACACATTTGCTGCATGTACTTTTTTTTCTCTTAAGAAAATAATATCTTCAACTGGTTGCAGAAAATTAAGTGCAGCTATTTCCCTTGCAATTGCATTCCTCCTCATTTACAAAACAGATACATGGTATATACTCTTTGTACTTCTTTTTTTTCTAAACAACATAGCTATTCCAAAGATCTGACTGAGTCTTAAAGCGGTTGTCCACTACTAGGACAACCCCTTCTTGATCAAAATGTTTGGCCCACATAAAATAATAAAGCCTATATTCACCTCCTGTGCCGATGCCGTTCTCACAGTGTCGGCACTCGCGATCCCGGGTCTCTCGTGCGGTTGTTGTAACACGTGACATCAGCAACCAATCAGTATTTGCTTCACTGTCCTCACCTTTAGATAAATCGAACATGGAGAGGAAGTCTGGGCTGATCTGTTCAACTTCCTGCTCAATTTGACAGGAGGCGGAGACAGAGACACTGGCACTCATGGGGCGCCGGCGTCACGTGTCAAAACAACAGCACGAGAGCCCCGGGAGATGGAGTACCAACACCACGGGAATTTCTAATATATCGTGGCACAACTGAGTTGGTGCACAAAAAGAAGGTTCCCACACCAGAGTAAGTAATTGAAAAAAATTTTTGGCACTCAACTTTTGCAATATGTGAAGAATTTTATTTGCAGTCACAAATATTAGACGTTTCGGCTATAACAGTAAGCCTTCATCAGTTCCCTAGACTGCTCATGTTCAACAACTCTCTGAATTTTTGAATGAAGCACCACTGATAAGAGAAGTATAGGCCAAATTGTCCACAAAAGATCCGGAGATCTAGGGAAGAATTGGAAGACGGGACATGACGGGACATCACGGCCGTGATCGTATAGTGGTAGCTACGCGACCCCCCGCACCACTATTCATACACTTCTGGGGCTGTCACCTTTCCATAGTTTAGATTAATATATTAACCCTACATATCAGATTGACCTTTAAAGAGACTCCTGTATAGGATACATACTGTACATATTGAGGATATCATATTTATGTCCCGTCTTCCAATTCTTCCCTAGATCTCCGGATCTTTTGTGGACTATTTGGCCTATACTTCTCTTATCAGTGGTGCTTCAATCAAAAATTCAGAGATTTGTTGAACATGAGCAGTCTAGTGAACTGATGAAGGCTTACTGTTATAGCCGAAACGTCTAATGTTTGTGACTGCAAATAAAATTATTCACATATTGCAAAAGTTGAGTGCCAAAATTTTTTTTCAACACCACGGGAATGACGCCAGCACGGGAGGTGAGTATAAGCTTTAAAACTTTATGAGGGCCAAGAATGGGGTATGAGAACTACTTAAGCAACTTCTTTAAGGATATGTCGCAGCATACACTTCAGTAATATTATGGTTTATCTGTGATAACTAATAAATATGCTTTGGAGAACCTCTTTTTTAAGGCACCATTTAAATAAATTGGTTACAGGCAGTGCACCTTTGATGTTGTACTTTGCATTGAAATTCTGGCAGACATTGTTGTATATATAGCACCACCAAAGGGGAAATGAAGCAATATAGTATGGCCATTATCGGTATAATGTATAGATGTACCACCATGTTCCAGAAGTTCTTTGTAGATGCTGTCTCCCCTGTCTAATTGGTGTAGGTTGCAAAACAGGATCTCTCCAATATTCTGCACGTTGAATGTAGAATATCAAAAAGAGGCTTGGTTTTATACAGCCACACATATTTATAAATGCAAATTGCGATGCAATTATAGCTTAAATGTATTTACTACACTATTACTTTATATTCCATTTATGTTTATAGCAGTGACCCGAGAAGTTGTGAATAGAATTTGATTAATGTATTCATTATAATGCATTGGATATGGTGAGGCAAAGTATCTGCTCTGCTCCAATTAGCTTCCTACTATAGCAGCAACCAGAGCGATATCAACCCATGATGATTGGCATATACTATTTTTAGTGCCAGCATCCATTATCTCTTGTATCCATTGCCCTGTATTATCTTTGTGTGTGTTTAGAGTTGGTGCGTGTGAACGTATAAACTATTAATGAGCTGTTTGGGTGCACTATGCAATAGTAAATTATCTCTATGAGCAACATCATCCTATGCTGTATCCTATAATATGCTGAGGGGGTTCAGCTTGCAGCTAAAGGAAGTTTCTGAGGTCATGAGCACAACTGATGATTTTATTGGAGTGGATATATTTTACAGATTTAATATAAAGAAACATCCGTTCAATGTATTTTCCATAAAATTCTAATCAGGAAGATATCTGGAAACATACAATATATTTATTATTTGAAAATGTATTATTCTATATACTATAATTTAAATCAAATTGTGCAAGCCCACCTGCCATAACAAGGCGACCTTTCTGAGGTCATGAGCACATCTGATGTTTTAATGGAGTGGATTTATTTTACAGATTTAATATAAAGAAATATCCATTCGTTGTATTTTCTATATAATTCTAATCAGTAAGATATCTGGAGACATACAATATATTTATTATTTTACAATGCATTATTCTATATACTATAATTTAGATCAAACTGTGCAAGCCCACCTACCACAACAAGGTGACCTCATTCAGATGACTCCTTACATAACAGGAGCTGTTTCTTTCTCTCTTGAACAAAAAGAACTTAGCTTTATTCTAAACTAGTTAAAAACAGCTTTGGATAGCTGGGAGAAGTACACAACCAAGATCGAGGCAGTTACCAGCCCCACATGTACAATGGAAAAGGCAAAATTAGCACCTACCAACAAAGTGAGACATATAAACAAGTTCAAATCTATTGTGACTGTAAGCAAACTATTTAGATGCATATGTTGGTTACTCCTAAATTTTAGGGTCTTGCACATTTTGACTGAATTGTGTGAGTCCACCTGCTACATCATGGTTTGATTCATACACTAAACAGCTGAACCTATAGAACAGATTGTGATGGGTGGTCACTCAAAAATGTACCCTACGGCTAGTTTCACACTAGCATATGGCAGAGCTGCGGTGGGAGGCGGACTTCCGCCGTGAAGCTCCGCCCCCTGCTGCACCTCCTCTGGTCAGCCCCGCCTACGTCGGCATGTGGCCTGCATACCCTATCTTTAACATTGGGTATGCAGGCCATGCTGATGTATGTGAATGCCTCTGCATGCGTTGTTTTGACGGTGCAGTGACCTGTACCAAACGCAACATGTTGGATCTTGTTGCAGTCGCCGCACCGTCAAAAAGACGCATGTGGAGGCATCCGCATACATCGGCTTGGCCTGCATACCCAATGATAAAGACAGGGTACGCAGGCCGCATGCCATTGTAGGCGGAGCTGAACAGAGGAGGTGCGGCAGTGGGCGGAGCTTCACGGAGAAAGTCCACAGCTCTGCCATACGCTAATGTGAAACTAGCCTATGAACCTCAGATATTTATATATAACGAATATAAGCATCTTTGTGTTAGTTTATTTCACTTTGTTAGGAGGTGCTAACTTTGTCTGCTATAGCTAGACACAAATGCTCTAATGTCAGTGTAGCACACCTTGCTTGTTAGTTTTATGTTTGCAACATCTGTCTAATTTATCTCAAAGAAATGTATGTACGCACTGTAAAAATGCAATTCGGGTAAATTAAACCGATTTTCAATTGCCAAAATATCCGCAACAAATCACCAAGTTGTGAATATACTAGATATGAGTGAATTAATTTGATGGTAAAACCAAGTCATATGTGATGTACCTATTACCCATTCTATTATCTCGGTGCTGACTGTATGACTTGTGTCGGTTTAAAACTTAATAACAATTTATTGGTTGCAAAAAATAATGATGGTAATCAAATTTTTTGTATCACATTGATTCTGTCAAATTCGAACAATTTGTGTGTCTAGCTTCACGGGAATTGTCTAAAATGGTTGCTGTCATTTTTCGCATTGCAAAATATTGCATCAGCCACAGAAGGATTGCATAATCTCGGGTGTGGTAGGATTGCCCATAATTCCTTGCAGGTATCACAACACATGGCATATCCCAACCAATCAGGAGTCACTCTCATAGCCTATATATGAACTGGGAATACATAAGCCATTTTGAAGTGTATCTGGACAGTGAGAGGATGTCACAGCTCACAGCTGAGCCCTAGATATAGGGAAAGAAATCAATAAAATACTGAATAAACTGCACAGATCATGTGTGACAGCACAACAGTGAAGAAAATCAGTGTGCGAAGAAAGGAGAATAATACAGATTTAAATTTTAGATAAAGATAAGAGAGCAGATCAACTCCATAATGCCGGGCAAGGGAGGCCACGTAACAGGTTGGAGTAGCAATTTTGCGGCTGCTTCTTCAAATAATCATTTTACGCACTGTAGTTTTTTTGGTATTTTAAATCTGGAACCTAATTAAAGAAAAACAAATATTTTTCAGATTCTAAAACACACTATTTTCCCCCAAAATTTGCTGGAGTGGAGCGGGGTCCCAGGGTCGCTGTTGCCGGAAGCTTCTGGCAGTGGTAGAGGCAGGAGTCTGGCGATAGCTGCGGGCCCCAGGCTGGTACGACGAGGCATTTGGCTGTGCAGGGGCTCAGCCAACATTTTTACATACTTTTCTATGCAGTGGACTCTAGGAAAATGGTTGCGGGAGGCTGCGCATGTGCAAATTGAGATATCGCCACCGAGATCTCATGTTCCGAGATCTCAATTTCGCATGCGTCATCTCCAATGGCCATTTTCACTGCCGCACTAAAAAGTATGGAAGGTGTGGGACTCCAGGCTTTCACAAAATGCAGGCAGAGCCCATGCATCACTCAACACCAACTCCCAACTCCTGCCACCACCAAATACCCTGTCCTACCAACCTGAAGCCCGCAGCATTTATTGCCTCCGCCATCAGCGACCCTGCCACCTAGGACCCCGCTCCACCACCGCTGTCCCCCAGGTAAGCTACTGCAAAAGAGGATTATATCATGCACCATATTATAAAAAAAAGGTTTTTTTCCTATTTTCCTCCCCAAAATTTGGGGTTGTGTCTTATAAACTGGTGCGTCTAATAATCCGCAAAATACGGTAATTTTGCTGTAAAAATGTCAACTTGATAACTGTTTCCAATAGTCTAAAAATAGCTGAATGCATCTTTTGACTTTAATACAGGGTATTGTAGCTCCGGTCAATAGAAGATCAGTAATGCAGGGTTACTTATCCTATCCTATGTGAATGACTACAATTTCTAGCCTGTATAAAAACAATATGGCTACTTAATGACTGAAAATATGAAGCCTGAGCTAAGTGTGCTAGACAAGGCGTAAAGCAGATATGGCACATTCTCCAGATTGCTATATAGAATAATCAGACACCTAGCATTATTGCACTTATATATAGAAATGGAGACAGCTCATCATGTGATATGTATGGAGCGTCCCAGGCTCTCAGCTTCCCTAGAGGAGAATGAGTCTATTGCTTCCCAGGGTCTCGGCAGCATCAAGAGACAGCTGCAGGAAATTTAGAAGTGAATTGCAGATTTCTAAGTATGAAGAGGTTGAACATCCTCTCTAATTGCTCAGCAAAGGGGGCCGTGTTTCCGCACCGGGGTGTGAAAGAAAATGCCAGAGAAAGACCGAGATTCCATTGGGATGATTACATCCATTTTTTTCCCTTTTGTAGGACTCTGCAAAATGTTTTTGTAACGTGTCACTAAATATCTGTAAGCTATGGAATTCTTTGTGTGCTCTGAGATCTACCAAGAAAAAAACAACAAGTAATTTAGCATTGGTTCCTTACGAGAAAATGACAGTTATTTTTGGTGCGAAACGGCACCGCGGTGAGCTTGACAGGTTTGGAACGGTCGGGGGGGGGAGGCGGGCGGCGATGAAAGGGTTAAGCCGTAATGTGTCATTTGAGCAGCATGTATAATTATCTCGGAGGAAATCGGAGTGCTCTAAGTATTGACAATGAATGAGGTTTATCACCGAAACAATGGCAAAAAGTACTATTTATGCAAGATAGCGTCGGGGCTTGGATGCAAGCCACCAACTGTTCTGACCTGTCAGATTGGAATCCATGCTAATACGGAACATATTAGTCTTTGTGTTCGGGAGGGGAAAAGCAAATGAGAGCATCTTTATCGTAAATGGAATGGTAAATAGCAGCCATATTCATTTTAGCAGTACGCTTGGCAAGTGTGTTTTGTTGCTCATATATCTGGTGACATTCGCCTGCAGAAAGCAGAAAGCATTTCTAAGTGGTGTTCATTACACCGGCTCCAGACTGAAAGCATGATTGGAGAAAATGCAAAGAATTCTGACATGTTTTCAACTCAAGAACTAAAGGAAAGCTCCACTAAAGAGACTTTCCGACTTTCCTGGAGATTTTCTTAACAGAAGCTTATCAGAATATCTCCTGTGGCTAAAGATTTGTTCTTACTGATGTTTTTCATTATTTTAGTAGAGCTGTCATTATAGAGGATTAAATATAATATATTTCCTAAATCTGAAAAATGTAAATGTAACCTTGCATGTATCTATGAATGTTTAATATCGCTTCATTAGGATAGATCTCAGTCTCACTAATCCAACGCTGCTAATGTACTGCCTTCCTGGTAAAAGGAGAAGAGGTTTAAAGGTGCAAGTAGGAGATATTCAATAACAGCCATTCGTGCCGTTAGCAAAACTGGTCAAATATTTAGTATTGCCTATCCATAATCACGGTTAAATAGACATTAAATTTACCCCTCCAATTACGGAAATGGTCACCCCCAGTGTACTATCAGTCAACGTACCCTCAATTCGCAGATAATGTGCTAAATAGGCAATCTGCAAATCACTTTTTTTTTTTAATTATGTTGCCTTAAAACAGAAAAATAATTTCAATGTTGTCCACTAGGTGTCTCCCTTCTGTCTAACTTGATGTCTATATGTTGCAGCAGTGGGTCTTTGTCTCTCTGCTCTTGCTCTCCTACTTGTCATACTGCATAGGGGCCCAATAGAGAACTAAGCTTTCAGTTCATCGCAGGACAGCGACACGTGCAATGCTTGCGTTGAAGCAAGAAAAAGGTAGTCCAAGCACCTATAGTGCTGGTGGAAGATACAGACTATGAGGATTTTGATAGTTCCTGGACATATTACATATGTTTTTATCTATTAAATGTTGTATCTTCAGGTGTTAAATTCTGTTTACTTTCTGTGTCAGATGAAAATTTTAGACAGGCATCTGTAAGATGTATGAACATGTCAATGTGTGTCAAACTGAGGATTGTACTAAGGCTGGTTTCACATTTGCATCTGTTTGTGCAGCGTTTCATCCGCATAGATCCGTATGCGTCATGTGTACGCAGGGGCATGCATTTGCATGCTTTTGCGTACGCATGCATCATTTTTCGTTATGTGGCGTGGTCAGTGAATGCAACATGTTGCATTTTTGGAAGTGGCAAAAATTTTTCAAATATTCGCAGTCATGCACAAGCAGATGAGTGCGTAAAAAAACGCCTTACTGTCTATGGGAACGCATGCGTACGCAAGAACATGCATATGCATGCGTTCAATACGCATGCGTTATTCAAAATGTGAATAGTCCCATGAGACACGCCCATTTGTGCCTGATGTCATATCGAACCCATGCGCATAAACAATGCAAACCCATGCAAAAACACATATAAACGCAACTTTTTTTGGCGTCATGCGTAAGATGATGCGGATAAATAAAGCTGCGTAAACATGCGTTTTGCATGTGTTTTTGCATGCGTTTGCGGATGAGGATAATACGCTGCGGACTCAAACACTAATGTGAACCTAGCCTAAGCCATATGTCACATGTCAACCCCATTTTTTCTCTTTTATCACCAGATTCATGCAACAAAAAAGATTATGGCACAGTTGCTGTATTAGGATATATACATGTACTCAATTTTTCAACAGTAGTCAAGTTTGTTGCTGATAGTTTTATGAATAAAAAACTGTTGCATGTTTCTTTTTCTGCAGCAGGCATATGGATTTCTTCAAGTGCTGTTCAGAAGAGTGGGACAATCACAAATATTTCTACAAAAAATCTTAAAGGGAATTTTTCACCAGGCTTAGGCTACCTCATCTGAGAGTACCCTTAAGTAGGCAAAGAGAAGCTGAATCCCAATAATGTATCACTCAGACTGCTGGATGTAGAACATTTGATACAATCAGAGATTCAGCAGTACAGCAGAGCTGAGGAAGCTAACCCCGCCCACACCAAGCTCTGTATATACAATGTCCATAGACCGTGAGCTGCCTATCATAGGAGGGGGCGTGTCAGACTAGCATGCATGCACCGCTGCTGTGTCCTAGCAATGGCAAGCTCCTGGTGCTAAAACAATCATTGCAGGTAATTAAAACGAGGAAGGTTCATGTGGGGCATCAGCTGAAATCTGCGTTTTTAACCCCTACAGCATGCTGTCTTCACATTACACAGCAAAAACCTGCTGGCAGATTCCCTTTGAAGACAAAAGTTGAATGTAGAGAAGTCAGCACTAAAATATGGTAGTGCCTATAAAAGAAAGACTGCACTGAGCATTTTTAAAACCTTTTCAAAATGACTAGAATTATTTTTTTAGCACTATATCTTGGGATTTCTTAGCAAGTACGAAACATTCTAGGTCATTTTTCTTTTGTAGAAAATTAGGAAAATGTGTAAGAAACCTCTAGCAAGTCCATCATTACAGAATGATTGTTCAAACTAAGCACAGACGCTTGGTGCACCCTTGTCATGGCCAAACAGTTCACTTAACTTTCCCACCTATTTGTATCCTTCTACCCTCCTCCACCTCTTGTAAAGCCCGTGCTGTCAATCAAGTAAGAGGAGGGCGGAGATAGATGAAAAACAATTAGGTGGGAAGGTGCGCCAAACCGTTTGGCCACACCAAGGGTGCACCGAGCGCCTGCATTTGGCTTGAACAGTCATTTTCTGCCAATAGAGTCCTTTAAAGTATGAATACAAATTTTCCTGCAAAAAGTTTTGATGAAGCCCTAACCTAAAGAGTGTAGTCAGTAAAATATAATATGAAATATTCATAAATAACGGAGAAAAAAGGCTGAAATAATATTGATAAAATGAAATGTTCTCTCTCTCATTTAATAAGGCCGTAAACAGTGTTTATTTACTCGGCCACAATAATCGTTGCGCTGAATCAATGTAATAACCTTTGTGATTGATCTGTCGGAATATTTGTCTTTTCCAGCTGCATAGAGAAACAAGTTTGCTGTAGTATTGAAAGTTGCCATTGACCGGCTCCCAAATGCTGGACGACCTGTTCTTAATGCTCCCAAGTAAATTCCAGCAGCTCTGAACCGCAAATTGTTTCTGATTATGCTGCATGTATAAAAGGCTGGCTAATCGCTGGAAGGGGACAGATACAATGAGCACCGCTGCTCGGAGCCCCAAACGCTTCCTCCGAGGCTACAACAAGGTTAAATTCAGAGAATTATAATCTAACTCTTTAATCTAGCAACCGTGAACAAGAAATCTATCGGCAGCGTTTAAAATAAAGCTTAAAGGGAAAGTATCGTCAGCAAACGTGCTATTCTCTAAGTCAGGGTACTATGATAAACATAGTCACATTTGTCACATATACATTTCTCATATCTCTCATTTTAAGATATTCAGAAGTCTTGCAGTTTTATCTCTGGCCGTTGAGTCTCTTAATGGACTGACACTTAGTGGTCACTTTTCAGTAGTCACCTCATTATCATCACAGGCAGATTTACAATAAACGGTAACACCTGTATATAGGTAACACAGGATCCAACATTCATAAGAGGTGGTGATCAAAGCTCACCTTCTCCTCCTCCCTGCACTGTGGTCTCCATACAAACTCTCCCATGGTCTTCAGTCTATTGTCTCCTATGGCTTGTGTAGCTGCTGTAAACCATATCGCTAATGTCATTACCCGCTCGGGCAAGATGGCTGCCCCATAATCACGCAAAAAAGCAGAATATATTTACAACCAGAAAGATGACCAATCAGTTGTAAGTGTCCTTAGAAAGCTGCATCAGTTGTATGACTTCTCTTGTTATATTTCTGCAGATCATTTGGCCCTGACTAATAATTGAGCTCAAGTAGGTTAGTAATGATGGGGTACAGCTGAGTGAAGACATTAAACATTGTAGACTGTTTTCTTTTGTTAAAGGGAACCTGTTATCAGGTTTTTGAGAGCAGCATCGAGTAGGGGCAGAGATCCTGATTCCAGAGATGTGTCAGTAACTGTACTGATTGTTGAGGTTTTTATAAAATCACAGTTTTATCTGCTGCAGATCTACCAGTTCTCTGAATGCTGAGCTCTGTGTAATCTCACCCACACCACAGATTGACAGCTTTCTGTTTGCACTGTGCATAGGCAGAAAGCCGCCAATCAGTGCTGGGAGTAGGGTTATGTAGAGCTTATGAATATGCAGGACTACCTGGCAGCAGGTTTATTAGTCCTCTAGTGATACTCTCCTGCTGATAAAACAGTGATTTTATCAAATCTACAGCAAGCAGCCCAGTAAGTGATACATCACTGGAATCAGAGTCTCTGTCCTTACATTATGCTGCTCTCAGATAAGGTGGAAAAAGCTTTTGACTTCCTTGAATCATGCAGTTTTTAAAGTATTTATCATGTTCTGCCTGTAAGCCAATTTCTCGGTGTAGTACAGGTGCATTTTTCCGCTCCTCTTACTACCCAATCAATACTCCAGCCATATTGTTGACTCACCCTTATTTCCTGAGCTGCCTCCCATTTTTAAGCTATTGACAGATCATGATAATTAGTTTATTTTGGCACAGACACAACTATAAGTACAGTGCTGTACCGGTATATAGAACAACCGGTGGTGGTGCCCGGAGTTGGACCTCCACTGGTCAAGTAACGATGGGCTATGCAGAGCCTAGTCCCGGAAAACTCCATTCTGGCCATTATCATGCTGTGACATTTGTCATAGGTAAAATAAGTCTTGTTGTGGAGGATATTTAAGCATTTCATTGGTGGAATCCCATATAGTAGCTCTGTATCATTTCCTCTAGCCTTTTGCACATATGTCTTACCAGCAAGCCGCACGAGCCTGGGGTGGTAGCACCGGCCTTTGTAAGTCCTGGGCTCAAACACTATTAACTTATCCCCTTTGGATAATATAAGTGTTTGTAAATGTGTGATTATTGCAGCCACATAGGAATTTCAATCTTAGACTGAAGGAAACTGTGTACTTGATGACCCTCCCAAGCCTCTAATTACCATGCTAATTATTCTCCGCTACTGTGATAGTCTCACCTGCCGTTCTGCGCTCACAGAGGAATAACTAAATGCTGAAGTGAACTCTTTTCCACATGTTATTGACTGGTAAGCCAAGCACAGTGTTAACGTGGTTCATTAAAATAGTATATCATCATTATGTGAGCAGACGGGGTCCCACGCTAATAACACTGGTCAACAGCATTTTTGGTGCCAAAGATATTTCATCGAATTTAGGGTATTTTTGGGGTGCTGATTCTGAATATGTCATCAGTTTTGCCAGATTGGCTCAAGTTTTTGAGATTTTTGGTATCTTATTTATAGCACTTGTTGGTAAATGCGACGCATCATCTCATTAATTTCTTTGGATTAGTACTTGAACTGAGCAGTTCTCAATATAGTTTTGTGTTAATTAGTGTTCTAAAAGTTTGTTCATAGCTTGATTTTTGCACTAACTTTATGTTGTTGTCTGTTTTCCAGTGAAAAGCATGAACTCATCATGAAGAAGTTGTCTTAACGATCCAGACTCATTCTGTTACATTTGTGGTGAATACACACTGCCAAAACATAGAAGAAACATAACACACTTCGTAAAAAAAGTGTATTTTGCCTATTTTGGGGTTATGCTTGGGGACCAAGACAAGTTTTGGGCACCACACATAGTGTGCAAAGCATGTATCGAATTATTACGAAAATGGAGCAAAGGACAAAGAAAAAGCTTCAAATTTGGTGTTCCAATGGTGTGGAGAGAGCCAAAAAATCATCATGATGACTGTTATTTATGGTAAACACAGGTACAGGCACATCTTCACAATGAGGGACAGGCCTTCTTGCAGATTCCATGTTACTCCCATTTTCGTTTCTTATGCTTATTGAATCCTTGCACTTGCACTGCACAGAAATAACAGTCATCATGATGATTTTTTGGCTCTCTCCACACCATTGGAACACCAAATTTGAAGCTTTTTCTTTGTCCTTTGCTCCATTTTCGTAATAATTCGATACATGCTTTGCACACTATGTGTGGTGCCCAAAACTTGTCTTGGTCCCCAAGCATAACCCCAAAATAGGCAAAATACACTTTTTTTACGAAGTGTGTTATGTTTCTTCTATGTTTTGGCAGTGTATATTCACCACAAATGTAACAGAATGAGTCTGGATCGTTAAGACAACTTCTTCATGATGAGTTCATGCTTTTCACTGGAAAACAGACAACAACATAAAGTTAGTGCAAAAATCAAGCTATGAACAAACTTTTAGAACACTAATTAACACAAAACTATATTGAGAACTGCTCAGTTCAAGTACTAATCCAAAGAAATTAATGAGATGATGCGTCGCATTTACCAACAAGTGCTATAAATAAGATACCAAAAATCTCAAAAACTTGAGCCAATCTGGCAAAACTGATGACATATTCAGAATCAGCACCCCAAAAATACCCCAAATTCATTAAAATATTTTGGACACCAGAAAAAAAATTTTTTTTCGTTGACCTGTGTAATCATTTGAAGGTCAGCCATTTTCTTCCTACTGAGACCCGTAGCCTTGTGCTAGGTGCAGAACGGCAATATTCAGACAGATGCTGAACCTAGTTTGGGTGGTCACAGTTTGACAGCCCTTTCGCTGAGCAGGAGACATGTTCACAGCAGTTGTCACATCCCGATCACTACCCTCATTACTTAAATTAGCGATGGCTATCCTGGTAATGGAAAGAATATCATTGCCAGAAGTCCCGCTAGACAACAGATAGCGGAAGGCTGTAAGTTAATTCGACACCTATCTCCCCACTCTACTTGACTTGCCCTATCAATTGTTTTACCAATGAGCATGGGGGAGAAAGCTGCTGTCAGATCGCACTGGTTGTTTCTTTATCTCTCCTAAGAATTAAAGGATCCGATGGCTAAATTTATATTGCCCATTCCTCTCCCCTGACATCGTGTGTGGAAGCAGTGTCAGGAGTCCTTATGTACATTAAATGATTGGCAGATCCCACCAAAATCAATGGAAGAGAGAAGAACGACTTTGCTGCCAAATGCTAGATCAGTAGATTAGCATTTAATTATGGCTTAATGGGGTTATCCACTACTTTAATATTGATGGTCTATAATTTGGATAGGTCATCAATATCAGATTGTGGGTGCTGACACCTGGCACCCACTCTGATCAACTGCTCCAGGTACTGGAGGTGGCTGGATGTGATCAGTCATGGAGCAGAAAAGTACAGCTCCATTAGCGGTACAGTGGCCATGGCCGGTGCTGCACATCCACCCCTATTTGAATGGATAGAATCGGCAGTATCCTGCTTCTGCCACTATACATTTGTCAGAGCTGTGCTGTGCAGATTCACAAATGATCACATATGGCTTCCACCAGCAACGGTAGCACTGATCAGTCGGCATGCCGGTGTCTCCTCCCACCAATTTGATATTGATTACATATCCTAGGGACAGGCCATCAGTGTAAAAATAGTGGACAACCCCTTTTTCCATGTCTGTTGAGGAATAAGACATGGGAAATGAATTTTGCATAGAAGGGTGAAGAACACATGCAGGAATCTTTAATAAGTCTAATTTTGTGCCTCTTCCAAACCCCAGCCCTTGTTTGGGTTTTGAGAACAACGAAACACTTAAGCTATGCATTGAACTGCTGGGTCATGCAGTGTGTCACCCCCGTATGATAATTGCTTATTTAGGCACATCATATCATTTAATGTTTGTTTTTTGAATTGATAATATTTCTGTATTGATAATTTTTAAGAAAAACATAAAAAAGACATTTTACGATTCAAGTAAACATCAACACTGGAGTGATAAGAATGTCTAGTGCTCTCATTCACAGGAATGTAATGGAAGGTCATTCTATCTTAACAGTTATAGTTGTTCAATGCAACTAATAGAAACTGTAAAAAAAAATGTGTAAGTGACAGAGAAAGAATTTTAGAGACTTTCTAAGGGTCATTGAGCAGGCATGCCATTCCTTTCCATACAGTAATACAAATTGATAGATGTGGCCTGATTCTGTGTGTTCAAGGAGGAAAGTTGAGTCAAGGTAAAGCCAAAGCCAGTGCCTTTTAGGATAATCCTGTGCAAATTTTAATAACAATCTATGTCCTTAAAGGGGTTGTCCTGTCCAAATTGTAACGAATGGAAGTGGAGGCAGAGATGGTGAAGTTCACATTCGTTTTTATTTTTAAAGTGGAACCTTGGGACCACGGTCCGGGGGGCTCCGAAGGGGGTGTGACTAGTGAGCCCCAGGCACCCGTAGTAAAGCCCCTCAGACAGGGCCAGGATGGAATACCCGGAGGACACAGGTGCTACCTCCAGTTAGACCCCGAACACGTGGCAGCTGTCCCAGCGGGACCAAACGGGATAACAGTAGTTACAGCAGAGTCCGTAATGAGCCAGGTCCTGGATCCGGGTAGATGGTAAGGAGTTGGTTCCAGTGGCCTTCACACAGTACTCAGACACGGATGACTGTTGGCGGAATGGGATGGCTTTCGCCCAGATGGTTGCAGATATAATCAGGAAGCACAGGACACTGATATGCTGTGGAGACAGAGAGCATTAGAAAATGCACAGAGGCTGCAGACGCAGCGCAGACAGGTTAGCATGAGAACCGGATGTAGCAATGATTGAAACTCGTTGCTCTAGCGCTCTCCCTATGGAGGAGAGGCCAGAAATAGCAGCCAGTGCGCTGCCATTGGGTAATTGCACGTTTTGAATAATGCACGCCGTCCCTTTAAGAAGGCAGGAGAGCGGGCGGGCATGTGCTAATAGCCTTAGCTACAGATCTCCTCACAGGACGCCAGGAGGTGGAGGCAGGAGGGAGGCCTGAATGCTGAGCAGCAGCATGAGATCCAGAGGAGGCCGGCTGCTGCCTAAGGACAGCATGTGAGGCTCGAGGTGAGTGCCCATAACGGAGGGCAGCGGCAGACCTGGACGCAGCGCCAGGATGGGGACCAGTTGTAACAGTGGCAGACCTGGGCACCGCGCCAGGACAGGGACCGCGTGTAACAGTATCCCCCTCTTTACACCACCTCTTCTTCAAGCCTGCGTAGAACCGTTTAAGGAGAAGAGGGGTCTAGATGTTCTCCCTAGGCTCCCAAGATCTCTCCTCAGGACCAAAACCCCTCCAGCCCACCAGGTAGTAGGTCTTACCCCTTACTTTTTTTACGGCCAAGATATGTTTTACCTCAAAAACATCATCGTCCGAGACAGGGTCAGGAGTGGTACCCGGATCCTTAAAGAAAGGGCTCAAAACTACCGGTTTGAGGAGAGAAACATGAAAGAAGTTAGGCACACGTAGGAAAGTAGGCAACTTCAGCTTGTACGAGACTGGATTGATCTGTCTCAAGATCTCAAATGGTCCGATGAACTGGGGACCCAATTTGTATGATGGCATCTTTAAACGGATATACTTCAAAGAGAGCCATACCGCGCCAGGACAGGGACCGGGTGTAACACAAATTGATAAGTCTGCAGTCACTCTGTGTGACTTGCAGTCTTATGAATCCCCCCAGCGCATGCACTGTCTGCTACAAGGATTCACCGGTTTCAAACCTGCGACCTTAGGATATATATGAGTTTTATATATTCCCGGCCAGTGGACGTAGTCTCTAGTTGGCCACATCCACTGGCCAGCCGTGTCACTAGACGAGTCCCATCCTCGTTCAGTACAAGTGTATGGAGCAAGGACGCACCCCACTGGCCGGGAATATGTATAACTCATACATCATCAGAAACCGGAGAATCCTCACAGCCCACAGTGCGTGCGCTGGTGGGATTCATAAGTCTGCAGTCACACAGAGTGACTGCAGACTTACTGAATTGGACCGGACAACCACTTTAATAATTTGGCATAGTAAATAGCAATAATTACTTTGATAGTCACATGTATGGAGGGGTTGACTCACCCAGCTGCTTGCACAGGTAGACACAAGAACACTTCTTGTGTAAGTCACCTGCTGGTTTATTATAGCACAGCATAAACCATGGCAGGGATTAACAAAATAAACAGGGACTTTCTGGAATAAAGGCAAAATAAAAGATAAAGTAAAGCAAAGTCCTTATATCTTCAGGTTTTGCCCTCTCAGACCACCATATGTCTTCAGCTCCACCTGGAGCCACCATCTGGATACTTTCCTCTCCAAACACACAACAGAGAAAAAGAATACATGTAGTTGGACATCTAACTTCCCCAACCACACCCTTGAGGTGGAGATATGGTGAGTAGGTGTCCCACCCATCTCTCACCTACTCACAAAAATCCCAAACCCTTGTAATGTCTGGTTGTCCCCTTCAGCACATAGCACGCTGGAGAGAAATTTATGGGTCTCACATCACGGAAAGCAATCTACTTGACACATACAGTATTTCCCCTCACACACAGCGCCAGTCACCCTGTCACACATGGCATCACAAGATGGCATGCCTTAGCCCCTTTTTCCTTCCACATGCTTTTTCCTTCTATCCTTGTTGCCAGAGCTGACTTTTTCCATTTTTACTACTTCTCTTTCATGTAAAGATGAAAAGTATTGGAAGGCCACTAGTTAGGCATCAGAGCCTTCGATAATGATCCACGTTTCCTTTCTTCCTTTTAATTTGATCACATAATAAGGAAGAGATAGATAGTTGTATGTAATTGAGATTTACTTGTTAATAATATCTTTTTTTATTAGCAAATAACGGACATGTAGTGTGAGCTACCCAGGGAAATAAGCATCATAATATACATATATCCAGAGACCACCCCAGACAGACACTTACAGGAGCCAATGCCAGATCTACATATGGAAATGTAACATTTCCTTATTTCTCAACACTTCATATTTGTAAATAAAAATAAAGATGTTCCATTTTAGAAGACATATGTTTTCCAGTATGGTTTGTATAACTTCATGTTTATCTGCTGTAAGTGATTTTGTCAAGGTAGTTTCTGAGAAATAAATAACTCCCAAGTGATCTAGAGGTTGTTTTCTATGTAGCTTTTAAAATACAAAAGGAATTTTGATCAATCTGCTATTATACAGCTTTTTGGTTTCCTAGAAGCCAACATTTTATCTATTGATTTCTAGGACAGATTTGCACACAACATAACTTTATTCTGATGTCTGCATGTTTGGTAAAAATGACCTAAATATGTTATTAAATTCTTACTGGTTGCAACTTTAACAAGAATGAATATAAAGTGTAAGCTAGAAAACCACTAATGAGAAAAATAACCAACAGGTTTGTAACTTTGTAAAAACTGATTTTTGAATAGTCACTAATCTGTTTGTTGTAGCACAGTGATCTGCAAATACAGTATATCCTCATACTTTATCCCAGCTGTTGGTTACAAGACCCCCAACTGCCCATCTATGGGGCATGAAGACAGTGAAGAACTGCTGTCACACTGTCCATAGGAAGCAAAATTTATGTTTTAAGAAGGGGGACTCACTTTTTCACACAGGGCTCTGTAGGTTTGGATTTCTTTTTCCTTTAATAATGCAGACCATTTAAAAAACTACATTTTGGGTTTACTTGTGTTATCTTTGTCTAATATTTAAATTTGTTGATCTGAAACATTTAAGTGTGACAAACATGCAAAAGAACAGGAAATCAGGAAGGGGGCAAACACTTTTTCACACACCTATATACTGTATATATATGTGCGTGTGTGTATATATATATATTACATATATATAAATATATAAATCTATATTTATATATTGTAAGGCAGCGGTAGCACTGTACGCAGTGAAGAGGCAGTGACCCACAAAATTCAAACACAAAAGTGTCTTTAATGTGTTTCCTCACAGCATTAAAGTCCAGTCCACACAAGTGCATAACTTCAGTGCATATAATTAATTAGTATCCATTTCACAATTTTTAGAATATGTATTATACGGCATCCTTCATTTTACAGAAACTAAACAGGCCTGTCTTTCTCGCCGTATCCAAGACTCTATTCACACAGCATTACATGTTGCAGGCACTACGCACGCTAGTCCTCCTCTGACTAGTTCCCGTGGGTGTCTTTCACCGCTGCATCACAGTCTCTTTACTCACACAGCCATACACACTCCAGGATATCCTCCGAATCACAGCTGGGCATCATATCTACCTGTTTTGCAATCGTTACACACGCCAGTCTTCTTTCGGGCACAGGACATCCACCTCCGGTTCACCTCCGGGCACAGGACTGTCCACATCCGAGACCAGTCACCGTGGACGACTTACATCTCTGTGTACACTGCGGGTTGCCAGGCCTCACTCTGGCCCTGAAACACCTGAAACTCACTAAGCACTCACTCACTCCTACTCAGATCTCACTAACCCTTTCCTGCAGGACTTTTATCACAGAAACCTGTGGCTTTCAGCCACATGGAAAACCTGGATCCGGAATAGAACAGACTGCAACACCATCATACTGCAATCTGTTTCAAACACAACATCCAGATCAGGTTTTCCCTACCTCTGACTTGGACACTAACATGTCCAAGACTAACACATACTGTTATTATCAGTCTGCATTGCAGTCACAGCTATGCCTGTGACTGCCATGCACACTTATTGCCTTCATACACCTCTGTGCATATCCTGGGGAGACTACACAGCGACCCCTACCTGTGACATCAGTCACTGCTTCACCATTGCAATACTAGCTACGCCTGTGACCGCAATGCATTTCCATAGCCTCATTATGCCTCCATGCATATCCTGGGGAGAACACAAAGCGCCCCCTAGTTGTAACAGGGGTCACTGCTTCACATATCCCCCTCCCCTGTTCAAACCTGTGGGGTTGAACACTTGACACCCCACATGGGCACGAAACAGGTCATCTGCATGCCCCAGGGACATCCCCGCCCCAAAACACTGCACTAAGAAACCAAAGTAGGGACCGGAACCATAGATCAGCGCATGCATCCCTCCCCTTTGCATTTCTCCTCCATACTTCCCTATGGGACCACTCATCTCACCGTTCTCCATTGCAGACACCATGCTCACTTTCACATTTAACCGTAGATTTGGGCCGATTTTGGGTGGTCTCGACCTTGTTTATTTTGGGTTCAGTAACTCCACATCTCATCCTGTCACCTAGGTACTCGCCTTCGGGCCTCTGGTACCGTTTCCTATGTACCATTACCCATGCATTGGTGACTACGTCATGCTGAAACACCGTGATCCGCCCCGGCAACATCGAGCATCCATCTTTATTATGTCGCACCCGAACCTGAGCCTCCCGACCTTGCTGTATTGCAAGCACTCCATCTATTTTACCCTGACCCCCGGCCATATCTTTGGCCGGTGCCAGATGGTTCCTCGTGTGCACGTCCCCAGTCGCCTCTGCCACCACACACTCCCAGTTCTTCCCAGCGTTCTTTTTAAACCTGCGGTTTTTACACCAGTTTTTCTGCTTGGGACTCGGGAACTGAGCTGTTCCAAACTTACCAGGGGACATTTCCAGCTCGTGGTTCAGTGGTGTCTCCACGACCTCTACTCCCAATACCTCTAGAGGGAGCCTATCGGGGGTACACGCTGTCCTTACGTTGGCAACCCCTGTGGTAGATATCTCTGACTTGACATCTTCGGGTTCTGCACCCCAAACAACATTTTCATCCCTCCCTGCCAATACCTCTAGGGGGAACCTATCAGGATTACACTCTGTCCCTAGTTTGGTGACCCCTATGACTGGTATCTCAACATCTTCGGGTTCTATGCTCGGCACAACCTTTACCATGAGAGGGTTGACCCTGGTCTCCCACAGGGACCAAAACGGGGGCAAGTCTCTCCCCAACACAGTCCCATATGGAAGGGTCTTTGCCACTCCCACCACATGTTTAATATCCCCACATGGTGTAGAAAAATTGACCTCAGCGGTTGGGTACTCCCAGATTTCCCCATGGATATCCATCACCTCCACTTTCCATCCTTTAGGGTTGTCCCCGGCAACAAGGGACCTATGGACCAAAGTCACCCTGCTCTCTGAGTCCAGGAGAGCCTCTGTGCTGCATCTGTTCACAAGTAACTGGCACAGTCACTGTTCGCTGTCAGTAGTGTCCATAGTGGTGTTACAGACCAGCACACATAGATTCATGGCAAGTATACCCGCAGTCCATGGGCTCAGATGTCACAGAACAGTTACTAGCCCCATGTTCAGACTCTGGAACAATGTTCTGAGTGGGTTTATACCGCTCAATCAATTTTATAAGCAGGTCCAGGTTGCCCAGGTCCCTTTGCCTAACCCATCGCTGTATGGCGGCCGGCAGAACCCGCACCATCCGATCAGCCACAACTCTCTTCATCATCTCGAATGGGGAAAAAAACTCAGGCTGGAGCCACTCCTCCACCAACTGCAACAAGTCATTTGCCTGAGACCTGGCGGGCCGAGACTCTACATAGGTCCACTGGTACACCTAATGATCACCCCTTACCTTTGGGGTCTCTTCACGACTCTGCTGAAGCTCAGGTAGCTTCCACTGCAGCGCATCTTGCTGCGACCGCTGAAACTGCAGCGCCTCTTGCTACTGCTGCAGAACCTCTTGCTGCTTTTGCTGACTGAGCATAAACTGCTCCAAAAGTTCCTCCATTTCTCCAGCATGCTTGTACAATGATCTGCAGCACTCTCTGGGGTATGCCTCAGTTCACTCTGCCTGCATTCTCTCCACCATATGTCAGGCAGCGGTAGCACCGTACGCAGTGAAGAGGCAGTGACCCACAAAATTCAAACACAAAAATGTCTTTAATGTGCTTCTTCACATTAAAGTCCAATCCATACAAGTGCATATAACTTCAGTGCATATAATTAGTATCCATTTCACAATTTTCAGAATATATATTATATGGCATAATTCATTTTACAGACACTAAACACGCTAGTCTTCCTCCGACTAGTTCTCGTGAGTGTCTATGCGCCATATCCAAGACTCTATTCACACAGCATTACATGTTGCAGGCACACGCTAGTCCTCCTCTGACTGGATCCCGTGGGTGTCTTGCACAGCTGCATCACAGTCTCTTTACTCACACAGCCGTACACAGTCCAAGATATCCTTCGGATCGCAGCTGGGCATCATATCCACCTGTTTTGCAATCGTTACACACGCCAGTCTTCTTTCGGGCACAGGACATCCACCTCCGGTTCACCTCCGGGCACAGGACTGTCCACATCCGAGACCAGTCACTGTGGATGACTTTCATCTCTGTGTACACTGCAGGTTGCCAGGCCTCACTCTGGCCCTGACACACTTGAAACTCACTAAGCACTCACTCACTCCTACTCAGATCTCACTAACCCTTTCCTGCAGGGCTTTTATCACAGAAACCTGTGGCTTCCAGCCACATGGAAAACCTGGATCTGGAATAGAACATACTGCAATCTGTTTCAAACACAACATCCAGAGTAGGTTTTTCCTACCTCTTGTCAGGAACACCGCACTGAACTTGCTTACTGAGCCAGTGCGCGTGTCCTGAGTAAAGCGAAAGAGTGCTCAAAGATACCTCTGGAGCGGCAGCAACCGAGTAGATGCGTACTTCAGAGCCGCAGGACCTGAAGCACGTGACTGCTAGAGGCGTGGCCTAAACTCCACAGAGCTAGGAGCTGCAAGAGAATTCCTAGCAGAGTAACTGCGAGACAAAGTTACCAAGGGGCATAGACAGGGAGAATAGTCAGGATGTAGCCAATGAGTCACACACAGAGAAAGTTGCAAGGTACCAAAGGGGCGAGCAGAGAGTAGTCAGGTCACAGGCAATGAGTCATGCACAGATAATAGCGCAGTACAAAATCAACAGGCAAACTCACAACGGGAAACAGAGCCGGGTCAGAACCATATAAACAAGCCATAGCAACAAACAGGCACACGGGGGTCAGCACACTAGGCCAAAGGCAAAAGTATAACTGGCAGGGATTGAAGCTTCCCAGGGGTTTAAGAAGCTCTCCCAGAACCAGAAAGAGGCCACAATCATTAACCCCAAGTGTGCAGGTCAAAACCTGCACTGAGCTCCAGACATTAACCCCCGGTGTGCAGCTCAAAAACCTGCACTGGGATCATGACAGTACTCCCCTCTCAACGGGGGGCCTCTGGACCCCCAGGCTTCCCCGGGTACTTGGCATGGAAAGCCCAAACCAGGCGATCTGCATGTACCGAGTGACCAGGGACCCATGAGTGCTCTTCTGGTCCATATCCCTTCCAGTGGACCAGGTACTGCAAAGAGCGGCGCACCCGCCGAGAGTCCACAATATGTCCGACCTCATACTCCAATTGACCCTCCACCAGCACTGGAGGAACAACAGTCTCAGAGTTCTCTTTGACAGATCCTGCGGGTTTCAACAGAGACTTATGGAACACATTAGATATTTTTAAGGAGGCGGGGAGATGCAACCTATATGCCACAGGGTTGACTATCTCCATAATCTCGTACGGACCAATGAACTTTGGTCCCAACTTAACTGATGGTACCTTTAAGTTGATGCTACGTGTGGAGAGCCAAACCTTCTCTCCCACCTGAAACATGTCTCCCAAGGCTCTCTTTTTGTCCGTAAAATATTTGTATCTCCCCTGGGCCCGAGAGATATTACGCCGGACTTCAGCCCAGAGGTTTTTTAACCGTTGAACGGACCCCTCTGCTCCTGGACAACCGGAATCTACCCGAGAAAACTCCCCAAAATGCGGATTAAAGCCATAGTTAATCAGGAATGAGGACATGTTGGTGGACTGACTCACCCGGTTGTTAAAAGCGAATTCAGCCAACGGTAGTGCATCACACCAATCCTCCTGTCTGGCGGAGGTCAGACACCTGAGAATTTGTTCCAGGGATTGATTGGTGCGTTCTGTCTGACCATTGCTCTCTGGGTGATATGCCGATGAGAAGGAGAGTGAGATGCCCAATTTCATACAGAACGCCCTCCAAAATTTGGCCACAAACTGCACATCTCTGTCAGACACAACATTCAGGGGTACCCCATGCAATCGGACCACATGCTGCACAAACAACCTTGACAATGTTTCTGCTGAAGGTAATGCTGCCAAGGGAATGAAATGGGCCTGTTTAGAAAACCTATCCACCACCACCCAGATCACGGTATTGCCCCTGAAAGGTGGAATGCTGGTAATTAAATCCATGGAAAGATGAGTCCATGGCCTATCAGGAACCGGTAAAGGTATGAGTTCCCCAGCCGGTCGGTTATGCGAGCTTTTGTAACGGACACACATGCCACAAGCAGAAACAAATTCCTTGACATCGGACCTTAATGAAGGCCACCAAAAACCCCTGGCTACTGCCTCTCTAGTGGCCGTGATACCTGGATGAGCACTCAGCCTTGAATCATGAAACTCCTGCAGAAGTCTAGGCCGCAATGAATCTGGAACAAACAGTTTATCGCCTGGCCTGGTTGCCGGAGCTAGGGCCTGAGCCCTTAGGATTTCTTGTTCCAACTCAGTTGAGACCCTCGCCACTACAACCCCTGGGGGGAAGAATGGAGGACGGCAGCTCAGGGGGAGACACTGGATCAAAACTTCTGGAAAAGGCGTCCGCTTTGACATTTTTGGACCCCGGTCGAAAAGTAATTGAGAACTGAAATCGTGAAAATAAAAGTGACCAACGGGCCTGTCTAGGAGTAAGCAGATTCAAGGTATGCCAAATTTTTGTGATCCGTGACAACCGTGATAGGGTGAGCCGCCCCTTCCAAAAAGTGCCTCCATTCCTCAAACGCCAGCTTGACCGCAAGAAGTTCTCTATTGCCTGCATCATAGTTTTTCTCAGCTGAAGAGAACTTCTTGGAGAAGAAGGCACAGGGTTTGAGATTGGTAAGGGTGGCCGGACCCTTGGACAGCACAGCCCCCACCCCCACTTCAGCAGCATCCACCTCCACAATGAATGGTTTGGATGGGTCAGGTTGTACCAACACCGGGGCAGACATGAAACATTTCTTAATCGCTGAGAAGGATTCCTTAGCGAGTACAGACCAATTTTTTACATCAGCTCCCTTCTGGGTAAGATCAGTGAGTGGTTTAACCACTTGTGAGAAACCTTTAATGAATCTCCGGTAATAGTTCGCAAATCCTAAGAAGCGCTGGAGCCCCTTGAGATCTCGAGGCTGAACCCAGTCAGCGATCACGAGCACCTTCTTAGGATCCATAAAAAACCCCTCACAGGACACAATCAACCCCAAAAAAGACAGCTCCTGTACAAAAAAACGAACATTTTTCCAATTTAGCGAACAATTGGTTCTCCCTGAGTCTCTAGAGAACTGTCTTTAGATGTTGCAAGTGAGATTGACTGTCCGGGGAATACACCAAAATATCATCCAAATAAATAATAACAAAACAGCCTATCAGATCAGAAAACACAACATTGATGAAATTTTGGAAAATAGCGGGTGCATTAGTTAACCCAAATGGCATTACCAGGTTCTCAAAGAGTCCTTCTGATGTGAGGAATGCCGTTTTCCACTCGTCGCCTTCCCGAACTCTTATCAGATTGTAGGCCCCCCGCAGATCTAACTTGGAGAACCATTGGGCACCAGCTAACTGGTTACATTAGTCTGGGATGAGGGGAAGCGGGTAAGAGTACCTAACCGTTATCTTGTTCAGTTCCCGAAAGTCGAGGCACGGCCGCAAACCACCATCTTTTTTCTTCACAAAGAAGATCCCTGCTGCCACAGGTGACACAGAAGGCCTGATATGCCCTTTGCGGAGGATCTCAGCTATGTACTCCTTCATGGCTTGGCGCTCAGGCCCAGACAAATTGAACAATCGAGCCTTAGGTAACTTGGCTCCGGGTACTAAATCAATGGCACAATCATAGGGTCTATGTGGTGGCAGCGCCTCAGCCTCACTTTCGGAAAAAACTTCTTCGAAATCCTTCAGGTACTCCAGAATACCTTCCAGATCGACAGACGACACAGACACGGATTTAACAGCATTAACAAGATGTCCCCGGTTACCACATTTATTATTGCATCCCCATTGAGTGATTTCCCCTGTAACCCAATCAATGGTAGGATGATGGCGTTGAAGCCAAGGCATCCCCAGTACCAGTCCTGCAGGCATGTTATCTAGCACCAGACAACTTAGTTTCTCCACATGAGTGTAACCCACTTTTAGAGAAAAAAGTTCAGCCCTGCAACAGATACCGTCTTGGGTAAGAGGAGATGAGTCAATTGCCACAAGTTTAACAGGATCGTGAAGCTTGACTGTCCCTATCTTATTAAGAGTCATAACCTTGGTATCAATCAGGTTCACAGCAGAACCACAGTCAATAAAAGCAGTAGACTGAACAGGACCTTAACCAAGTTCCAGTTCCACCTGCAGCACCATTTTTGCACATGAGGAAATTTGTACCTGAAGGTCTGGGTAGCCTCCTCGACTACTACCCAGACCTAGTCGTTTCCCGCCATCTTGGAGGATGAAGGACAGGAGGGGCAGTCCTTCTTCCAATGTCCAGATTTCCCACAATAGAAGCACAACTGCTTTTCACGGCGGCGTCTTCTTTCCTTTCCCTCACAGGTGACAGCGCTCACCTCCATAGCCATAGGAAGAGTCCGGGTCTCATCTCCACTGAAGAATAAGGGCGTTTCCCATTGCGTAATGCCTCTAGCCCGCAGCCTGCGATCCATGCGAACCGCTTGGACCCTGGCATCCTCCAGGGAGTCAGGCGGAGGATGAAGTGCCAAAGCATCCTTCAGACGTTCACACAGGCCTCTGTGGAACAGCCCCCGAAGGGCGGCATCACTCCAGGAAATCTCCGCTTCCCAACGTCTGAATTCAGTGCAGAACCATTCGGCCGAGTGCTCCCCCGACAGACACTCATCACTTTGTCCTCAGCCAACCGCACTCTATCAGGCTCATCATAAATAAGCCCTAAGGCTTCAAAAAATGCATCCACAGACATTCTCTCAGGGGCAGAAGAGGAAAGCGAGAATGTCCAGGCTTGTGGGGACCCCCTAAGCAGGGACATCACCACCCCCACCCTCTGTTTCTCATCCCCAGAGGAGCGGGATCTCAAAGAAAAAAAAAGCTTACAGCCCTCCTTAAATGCCCTGAAATCATCCTTGTTACCAGAAAATATATCTGGCAATTTAATCAGGGATTCAGGTGGGACTAAAATGACATCTCTATTCCCCACCTGCTGGAAGCCTGCGGAAAGTACCCACTGGACTGAGTCCTCCACACGCCGTTGGGACTGGGCCAGAGTTTGGTGTTCCAAACTAAGCTTCTGCAGTGACTGAGTCAAGCATTTCACCTGCTCAGATAAAGCACACATTGGGTCCATGCTGCTGAAGTGAGGAGAGAAAAAAAAATTGTAGGCCAGTTATAATGTCAGGAACACCGCAATGAACTTGCTCACTGAGCCAGTGCACGTGTCCTGAGTAAAGCGAAACAGTGCTCAAAGATACCTGTGGAGCGGCAGCAACCGAGTAGATGCGTACTTCAGAGCTTCAGGACCTGAAGCACGTGACTGCTAGAGGCGTGGCCTAAACTCCACAGAGCTAGGAGCTGCAAGAGAATTTCTAGCAGAGTAACTGCGAGACAAAGTTACCAAGGGGCATAGACAGGGAGAATAGTCAGGACGTAGCCAGTGAGTCACACACAGAGATAGCTGCAAGGTACCAAAGGGGCAAGCAGAGAGTAGTCAAGTCACAGGCAATGAGTCATACACAGATAATAACGCAGTACAAAATCAACAGGCGAACTCACAACACGAAACAGAGCCGGGTCAGAACCATATAAACAAGCCATAGCAACAAACAGGCACACGGGGGTCAGCACAAGCACACTAGGCCAAAGACAAAAGTATAACTGGCAGGGATTGAAGCTTCCCAGGGGTTTAAGAAGCTCTCCCAGAACCAGAAAGAGGCCACCATCATTAACCCCAAGTATGCAGGTCAAAACCTGCACAGAGCTCCAGACATTAACCCCCGGTGTGCAGCTCAAAAACCTGCACTGGGATCATGACACCTCTGTCTTGGACACTAACATGTCCAAGACTAACACTTTTATTATCAGTCTGCATTGCAGTCACAGCTACGCCTCTGACTGCCATGCACACTTATGACCTTCATACACCTCTGTGCATATCCTGGGGAGTCTACACAGCGACCACTACCTGTGTCATTGGTCACTGATTCAGCATTGCAATCCCACCTGTGACCGCAATGCATTCCCATACACACACACATACACATTTATGTATTCACCTACACACACAAACTCACATACACACACGTACTCACATACACACACACGTATTGACATGCACACACGTATTCACATGAACACACACATACACACATATTCACATACACGCACACGTATTCACATACACACACATGTATTCACATACACACACATGCTCACATGCACGTATTCACACACACGTACTCACACACACACATGTACTCACATACACACACATGTACACACACACTTCCCTCCCGATGCGATAGCATCGGGCACACCTCTGGTATTATATAAATGATTGAATTAGGGCTTATTTAAGCAGACATTTATATGTATATATATTTATAAATATATATATGTGTGTGTGTGTCTGCTTAAATAAGTCCTAATTCAATCATTTGTATTTTTTCAGTCTTTTTTCATTTTTATCTTGTGGCTTTTTTTTGCACCAAATTCTTCAAAATAGCGCACACAGTTCAGAAATTTTGCATAAAGTAAACAAAAGGTCATCATTTTTGTCTTAACCTGTCTTGCTCATTTTGCAAAAATGGCACAAACATTGCTGGCATACATAAAGTCACCCCAGTGAGTGACTGCAACAAATTTTGCAACTTTTCAAAAAGTTGCCACTGATGAGTCAGATAATAACATCTGCAAACCCTAAATTCTGCCCGGAGTGGCTCATCTAAAAAAAACAAAACAGGTGAGCGGATTTAAATTGGACAAAAATAAAGGCGCAAATAGAGGAATATGGCACAAACAAGGTGCAAAGCACTTAAAACTTGTCACAAAACAGGTGCAAATGCAATAATGAATTGGGCTCACAGTTTTTTTTCCTGATGGATGTTCTTTATAATATGTAAAGCGCTTAGAGGTGATCCATCCGGAACACATAGACAAATTATAGAAATCATTTGCACCATAGAACAAATACTAGAAGTTGGACATGGAACCAGCTGTGACCACATGAAGCTTGTCTTATGTTTCTGCTGTTCCTGAATTATATTTAGTCATACTTTAATTCAGAGTTTATTTTCAAGCTCATTGTGAACTGTACTTTATGTAAAAACTTTACATAATGATTTGTAATAAGAGCAATTGGAAGAAAAACTAAAACTGAAAAGCTTTCAAACAGCATTGATTTTTAGTTCCTGCTAACCTGAAGTAGACTTGAGCCTAGAGCAAAGCTCCTCAGTATCCCAGTGCAATCTATTGAGCCATTCAATTCCTAGATTTTCTCCTTTTTAACCTTTTGGGTTTTTCTCTCCATGACTATACAATAACTCATGCAATGTACAAAATCCCTGTCTGACTACTTAGTAGCAAAACCAATATACTAGGTGTGATAAATGACAGCGTGAAATCTGAGAAGTCATATTCTCGTCACAGCTGAATTCTTTTTTAAGTAAAATTAAGACGCCCAAATTCAATTTTAAGATTTTTATGTTTCACAGAAATAGTATATCCAGACATATCAGTTTTTAGCTCGCTATAAACATAGGATATTAGTTATTGATTTGGATTCCCCTATTAACATGTATGCTGGATTTCAATAAAGTAGAGGGGAATAGTGAATGCTGGATACCTTAGAAGGCAAAATAATAACTGAAAATGTAACCCATGGATGTCAATGGAGACATCTGGGATTGGGGCAAAGTAGGCAAAGCTTCTCCACCTACTCTTCTCCACCCTGTTACAACACGTGATTGCTGCAGCCAATTATTGGCCTTCCATCATTGCTCAAAGTCTGGAGGGGGAGCAGCGGAGGGTCTGCACTGGGACAGCAGGGAATTCGACAGAGCAGTAAAGCTGATTTTGATATTTTACACCACCATTACCTGCTTATGACCCAATATTGTCCAATCTTCGACAACAGCTTTTCCATAGCAGGTTATTCAAAATCCACCATCATGAATCTTATTTCTTTGACCCGCTTACTGCTGATATGTGCTACTGTGGAGAAAAAGTATCCAAGACTTGAACAGCAGAAACATAGTAAAGTATAATTTCCTACAACTTAGCTAATTTTGTATCTTTGGATCTGTTGCTCTCAGATAGAGATGAGTAAATAAATTAAAGTGGAATAGAATGCTTCTCGAATTTTCCAAAAATCTGCAGGGATTCAGTTGGCCACCATTTTTCTGAAACATAAAAGGCCATTAAAATGTTAAAATAAAAATCCTTATACTCTCTGGCACCTTGTACTCTCTGGTCTATAATACTCTCTGGCCCCTCTGCGTCTGTCCACTCCTTTTCCGCTGAAATCCCCGGGCCTCTCACACTGGGCCGGGGCTTCCGGCTTTGATGAGGTTCCAAAAGGATTCTACACAAACACGTGAAAAAGTGCACATGTACAGCACCCTCTCGGGTTCCATCATAGCCAGATGTCCCGATCTAGCATGAGAGGCCCTTGGATTTGGACATTAAATTCATAGAGAATAACTTCTCCACAAATCAAATTTCCCATGAAAAAATGTGTAAACAGCCTGATCCGCTCATCTCTACTCTCAGAAAGGGAAGAACATGTGAGTTTGAGAAATAATTGATGTTTTCAGATGTTCTGTTTTCATACATAGAAATGTAGTCTAGCACATACAGGTCATATTGTTTACAAGGACAGCAGCAAATTCTTGATCTTTATGATTGGGGAAGCTCTGCTGATATTTGCTAAATACATACTAATCACAGTAATGAACCTGATCATGCACCCAATTGCAACACACATTTTACAGCTGCAGTATGAGACGTTTTAATGAATTCCTACAGTGCAGGTGTCTGGAAAGCTTTTCTAACCTTCAGAACGCAGTAACTTGATTGTTCAAGTGCTGTGAAATGTCAATGATGAGGCCTTGGCTAGTGGCATTTGTGCTTTACCTGGGCTATGTAGGAGCAGATGATGTCAGCATGAGAGCGGAGATAAAAAATGTACATTCCATTGTGATTAAAGAGTATTTGTACATAGAAATGAAATAAAAATACCTAATGGGGGATTATGGTCCACAATGCTGCATTATAAGCAATTAATAGTGTTGGTGCAACTTTATTTTCATGTCCCGTTCCGTCAGCCACGACAGTGGTCTGTGGCTGCTGCATGGGACAAGGAGTACCTCCTCTTACCTGGTGCCATCTGTGTCTCCTATTTTGATTAAGTGGCCTGGTGCAATGTCACATTGCAATGATGATGTCACGCCAGGCTGACTAATCAAAAGACATCTGCAGGTAAGAGACCTTATTCCCTTTCTGATGTTGTGGCCGATGGAATGGGGTGTGTGAATTGATTCACACCAACTATAGCAAATATCTGATTAAAAGCTTGTATCCTTGTCGTCCCCATTATTGAACCAACTCTACTAGAGCATTGTCATCGAATATAGACGTCATGTACTCTATTTATAGCATGGGAATTGTAGCCATTACTGTTAACACATTACTAAGGTGCTACAGCCACGGTAAGGTGTAAAAGTTACACTGTGGCGGCGCCATCCAGATGAAAGAGACATTTTTTGCAGCCAATCTTACATGTGTGAATACACCAAGCAGTCTCATAGCCTACAGTTTAGTGTGAATGGTCCATAATCTCCTGTGCTCTGCTTGTGGCTCCTGCACTCCTCTATTGGCGGTACATTGATAAGAAGTACATACTTATGGATTAGGTTAAAGCTGGTCACACACTGGGCATGTTTGGGCAGCACTAATTCCTTCCTACCCCCATACAGGTGCACATTGGCTCCTCCGAGCATGCATGAGTTTGGGCAGGAGAAACTACTGCCAGACATCTCTGGTGGTGGCTTATCTCCCTTGAGAACAAAGTTATCAGGCATGTTGAAATCCAGCAACTTGACATAATTTTCTCCAACATCTGCAATCTAAGGAAAGTTGGGACAGTCCCATAAATATTAGATAATTGACCAGCATCCCTAAATGCAATAGGTTTAGCTGAAATGTAATTTGTATGGCCAGATTTATTGTGAAAAAATCCAAAAAGTCTTTGTCTTCCTACAACATGGGTAGAGGTGTGTAGTCACCATGCAATTTTTTTATAAACTCGTGTGAACTCTACGGGGCAGGTTTTGCTGCATTTTTAGGGTCAAAACCAGGAGTAGATGCCACAAGAGAATCATAGATCATTGCTTTATCTCATTCCCATTGGATCCAGTTCTTGTTTTGGCTAAAAATCGAGCATCAAAAACTTGCGTATCATGTGATTCCAGAGAAAAAAGTAACGGGTAATGTGACTCTTTGTTCTCATAGCAAAAAATGTCTGTGTGCCAGTAATCTCAAAACAAGACAGTTTGCGCAGAGCATCACTGCATCAATCACTTTCTTTTATGCCAATAGATATTCTAATATTGAAAGAATTATGCAGGAAAATGGAATTTATCAGAAAAGGATATTGCATTGTTCGCAGAAATGAGCTTGCACGCAGATGCCGATTTGGGTCTAACAGCCCTAGAAAGGATTTGATTTATGACCTTAAAATTAAGGTTGCTTTTAATTGCAAATAGTTTTGCCTTTTTACAGAAAAATCAATACTTCATTGAGAACGGACTACATTGCGAAGCTTTTACGGATGCAATTTAAAATATCTATATAGAGAGAAACAATATGCCGGCTTTCTGCAAGTAAAATGTAGTTAATCTCCATATCCTTACGTCCATTAACACAAATGTGTGCGGCGCTACACCTGGCGATCCCTGCGCAATAATGGTGTGATGGAATTAGATGGGACATACAACATCAGTCAGACTCGTGGTAATAATGTGTCTTTATATTTCATAGCAGTAACAGAAACCAGCAAATATCACATTATAATATCATTATTCTCTTCTCTATGCTTAGAAGCAAAGGTCTAGATCTTATTTCTCAGCCTAATTGTATTTCTTTTCATTCTGTAGATTTAATAAACTTTGGATTATGAGTTAAAGGGAATCTGTCACCAAGTTTTTGCTACCCCTCCTGAGAGCAGTATGATGGAGATTCCAGCGAGAAATCACTTACTGGTTTGCTTGCTCCAATTTTGATTAAAAACTGTTTATCTGATGCAGATCTACCAGTTCTCTGCTCTAATGCTGAGCTTTGCATATCACTGCCCTCACTACTGATTGGCAGCCTTCTGTGTACACTGTGCATAGGCAGAAAACTGCCAATCAGTGGTGGGGGTGTGGTTGGACTGTCTGGCAGGAAGCTGCCAATCAGTGGTGGGGATATGGTTGGACTATCTGGCAGAAAGCTGCCAATCAGTGGTGGGGATATGGTTGGACTATCTGGCAGAAAGCTGCCAATCAGTGGTGGGAATGTGGTTGGACTATCTGGCAGAAAGCTGCCAATCAGTGGTGGGGGTGTGGTTGGGCTGTCTGGCAGAAAGCTGCCAATCAGTGGTGGGGGTGTGGTTGGACTATCTGGCAGAAAGCTGCCAATCAGTGGTGGGGGTGTGGTTGGGCTGTCAGGCAGAAAGCTGTCAATCAGTGGTGGGGATATGGTTGGACTATCTGGCAGAATGCTGCCAAGCAGTGGTGGGGGTGTGGTTGGATTATTTAGCAGAAAGCTGCCAATCTTTGGTGGGGGTATGGTTGGACTATCTGGCAGAAAGCTGCCAATCAGTGGAGGTAGTGTACTTGGCCTATTTAGCAGCAGATTAGCTAATCCTCTAGTGATGAAACACTGCAAACAGCACAGTAAGTCATATATTACTGGAAACAGGGTCTCTGCTTCCAAAATGCTGCTCTCAGATTTGAATTTTACAAAACGATTTGGATTATAGTGCACCAAAATTATGTAAATGAAGATTGAAATTAATTTATATAAAACATTAGTAATTTTTTTATCATACAAAAAAAAGTACAAAACATAACAGATTGGTAAATGGTGATGAAAAAAGGATAAGTGTCACCATGTGACTATACTGTCACTATACTGAATTGCCTGAGGCTCAAACAAAATGTAACTTGTTGCATGTCTTATTTTACAAACTAGAAGTTACTTTGCAGGATCCTAGGAGTGAGGCAGCATGTACGTATTGTGGTGTAGTGACCACTGTGTCCACTAGGGGGCGCTGTATGGATGTCCCAGGAGAGTGGATGCATGGCAAGATACTGAATGACCGTTATGTATCTCAAGGTGGGTGGTCTTGAGATGGAGATTTATGTGTGTGTTAATCAGCAGTGATACTGCTGAGGTGCTGGTTCAATGTGTCAGGGACTAGTTACCTAAAAACCCACCCAGGGGGTGTGTTTAATAACGCTATTGTAAAGTGTATATGTGTGTGAAGGACGTGTGATGAGGTCATAGTCATGTGACCCGGTGGCCGTGGCTATGGACCATATAATGTGGCCAGGGTAGGTCACATGAGGTGAATGCTTGGACCCGGTTGGTCCAGTGTGGAAGGTCCCGCTGAGATGGGGCTTCCTGCCTAACAGCCTGTGAAGTGGCTGTGGTGAATGGCTGCAAGTGCCTGAGAGTTCCCTGGAGGGAATGAATGTCTGCAGTATGGAGAAGCAGGCATGAGAGAACCCTGACGGGGTGAGATATAACTGTGAGGCTGAAAAGCCTGCGTATTGGACACTGCTAACAGAGTGAAGCTCTGTCATGGACGCTATGCCGTTTATATATTGCTGGTCATGATTTATGATGTTTAATAAACCACATGGATTATACTGGTTTATGGAAAACCTGTGCCGGATCTGATTTTGTGGCTGCCAAGCGAGTGATCCCCTACTTAAATGACAGCGCTACCTCACAGTATACACATCAAAAAGTGTGTTAACAAAGTTGCCAAGTGACATAAACAGTATGCTCACAATCCTAGTCCACATTGCAAAAAATATAGACACACAGTAAGGAGAAAGTGCAAATGCCTACATATAAAGTGCTGAGTATATTGCTACTGCTTACCCATGTAACATAGTAACATAGTAACATAGTTAGTAAGACCGAAAAAAGACATTAGTCCATCCAGTTCAGCCTATAAAATTCTGTCAGAATAAATCCCCAGATCTACGTCCTTCTAAAGAACCTAACAATAACTGTAAGATACAATATTGTTACGCTCCAGGAAGACATCCAGGCCTCTCTTGAACCCTTCGACTCAGTTCGCCATCACCACCTCCTCAGGCAGGAAATTCCAGATTCTCACTGCCCTAACAGTAAAGAATCCTCTTCTATGTTGGTGGAAAAACCTTTTCTCCTCCAGACGCAGAGAATGCCCGCTTGTGACCGTCACCTTCCTTGGTTTAAACAGTTCCTCGGAGAGATATTTGTATTGTCCCCTTATATACTTATACATGGTTATTAGATCGCCCCTCAGTCGTCTTTTTTCTAGACTAAATAATCCTAATTTTGCTAATCTCTCTGGGTATTGTAGTTCCTCCATCCCCTTTATTAATTTTGTTGCCCGCTCTAGTTCCATTATATCCTTCCTGAGCACCGGTGCCCAAAACTGTACACAGTACTCCATGTGCGGTCTAACCAGAGATTTGTACAGAGGCAGTATAATGCTCTCATCATGTGTATCCAGACCTCTTTTAATGCACCCCATGATCCTGTTTGCCTTGGCAGCCACTGCCTGGCATTGGCTGCTCCAGGTAAGTTTATCATTAACTAGGATGCCCAAGTCCTTCAACATGTCAGATTTACCCAGTGGTTTACCATTCAGTGTGTAATGGTGATATTGATTCCTTCTTCCCATGTGTATAACCTTACATTTATCATTGTTAAACTGCATCTGCCACCTTTCGTCCCAAGTTTCCAACTTATCCAGATCCATCTGTAGCAGAATACTATCTTCTCTTGTATTGACTGCTTTACATAGTTTTGTATCATCTGCAAATATCGATATTTTACTGTGCAAACCTTCTACCAGATCGTTAATAAATATGTTGAAGAGAATAGGTCCCAACACCGACCCCTGCGGTACCCCACTGGTCACAGCGACCCAGTTAGAGAATATACCATTTATAACCACCCTCTGCTTTCTATCACTAAGCCAGTTACTTACCCATTTACCCACATTTTCCCCCAGACCCAGCATTCTCATTTTGTGTTCCAACCTCTTGTGTGGCACGGTATCAAACGCTTTTGAAAAATCAAGATATACCACATCCAATGACTCACCTTGGTCCAGTCTATAGCTTACCTCTTCATAAAAACTGATGAGATTGGTTTGACAGGAGCGATTCCTCATAAACCCATGCTGATATGGTGTTAAACAGTTATTCTCATTGAGATAATCCAGAATAACATCCCTTAGAAACCCTTCAAATATTTTATCAACAATAGAAGTTAGACTTACTGGCCTATAATTTCCAGGTTCACTTTTAGAGCCCTTTTTGAATATTAGTACCACATTTGCTATGCGCCAGTCCTGTGGAACAGTCTTATTTATAAGGCACGTCACTCCGATGTATGGAGGCGGCGTGCACAGAAACAGGGATACCAATCCCAATATATATGAATAAATATGAAATCCGGCACTCCCAGTTGCAGAAAAAAGAATTTTCGTTTTATTCACAGCTTTAATTTTCCACAAGACAATAGATATGTAACGTTTCGGTCCTTAAGATGGACCTTCTTCAGACAAGTGGAGCTGTGAAGAGACACCAAATGAAAATCGGCGCTATCCAGTATATATCATATCATTATGAAAAGGAGCGCTCCTTTTCATAATGATATGATATATACTGGATAGCGCCGATTTTCATTTGGTGTCTCTTCACAGCTCCACTTGTCTTAAGAAGGTCCATCTTAAGGACCGAAACGTTACATATCTATTGTCTTGTGGAAAATTAAAGCTGTGAATAAAACGAAAATTCTTTTTTCTGCAATTGGGAGTGCCGGATTTCATATTTAGTCCTGTGGAACAGACCCCGTCACTATAGAGTCTCTAAATATAAGAAATAATGGTTTGTCTATTACATTACTTAGTTCTCTTAGTACTCGTGGGTGTATGCCATCCGGACCCCGAGATTTATCTATTTTAATCTTATTTAGCCGGTTTTGCACCTCTTCTTGGGTTAGATTGGTGACTCTTAACATAGGGTTTTCTTTGTCTCTCGGCATTTCACCTAGCATTTCTTTTTCCACTGTGAATACCGTGGAGAAGAATGTGTTTAATATGTTAGCTTTTTCCTCATCATCTACAACCATACTTTCCTCACAATTTTGTAATGGGCCTACACTTTCACTTATGATTCTTTTACTATTGATATAGTTGAAGAACAGCTTGGGATTAGTTTTACTCTCCTTAGCAATGTGCTTCTCAGGTTCCTTTTTGGCAGCTTTAATTATTTTTTAAGATAAAGAATTTTTCTCCTTATAGTTTTTTTTATAGCTTCAACGGTGCCATCCTGCTTTAGTAGTTTAAATGCTTTCTTTTTACTGTTAATTATCCCTCTTACTTTTTTGTTTAGCCACATTGGGTTTTTCCTATTTCTTGTCCTTTTATTCCCACAAGGTATAAACTGCTTACAGTGCCTATTAAGGATGTTCTTAAACATTTCCCATTTATTTTCTGTATTCTTATTTCTGAGGACATTGTCCCAGTCAACCAGATTAAGGGCATCTCTAAGCTGGTCAGATTTTGCCTTCCTAAAGTTCAGTGTTTTTGTGACTCCCTGACATGTCCCCCTAGCGAAAGACAAGTTAAACTGTACAATATTGTGGTCGCTATTTCCTAGATGCCAAACAACCTGCAGATTTGTTATTCTGTCAGGTCTGTTAGATAGTATTAGGTCTAAAAGTGCTGCTCCTCTGGTTGGATTCTGCAAAAATTGTGAAAGATAATTATTCTCGGCTATTAGCAGAAACCTGTTGCCTTTATGGGTTTCGCAGGTCTCAGTTTCCCAGTTAACCCCTTTCTGACATGAGACATACTATCCCGTCCATGGGACCCAGGCCCCTATTCCCATGGACGGGATAGTACGTCTACCGCGATCAGCGGCGCCCACGTGGTGAGCGCCGCTGATCGCGGCCGGGTGTCAGCTGATTATCACAGCTGACACCCGACACAATGTGTCAGGGGCGGTCACGGACCGCCCCCAACACGTTAGCCCCTTGCACACCACGATCAAACATGATCGCGGTGTACCGGGGGTTAAAGGGAAGCATTGGCAGGAAGGGGGCTCCCTCCTTGCTTCCCTGAGCGCCCCACGGCAGTGCAATGTGCAGCGCTGCTGCGGGGGGCTCCTTTCCTGCATGCCCCCGAATCCAAGATGGCGACGGGGGCCTTCGGGGGCCTGCAGGAAGCTGGCTTCTTCAGTGCCTGCAAAGCGCAGGCATGAGGAAGCCTTCTGCAGTGCCTGTGACAGATTGCTGATCTGTCACAGTGATCTGTGATGTGACAGATCAGCGATCTGTCACAGGACAGTGATGTCCCACGTGGGACTATTTAATAAAGTAAAAAAAAAATAAAAAAAAATGTTAAAATAAATTAAAAAAAATCGCCAAATAAATTATAAAAAAAAAAAAAATATTCCCCCAAATAAATCCATTTTTTAGAAATAAAAAAAAACAATAAAAGTACACATATTAGGTATCGCCGCGTCCGTAACGACCCGCCCTATAAAACAGTCCCATTAGTTAACCCCTTTAGCGAACTCCTTAAAAAATAAAAATAAAAAACGAAGCAAAAAATAATGATTTATTATCATACCGCCAAACAAAAAGTGTAATAACGCGCGATCAAAAAGACGCATATAAATATCCATTGTACCGCTGAAAACGTCATCTTGTCCCGCAAAAAACGAGCTGCCACACAGCATCATCAGCGAAAAAATAAAAAAGTTATAGCTCGCAGAATAAAGCGATGCAAAAATAATTATTTTTTATATAAAATAGTTTTCATTGCATAAAACCGACAAAACATAAAAAAACAACCTAAATAAGGTATCTCTGTAAGCGTACTGACCCGAAGAATAAAACCGCTTTATCAATTTTATCGCACGCGGAACGGTGTAAACGCACCCCCCCAAAAGAAATTCATGAAACGCTGGTTTTTGTTCCTTCTGCGTCCCAAAAATCGGAATAAAAAATGATCAAAAAATGTCACGTGCCCGAAAATGGTACCAATAAAAACGTCAACTCGTCCCACAAAAAATAAGACCTCACATGACCCGGTGGGTCAAAATACGGAAAAATTAGAGCTCTCAATATGTGGTGATGCAAAAACTATTTTTACAATAAAAAGCGTCTTTTAGCGTGCGACAGCTGCCAAACATAAAAACCGCCATAAACAGTAAATCAAACCCCCTGTTATCACCCCCTTAGTTAGGGAAAAATAATAAAATAAAAAAAATGTATTTATTTCCATTTTCCCATTAGGGTTAGGGTTAGGGCTAGGGTTAGGGCTAGGGTTAGGGTTAGGGCTAGGGTTAGGGTAGGGTTAGGGCTAGGGTTAGGGTTAGGGCTAGGGTTACGGTTAGGGCTGAGATTAGGGTTAGGGGTGTGTTGGGGTTCGGGTTGGAGTTAGAATTGGGGGTTTCCACTGTTTGGGCACATCATGGGCTCTCCAAATGCAACATGGCGTCTGATCTCAATTCCAGCCAATTCTGAGTTGAAAAAATCAAATGGTGCTCCTTCCCTTCCAAGCTCTGCCATGCGCCCAAACAGTGTTTTACCCCCACATGTATCAGCCTACTCAGGTCAAATTGCAAAACAATTTTTGGGGTCCAATTTCTCTTTCTTACATCAGGGGCTCTCCAAACGCACATGACACCCACAGACCATTCCATCAAAGTCTGCATTCCAAAATGTCACTGCTTCCCTTCCGAGCCCCGACGTGTGTCCATACAATAGTTTTCTCCCACATATGGGGTGTCAGCTTACTCAGGACAAATTGGACAACAACTTTTGGGGTCCAATTTCTCCTGTTACCCTTGGGAAAATAAAAAAAATTGGGGACTAATTGATCATGTTTGTGGAAAAAATACAATTTTTTTATTTTCATGCCCGGGCATTATAAACTTCTGTGAAGCCCTTGGGGGTTCAAAGTGCTCACCACACATCTAGATAAGTTCCTTAGGGGGTCTCGTTTCCAAAATGGGGTCATTTGTGGGGGTTTCCACTGTTTAGGTACATTAGGGGCTCTCCAAAGGCAACATGACACCGGCAGACCATTCCATCAAAGTCTGCATTCCAAAACGTCACTACTTCCCTTCCGAGCCCTGACGTGTGTCCATACAGTAGTTTTCTCCCACATATGGGGTGTCAGCATACTCATGACAAATTGGACAACAACTTTTGGGGTCCAATATCTCCTGTTACCCTTGAGAAAATGAAAAAATTGGGGACTAATTGATCATGTTTGTGGAAAAAATACGATTTTTTTATTTTCATGCCCAAGCATTGTAAACTTCTGTGAAGCCCTTGGGGGTTCAAAGTGCTCACCACACATCCAGATAAGTTCCTTAGGGGGTCTTGTTTCCAAAATGGAGTCATTTGTGGGGGTTTCCACTGTTTAGGTACATTAGGGGCTCTCCAAAGGCAACATGACACCGGCAGACCATTCCATCAAAGTCTGCATTCCAAAACGTCACTACTTCCCTTCCGAGCCCTGACGTGTGTCCATACAGTAGTTTTCTCCCACATATGGGGTGTCAGCATACTCATGACAAATTGGACAACAACTTTTGGGGTCCAATATCTCCTGTTACCCTTGGGAAAATGAAAAAATTGGGGACTAATTGATCATGTTTGTGGAAAAAATACGATTTTTTTATTTTCATGCCCAAGCATTGTAAACTTCTGTGAAGCCCTTGGGGGTTCAAAGTGCTCACCACACATCCAGATAAGTTCCTTAGGGGGTCTTGTTTCCAAAATGGAGTCATTTGTGGGGGGTTTCCACTGTTTAGGTACATTAGGGGCTCTCCAAAGGCAACATGACACCCGCAGACCATTCCATCAAAGTCTGCATTCCAAAACGTCACTACTTCCCTTCCGAGCCCCGACGTGTGTCCACACAGTAGTTTTCTCCCACATATGGGGTATCAGCATACTCAGGACAAATTGGACAACAACTTTTGGGGTCCAATTTCTCCTGGTACTCTTGGGAAAATAAAAAAATGGTGACTAAAAGATCATGTTTGTGGAAAAAATACGAAGTTTTTATTTTCACGCCCGGGCGTTATAAACTTCTGTGAAGCACTGGGGGGTTCAAAGTGCTCACCACACATCTAGATAAGTTCCTTGGGGGGTCTAGTTTACAAAATGGTGTCATTTGTGGGGGGTTTCCACTGTTTAGGTACATCAGGTGTTTTCCAGTCGTGACATGGTGTCCGATCTCAATTCCAGCCAAAAACATCAAATGGCGCTGCTTCCCTTCCGAGCTCTGCCATGCGCCCAAATAGTGGTGTACCCCCACATGTGGGGTATCAGCGTACTCAGGACAAATTGCACAATAACTTTTAGGGTCCTGTTACCCTTGGAAAAATAAGAATTGAGGGTGAAAAGATCATTTTTGTGGAAAAAATATGATTTTTTAATTGTATGGCTTTATGTTATAAACTTCTGTGAAGCCCTTGGGGGTTCAAAGTTCTCACCACACATCTAGATAAGTTCCTTAGGGGGTCTAGTTTCCAAAATGGTGTCATTTGTGGGGGGTTTCCACTGTTTTGGTACATCAGGGGTTTTCCAATCGCGACATGATGTCCGATCTCAATTCCAGCCAAAAACGTTAAATGGAGCTGCTTCCCTTCCGAGCTCTGCCATGCGCCCAAATAGTGGTTTACCCCCACATGTGGGGTATCAGCGTACTCAGGACAAATTGCACAATAACTTTTAGAGTCCTGTTACCCTTGGGAAAATAAAAATTGGGGTGAAAAGATCATTTTTGTGGAAAAAATATGATTTTTTAATTGTACCGTTGTACGTTATAAACTTCTGTAAAGCCCTTGTGGGTTCAAAGTTCTCACCACATATCTAGATAAGTTCCTTGGGGGGTCTAGTTTCCAAAATTTTGTCACTTGTAGGGGGTTTCCACTGTTTAGGTACATCAGGGACTCTCCAAACGTGACATGGCGTCCGATCTGAATTCCAGCCAATTTTGCATTGAAAAAGTCAAACGGCGCTCCTTCCATTCTGAGCTCTGCCATGCGCCGAAACAGTCGTTCCCCCCCACATATCAGGTATCAGCATACTCAGGACAAATTGCACAATAACTTTTGCAGTCCAATTTCTCCTGTTACCCTTGGTAAAATAAAAAAAATTGAACCTGAAGTATTTTTTTGTGAAAAAAAGTTAGATATTCATTTTTTTTTAAATATTCAAAAAAATTCCTGTGATGCACCTGAAGGGTTAATAAACTTCTTGAATGTGGTTTTGAGCACCTTAAGGGGGGCAGTTTTTAGAATCGTGTCACTTTTGGGTATTTTCTATCATATAGACCCCTCAAAGTGACCTCAAATGTGATGTGGTCCTAAAAATAAAATGGTGTTGTAAAAATGAGAAATCGCTGGTCAACTTTTAACCCTTATAACTTCCTAACAAAAAAAAATTTTGGTTCCAAAATTGTGCTGATGTAAAGTAAACATGTGGGAAATGTTAGTTATCAAGTTTTTTGTGTGCTGTATCTCTGTGATTTAAGGGCATAAAAATTCAAAGTTGGAAAATTGCGAAATTTTCTAAATTTTTGCCAAATTTCCGTTTTTCCCACAAATAAACGCAAGTTATTTGAATGAAATTTTACCACTAACATTAAGTACAATATGTCACGAGAAAACATAGAATTACTGGGATCCATGGAAGCGTTCCAGAGTTATGACCTCATAAAGGTACAGTGGTCAGAATTGTATAAATTGGCCCGGTCATAAACGTGCAAACCACCCTTGGGGGTGAAGGGGTTAATATCCGGGTAGTTAAAGTCCCCCATAACAAGGACCTCATTATGGGATGGAGCTTCATCTATCTGCCTTAGTAGTAAACTTTCCATGATTTCTGTTATATTTGGGGGTTTGTAACAGACCCCAAAGAGAATTTTGTTACTATTTTTCCCTCCATGTATTTCAACCCATATGGACTCGACATCCTCATTCCCTTCGCTAATATCTTCCCTTAAAGTGGACATTAGACAAGACTTTACATAAAGACAAACCCCTCCTCCACTCCGATTTTTACGATCCTTTCTAAACAGACTGTAACCCTGTAAGTTAACTTCCCAGTCATAGCTTTCATCTAACCATGTCTCGGTTATTCCCACTATGTCATAGTTACCTGTAGATATTTCTGCTTCTAGTTCTTCCATGTTGTTTGTCAGGCTTCTGGCGTTTGCGAGCATGCATTTTAGAGAATTTTGCTTTGTTCCAATCTCTTCCCTGTTGATTGTTTTAGAAATTTTCTTACCACCCTTCTGAGGATGTTGTCTTGGATCTTCTTTGCCACACCTCATATCATTCATCAGTATAATATCTGGTTTCATGTTCGTGTCTAACGTTTTTCTTCCCATCCCCTCTTCTTCTAGTTTAACGCTCTCCTGATGAGTGTAGCGAGTCTTCTGGTGAATGTGGGACAGAAAATGGTGCACACTCTAATCCTTAGCCCCGACGCATGTTTCACGCTATGGGCTTCCTTGGGGGGAGGGGTTGACATTTGGTAGCAAAAACCTGGTAACAGATGTCCCTTAAAACTGATGTTGAATCGTACACCCTGTCCAAGGTGAAGGGTACCATGTTCGCATGCGGCAGATTTGTTGCAAAATTTTTTGCTACTGTCCCACCATTCATATGCATTACTTACAGAACGCCATGAAACTGCTGCAGAAATATAGTTAAAGTGACACAGAACCATACTGTGTCTACTTTCTTAGAAACAAAAAAAACAAGAAGTTGACAATGAACCTGAATGGATGTAGTCTAGATTTTGAATGACTCAATGCTTTAGAAGAAATAAAGAAGGCTGCCTATATGTAACATTTATAAAACACATAGTATCTAATTAGTTCCTTGCATGTTCTTGTATCTCATTTCAGAAATCACTCAAATCATGTGTATGTAGGCAAGGATTCTGATTGTAGCTTCCATCATCTTCCCCTGAAGTCAGGACTATTTAAAGGGGTTGTCCAAAGAACAAAATGCATTTTAATTAATAGATCTTGGAGTAGTAATAATTTCCAAAGTTGGATATGTTTGAAATAAAATGTTCCTGTGCTGTGATAATCTTATAAATGAGCCCCTGCTGTGTACTGTGTAATGGCTGTGTCTGACCGGACAGGGACATGGTCTGATCATACCATATCTCCTGGGGGGATGCAAAAGAGAGGATACAGACATTATAGCAGGGGACAGGGGTCGCAAATGAACATTTCCCTGCCGGTTTTAAACAATGTTTTACCTGAAAGAAAGAATAATTTGTGATCTCATGCTGTCCTGTCTGTATCCTCTCATTTCCCCCCCCCCCAGGAGCTGTGGTATGATCAGACCATGTCCCTGTACGGTCAGACACAACCAATACATAGTACACAGCAGGGGCACATTTATAAGAATATCTCAGCACAGGAACATTTTATTTAAATACATCCAATTGTGGAACTTATTATTATTCCAAGATCTATTGATTAAAATGTTGACTAAAATTAACTTTGTTCATGGGAAAACCCCTTTAAGGCCTGACAACATTACTCCATAATATTTGTATATTTGAGAGGTGGCCTCAAATTATATTTTTTCTCTAGTTATTAATGTTTGATCATTAACACTGAATTCCATTAACAGTTTACGCTGTCATTATTTTCATATCGTAACACTACTTCTTTAATAATTTCGAATATGTTTTTGGTGGTGTAAAAAATGAATAAGTAACAAATACTGTACATGCTCCAGAAAAGTACTTATGATCAGGACTTTCACATTAATTTACAGTTATTGCTTTTTCCCTGCCATAAAGTCACACATTAATAAAGAACTGATGACATTGTACTTGCAGATATCTTTAGATACAGCTCATGCAGCGCAGCACTTCTACTTTTAGGTTGCACTTGTTATTGTACGGTTTAGCAGCTTCATTTTCTGTATTCAGACTGTACATATTCTTTACATGTATACTTTGCAATCTACACATAATACTGACCACATAACTTCAGTAATACCTTCCTGCACGTATACTGAAGGTGAAAACACGCTACTGAGTGGCTGATTTCTGTGTACACTGTGCATAGGCAGAAAGTTACCAATCAGTAAATATACTTTACATGTATACTTTGCTATGTACACATAACACCAGCATCATTTCTTCAGTAATACCTTCCTGCATGTATACTGAAAGTGAAAACACAAAGCTGAGTGGCAGATTTCTGTGTACACTATGCATAAACGGAAAGTTACCAATCAGTGGTTGGGGTCATCCAGAGCTAGTGAATATGAATATGAATATGGTCATCAATTTCTGGGATCTTTGGGGAGCAAAATCCAGTAAACTTGCCAATCTCCTGTTACCATTGGCTAGATGTTTTTGGATGCTGCCGGAATTTGGCAGCTTCGTAAAAACTAAAGTGGTTATGGCCGGGTACTGCACATCCGCTCGCTCTTCAAAAATTCACTACAGAAATGACAGAGCTGCTGTATTCCAGTAACATCTGAACATATCCGGCAGCTGTCGCCTGCATCAGTTGATTGTCGAGAGTGCATTTTGTTGTATCCCCATCGATCAGATATTGATGGACTGTCTTAATGATAAGGCATCAATAAAAGAGTAATGGCTAACACTTTAAGGATCATGTCCTCCTGGCTGAAAAAAAACTAGATTTATTCACAAGGCACAAAAAAATCAGGCGCAAGGGCTAAATGTCAGGAGTGGTGGAGGCGTTGGAGAAAAAAACAAACTTCCAGATTCAGGGGAACAGTGGCAGCTAGACAATGAAAAGAATTGCATGTGCATGTTTCTGGCAAGTGACAGGTCCTTTTTAAAGATTATACTCAACACATAACTACTGGTCAAAATAGTGATGGATAATAATAAAATACCAGAAAACTGACCACTATTGGCCGGTGCCTGAGGGCCTGTAGTTCCCAATACACTTTTTGTTTAAGTTTGATGTCACCGGTGGGATTCATTGCCATAAGTCTATTTTGCACAGGTAGTTTATCATAGATGAATTGACAGTCGCCATTTAGTATTATTTGCTGCCACTATTTGGTAAAGTAGACAAGCCTTTGTATCCTCTGGATCATGACAATAAATTAAACGATATAATATAAAGTATCAATAGCAATGTCTGGAAATTAAATCCATTGTTTATTCTATTATGTCATTTTTTTCACCACACTATGAGCCTCTATTTTATACATATAAAAGGCACAATTAATATTGGGTATGAGTGTGCGCCAATATAAGCAAGGAGACATATGTTCTTGACATAAATTGTCATAGTAATGTGCACTAAAATACATTCTCCATTATTCCATTTGATTTCTGCCAGCGATTTAGGTTTCTGCTACTCGCTGATTGCAGTTGTTCTTTTTTAAATGATACACTATTAGAACAACAACCTTAAGAAATAAAGAACAATGCTTCCTTAGAATCGAGGGTCTTTACGCTGTCTCCGCATACTTATTTCTGCCAGAAAGTCATTGGCAGGTCACATAAAGGCAAAGTTAAAAGTAAAATTGTAAGTGGAAAAGTATGATTACTCACCAAAAAGCAGAAAAAAAGTGCATTTCACCTTCCTGTCCTATTTGCCCTGCTACTCATACAGTAGCAAAAGGAATGTAATTTTACCTGTCATTGCAGTTGACATGCCATCACTCAAATACATTTTGAGATTGTTCAAAAGTATGCCTATATTTTCTTCGCTGTAAAATACTGGTATTTCCAAGCTGAAGTGACAACCTCTTGAAAGTTTTAATGGAAAGTAACTACAATGCTTTAACACATTCCTTGCATTTAGAATAGTTAGGAGACATTTGCAGAACCTGTATATTCTAGTTATGAAACTGCAAGAAAAAGTACACTTATGTGAGAAATTAGGTCTGTCTAGGTCTAGTTTTTTTATATATATGTTGGTTAGTGTTATAAATCATAATTTGTGTTGGAAATATTGTCAATAGTGACTTAATATAGAAAAATTAGAGGGCACCACATATAAGGGATACACAAGAAGTCTGTAAAACAACAACCATAAGAAAAAGAGAAAAGCTACAGACTGAAACCAGGATCACCTAAATAAACAAAGTAATTTTATTGGATACAAAAAAGGACATAACCCATTAAAAACATTTAAAAAGTCATGGATATAACAGTAAACCCTGCTGGCTCAAAATAAGGCTAGAAAACTCCCCCAAAGAGAAGCAAATGATGTACCCAAATGGTTAATGTTGGTTCACATCGCAGAGAGATATTTGAGCAGGACAATACATATAAGAGTCAACAATAATAGCTCAATGCCTATAAATAGTTAAATATGGGCATAATAAATTAACTCCATTTAGGAAAAAATAATAATAAGACAATACCCATTCATTAGTCACCAGCAAGATAATGTAAAGTGTAAACGTGCGACCATAAATATGCCTCAATAGCTACAATCACTGTGTGAAATCCTATAGGAAATCACAAGGAGGAAGGGAAAACCATCCCACAAAGTGCAAGATGCAATAATCACAAAAGATATACATACAGAAAACCGCATGAATGTCACAAATACCAATCCCTCCAAGTAGAAGCTGAATATAATGAACTAGGCATATCTATTGCAGGGGGAGCTTGTGGAAATGCCTGACGCGGGTCGCCACACCAAGGAGGCTTCGTCAGGGGCAAGTGGTTATACCCAGAACATATCCTATATAAGTATTCCACAAATTAGCAAATAAATAAAATGCAGCTGCAGTGTTACCTCGTCACACACATGCCTTTAGAAGCGGCGGCAAGTCCTCAGAGGGTAGAATGGGAGCGCGTAAACATCACACGTGCATAGAGACAAAATCAAGTAGACTCCGGAAGTGTATTGGACGCGCAGGTCTCAGAGCAGTTGACGCCTGCGCAGTCAGATTATTTGCCAGGTGTAATGCCTGACACAGATCTCCAACAAGGGTCAGCGCCTGCGCAGTCACATGCCGCCTCCTCATAACACAGAAGTACGTCACAGGGGAAAGGGAGTAGCCATGGTAACAGGAGAAGAAAATACATGGCATGTTGTACAGTGCAAAGATAGCGATCGCACAAAAGTGAATAAAGGACAATTCAAATGCACTAGTGATACTAAGATAATAGTTACAGAAGACAACGATCGCTAGTATTATGTGTGTTGATATGCCAAGATAAATGATCCAGCATTGCGCTTGTCTGTTTCTGATCAACAAATAAGCAGTAGTCTTTAGCAAAAGTCAGCGCCTGCGCAGTCACATACTGCCTCCTCCATGCATCGATCGCTAATAATGTGGATATACCAAGGTAAATCGCCTAATATTGCACATATCTGAGTATAGTCAACAAAATAAATGATAGCCCCCAGCAAGAGTCTGCGCCTGCGCCTTCACGTGCCGTCTGCTTACAGCACTGAAATCTAAAAGAAAGTTATATCATAGGCGGAGGCGAATAACAATAGTAACCAATTACAGTTCAATGATGACAATCACACAAGGTGAGTGCATCAAGGGCAATTTAGATGCACCAATAGTAAGGTAGGAAATAGGTCATCAAATAATAATTTGTAAACATGAATATATATCTACCATTGCTTATATCCCAAAGCCGATCGACTCATGCGCAGTAACCTAAAGACTAACAAATGCTCAGGTGCAATGTGATTATAAAAGAACGCAACTAAAGGCAAAGATGATAGTAAACAATATCGCACAGAAGAACCTGTGTGAATGGTGCACCAATAAAGAGTAGAAACTTCATCAAATGGAAGGTGACCTCAAGGCAACTGGAGATGCTAAATAATTTAGCATACACATGATGCATTCAAAAGAGCAACGCACAGATAGCTTAAGATATCTGAAAAGTCATTTGCCTTTCAATATGAACATATACCAAAAAAAAGCCTAATTAAATACGAATAGAATAAAGAACACACAGTGCTACATCATGTGAACACGTATAAGCAGATGTTTATTAAAAAATCAAGCTATATTGGACATGTCGATACATACAGGCGTAATCAAAAGTGTATTAATGCGCCCAGGTAGACAAAGGGAACACACATAAGATGTCTCATAGATCGATTGTTTTGCGGTGCGCAAAAAAAGCACATGACCTGCAAAAAGCAAAAACCTGATGGAATACTAATAGGGCCAGAGGAAGTGAAAACGCAATACCACATAATGTGAGCGCGTACAAACAAATTCAATAGTTTATTATAGAATTTAATGACACTGAACGCATCAGTGCTCAAGAATATTCAGAAATCGATGCACCTATATAGAAAGAATGAATACCTACACAGAAGGTAGTCAAAATCAAGGCCATCAACTAAAGAGCCCATTATAGTCCTTTTCAGAGTAAAGTGAACATAAATACATTTACCCAGCCACTCCCTGTAGATTGTTATTAAGAGGTCAATGGTACCTCAGACAAGCCAAAAAGGCTTATGTCATATCTCGACCAAAAAGAGATGGTCATCCAGAATCGAAAACCCAGATATTGTAATACTGTAAGCATATCATAATTATTATTAGTAGATCAAAATAAAATGGTCATCAAAATTCAAAAGGCACACATACCATGATATTCTAGTCCTATCATAGATATTCTCAATAAATCAAATGGACTAGTACAGGTATTGTGTCCATAGTATATAATACATTAATTGAAGAGCAATAGCAAGGGTCAAAGATTGTACATGATTCTTCAGTTGAGGAACTCAAAACCCACATCACATATTGATGCGGAATTAAGTGGACAAGGAAAAATAGGGCAAAAATCGCCCAATAAAGTATATATTAAAGCAAGATATAACTATACATTCATTCTATATACGTGGGGGGTACAAAGAGAAAATAGGCAACCCCACCTTATGGATAGAGCCTGCCTAAGAGTATAGCAAATAATGAATGGAAAACAACTGTCTTCCAAATATTTTCCACAAGCTTCTCCCACAATGGACACACGTCGGGGCTCGGAAGGGAAGTAGTGACGTTTTGGAATGCAGACATTGATGGAATGGTCTGCGGGTGTCATGTTGCCTTTGGAGAGCCCCTAATGTACCTAAACAGTGGAAACCCCCCACAAATGACCCCTTTTTGAAAACTAGACCCCCTAAGGAACTTATCTAGATGTGAGGTGAGCATTTTGAACCCCCAAGGGCTTCACAGAAGTTTATAATGCCCGGGCATGAAAATAAAAAAATCGTATTTTTTCCACAAACATGATCAATTAGTCCCCAATTTTTTTATTTTCCCAAGGGTAACAGGAGAAATTGAACCCCAAAAGTTGTTGTCCAATTTGTCCTGAGTATGCTGACACCCCATATGTGGGAGAAAACTACTCTATGGACACACGTCAGGGCTCGGAAGGGAAGTAGTGACGTTTTGGAATGCAGACATTGATGGAATGGTCTGCGGGTGTCATGTTGCCTTTGGAGAGCCCCTAATGTACCTAAACAGTGGAAACCCCCCACAAATAACCCCATTTTGGAAACGAGACCCCCTAAAGAACATATCTAGATGTGTGGTGAGCACTTTGAACCCCCAAGGGCTTCACAGAAGTTTATAATGCCCGGGCATGAAAATAAAAAAATCGTATTTTTTCCACAAACATGATCAATTAGTCCCCAATTTTTTCATTTTCCCAAGGGTAACAGGAGAAATTGGACCCCAAAAGTTGTTGTCCAATTTGTCATGAGTACGCTGACACCCCATATGTGGGAGAAAACTACTGTATGGACACACGTCGGGGCTCGGAAGGGAAGCAGTGACATTTTGGAATGCAGACTTTGATGGAATGGTCTGCGGGTGTCATGTGCGTTTGGAGAGCCCCTGATGTACCTAAACTATTGAAACTCCCCACAAGTGACCCCATTTTGGACACTAGACCCCCCACGGAACTTATCTAGATGTGTGGTGAGCACTTTGAACCCCCAAGTGCTTCACAGAAGTTTATAACGCTCGGACGTGAAAATAAAAAAATCATTTTTTTCCACAAAAATGATATTTTTTCCCCCAATTTTTTATTTTCCTAAGGGTAACAGGAGAAATTGGACCCCAAAAATTGTTTTGCAATTTGTCCTGAGAAGGCTGATACCCTACATGTGGGGGTAAAACACTGTTTGGGCGCATGGCAGAGCTTGGAAGGGAAGGAGCACCATTTGACTTTTTCAACTCAGAATTGGCTGGAATTGAGATCAGACGCAATGTTGCATTTGGAGAACCCCTGATGTGCCCAAACAGTGGAAGCCCCCAATTCTAACTCCAACCCGAACCCCAACACACCCCTAACCCTAATCTCAGCCCTAACCCTAACCCTAGCCCTAACCCTAGCCCTAACTCTAACCCTACCCTAACCCTAGCCCTAACCCTAGCCCTAACCCTAACGGAAAAATGGAAATAAATACATTTTTTTTATTTTATTATTTTTCCCTAACTAATGGGGTGATAACGGGGGGTTTGTTTTACTATTTATGGCAGTTTTTATGTTTGGCAGCTGTCGCACGCTAAAAGACGCTTTTTATTGTAAAAATAGTTTTTGCATCACCACATATTGAGAGCTATAATTTTTCCGTATTTTCACCCACCGAGTCATGTGAGGTGTTATTTTTTGCGGGACGAGTTGACGTTTTTATTGGTACCATTTTCGGGCATGTGACATTTTTTGATCGCTTTTTATTCCAATTTTTGGGACGCAGAATGAACAAAAACCAGCGTTTCATGAATTTCTTTTGGGAGAGTGCATTTACACCGTTCCGCGTGCGGTAAAATTGATAAAGCGGTTTTATTCTTCGGGTCAGTACGGTTACAGCGATACCTCATTTATGTCGTTTTTTTATGTTTTGTCGGTTTTATGCAATGAAAACTATTTTATATAAAAAATAATTATTTTTGCATCGCTTTATTCTGCGGGCTATAACTTTTTTATTTTTTCGCTGATGATGCTGTGTGGCAGCTCGTTTTTTGCAGGACAAGATGACGTTTTCAGTGGTACCATGGATATTTATATGCGTCATTTTGATCGCGCGTTATTACACTTTTTGTTTGGCGGTATGATAATAAATCATTATTTTTTGCTTCGTTTTTTATTTTTATTTTTTAAGGGGTTCGCTAAAGGGGTTAACTAATGGGACAGTTTTATAGGGCGGGTCGTTACGGACGCGGCGATACCTAATATGTGTACTTTTATTGTTTTTTGTTTTTTTATTTCCAAAAAATGGATTTATTTGGGGGAATATTTTTTTTTTTTTCTAATTTATTTGGCGATTTTTTTTTTAATTATTTTAACACTTTATTTTATTTTTTTTTAACTTTATTAAATAGTCCCATGTGGGACATCACTGTCCTGTGACAGATCGCTGATCTGTCACATCACAGATCACTGTGACAGGTCAGCAATCTGTCACAGGCATTGAAGAAGACTTCCTCTTGCCTGCGCTTTGCAGGCACTGATGAAGCCAGCTTCCTTGAGGCCCCCGAAGGTCCCCGTCACCATCTTGGATTCGGGGGCCTGCAGGAAAGGAGCCCCCCGCAGCAGCGCTGCACATTGCGCTGCCGTGGGGGGCTCAGGGAAGCACGGAGGGAGCCCCCTCCCTGCCGATGCTTCCCTTTAACCCCGGTACACCGCGATCGTGTTTGATCGCGGTGTGCAAGGGGTTAACGTGTCGGGGGCGGTCCGTGACCGCCCCTGACACATTGTGCCGGGTGTCAGCTGTGATAATCAGCTGACACCCGGCCGCGATTAGCGGCGCTCACCACGTGGTAGACGTACTATCCCGTCCATGGGCATAGGGGCCCGGGTCCCATGGACGGGATAGTACGTCTGATGTCAGAAAGGGGTTAATCAGGGCTAGCAGGATTTATTGTCATATCCATGACATTTTAAATGTTTTTAATGGGTTATATCCTTTTTTGTATCCAATAAAATGGTTTTGTTTATTTAGGTGATCCTGGCTTCAGTCTGTAGCTTTTCTCTTTTTCTTACTGTCAATAGTGACTGCGCGTCTGCAAATGTAGAACAGTGTTGTCCGATCATTCGAACCATACCCCTTAAATTTTCTGGCACCAATCAGTATAAAGTCTAATGTCTCCCATATGCATAAGCCCCCGTCTCACATAGCGAGATAGGTAAAGCATCACCGATTTTGTGACGCAGCAGTGATCTCGCTACATGTGACACGTAGCGGCGACCGCCCCCCCCGCTGGATATCACTGATCGTGCTAGAATGTCCTGGGCCATTTTTTTATCGTCGGCGTCCCGCTGGCCAGCATGTATCACTGTGTTTAACACCGATGAGCGATGTCGTTGGCGACGCAGAACTCAGGGACGCAGGCTGGAATCGTTCAGAATAGCTGCTGTGTGACAAGGTACCAATGACCACCGAGGTTGTTATATGGATTACCGGATCATTGCTGCATTGCTGAAGAGATCTGCCTGTTTGGCAGCTTACTAGCGACCATTTAGCGATGCACCAGCGATCCTTACCAGGTCGTATCGTTGTTGGGATCGCTGGTGTGTCGCTATGTGAAACGGGACCCTTAGACTACTGTCAGCTGCACCCACCAATATCAACAAGTTTGGCCAGCACTCTATTACGTATGGGACTCAGTCCAACTGATTTTGAGGAGGATGTCGGTAGGATTTTAGCTGCGGATGGTATTGTTCTCTGAGAGATCATTATGGGAGAGGGAAAAACATAAATATTGGACCAGTTCATAGATAAGGAGTATGGATGTTTTATTGTCCTCTGATTGGGGTCTCCTAATGTGTTGTGATGCCCCCACAAGGTCTTAGGAGCAAAGCTGGAATGAATATGTCACATGGATTTATGTCTTTTTACATCATTTAAGGAATTTGCTCCTAAGACCTCGTGGAGGCATCACAACACATTACCCAATCAGAGGACAATAAAACATCCAGACTACTTATCTATGAACTGGTCCAATATTTATGTTTTTCCCCCTCCCATAATGATAGTTCTGCTTCACGTCACTTGTCTTATCTATTGCATTTTTTCTGTGCTGTGTTGTGCATAAATATGTGACTCTTCAGATTTTGTATTAGTCAATGCCTGATGAAGAGATCTGAGTTGTCTCGAAAGCTTGCAATGTGTTACCATCTTTTCAGTTAGTCATTAAAAGGTATCAACCACTGAGGACTCTCAATTCTGAATTTTTTACATCCAGTTGTGGAACTTATTATTCCAAAATCCATTCATTAAAATGGACTTTGTTTGTGAGATGACCCCTTTAAGAATTGAATTGCTGTATATACATAATATAAAACATTCCTCTTTTGATTTTTTTATTGAACCATATATAGAAAACAAATAATTCATAGTAGTTATTTGTTTGACTTACGTTCTCGTGATATTTTCAGTGCATTGGTAGGAAAATATCTGTATGTGGCTGACGAGAAGCATTGTATATTCTTGTGTTGAAGACCTAGCATAACATGCATTCTTCCAGTCATTATATGAAAGATTAATAGACCATTTTCTTGTATTTCTGTTTTATGTCAGATTTGTTTAAAATCTGTACAGGGAAGTTGTATGCGTGGATTTCCATGAGCGCCCTTATTGGCGGTGTGCATCAAGTGCATACTTTCTAATAACCATTGTAGGCCAAGCGTATCATAGATGCTGTATACAAACAATTCAGTAACATTAATGATGGTCTCTTGGTTTTGTTTCTCTAGAACAAAAATAAATGCTTTCTAGAAGAAATAATACATGGACCATGTAATTGAATAAACCGAATTGTGCTATAAATATTTATGGTGGTTGTATTATTATATTATTGTAATTTTATTTTATTGTCTTTCCAGTTCTATCAAGTAGACTACAGTCCAAAATAATTCTTCTATATCCTCTGACGTGTCTGGAATTTAACAATCACTGGTAGCTGTTATTTTAAAAAATGAAGCAGAAATTCTAGAAACTAGCACAACTCCGTTGATGATATTTTTCTTTCTCCTTCTAAGAATGAACAGGGGATGTTTTAGTATTTTTGAGAAATTATTGTTTTATTTTAGTATTGTATATTTGACCTTGGAATTGCAAAGATTGTTTTTGACACTTAAGGGACATGTGTGAAGCCCTGAAGATCAGAAGCAGTTAGCATTCGCCTTAACAGCCTCTGCAAAGGCCATTTTTCATGGTGACAAAATTTTAGCCCATGATACATTATGTTGAGATTTCTAGCATGGACCTCTCTTCTGCCAAGACAGAAAGAACTGAAGAATCATTTACCAGCCTTCCTCACTGTTCTTGCTATTACTTTTTAAAAATGTAGGCATTAAAGTGGTTATCTACTACTTCTAGATCAATGACATATTATTATGAAAAGTAATCCATATATAACAGACGGCACCCCATTGATCAGCTGTTACCGCATTCGGCAATGGCTCTATATAAAAAGTGTACTGAGCGGAACAGCACATCTTTGTACTCTGTTGAGAACTTGAAATCAAATCCTATTCAAAAGAATAGGAGCTGATTTGTAATACCAGGCAGCATCTACTAAGCAACTCAAAGCTATAAGCAAAACGGAGTAACGAGAGACCACCGGAGAATAAGTATACACATAATATTTATGTAGAAAATCACATATAAAATCTGACTAAACGCCATACATGTGAACATGATAGACACATTAAGAAAACAGATGGAGGAGACATGAAGGTAGGCAGGGATTAGGCAAAGGATCAGACTTCCTTGCAGCCCCTGACACGCGTTTCGCGTACTTGCTTTATCATAGGGGAGTAGATAAAGTGTCCTTTCTCATATATATATTGCTGTCATGAGACAGGACACTTTATGTATTCCCCTTTGATAAAGCAAGCACACAAAACGTGAGTCAGGGTCTGAAAGGAAGGCTGCAGTGGTCTGGACCTACCATGGATAAACAGGTGTATTGACATATAGGTATATCCTACCACTATTCATAGTGTTTTTTATTTGGTGTCACCTGTATGCATTGTTATTGTGATTCTTCTTTACCCTGCTTCCCCAGGTTCTATTTTGATTCTTTGCCTATTCCTTGCCTACATTCACGTCTCCTCCATCTATTTTCTTATTATGTCTATCATGTTCACATGTATGGTGTTTAGTCTGATTTTATATATGATTTTCTAAACAAATATCATGTGTATACTTATTTTTTGGTGGTCTCTTGTTACTACGTTTTGCTTCTAGTTTTGGTATATTATTTGGAGTACTCCGCTTTTGTGTTGATATTTCGGTTACATGTTGGGAGAGCTTGTCTCTAATTTGCTCTCAGCCCCAATACATAAATTGTGCTTTTTGTTTCCTGTTTTAGCTAGCATCTACTAGACAGTATATTGAGCTGTGCTGTTTCTCACCATAAACTATTGACACCCAGGCATTGCCAGAGGTGATAACTGTTAGGGCTGGCGAAATGCACCAAATAATTAAAGATGGTAATAAGGTGCGTTTGCAGCCCAGGGTCCACCGTGCAGGGATGGTAAACTGCTGCTCAGTAATGGCGGACGCTATATGGCGGTATAATAGAAGGACACACGTGGGTTAACGTCACCCGGTGTGTACAGGGGCGTACTCTGTTGCTTCACAGACCTGCACTACCGCTGAACATAAATACCGGGGCCTGTTAAAGCTCACAGACCTCGGCAACATAAGCACTCAGTATATGGTCACAGAACTCAGCCCCAAGTACACAGGGTCAGAGTCCCTCTAGACCTACTAAGCGTTCGGCGTCGCAACTGCGGACGCCACTAATTGACGCTGGTTAGCGTGGAGTGCCGACCAAGTGCACTGTGGCGTACAGACCAAGCCAGCATTTGGCGTGGATGCCAGTCTCTGACTCTGCCACCTACTTGCACCTCAGCCTGGGCGCTAAAAGGCTAGGCTACACAACACATGCGTACCAAGGGTAGGGGTTTCATAATGAGTCATTCACCTGAGACAATCATACATGCATAGAACACTCACTCCACATGGTCTATAATCCTGTTCTATATTAGCGCATGGCTGGGCAGCTATGTGAACCTTTTATAGTTGCAGCCTTCCGGGACCTTCCTGGTGGTCCAATCGGAGCAGCAATAGGAGCTGAGCATGTGACCTACGACATCCAATAAGAGGTCATCCCACGGGCATGCTCAGTAGGAGAAAAGCAGGACATAGTCCCAGGAGCGTCTGCTCGAAGCTGAATCATGCATGGTACAATAGCTGAGCCTAGAAGAACAACCAGATGCCTAGCATTAGCCTGGGCAAGATGCTGGGACTGACGTCTCTGCTGAACAGGAACCTCTGCGAATGCAGAAGAATGGGAGACCACAGAGAACATGGCTTGAGATTCCCCCTGTGCAGTGGTGGGAACTCGACACCTAACAATAACATCTGAATGGTGGGGGTGTTAGACACCCATTTATCTTACATTCATCACCTAGGAATTAACCCCTTCCCGACATATGACGTAGAGTTACGTCAAATGTTGGGTCTCTGAATTTGACGTGGGCTTGCACATCAAGCCTGCATCTTTCCCGCAGCTGTTAACTTGTTAAATGCCTCTGCAATCTTTGACAGCAGCAGTTAATGTGCTCTGGCAGGGGGGTGCATCATTCCATACGCCCATCAGAGCGCCAATGATGTGATCGATGTTCACTGATGGGTGCCATGACAGAGGGGAGTCTGTTGAAAAACCCCTGCCTCTCATTATGGTACTCCTGTGAAAGTGAGTCTGTGGCTAGCATTCATAAGAGATCATATTTTTCTTTATATATAGAAGTACAAATGCACTGCTGTGTATAGGAGAGGTGATCAGATGATTGCAGGTTCAAGTTCCTTAAGGGGATTAAGAAATTCAGTAAAAAGTGAGAAAAAGTTTTTAAAAATGTGAAAAAAATATAAAAGCTCAAATCACCCCCTTTTGCCCCATGAAAAATAATGCAATTAAAAAAAAAACAAAACACCTAATTGGTATCACTGCATGTGAAAAAAGACCGATCTATCAAAATATAAAATAAATTAATCTAATCAGTAAAAATCGTAGCGAGAAAATAGATTGAAATGACAGGATTATGTTTTGCTTTTGGCCGCCGCAACATTGCAATAAAATTCAGTAAGAGGTAAGCAAAATATTGTATCTACCCTAAAATGTATCAGTAAAAACATGAGCACAGGTTGCAAAAAAAAAATTAGCCCGAAAATTTAAAACATTACATGTCTGGGAAAATGGCAATACAAACAAAATTTTCCAAACATTTTCTCATCTTAAATTAAAAAAAAAAAACTATACATACATGGTGTCTGTGTAATCGTACTGACCTGGAGAATCATATTGCCAGGTCAGTTCTATCATACATGGAACATAGTAAACTAAAACCCCCAAAAACAATTGTGGAATTGCACTTTTTTTTGCAATTTCAACTCACTTAGAATTTTTTTTCTAGTTTTCCAGTACACCATATGGTAAATCAATGGTGTCATACAAAGTACAACTCGTCTCACAAAAACAAGCCCTTGTACGGCTACAGTATATTGACAGAAAAACAAAAAAGTTACAGCTGTATCTAGCTTTCAGCAGGACATATTTCTGGTCAGGTTGCTAGGCCTTATAAAGTGTATTTTTGTTGACAAAAGTTGATTAGGAATTCCTGTTGCGGTCGACGAGTCTATAAGGCCGCTTTCACAATTCAGGCTTTCGGTATCCGGCATGGTGCGTGGAAAAACCGGACTGCCGGATCCGGCGCCTGTTACGACCAGATCCGCCTTTTTCCCCGTGCTGTTTCATTGCTGCCGCATTGCACCGGATGGCAATGCGGCGCGTCCATTTTTTTCCGGATCCGGAGAAAATAGCCGGTCCGGCTTCTGGAAAAAACATTGCATGCAACGTTTTTTCCCAAAGCCGGACCGGTTTTTCGCACTGCGCATGCCGAATATATCCGGCAGAAAGAATGATCTGGTGTCTGCGTTTGCGGCCGGATCCGGTAGTCCGGTTTATCGCCGCATCGTGCCTGGACAAAAAGCCTGAAGTGTGAAAGTGGCCTTACTCTAGGATTTCAGGTCGTGTTGTAATGTTTTTCTAATGGGTTATTTTAGTCATATTTTTTAAAGGTTATTTTTGTTGACAAATTATTATAGGAACATAAAAAAGGAGAGCCATTTCTGATGCCTTTCGGTGGCACAATTACTAACAAGTGTGTATTTATTCTCCACACAACTTCAAAGAACTATATTCTAAACAATAACTAGGGGCCAAACTAGGGCCTCCTGCTAATCGTCTACACAGAATTACCCATAGCCTCTCTGTACTACGTAGCCATAAGGTCACCATAGGCTTCAAAGGGAGGAGAGTTTTGTAGTAAGGCATCTCATGGAGCAGACCACAATGCTTTTATGTTGGATTGATATTGCATCAAAAGAAAAAACAGTCTCTAAAAAGTTTAGAGTTTAGTTCTAAAATATGTGATTATTTTTATGGTAATAACAGTGATTAATTTAAATGAAAACTGTATTGTGTTTGATATTTCCATGTGTGAAGGCAATGTGCAGCAAAGGAAAATATTAGACAGGGTTTCTGTACAATATTGAATTCTGTGCACAAGCTGCCCACACAGCCAATACCATCTTCATAAGGGCGACCTGACATCTCAATTGATTAATTCACGTACAAGAACCTTAATTAGTATTGTTTGAGGCGAGTGATCACAGTGCAATCTGTGGTTTTCAGCTTTATTGATTTGGTTATAAACAGAATATTTTGAGTGACAGGCACATTGCTTAGAAATGCCTACATCACTCCATACTGAACTACAGGCAGTACATGAACACATATGCAAAGGAATAGCATGGATCAAACATGTCCTCTGCTGTGACACTATGCCACTATCTAAATATACACTGCTCAAAAAAATAAAGGGAGCACTTAAACAACAGAATATAACTCCAAGTAAATCAAACTTCTGTGAAATCAAATTGTCCACTTAGGAAGCAACACTGACTGACAATCAATTTCATATGCTGTTGTGCAAATGGAATAGACAACAGATGGAAATTATTGGCAATTATCAAGACACCCTCAATAAAGGAGTTCTGCAGGTGGGGACCACAGAGCACATCTCAGTACTAATGCTTTCTGGCTGATGTTTTGGTCACTTTTGAATGTTGGTTGCGCTTTCACACAAGCATAAGATGGACTATACAACCCACAAAAGTGGCTCAGGTAGTGCAGCTCATCCAGGATGGCACATCAATGCAAGCTGTGGCAAGAAGGTTTGCTGTGTCTGTCAGCGTAGAGTCCAAAGGCTGGAGGTGCTGCCAGGAGACAGGTCAGTACACCAGGAGATGATGAGGGGGCCGGAGGAGGGCAACAACCCAGCAGCAGGACCGCTACCTCCACCATTGTGCAAGGAGGAACAGGAAGAGCACTGCCAGAGCCCTGCAAAATGACCTCCAGCAGGCCACAAATGTGCATGTGTCTGCACAGACGGTTAGAAACCAACTCCATGAGGATGGTCTGAGGGCCCGATGTCCACAGATGGGGGTTGTGCTCACAGCCCAACACCATGCAGGATGCTTGGCATTTGCCACAGAAAACCAGGATTGGCAAATTCGCCACTGGTGCCCTGTGCTCTTCACAGATGAAAGCAGGTTCACACTGAGCACATGTGACGGACGTGACAGAGTCTGGAGACGCCGTGGAGAGCGATCTGCTGCCTGCAACATCCTTCAGCATGACCGGTTTGTCAGTGGGTCAGTAATTGTATGGGGTGGCATTTCTTTGGAGGGCCACACAGCCCTCCATGTGTTTGCCAGGGGTAGCCTGACTGCCATTAGGTACTGAGATGAGATCCTCAGACCCCTTGTGAGACCATATGCTGGTGCGGTTGGCCCTGGGTTCCTCCTTATGCAGGACAATGCCAGACCTCATGTGGCTGGAGTGTGTCAGCAGTTCCTGCAAGATGAAGGCATTGAGGGTATGGACTGGCCCGCCCGTTCCCCAGACCTGAATCAGATTGAGCACATCTGGGACATCATGTCTTGCTCCATCCACCAACGTCACTTTGCACCACAGACTGTCCAGGAGTTGGTGGATGCTTTAGTCCAGGTCTGGGAGGAGATCCCTCAGTCAGGAGACCATCGGCCACCTCATCAGGAGCATGCCCAGGCGTTGTATAGTAGGGAGGTCATACAGGCACGTGGAGGTCACACACAATACTGAGCCTCATTTTGACTTATTTTAAGGACATTACATTCCACTTTAATTTTGTGTGGGACCCCAAATCCAGGCCTCCATTGATTAATAAATTTGATTTCCATTGATGATTTTTGTGTGATTTTGTTGTCAGCACATTCAGCTTTGTACAGAATAAAGTATTCAATGAGAATATTTCATTCATTCAGATCTAGGATATTATTTGAGTGTTCCCTTTAGTTTTTTGAGCAGTGTATTTCTAAAAAGGATTCTGGCATTTCAGATCTTGGCACTGCTTGAATAGAGTAGAAAGACTATATATTATGATTAGCCCTCAGTATGGAGGATGGACAATCTAATATATAAAGCTCAAAGTGTGTATGTATGTATGTGTGTATGTATGTGTGTATGTATGTGTGTATGTCCGGGATAGGCATCCGCACCGTCGCAGCTACAGCCACAAAATTTGGCACAGTCACATGTCTGGACCCCGAGAGCGTCCTAAGCTATGTTGTGAGGCGAAATTTTAACCCCGCGCGTTCCATTTCACCAAACAATTTTGCCCCTATCTGCATACTGGAGGAAAAAGTGTGTGTGCATCAAGCCCCGCCCCTCATTATGATGTCATAATGCCCCTATTTGCATACTGGGGAAACAGTGTGTGCGCATCAAGCCCCACCACTCATTATGATGTCACAATGGTTGCCATGGCGACGCTGATGTCATCATAGGTTGCAAGCCCCGCCGCCGCTCATTATGATGTCATAATGGTTGACTATGGGATGGAGGATGTGTGATGGGTATATAGGCACTGGACTATGGGATGGAGGATATGTATGACGGGTATATGGGCACGGGACTATGGGATGGCGGATATGTATATGGGCACAGGACTATGGGATGGAGGATGTGTGATGGGTATATGGGCACTTGACTATGGGATGGAGGATATGTTTGACGGGTATATGGGCACCGGACTATGGGATGGCGGATATGTATATGGGCATAGGACTATGGGATGGAGGATGTGTGATGGGTATATGGGCACTGGACTATGGGATGGAGGATATGTATGATGGGTATATGGGCACGGGACTATGGGATGGCGGATATGTATATGGGCACAGGACTATGGGATGGAGGATGTGTGATGGGTATATGGGCACTGGACTATGGGATGGAGGATATGTATGACGGGTATATGGGCACGGGACTATGAGATGGCGGATATGTATGATGGGTATATGGGCATGGGACTATAGGATGGAGGATATGTATGATGGGTATATGGGCACGGGACTATGGGATGGAGAATATGTATGATGGGTATATGGGCATGGGACTATGGGATGGCGAATATGTATGATGGGTATATGGGCACGGGACTATGGGATGGAGGATATGTATGATGGGTATATGGGCACGGGACTATGGGATGGTGGATATGTATGATGGGTATATGGGCACGGGACTATGGGATGGAGGATATGTATGATGGGGATATGGGCATGGGACTATGGGATGGAGGATGTGTGATGGGTATATGGGCACTTGACTATGGGATGGAGGATATGTTTGACAGGTATATGGGCACGGGACTATGGGATGGCGGATATGTATATGGGCACGGGACTATGGGATGGAGGATATGTATGACGGGTATATGGGCACGGGACTATGGGATGGAGGATGTGTGATGGGTATATGGGCATGGGACTATGGGATGGAGGATATGTATGATGGGTATATGGGCATGGAACTATGAGATGAAGGATATGTATGATGGGTATATGGGCACTCGACTATGGGATGGCGAATATGTATGATGGGTATATGGGCACGGGCCTATGGGATGGAGGATGTGTGATGGGTATGTGGGCACGGGCCTATGGGATGGAGGATATGTATGATTGGTATATGGGCACGGGCCTATGGGATGGTGGATATGTATGATGGGTATGTGGGCACGGGACTATGGGATAGAGTACAATTATAATTTGTTATAACTAACTGCAGTTAGTTACTATGCCCGGGCAGCGCTGGGCTCTTCAGCTAGTATATTCATAAATGTGGAAAAATATAGAACACAATATCCTGTTGTTTTTGTAGTCCCATGTTCTAAGCTTCACATGTAAATCTTAGTTTGTCAGGTGTACAGTGAAAATATCATATGTCCATATGAATAATTATCATTAGTGATGAGCGAGCGTGGCTGTATAGCTCGTGGCTGTTCAACAGCCGCAACACATGCAAGGATTGCCTGTCGAACAACTGCGAGACATGCAACCGCAGCGACTCGAACATAGTATTCGAGCATGACAAAGATACTTTATTAGCATCTGGGCATGCTGGGATGACACCTTATCCGAGCTCGCCTGCTCATCACTAATAATTAGTTATTAAACCTATAAAGATTGCCTCCACCTTAAAGTAGGCTAGGCCACCAAACTAATTTTATATGTTACCTGCAAATCATAAACATCGCTTGTAATCAGTCATCCAGATTAGGACGAGTACTTACTGTCGCTCTAATCAGTTATAGCTAGCTAGACTGCATGACATCTTAATGAGCTCTGAAACTAGACCAGTGATTTTAGCCAAACCCATCTCCTCCAAAAGTAAGAGAGAACCATGGGGGATCTTACCACTCAGACCAGGGTACTAGTGGACAGGGTTAGAGGTCTCAAGGCAGCTTTTCATACCCTCTTCTGCTTGGACAAGGAGCAAGAATCCCGAAACCTATATATTTGCAACTGATAGTTCTAAAATATTATTCTTATAACATCACTGTGCCAAAATGTTCCCACAATGTGCAGTGAGTCTGAATAGAACACCATACGATTTCACATAAAATGCTCAGAAGTTTCAACTTAACAAACCTTTAAGTTGCCATGTTACAATGAATGTCGGAAATCCAGGTGTCCCACTAGTGCAATAAGCGTTTGACCTGTCACCTCTTCAGGGAGATGTTGGATAACTATGTATCAATAACTATTTCTAATGAGTGTTGGAGGTATGTGTTATGAATTGATTACAGACGATGGTTGGGGTTTATAGATGATATGATATTAATAGGATTATTAATGTGTGTGCTCACACAGATCTTGTGTGCAAGTTACAGCTGGACCTACGATAACCTTCACCCTTTATGTAATACTCCAGAGAAGTTAAATTTTTTAGAAAGAGATGACATCCAGTCACCAATAGAAAACAGTTATAACATATCCACATTTATTGTGCTACATGAATTCCATAACTGAGTTCTAGGGGAACACACACATATAAAGTGAAGAGTAACCATGAGCAAATCAACTAAAAAAAGATCACCTTGAAGCTTTGATAGAATATAATGTACCTACATCCCACATTGCGTACCATCTGTTCTCAGTACATTAAATCACTGTTACTTAAGTTTGAATAACTTATTTTCTTAGTAAAAGAAATGGCGTTGTATGTTTAAGGCATCACACTAACAAAACAAATAGCTCGCTTATTTATAGCCCTGGAAACGACGTGAAATGATTAATAATAAAGTTACCGTATTTTTCGGACCATAAAATGCACTTTTTTCCCCCAAAATTTTGGGGGAAAGTGGGGGGTGCATCTTATGGTCGCAATTTACTAACCTCTGATCATGGCTGGAGGCTGGTGCGGGTGCTGCAGGGCTCTGTAGTGCGATGGCAGCAGGCTGTGCTCCGGTGCAGGGGTAGCGGCTCTCTGTGCTCCGGTGCAGGGGCGGTGGCTCCACCGGCATTTCCTCCAAGACCGGAGGCCCCTGCACATCCCTTGCTGGCCGCCGCCATGTTGTGGTGGCCTCCGGGAACATGGACGCCGGGAAGATGGCCGCCGGTCCGGGGACGGCGCATGCGCAGGTTCAGATCCCGTCCCGAGATTTCGGAGGACGAGATCTCATTGCGAGATTTGAATCTCGTCCCCTGAGATCTTGGGACGAGATCTGAACCTGCGAATGCGCAGTCCGCGGACCGGCGGCCATCTTCCCGGCGTCCATGTTCCCGGAGGCCACCGCAACATGGCGGCAGCCAGCAAGAGATGTGCGGGGGCCTCCGGGCTTGGAGGAAATGCCGGCGGAGGCGCCTCCCCTGCACCGGAGCACAGAGAACTGCCACCCTCACCCCACAGAGCCCTCCTTCCCCAGCCCAGCTGCCCCAGCCCAGCACAGCTGCTCCAGCCCCAGCCCCAGCACAGCTGCCCCAGCCCCAGCACAGCTGCCCCAGCACAGCCCAGCTGCCCCAGCCCCCGCACAGCACAGCTGTCCCAGCCCCAGCACAGCACAGCTGCCCTAGCACAGCCCAGCTGCCCAAGCCCAGCACAGCCCAGCTGCCCCAGCACAGCTGCCCCAGCCCAGCTGCCCCAGCCCAGCTGCCCCAAGCACAGCTGCCCCAGCACAGCTGCCACAGCCAAGCTGCCCCAGCACAGCCCAGCTGCCCCAGCACAGCCCAGCCCAGCTGCCCCAATACAGCCCAGTTGCGCCAGCACAACCAACCTGCCCCAGCACAGAGCCGCCACCGCACGAGCCTGGACCACTGAATGACCCCTGTGACCACTCCTCCACCTGTGCCGGATCCCTTCCCAGGTAAGCTGAATTCGGACTATAAGACGGACCCCCATTTGACACATTATTATTTTTTTCCATATTTTCCTTCTGAAAATTGGGGTGCATCTTATGGTCCGGTGCGTCTTATAGTCCAAAAAATACGGTATAATACAGTAACCAGTCAAAAGTTTAGACTGTGATATGGTTTTCCTTGTTCTCATTGGAATGTGTATATTATACATTTAGACTGAATGCATCAAAACCATGAAAGAACATATAGTGAAAGAAAGAAAAGAGAGACACCTGTGAAACCAATCAGAATATATATGAAAAATATAGGGAAAGAAACAAAGAAATGCCTGTGAAACCAATTAGAATATATGTGAAACCTCAGATTCCTCAAAATACTTCCCTTATATTTTGATGACAGCTTTACACACCTTTGGTATTCTCTCAAGCAGATCATTTAGTTTGTTACCAGAAATAACTTTCTAACAGTTTTGAATGAGTTCTCAGAGGTGATGTGCACTTGTTGACTGCTTTACCTTCACTTTGCCATGATTGTGTAGGCCCTGTCATCTGACAGCGCACTAGCCCTTTCTGATTTGATCAGATAACCCTTTCATATACTGTAGGTGATTTTTGATCCATTGACCTGTTGCAAAATAAATGGTAGTCTCACTAAGTGATACCTAGATGGGGTGTTATGTCATAATAGAATGCTGTGGCAGTCATCCAGGCTGTGTGCCTTGAATTTGGAACAAATTTCACCGCCAAGCATTCCTATACCATCACACCTCCTCCTACATGTTTTATGATGGGCACCACACACATAGAAACCATCAACTTACCTTTTCTCCATCTCATAAAGATGCCAAGTACTTGGTACCAAAAATCTAACATTTTGACCCACTGTACCACAGTCATTTCCTCTAATCTAATGTCCAGTCCTTGTATTGCTTGTCCCAAACAACAGCAGTTCTCAGTAGTGGCTTCTTTGCAGCAATTCAGCTAAAAAGGCCTGTTCTCACTTTCTCCTCTGGACATTTGATATTAAAATGTGTCTGCTGTTTGATGTCAGTGCATCATTTATGTGGGCTGTTATCAGAGGTTCTGTCAATTTGCATTTTCTGAGGTTGGTAACTCTGATGAACTTATCCTCTGCAGTAGAAGTAATTTTTGGTCTTCCTTTTTTTAGGTTGTAGTCAAGGCAGCCAATTTCATCATAGGAATTGGTAGTCTTCATGACGGCATTTAAGAATATCAGTAAGATTCTAGCAATTTTATGCATTCATTGACCTTTATGTCTTAAAGCAACAATCCGCAAATAAACTCTTGACGAGGCATATCTGTTCATTGGAAGTCATTCCGAGTGACTCATGAAGCTGCTTGAGAGAATATCAAGGACGTGTAAAGCTGTAATCAGACTAAATGGGGTTATTTGAGAAATCTATGGTTATACACACATGCTGGTTTATTTCACATTCGTATTTTTACTCCTGAATTTGATATATGTTCCTATGAGGTTTTGCTGCTTTTTCTTTGAATCTTCAATGTCTAAAATCCAATAATCCAAAAAAACTGCATGAACAGGTATGTCCAAACTTTTAGCTGGTGCTGTATGAAATAATATAAATGTTAGATTGTTTGGGTATTATCCCATTACAAGAAAACTTTCATCTGAGAGCTACTGTGGCAATCAACTGATCTTTTAGGCTTCAAGACATCTGGCCAAAATCTCGCTTTGCTGAAAGAACTACCCTATGAGCAGTTATTACCTTCAATCACTGTCTCCTTCTTCATCCCTTTCCCTCAGTACCAGACTGTCACGTCTTTAGTTCATGTAAGTGCTTCATAACAATCAAATCTATGGTTTGTGATGAACTGATCAGAGCCAATTTTTTTTAACCCATACAAAATTCAAAAGGGTTTTTCACTTCCTTGAAATTGATGACCTATTCTTATGATAGTTCATCAATATTAAATATGAGGGGATTCTACACACGGCACCTCCACCAATGAGTAGTTACTAGCTCTGCTAGGGGCCAAAAATCAATAGCGTGCAAAGTCTACAACCACAGCAACACTCATTGTTTTGTGGTCTTTTCCAGATACTGCAAATAATAGTAGCTGATCTGCAGTAGTTGGCAGCATCCACTAAACAGTGTAACCGAGCTGCGATGTTCTGCTATGTAAAGGGCTTTCATCTAGCTGTTGCCAGAGCTGGTAACTGATTGGTGGGGGTGCTGAGTTTTGGACCACCATAGTTCTTGTATTGATGAGCTATCCTAAGAATTGATCCTCAGTATTATAGGAATGAAAAACCTCATTGGAGGTCACTAAACTAATAGTGTGTAACCTTCTTTAGGCTGTGCTCAACATCTGCGGTGTGAATAGAGTTTTCAAAACTGTATCCATATACAATAGAAAAAACCCACGCAAATTTTCTAATCTACAGCAGGCTCATTCTTGCGAGATTGCTAACTGCAAATTTCACCCTATGCAACTCTTTCTAATACAGTAGAGTGAGATCGGGGACCGAATGATATAATCTCCATGTCACACATTTTGTTGTGGATTTCTTTTGGATTTGCAGCCAAATTTGCAGCGGAAATTTTCCGCCATGTGTGAACGTAGCCAAAAAATTGATTTATTTGGTGAGATTTTCCTGCTTTAGACTGCCATAAATGATCTGTAAGTATTATGAATGCTGATCTCTGACCAATATATACATGAATTATCTATACGTTCTTTCAATTAAAGCTGGAATTTCTTCCTAGCTATTCTTACTGATTGCTATTTATTTTCATTTGTACGCAATATTAAAAAAATGTCATTTACAATCAAGCTGGCTGTTATGTGTTACATCTGCATGTGGATCTGTGTTTACTTTTGCCCCTCCTTTGGTTTTATGTTAATGAATTGTACATGGCAGGGTGGGGGGACGAGGCTCGCTGGAATGATAGACGTGATATCTTTGTTATATGCTGGCAAGACTCAGGAACGCTGTTCTGTTAATGGCAGTGGTGTCATGTGCTGCGGTAATTGTATGTTTTCTCATTTGTGGCATTATTATTTCAGGATATGAATATTTTACAGACCAGTGATGGGTGCATCATAGCTTCAGTACGCAAGAACAGCAGACTTTGTGTAAATGAATAGCTGTGTAAAATGAAGACAAACAAAGATAATCGGTATGACAGCCCAGGGACTGATTTAGTTGGGGCTGCGCTTTTGAAATGCGAAGCTGGAGTAGTTTGCTTGGAGAATTTAATCAGCCACACCGCATTTCTGCCATTATTCCCTTTGAGATTCTAATAATTTAATGTCTTATTGATTCATCGTTCTTAGCTTATTGTATAACTCAATTTAAAATCCTGCACTGTGGCAATTTTATCTTCTGGCCCCATTACAGGAGGAATTCATTTTGGTTTTGAGGTTGAATTCTACAATCGAATGACACAAATGCAGAGAAGATGCAGGAGAGGATAGAAGGCTGTAGAGACGCATTTACAGTCTAGGCTTTTTTTTAAGTAGATAAATGGTGACATTGAAGCAGGCAGAAATGAAATGCTATCAGAAGCGATGTAGCCTTTATTTTTAATAGCGCTTTCCTTACTTCCATTAGTATTTTTCCTCCTCAGCTTCATTTGTCACAGATCATTTTTCAGGATAATAGTATCGTAGTGTTAGAACGGGATGGAAGATATGGATAGCCTTGGAGAATTCATTTTAATGTTTCGTCATCGCCAGATAGAAGGAAAGCAGGTGCAGCATGGGAATGCCAGCGATTGTCTGGCAAGGAGCGTGTTCCTCTTCAATGAGTGAAGATGTGCTTGAGAGGCAGAAGTGGTCTTCTTCTTCTTCTTCACTGTTTGCTGATTTTAGCTTTTCTGAAAATAAAATAGTTGGGTCTCATTCTTGCAAGTTAGCACTTTCATTTATTAGGAACCTGGACTTTCATACAACATTTGCCACACATCCAAAAATACATCTCTTTGTGTGTTAAATGTGTCACTTCTAATATTTTACTATGGTCGTATCACATTTTACAACGTCTCATTGCGAGCAACATTTCTGAAATTTATTGTAAACCTTCGTCACTGGCTCGGGGAAAGGTCTCGGCAGACGGGTGCTTTAGCATCCAATTATTGCTTTCAAATTGAACTCGAGTAATAACATTGTTGCCAACACATTGCACTCTTCATAAGGAGGCATTTACATAGAAATACATAGTATTCTTCTGCTATCCATACAATATGTAATTCACTTGGAAGATTGCAATATAACATCCTCAAGGAGATATTTCACTAACCTCTTCACTGGAGTTATTATTTCAACCTCTTATAAACTCCAAATGCATTTTCTCTTTCTACTATTAATCTCCTAGAAATAAACTGCATTTCTACCTAGATAAGAGGCTGGAAGTGAATGGTATTGCTGACTGGCTATTAGTGTGAATGAACAGTGTATTAACAAAGAGGCGCATTGTGGATAGAGCTGACATACAGTATGTGGTAAGCGCTAGCAATGCTGAATATGTGTGTCTGGTACATTATTTTGATAAAATACACCTACAGACTCTTACCACTATTATCATATTGCTTGTTCACATTTACAGTTTGTTCTGTCATAGACCAACCCAGGTAGGGATTTCAGCTATTGAATGCCTGACATTTCTTTTGTGGACATTGGATATGTGAGGATAATTTCATGTATTCAGTTATTTATTTAAATTGGTCTTCTCACCCCAAATGTTCCTGATATTACACAACATGCAACTAAAGGGGGTTTTACACATAGCGATATCGCTAGCGATATCGCTATAACATCACCGATTTTGTGACGTTATAGCGATATTGCTAGCGATATCGCTATGTGTGATACTTACCTCCGACAGCTCCCTCGCTGTCCATCGCTGATCGCGCGAGAATGTCCGGCTCCATTTCTGTTGGGGCTTCCTGCTGTGACGACGAGCGACGCGTGGAGGCGGGCGGGAGGACATCAGGATCGCTGTGTGTGAAAGGTGAGTATCGTGCGCTGCGTCGCTGCTGCATCGCTGTGAGATCTGCCTGTGTGACAGCTCACTAGCGATCATTTAGCGATGCACCAGCGATCCTGACCGGGTCGGATCGCTGGTTGGATCGCTGGTGCATCGCTAAATGTAAAGGGGCCTTTATTTTTAGTAATTCCTAAGGGGAAGTAAATAAATGGCTCAATGCAAATCCTACACAATGCCATCAAAACGCACAAGTATGCTAAGACAGATCAATAGATATATATCAAATATCCTACAGTTTTAAAGCATATCTGCCCCTTCATGTAAACCTAGAGTAAAAGCTTGTGCTTGCTACACCCAACATTTCCCACAAAAAGTGTAACTTGATTCATGTTGCCCATACCACGAGCAGCATGAATCTGGCTGTACGATTGAAGCCAGGTATGTTTCTCTCTGAAACATTCCGGCGTTTGAGAAAAATATAGTTAGAGGATCCTGCCAGGGATCTAGAGACAAGACTAATCTTGCTCCATTCCAGCAGGCTGTTCAAAGGTGATTGACTGGTCTCTCCCTATGTACTCACAAAGAAAAGATCTGTCAATCACTACTTGCAGCACTGAGAAGAGATGGACAAACTAGTCTGGTCTTCGGCTATGAAGGCTACAACTATATTTTCTCTGAAACACTCTGAAAAATATACCTGACGACAATCGTGCATCCTGGAGTTAATTCATGCAGCCAGGGATTTGGGGAGCATGTATCAGATGATAAGTTTGCTTTAAATATAATGCACTATAGGAACAGAAAAGCGCAAATAGGGTCTTATCCGATGATAATATTAAGAAATATAAGAAATCCACTCACCTGCTATAGGAGAGATTACGCATATAAAATTGGTAGTCAGCTGCTGCACGTCCAATGGTCAAACAAGTGACCGCTGATATATCAAATCTCATGGAACTTATTTTTGGACTTCCATGCGCTGCTTGACATAATACACGATTTCAATTGTAATAGAAGATTAATAATTTATTCCCAATGCGTTTCGAAGTAAGAATTACTTCTTCCTCAGGGGATGACAGACATAAAAGAAATATCGTTGTTTCCACATTAAATACACTCCAAATTTGAAAATTGGCGCCGACAGTCACATGCTCTTTTACAAACTGTCAAAGTTCATACTATGACGAAATGGATCAAACAGTTAGAATAAGACAATCATTAATCTCTACTTTTACCATTCCTCTTTGCTTTTTTTCAGTGTGTTCGCATTTTCTTTGATGTATTTTTGTTTTTGTTTTTCTTTCTTTTTTTCTTTTCTTTTCTTTTATTCTTTATCTGTAATATAATAAAGGAATTTTATTATGTAGAGATTAATGATTGTATTATTCTAACTGTTTGATCCATTTCGTCATAGTATGAACTTTGACATTTTGTAATAGAGCATGTGACTGTTGGCACCAATTTTCAAATTTGGAGTGTATTTAATGTGGAAACAAAGCTATTTCTTTTATGTCAGTCATCCCCTGAAGAAGAAGTAGTTCTTACTTCGAAACGCGTTGGGAATAAATTATTAATCTTCTATTATAACTGCAGTCGTGTATTATGTCAAGCAGCGCATGGAAGTCCAAAAATAAGTTCCATAAGATTTGAGGTTCACTTTAAACACAGAGAGAAAGACCTATGATTTGTCTTGTATCTGTTGCAGATGGATGTCTTAAAATGGATGGCACTTTTGACTGATTTTCCAGGGTTAAGTAACTTGCAGATTGTATATCCAATCATTTATATAGTCACTGATACTCGTATCTCCCATTATATCTTACCAAATTAGAAGATAGACCATAAGATCCCATAAAATATCTCAATTTTAATCTGATAGCCTTTGAAAAACAAGAATAAACTTTTTTTTTGTAGATTAATTTTCAAGTAAAATGTTTTCTACAGAAATGTATAGAAAGAGTACAGATAAGTATAATACGCCAAGGACAATATAAGTACAGCAGACATGTTTCCTGTACTAGCCGGCATAGCCACCAGTTTGGTTTCATCTTAAACTTTTGATTTTTAATAAGTAGAACAAAATTTAATGTTTTAATGTGTAGCCTAATTCAGATGTGTTGTTGAAAAACTAATGTCTTCCAGCAAGACTTTTGGAAACCAAAGTTTCATTTGCTTATGGCTGTCTGGTTGTATAATCATAGTGATTATATTGATTGATGACAGTGCTTATAGTAATACAAACCTCTGTCTAATTGAATGTTTGTTGATTGCACGGTTGTAGAGGAATATTTCTTATATGTCATGTACATATTGAAGTGGCTAATCATTATAGTGCAGATAATGCAGCTATTTCATCTAACTGTAAATTGCATACATTATCGTTATTCTGAAGTGTAGCTAATACGGCCACTCTGGACCAATCCCAAGGATCAGTAGTTTATAGCATGGGATACTATAAAACTTAACGTTTAATAAAAGGATAAAACATCAAACACCAATAAACCATATGCATGACATAGATATGCAAAAAAGGCGCTTGAAAGGAGAACAGTGCAATTAATAAAAAATGCGGGATCTCACCCGTTTTTCTGGAGATCACACTCAAAAGGTGGCACATGGTGTCCTATGCTATAAGATACATTAGCTTTATTCTTTAAATATTTGTTGTATAAGCTTCAGAACATGTGCACCTCATATTAATCCTTACATGATAACTCAGGTCACCTTTTCAGCTCCCGAGTGAGGCCTATGAGGAGATGGCAAAGCATGAAGCGCTGTAAAAAATGGCTGCCAAATAACTGCTTCATTGGTAAATAATAAGAGTCAACTGAGTTTCCAAACCATCACTCCCAAAGACTGAGACATCAAACTACCAGTATACAGGAACTGATAAGAGTGATCTGTGTTGGCATAACTTTAAGGAGTTCTAAAATGAAACTATGAGTAAAAGAGTTCTAAATTGGCATCTTGCACAGTGACTCAGCAATGGCCTTATTACATTATGGATCTGAGAAATATTTTTACTTCAGGGGAACCCTTACTACCACTATTACTTTTGCAAAGCTAGTGTAGGGGCAAGCAAAGCAGTTTACATTTTTTGCCGAGTATCTTTGAGCATTCGAAATCAGTTTGCCAGTCTTACAATGAAGTTGGAAGGTTCTGCTGTTGCTGTCTTGTGGGATATCCTGAAGGGGTGTCAAGGAACATCAGTTAGGAAATACTATCTTAGGCAGCAAGTAACCCACATATTGCTTTTGCACAGACATCCCTTGCTTATACACCATGAGTTTAAAGAAGAAGTCTGTAATTTCAGAGTAGTTCCCTCTTAGTTGAGTAATAACTATGTTTTATAGATATTAGAGATGATTGAATCGCTTCCCGTATCCCCAGGTCAGTGCTCTCTGGTTGTAGACAGGAGCTGCACAAATTTTCTGACCTTCTGGGATCAGCAATCCCCTGCTTGTGTTATGATTTGCTGCGCTGGTGCGTCATCACCTGTGTGCATAAATGACGTCCCATCAGGCCAGCGAAGCAAGCACAACATTGAGAAACCCGGAAGATCAGGAAATTCAGGCAGCTCCTGTCTACTGTCAGAAACCACAGACCTGGAGCATGGACCTGCGTGCTCAAAGTGATCCGCTCATCTCTGATGTACATATACACTCACTGGCCACTTTATTAGGTACACCATGCTAGTAAGGGGTTGGACCCCCTTTTGCCTTCAGAACTGCCTCAATTCTTCGTGGCAGAGATTCAACAAGGTGCTGGAAGCATTCCTCAGAGATTTTGGACCATATTGACATGATGGCATCACACAGTTGGCGCAGATTTGTCGGCTGCACATCCCTGATGCGAATCTCCCGTTCCACCACATCCCAAAGATGCTCTATTGGATTGAGATCTGGTGACTGAGGAGGCCATTTGAGTACAGTAAACTCATTGTCATGTTCAAGAAACCAATCTGAGATGATTCGAGCTTTATGACATGGCGCATTATCCTGCTGAAAGTAGCCATCAGATGTTGGGTTCATTGTGGTCATAAAGGGATGGACATGGTCAGCAACAATACTCAGGTAGGCTGTGGCGTTGCAACGATGCTCAATTGGTACCAAGGGGCCCAAAGAGTGCCCAGAAAAAATTCCCCACACCATGACACCACCACCACCAGCCTGAACCGTTGATACAAGGCAGGATGGATCCATGCTTTCATGTTGTTTACGCCAAATTCTGACCCTACCATCCGAATGTCGCAGCAGAAATCGAGACTCATCAGACCAGGCAACGTTTTTCCAATCTTCTACTGTCCAATTTCGATGAGCTTGTGCAAATTGTAGCCTCAGTTTCCTGTTCTTAGCTGAGAGGAGTGGTACCCAGTGTGGTCTTCTGCTGCTGTAGCCCATCTGCCTCAAAGTTCGACGCACTGTGCGTTCAGAGATGCTCTTCTGCCTACCTTGGTTGTAACGGGTGGCAATTTGAGTCACTGTTGCCTTTCTATCAGCTCGAACCAGTCTGCCCATTCTCCTCTGACCTCTGGCATCAACATGGCATTTCCGGCCACAGAACTGCTGCTCACTGGATTTTTTTTCTTTTTCGGACCATTCTCTGTAAACCCTAGAGATGGTTGTGCGTGAAAATCCCAGTAGATCAGCAGTTTCTGAAATTCTCAGACCAGCCCTTCTGGCACCAACAATCATGCCACGTTCAAAGGCACTCAAATCACCTTTCTTCCCCATACTGATGCTCGGTTTGAACTGCAGGAGATTGTCTTGACCATGTCTACATGCCTAAATGCACTGAGTTGCCGCCATGTGATTGGCTGATTAGAAATTAAGTCTTAACACACAGTTGGACAGGTGTACCTAATAAAGTGGCCAGTGAGTGTATATATGTCATTAAGTACTCATCAGCAATCCCATATTGCTTGCCTCCACATTTCTCCAGTCCAGTATGTTTTAGTGAAGGGTAAGGGTCCATTGTTGCTTAGTCAGAAAACTGGTCTAAGCACAATGCAGATAAATTCCATGCGCCTAGGAAAGACGTTGTGCTTTTGCGCCAATAGTCTGAAGACGACTGATCTGCAACAATTTTTAGTAAAACATTTCAGTTATGAGAGAAACAATGCAGATGGTATTTATATCATTCATTACTTGTGAAGAGAGTATTCTGCTTAGGAACCCCCGCTGTATAAAATGTGCAAACAATGTCACTTCTGTGCCTTCACAATGACTCGATCTGTAATGTTTGCAGAATAGCTGTTTAGTACATTGTTGCAAGGTTGAGTGGGTTAATTAAATGGAACACAGTGGGCAGAAAACATCACGTTTCATCTACAATACCTACTCACTCAAGTATTTGTCTTCAACTCTTATGATAATGGAAGTTTATTATACAAGTTGGAGGAAAATGCAGTTCAAGCAGATGAGGAGCAACCATTGCTTTCATGCACCAGCACAATGTCTTTTATACGGATCAAGAACATTTAAGTACTAGAAATCCTTGCTAGCAGATTTCTCAGCATTTCCCCTGAGACTTAGACTAGCTATTTAATTTATTACAGTATTCTGCGGTGGACCACAAACCTAAGTGGATCCCCCTAGATTGTTAAATAGAAACCAGTGTGAAAAGTGGCAACGTTCTACTCTCATATTTGGTCATATTGAACAGTCACATGAGAAATAAGCAATACTGCTTATTGACAGACCATACGTACATTCCAAAGTGTCTTCATTCTCCATCTTTGTGCAGACTATCACCTAGTAGTAGTAACCCTGATTAATTGCATCAAAAGCAAAATCCACATGATAAAACAGAAGGGTATGTTCACACATCATCTTTTTCTAGTGGATTCTACCTGGAAGCCACCTGAAAAAGTGCTAAAAAACCCCCAAAAATAATGCAATGTCAAAATGACTTAAGGGCCCTTTACACATAGCGATATTGCTAGCGATATCTCTAAAGCGTCACCGATTTTGTGACGCAGCAGCGATATCACCAGCGATATTGCTACATGTGATACTCACCTCCGACTGGCTCCCCCGCTGGCTATCGCTGATCGCGCAAGATCGGCCTGGTCCATTTCTCATCGCCGGCTTCCTACTGGCGCCGATGAGCGAGCAATGGACGCAGGCGGAAGACGGTCACCCTCGCCGCGTCTGACAGGTGAGTTCGACCGCCGACCGCTGCTGCATCACTAGTGAGATCTGCCTATTTGGCAGCTCACTAGTGACCATTTAGCGATGCACCAGCGATCCTGACTGGGTCATATCCTGGTCGAGATCGCTGGTGCATTGCTAAATATAACGGGGCATTTACTGTCCATATGTTCCCACAATTGTTACATCTTCTAACCATTTCAGGTTTCAAAAACTGTGACGTGGCTAATAGAAGTAGCCAACCGATTCTCCAGGCGGCTTTCAAAAAGATGTCAGAAGTATCAGGGAAAGTACTGCCGTCATTTTCGTGGAGTATCTTCTGTATTAATAAAGATGTGGATATGCCAGCAGCTAATAGACGCTGTGTGCTTACCCTTGCTTGCGTAATGGTATATTGTTGTCTGTGAGCTATTGACTTATGTCGCCTCTACTATACATTGATGGAATTTTTTATGTTTCAAAATCAAGCACAATGGACTCAGTGTATTAAACCTGACACATGGTTTCTTGTAGTTTCTGACTTCTCTTGCTCCAAAATCATCTGAATCCGGATTCTGAAGAGATAATTTGTTCAGAATGGTAGAATCTGGTTCTACTTGCTGATCTATGTATAAAATAATAATAGTTCCAACAACAAAACCAGTCTGTGCCATTTTGAACAAATTACCTCTTTCAGCATATTAATTCTGTTGATTATTATTATTATTATTATTTAAATATCATCCCGATTCACTCTACAAATACACAGCAGATGAATTATGAGTGAAATATAATGTAAACCGACATGAAAAGTAACGTCTCGCTCTGTCGACAGGTATATATAAAATACAAATTTCTTATTTGAAGTGTGATAAGGCATCAGAAATGTTCTTTGAAAACTCTGGCAGGTTATGTCATGATAATGATTATGCGCACATCCTTTCAGTATAGAAAATAACAGATAAACTATTTGATGAATTAATATCTAAAGAATTTGTGTAGTCACAGACTGTCCCTAAAATCTTGGATTTGCCTGGATTCCTCTTGATGGGTGTGATGTGTTCAAATTGTTATATTTAATAAAGTTTCAGATTAATATCATATTCACTTGAGTTCTGACTTGCATTACAGTGGGGCTTTTGCATTCCTTATCTATTTAGCTGCCAGAATCGCTTTTCCTTCACCCGTAATGCGTGCCCCCTAGTCTTTAGTATGGTCTTTGGAAGGAATAAGTCATGTGCCAGTCCTCTGTACTGACCACACATATACAAATAAATGAGATCTCCTCTGAGGCGTCTTTTTTCTAAGCTAAACAAGCCCAACTTTTCCAACCTCAATAAAGAACCAAATGAAGTGCTAAATACCCCTAAAAATTAACTTTTATTAATATATTAAAAGTATTCACAATACTAAAAAAGGTGCTGTGAGCAAACAAGGGCCAATAAACACACAAAAACACAATATAACCAATCAGAGGTTTTATAACCAAATGTAGAGAAAAGTGGGAGGACTACTCTCTCCCTAAAAGCCCTGAGAGCCGCCCTACCTTCTAGCGGAGGTTGTCACCCTAGTTGTTGATGCAATGGTACCCCCTGCTCAACGTTGGTAGCCCTGTAGACCCTATAACACCCTAAACATACCAAAAATAGAAAAACACAGCAAAAACACACACATAGAAAAACCATATAAATACCCCTAAACTCAGCAATAGGACTACTCCATCCTAGGGGCATTACTCTTCATTTATCAACTGACACTTTATTCTCAATCCCATCTACAAGATCATTAAAAAAGAAATGAAAAAGTATCAGTCCTAGTACAGATCCCTGCGGTACTCCACCTCTGGCTATATCCCTAATTCCTTACCCATCTGCATATACAGTAGTTTCCCCCAGTCCTTGCTTTTGTAGTTTCAGTATAAGACTGTTATGTGGAACAGTATCAAATGTAAAATCCAGATAAATCCCATCAGCCGCATTACCAACATCCAGATTACTTACCTCCTCATAGAAACCCAACATGTTGGTTAGCCATGACTTATTCTTCATGAATCCATGCTGGTTGTCAGTTATTATATTATTCTCTGCTATGTATTTCTGCAAGCCATCTTTTATAATGCCCTCAAAAACTTTGCACACTACTGATGTCAGACTTACTGGATGGTTGTTGCCTGGATCCACCTTCTTACCTTTCTTAAATAGCGGCATCATGTCAGCCATCCTCCAATCCTGTGGCACCGCCCCTGTTACAAGAGACTTTAAGAATATGAGATACAGAGGTCTGTCAATTACTGAGCTCAATTTCCAGAGTATCCATGGATGAATGCCATCTGGGCCGATGGACTTGTCAATTTTTAATTTGCTCAGATGCAAGCGTACTATTTTTTGTGTTAAACCAGTTATATCAGGTGGGGAGCTTTGATTTTCACCTTGTTGAAGGATAACTAGAACAAACAGGTCATTGGTGAACATGGATAAAAAGTGCTTGTTTAATATCTCAGCCTTTTCCTTGTCCTCTATAATATTCTTGTTATTATAATTTTCTTGTTATAGGCCAATACCATCTGTTTTGTTTTTCTTTTTGGCATTGATGTATTTATAAAAATTTGGGGGATTTATTTCAATTTTGCTGGCGATTTGTTTCTCTGTAGATAACTTTGCTAGCTTGATTTCCCTTTTTCATCTCTTATTTATATGTTATACTTCTGAAATGCTATGTCTGTTTTCTCAATCTTCAGGATTTTGAATGCCCTTTGTTTTTGTCTTATTACACTTTATACTGCCTTATTTCTCCATAATGGTTTCTTTTTAATCCTTGATGTTTTATTACCACAAGGTATAAGTTTTCTACATGATTGTAGTAGTATATCCTTAAACATGCCCCATTTATATTCGGAATCCCCAGTTACCATGATTTTGTCCCAGTCTACTTGAATAAGCTCTTCCCTTAATTTGTGGAAAGCAGCCATCCTTATGTTCCAGAATTTTGCTTTTCCCCTTTTGAATGTTTGATTGAATATTACCTTGAAACTTACCATATTATGGTCACGGTTACAGTACGTGATCTATGTACTTGTTCTGGCAAATGGTGAGTTATAAATGGCATTTGAAAATGACTTGTGGGGGATGTAGAATTGTCAGTTTAATGTGGAAGTTGCGGAGGTAAATGTGTTATTTTACTCTTGTGCTTACACACAATAATAGCAATGTAAGTATTATAAAAATATCTAAAAAAGGATTATTGTTGATTAGGTTGTGCCAAACAGCAAGCTATGCATCTAACTACATTGAGAAACTTTACTCTGCTACATCTGTCACTTGAATATATTCACTTTTTTACTCCTATTATCTGCATTCTTACATTATTTGAGCTGTGTTAGTCCAGGATGTTTACCGTTATCTCATGGAACAACAGCATTCTTTAAAAATAGTAGTGGTTAAATGTTGCAGATATCCTGCTCATTACCCAGAGCTGATGGAGCTCAACATTTCTCACTCCAAACAATGCAAAGCAACCCATTAGCTGCCTCTCTGGACCAAGAAAACCATATTGTAGCAATTACAGTTTCAATTGCAGCTAAGACAGTTTTCTAATATATGGGCTGTGAGCGATATTCATGTGTGCATGTGCGTCAGAAAATTACTAAATACAGCTGGAAATGTGGTATGTCTTATACATACTGTATGTGTTTTGTATCCAATATATGGAGTATTGTTATTATTTATATTTAGAGCACCATTGATTCCATCATTCTGTCCATTTGAAGGGGCTACATACAGAATACAAAATAAAATACAGTCATGAAACTAACAATGACAGACTGGTACAGAAAGGAGAGGGTCCTGCCCTTGCGGACTTACAGTTTACAGGATTATGGGGAAGGAGACAGTAGATTAGACGGTCAGAAGTTCCGGTGGTGGTGATGGGGAGTTATTGCAGGTGGTAAGCTTTCTTGAAGAGATGCGTTTTCAAGTTCCATCTGAAAGTTTGACGGATAATAGGACATGTTGGGGCACACAATTCCAGATGATGGGTGGACACTCGGGAGAAGTTTTGAAGATGATTGGTGGAGAAACGTATAAATGTGGAGAACAGAAGGAGGTCTTGAGAGGACCGGAGATTACGTGTTTAAGATATTGGGAAATTAGTTAAGAGATACATACGGTAGTGACAGATTATGGACAGCTTTGTAAGTCAATGTTAGCAGTTGGAACTGGATATGTTGTGGAATTGGGAGCCAATGAAGGGATTTGCAGAGGGAAGAATACATATGTATTATAGGAAATATATATATGTAAAATAGTTATTCATACTAATACATTGAATTTAGCTTGGTTGGAATATTATATTTCAGATAAGTGTAAGAGTAGATACATCTTTCGGTATAATGGGTGATTTTGTGTTCTTTACATTTTTGTAAGCGCTATCGAAATCCTTCACCTGCATCCGTCATTCCAGAGGCAAGTCATGGGCACTGTTTGCACATATTTGCATCTTCTGTAACACTAACAATGACATAAGGAACACTAGAACACCAGAAAAATACAAATGGGAGGGGTTGACGAAGAATTGATCGCAAAAAGCCAGGACACTTCCATGGTTTGGCACACCCAGCAGACACTTGCCAGCATGGATCAAGCTGGAATTTGAGATCATTTATATAGCTATGCTTCCACCATGCATGCTACTATAGGTATGGATATGTGACCTACATACTATTCCTAGTTGTTTACTGGTGTGAAGGGTAATGACACATGAACTCATTTTAGGTACAGTTTCTAAATATTACCTGCTAGTTCAGTAAGTAAATATTTTCCTTGCAGAATCCTTCGTAGCATAGCTGTCTCTACAGTGAATCCTCACATTTTAGACACAGTCTCCACAGACTGACTGGTCCTAAGCGAGTGACCTTTAATCACAAGGGTAGACTCAAGATAACAAGTGACAGTTACTTCACCATAGTTTTATTTCAGTGTTTAAGCAGGTTGCGGTTTCTGGATTAACATTTGGTCTTTAGTTTGAAACCTAATCTAAGACGGCGCACTTACAGTCACTATTTATAGCTTAGTCACATGTACCTTTATGTTTTATCATGGATGAGCATGACTTTTTTATGTTTAAGTGGAAAGAGGGGTTTCTAATTCTGTACAATGATTTTAAATGTATTGTCCCACATTTACAACTTCCACATTAGCGACATGATAGGTGAGAATGTCCATCAGCTAAACGTTCATTACACAAGCAAATAATTGTGAACGATGCAATTGCAAATCATGGCCAGGAAACAATGTCAGACAAGTGATTATACAGGATGAGATGAGTGAATAAGGATGTCGAAATAGCGATTGTTACACCGAACATCGAGCACTGTGATCACACACAGGTAATCTGAAGTGTGGGAGGGTCAACCTTCACATGCCCAAATTGATACTATCTATTTCTAATACATTAATTCATAAAGGTATTGTGCAAACATTTCCGATGATAGTGTATGAAAAAATTGTAATCTAATTAACGAAGCAAATACTGTTTTTTATAATCATGAATATGTACTGGTTCCATGTGTTATGGATTTATTGCAGTGGCATACAACCAGCCCTATTTACGACTTCAATTCCTACTCCTCCATATTGCCAGTCAAATCGTTGAAAGAGCGAACAATCTCCATTTACATTTACATTTTCGATAGTTGGACGAGAATTATTTTGCTTGCATTGATTCAAGCGTTTTTCGGCACATGGTTCAGTGGCTCAGCCCAGTCACATTACACAATTATCGTGAATGGTGGGCCGTTACTTTTAGAATCTGACGGCATATTGGCAGGTATGAATGCAGTTTAAGGATCGCACCGCTGGCCCCCATGTGAATAGGAAGCAACGGTCTTACATTTGCGCTGTGGCTCCATTCATTGTCTATAGGCTATCAGTGTCAGGTATGATAGGGATCTTCTGTATTAGGGCTCGCTCACACAAGAATGTCCGAGTGTTATGTGATGTTTTTTCAGGTAGCACTCAGCCCAGTGTTATTTAATGTGGCAGAGCAGATCTACGAATATTTTCTCATGATAATTCAGCATGAGAAAAGAATTGTAGCGTGCTGTGGGTGCATCTGATAATCAGATTGCACACACCCTTACAAGTCTGTAGGTGATTGTGAAAAATAGGACTACACTTAGATGTTATCCAACTGCAGCCTGATGACCCCGGCACATAGTCATTGGAGAAGACGACACAGGAATTAGGTTCTCAAACTTCTCACCTATGCTGCGATTCCCTCATGCGAGAGAATTGGATCACAGTAAGGTGACATTGGGATTGCAGTAAGGTGACATTGGGATCACAGTAAGGCGACATTGGGATCACAGTGAGGTGACACTCGGCTCAAGCTTTGACAGAATATGATCCGAGTGTCATTTGCATAATCGTCCCAATTCTCTCACATGACAGAATCGACAGCCATGTGACCCTGGCCTTATAATTTGTGCAGGTTCCCGTCGCCCATCACAAACAGATGGCATACTGATAGCATATGACATAGACAGGCATCATTCTTTGGGCCACTTTCAGTCTGTATTTGCATTTAACATTCACAACTGGATATATTTACGTATTCCAGTTTTATATTGTTGTTTTTTGTTCAATTAAACTTTGTCATTAATAAAGCGAATTCTAACACTTGTTAAATCTTCAGCGCCCCAGAGACCCGCTCCCTTCCCATCCTTTATTACAGAACACTAAACTTGCTGAACCAGTTACAGTGTTTTCTTTTTAACATGAAATATTAATGAAAGCTGTTGAGTTCATTCGGAGGCGTACACACGTCTGACTATTTGTTCATCATATTCAGTCAACAGCTGCATAATACTTTGCAGAAAAGCATGAAGCACAGCAGAGTCTTTGAATATTAGATTGGCATTAGACTGGAGATCAGCAGGTCTATGATGCCGAGGCTCCTTATCCGGCACGCGGAGCTTTGCTAAGATGGTGCAATATTAAGAAAATGATTAGAATTACTGCACTTTCTGATGCCTTTCAATGATTAAATATTCTAAGTGAAGAACACTGTAAAGTCAATGTTACATGGCTAAACAGAATAAAGTACTTATACATTTTTGTTTCATTGTGAAATATCCTAGAAAATATGTGTAGCTCTTCTCAAGTATGTCAGAAAAGTGCTGGGTACATAGTGACAGTATTATAAGGTGTATATGAGATGAGAAGATTCCAGGACCCCATTAAGTCACGATATACTGACTGGCCAGCCGTCACAGGGCAAAGAGTTTCGCAATAAATTGTCTTAGAAAATATCTTGAATTTTACTCAGCAGCAACCATATCTATGCCTGACCTGTGCTGTAAGTGCAGATCTAAGTGCCCTAGGCAGTGGGGCTTATGTTGCACTAGCATAACCATCCATTATTATATAGAGAGAGTTAAAGGGACGCTGTCATCATAAAGTGACCCATTGTGTAAATCAGTTATACATGTATTTTTTCAAAAAATGTTGCCACACTTTTATTTCTTTCATATCATGATATGTATTAAAAAATGACAAACAATAATAATAATCTTGCGATTTTCACACTGGCCACTGGGGCTTTTTAAGATTTTAGACTTCTACTTCCTGTCTTTTTAGGAAGAGTTTCTAGCAAGGCAACTTGTTATCAGAGGCAGGATTCCAATCACAGGTAACACCTCTATTTACAACTGACACAACAGACACAGTAGGTGATGTCACAGATGACCCTGCCCCCAACAATAATCAGGCTCATTAGATACTTTAATAGAAAAGATAGGTTCAGGGACTGATCATTGTGGCTATGTACATTTGTTGTTCCTGAAACAAGAGGAAGTTAAAGTCTAAGAAAGCCCCAGTGGCAAGTGTGAATGTTCCAAAATAACTAATTTATTTTTTTAATAAAGATTGTGATATAAAAAAGCCAACATATTTTCAAGAAATATATGAAATACAAAAACCTGATGCAAACAATATCATTTTTTGATGATAGGTTCCCTTTGAATATTATAGTAACAATTAGACCCATGAGAAGTGGTCTGGGCAGCTGAGTCATATTCAGCTTTCTCAAAGACTGTAAAAAAAACCTGTAAAGGTCTTTAGTTGTCCTCTTTAGCTCTATGCAGAACTAAAGATGAAATGACAATTTTAGGCTGTATAGCACTGCCCTCTTAAAGGGATGTGAAAGGAATGAGGAAGAGCAGTAAATACTAGAAATGTAATGACATGAACCAAAAACAACACCTCATTTGCGTTTTTGCAGTTATATTTTTGGAGCAAAATTGATACAATGTATCATGTATAGTGCAAGGTTAAAGGGGTAGTGCAAAAGTAAATTCCAGTATTATACCAATGTACAAGTTTCTATTTATCCTTCAATATAAAAATACATTTCCATTTCATCACTCTTATCAGTTATTATCCACAATGTTCCTCTCACAATCTACTTTCCATGTCTCCTTGTATACTAATATCGATTTCACTGATGCTTGTCATTATAAGCTTGAAGCATCAGTCGCTTGAATGTAAGGTGCAGTTCCCTGTAGTGGCCACTAAACAATGTATGGAGTTGTGCAGTTTTGGCTTTGTGCATTTATTCTTATTTATTTATTTTACTCAATTATATAGTGCCATTAATTCTACAGCGCTATACATACATTATTGTGATCCACATTGAGGCTCACAATCTAGAATCCCTATCAGTATGTCTTTGCAGTGTTGGAGGAAACCGGAGAACCCGGAGGAAACCCACTCAAACAAGGGGAAAACTTACAAACGCCTGGCAGATGTTGTCCTTGGTGGTATTTGAACCCAGGACCCCAGCTCTGCTAGTCTGCAGTGCTAACCAGTGAGCCACTGTGCTTCCCGTCGCTTCCATCCGGCAACTGCCGGGGTAAATAACAGTTGATGACTTGGGAGCAGGATGTCACCCTTCACCGGCCTGATATTGATGACATATGCTAGAGATAGTTCATCAGCATGTTAGTCCTAAAATACTCTGCATTGTGTCTATGGCCCCTTCAAGCAGTTAGAAAACAGGAAAGCTCCCGGAAGTCTTCTTGTATCACTATTGAAGACAAATCCATCCACACACACATTATCTGCAAATATATTGGGATCATTCTACCTTTCATTCTGCACTTGGTCCTAATTCTCTTGCAGATCTTAATTTCACTTCAATATTGATTCATTTTAGGAAATAATTAGGAGACACTTATATGAAACATTTCTTTTTATTATCATAAAATAGACCATAACTTTCAAACCTCTGAAAAATTGGGTGCCGGATGTTGCTTATGTTTATTTGTATACAGGCAGGTCCAGACATTACATGTACAACATTTATACTTGTCCAGTTTAATTGGTTTTACGGCATTAGTTGAAGAGAAGCGTCAATGGTAACCCTTACATTTCCCAGGAAAGGTACAAAAATTGAACAGTGTTCAGTAAAAGATCCCCTAATGTCTACAGGCAATAACTTATATTATAACCCATTTTATTAATTGATTTTAAGAAGAAATCAATTGAACCAGTCTTAGGGTGCCTAGGGCAATTTAGAATAATTTGTGCACTGTACGAATTTTAATAGCACTGCCCGAGAGATGAACTCTAGTGACCGATACTTAACAGAATTTCTTGCTTTTTTAGTGCTTGAAAGGAAATGTGGATCAATGCAGTTAATGTAGAATATGCTATTCTTGTTATAAAAGTGGCAGGAATTCACACTGAATATCAGGCTTTCTCCTGTGCTGCAAGTTTTATGAGAACAATATATTCCGTTGTAATAGAAAAAGTGGGATTCGTACTTGATAACACTATCAGCCCTCTGACTATGTTATTTCATTTCCTCTGACAAACAATACCAAGTTTGTTTTTTGTTTTTTTACTTTTTAGTTTATTGTTACATTTTAGGAAGCATTTCAAAGCATATTGTGCCTTAAGGTCCTTCTGTTAAAGGGGTTTTCTGAGAGTTCCAAAAAAAGTCCCATAACTGCAGAAAAAAACATGTTTTCTATATAAATGAAGGAGTTAATTACTTTCTGATTTAACATTTTGCCCAGCCATGGATTATTTTACAATGTGTCAAGTTATTTTTTTTCATTTTACCTCCCGTCTAGGATTGTTTCACTATTTCGAAATACAAGACACATGAGCAGTCCTTGTACTCATTGAAAGATCTGGGATTACTGAGCATAGATTGGAGCTACAGTGATGCCACCATTTTGATCACCATTTGCCTTCAAAACAGCATCAGTTCTTTCATGTACACCTGCACACAGTTTTTGAAGGAACTCGGCATGGAGGTTGTTCTTTGAGAACTAACAATAGATCATCTGTGGATGTGGGCTTCTGTCTCCTCATGTAATTCCAGACAGACTATATGTTGAAATCAGGTCTTTGTGGGGGTCATATCATCACTTCCAGAACTCCATGTTCTTCTTTATGCTGAAGATAGCTCTTAATGAATTTTGGCTGTATGTTTGGGGTCATTGTCCTGTTGAAATTTACAATTGGAGCCCATCAAAAGCCTTCCAAATGGTACTGCAGGATGCAAAAGTATCTGTCTGTATTTTTCTTCATTTTTGGAAGCAATTAATCTTGACCAAATTACCAACACCATTGTCTGAAAAGTAGCACCAAACTTCAGGAAATCTCCACCATGCTTCACTGTTCCTCATAGACACTCATTATTGTACTATTTTGAATTCTCTTGTGGCAATCAGATATTTCACATTTTGACCTACCGCCAGTTTCCTGCATGCTAGTTCCTATGTTTTCATGTATAGATGAGTCACTTGGCCTTGCTTCCATGTTAAAAGTATAGATTTTGGTCACAATTCTTCCATGAAGACCACTTTTTGCCAGACTTCTCTGAACAGAGAACAGAGAGCATTACAATGAAACACTTCAAAGTGCCCTGGATGAATTTGCACCTCCTATACATAGAACACCACAACACAGACGGCGACAACCCTGGCACACCTTGCAAACACGTTTCTTGCAGCGGTGCTCCAGGTGCGCCGAACATTTGTGGAGAAAATCCAACCTACCCGAAGATTTCATTCATTATAAGTTTATGCTTCGAACATACAACACTGCCCTTCACCTCTCAAAACAAACCTATTTCAACACCCTCATCACCTCACTGTCCAATAACCCTAAATGTCTCTTTGACACTTTTCATTCTCTACTCAACCCAAGAGTACAGGCCCCAACCACGGTGCTTCGAGATGACCATCTGGCCAATTACTTCAAAGAAAAAATTGACCAGATCGGACAGGAAATTATCTCCCAATCACCTCATACCATGCACTGTCCTCCCTCCCCCGCTGCATCTAGCTCACTCTCTGATTTTGAACCAGTCACAGAAGAAGAAGTAAGCAGGCTCCTTGCATCTTCTCACCCAACCACTTGCACCAGTGACCCATTTCCGTCACATCTACTCCAGTCCCTTTCCCCTGCTGTCACCCCTCACCTAACTAAAATATTTAACCTCTCTCTCTCTTCTGGTATCTTTCCCTCCTCATTTAACCCCTTCACCCCCAAGGGTGGTTTGCACGTTCATGACCGGGCCAATTTTTACAATTCTGACCACTGTACCTTTATGAGGTCATAACTCTCGAACGCTTCCATGGATCCCGGTGATTCTGACATTGTTTTCTCGTGACATATTGTACTTCATGTTAGTGGTAAAATTTCATTCAAATAACTTGCGTTTATTTGTGAGAAAAACGGAAATTTGGCGAAAATTTTGAAAATTTCGCAATTTTCCAACTTTGAATTTTTATGCCCTTAAATCACAGAGATAAGGCACACAAAAAACTTGATAACTAACATTTCCCACATGTTTACTTTACATCAGCACAATTTTGGAACCAAAATTTTTTTTTGTTAGGAAGTTATAAGGGTTAAAAGTTGACCAGCGATTTCTCATTTTTACAACACCATTTTATTTTTAGGACCACATCACATTTGAAGCCACTTTGAGGGGTCTATATGATAGAAAATACACAAAAGTGACACCATTCTAAAAACTGCACCCCTTAAGGTGCTCAAAACCACATTCAAGAAGTTTATTAACCCTTTAGGTGCGTCACAGGAATTTTTTTGAATATTTAAAAAAAAATGAACATCTAACTTTTTTTCATAAAAAAAATACTTCAGGTTCAATTTTTTTTATTTTACCAAGGGTAACAGGAGAAATTGAACTGCAAAAGTTATTGTGCAATTTGTCCTGAGTACGCAGATACCTGATATGTGGGGGGGAACGACTGTTTCGGCGCATGGCAGAGCTCAGAATGGAAGGAGCGCCGTTTGACTTTTTCAATGCAAAATTGGCTGGAATTCAGATTGGACGCCATGTCACGTTTGGAGAGTCCCTGATGTACCTAAACAGTGGAAACCCCCTACAAGTGACCCCATTTTGGAAACTAGACCCCCCAAGGAACTTATCTAGATATGTGGTGAGAACTTTGAACCCACAAGGGCTTTACAGAAGTTTATAACGTACAGCGGTACAATTAAAAAATCATATTTTTTCCACAAAAATGATCTTTTCACCCCAATTTTTATTTTCCCAAGGGTAACAGGACCCTAAAAGTTATTGTGCAATTTGTCCTGAGTACGCTGATACCCCACATGTGGGGGTAAACCACTATTTGGGCGCATGGCAGAGCTCGGAAGGGAAGCAGCGCCATTTGACGTTTTTGGCTGGAATTGAGATCGGACACCATGTCGCGTTTGGAAAACCCCTGATGTACCAAAACAGTGGAAACCCCCCACAAATGACACCATTTTGGAAACTAGACCCCCTAAGGAACTTATCTAGATGTGTGGTGAGAACTTTGAACCCCCATGGGCTTCACAGAAGTTTATAACATAAAGCCATACAATTAAAAAATCATATTTTTTAAACAAAAATGATCTTTTCACCCTCAATTCTTATTTTTCCAAGGGTAACAGGACCCTAAAAGTTATTGTGCAATTTGTCCTGAGTACGCTGATACCCCACATGTGGGGGTAAACCACTATTTGGGCGCATGGCAGAGCTCGGAAGGGAAGCAGCGCCATTTGACGTTTTTGGCTGGAATTGAGATCGGACACCATGTCGCGTTTGGAAAACCCCTGATGTACCAAAACAGTGGAAACCCCCACAAATGACACCATTTTGGAAACTAGACACCCTAAGGAACTTATCTAGATGTGTGGTGAGAACTTTGAACCCCCATGGGCTTCACAGAAGTTTATAACATAAAGCCATACAATTAAAAAATCATATTTTTTCCACAAAAATGATCTTTTCACCCTCAATTCTTATTTTTCCAAGGGTAACAGGACCCTAAAAGTTATTGTGCAATTTGTCCTGAGTACGCTGATACCCCACATGTGGGGGTAAACCACTATTTGGGGGCATGGCAGAGCTCGGAAGGGAAGCAGCGCCATTTGACGTTTTTGGCTGGAATTGAGATCGGACACCATGTCGCGTTTGGAAAACTCCTGATGTACCAAAACAGTGGAACCCCCCACAAATGACACCATTTTGGAAACTAGACCCCCCATGGAACTTATCTAGATGTGTGGTGAGCACTTTGACCCCCCCAGTGCTTCACAGAAGTTTACAACGCCCGGGCGTGAAAATAAAAAATTCGTATTTTTTCCACAAACATGATCTTTTAGTCACCATTTTTTTATTTTCCCAAGGGTACCAGGAGAAATTGGACCCCAAAAGTTGTTGTCCAATTTGTCCTGAGTATGCTGATACCCCATATGTGGGAGAAAACTACTGTATGGGCACACGTCGGGGCTCGGAAGGGAAGTAGTGACGTTTTGGAATGCAGACTTTGATGGAATGGTCTGCGGGTGTGATATTGCCTTTGGAGAGCCCCTAATGTACCTAAACAGTGGAAACCCCCCACAAATGACACCATTTTGTAAACTAGACCCCCCAAGGAACTTATCTAGATGTGTGGTGAGCACTTTGACCCCCCCAGTGCTTCACAGAAGTTTACAACGCCCGGGCGTGAAAATAAAAAATTCGTATTTTTTCCACAAACATGATCTTTTAGTCACCATTTTTTTATTTTCCCAAGGGTACCAGGAGAAATTGGACCCCAAAAGTTGTTTTCCAATTTGTCCTGAGTACGCTGCTACCCCATATGTGGGAGAAAACTACTGTATGGGCACACGTCAGGGCTCGGAAGGGAAGTAGTGACGTTTTGGAATGCAGACTTTGATGGAATGGTCTGCGGGTGTCATGTTGCCTTTGGAGAGCCCCTAATGTACCTAAACAGTGGAAACCCCCCACAAATGACACCATTTTGTAAACTAGACCCCCCAAGGAACTTATCTAGATGTGTGGTGAGCACTTTGACCCCCCCAGTGCTTCACAGAAGTTTACAACGCCCGGGCGTGAAAATAAAAAATTCGTATTTTTTCCACAAACATGATCTTTTAGTCACCATTTTTTTTATTTTCCCAAGGGTACCAGGAGAAATTGGACCCCAAAAGTTGTTTTCCAATTTGTCCTGAGTACGCTGCTACCCCATATGTGGGAGAAAACTACTGTATGGGCACACGTCAGGGCTCGGAAGGGAAGTAGTGACGTTTTGGAATGCAGACTTTGATGGAATGGTCTGCGGGTGTCATGTTGCCTTTGGAGAGCCCCTAATGTACCTAAACAGTGGAAACCCCCCACAAATGACACCATTTTGTAAACTAGACCCCCCAAGGAACTTATCTAGATGTGTGGTGAGCACTTTGACCCCCCCAGTGCTTCACAGAAGTTTACAACGCCCGGGCGTGAAAATAAAAAATTCGTATTTTTTCCACAAACATGATCTTTTAGTCACCATTTTTTTTATTTTCCCAAGGGTACCAGGAGAAATTGGACCCCAAAAGTTGTTGTCCAATTTGTCCTGAGTACGCTGACACCCCATATGTGGGAGAAAACTACTGTATGGACACACGTCGGGGCTCGGAAGGGAAGCAGTGACGTTTTGGAACGCAGACTTTGATGGAATGGTCTGCGGTTGTCATGTGCGTTTGGAGAGCCCCTGATGTACCTAAACTATTGAAACTCCCCACAAGTGACCCCATTTTGGACACTAGACCCCCCACGGAACTTATCTAGATGTGTGGTGAGCACTTTGAACCCCCAAGTGCTTCACAGAAGTTTATAACACTCGGACGTGAAAATAAAAAAATCATTTTTTTTTCCACAAAAATGATATTTTTGCCCCCAATTTTTTATTTTCCTAAGGGTAACAGGAGAAATTGGACCCCAAAAATTGTTTTGCAATTTGTCCTGAGTAGGCTGATACCCTACATGAGGGGGTAAAACACTGTTTGGGCGCATAGCAGAGCTTGGAAGGGAAGGAGCACCATTTGACTTTTTCAACTCAGAATTGGCTGGAATTGAGATCAGACGCCATGTTGCATTTGGAGAGCCCCTGATGTGCCCAAACAGTGGAAACCCCCAATTCTAACTCCAACCCGAACCCCAACACGCCCCTAACCCTAGCCCTAACCCTAGCCCTAACCCTAGCCCTAGCCCTAACCCTAGCCCTAGCCCTAACCCTAGCCCTAGCCCTAGCCCTAACCCTAGCCCTAACCCTAACCCTAGCCCTAACCCTACCCCAACACACCCCTAGCCCTAACCCTAGCCCTAACCCTAATGGAAAAATGGAAATAAATACATTTTTTTTATTTTATTATTTTTCCCTAACTAAAGGGGTGATAACGGGGGGTTTGATTTACTATTTATGGCGGTTTTTATGTTTGGCGGCTGTCGCACGCTAAAAGACGCTTTTTATTGTAAAAATAGTTTTTGCATCACCACATATTGAGAGCTATAATTTTTCCGTATTTTGACCCACCGAGTCATGTGAGGTCTTATTTTTTGCGGGACGAGTTGACGTTTTTATTGGTACCATTTTCGGGCATGTGAAATTTTTTGATCGCTTTTTATTCCGATTTTTGGGACGCAGAATGAACAAAAACCAGCGTTTCATGAATTTCTTTTGGGGGGGGTGCGTTTACACCGTTCCGCGTGCGGTAAAATTGATAAAGCGCTTTTATTCTTCGGGTCAGTACGGTTACAGCGATACCTCATTTAGGTCATTTTTTTATGTTTTTGTCGGTTTTATGCAATGAAAACTATTTTATATAAAAAATAATTATTTTTGCATCGCTTTATTCTGCGAGTTATAACTTTTTTATTTTTTTGCTGATGATGCTGTGTGGCGGCTTGTTTTTTGCGGGACAAGATGACGTTTTCAGCGGTACCATGGATATTTATATGCGTCTTTTTGATCTCGCGTTATTGCACTTTTTGTTTGGCGGTATGATAATAAATCATTATTTTTTGCTTCGTTTTTTATTTTTATTTTTTAAGGGGTTCGCTAAAGGGGTTAACTAATGGGACAGTTTTATAGGGCAGGTCGTTACGGACGCGGCGATACCTAATATGTGTACATTTATTGTTTTTTTTTTTTATTATTTTAAAAAAATGAATTTATTGGGGAATATTTTTTTTTTACTAATTTATTTGGCGATTTTTTTTAATTTATTTTTACACTTTTTTTTAAATTTTTTTTTACTTTATTACATAGTCCCAGGTGGGACATCACTGTCCTGTGACAGATCGCTGATCTGTCACATCACAGATCACTGTGACAGATCAGCAATCTGTCACAGGCAGTGCACAAGGCTTCCTCATGCCTGCGCTTTGCAGGCACTGAGGAAGCCAGCTTCCCCAGGCCCCCGAAGGCCCCCGTCGCCATCTTGGATTCGGGGGCCTGGAGGATAGGAGTCCCCCGCAGCAGCGCTGCACATTGCGCTGCCGTGGGGGGCTCAGGGAAGCACGGAGGGAGCCCCCTCCCTGCCGATGCTTCCCTTTAACTCCCGGTACACCGCGATCGCGTTTGATCGCGGTGTGCAAGGGGTTAATGTGTCGGGGGCGGTCCGTGACCGCCCCTGACACATAGTGCCGGGTGTCAGCTGTGATAATCAGCTGACACCCGGCCGCGATCAGCGGCGCTCACCACGTGGGCGCCGCTGATCGCGGTAGACGTACTATCCCGTCCCCGGTCATACGGGCCCGGGTACCGTGGACGGGATAGTACGTCTCATGTCAGGAAGGGGTTAAGCATGCCATCATACATCCACTACTTAAAATACCATCCCTCGACCAAAACTGTGCCGCTAACTATAGACCTGTCACTAATCTTCCCTTCATCTCTAAACTCCTGGAACGCCTGGTCCACTACCGTCTTATCCGCTATCTCTTTGATAACTCTCTTCTCGACCCTCTCCAATCCGGTTTCCGCTCTTTACACTCTACTGAAACTGCCCTCACTAAAGTCTCTAATGATCTACTAACAGCTAAATCAAATAGTCATTACTCCATGCTAATTCTTTTGGATCTCTCTGCAGCATTCGACACTGTGGATCAGCAGCTCCTCCTCACTATGCTCCATTCCATTGGCCTCAAGGACACCATTCTCTCCTGGTTCTTCTCCTATCTCTCTGACTGCTCCTTTACTGTATCTTTTGCTGGCTCCTCCTCCTCTCATCTTCCCCTTACTGTTGGGATTCCTCAAGGATCAGTTCTAGGCCCCCTCCTCTTCTCTTTGTACACTGCCCCTATTGGTCAAACAATCAGTAGATTTGGTTTCCAGTACCATCTCTATGCTGATGACACCCAATTATATGCTTCTTCTCCTGACATCGCACCTGCCTTTCTAGAAAACACCAGCGATTGTCTAAACGCTGTGTCTAACATCATGTCCTCACTTTATCTGAAACTGAACCTGTCAAAGACTGAACTCCTTGTGTTTCCTCCCGCTACTAATGTACCTATGCCAGACATTGCCATTTCCGTGTGTGGTTCCACTATTACTCCCCAGCAACATGCCCGCTGTCTTGGGGTCATACTTGACTCCGAGCTTTCCTTTGTCCCCCACATACGATCACTGGCTCGCTCTTGTTATCTGCACCTCAAAAACATTTCTAGAATTTAACCTTTTCTTACTTTGGACTCTGCAAAAACTATTACTGTTTCTCTTATTCATTCTCGTCTCGACTATTGTAACTGTCTTCTAATCGGTCTCCCTCTTACCAAACTCTCCCCCCCTCCAATCTGTCTTGAATGCTGCTGCCAGGATCATATTCCTCGCCAGTGCTTACACCGATGCCTCTACCTTATGCCAGTCATTACACTGGCTACCCATCCACTCCAGAATCCAGTGCAAACTTATTACCCTCACCCACAAAGCTCTTCATGGCTCAGCACCACCCTACATCTCCTCCCTTGTTTCAGTATACCATCCTACCCGTGCCCTCCGTTCTGCTGATGACCTGAGATTAGCTCCACAATAATCAGAACCTCCCATTCCCGTCTCCAAGACTATACACGTGCTGCGCCAATTCTTTGGAATGCACTTCCCAGGTCAATACGATTAGTCCCCAATCCCCACAATTTTAAGTGTGCCCTGAAAACTCATTTATTCTGACTGGCCTACCGCCTCAACACATTAACCTAATCTATCCCTGCGTGGCACAGCCAAAAGTTTTTACCATAACCAGGTTCCCCGCATCATGTTCCCACATGTTTTATGCATCCATTAGCCCTCTGTGTCTGTACTGTTACACACTTAACATTATGCCTGGTCCATACATTCAAGGCAACTGTTACCACCCACCTTTCGGGGCACCCTTTTTTATTTCCTCATAGATTGTAAGCTTGCGAGCAGGGCCCTCATTCCTCTTGGTATCTGTTATGATCTATGTGGTTATTGTTATTCTGTAATGTCTATTGTCTGTACAAGTCCCCTCTGAAATGTAAAGTGCTGTGGAATATGTCGGCGCTATAGAAATAAAATGTATTATTATTATTAACAGTAGATGGGTGTATATGGGTCCCAGTAGTTTCCCCCAGCTGTGAGCTGGTGGCACTGCTGGACTTCTTCTGATTTCCACGGGAAGTAAGCATCATAATTTTTCACCTGCTACACTAAGTTTCCATGATTCCATCTATGGTCTTCAACGTTACCCATTTCTTGGTGTCCTCAATGCTGAGAAATACATGCAGATACTTAGCATCATACAATACTATCAGGGAGCCATATGATTAGCTCCAAATTTAGTCTGCAGCAGGTCAATGACCTCAAACATACATAATGTCAGTAAGAACTATTTTCAGCGTAAAGAACAAAGAGTCTTGGAAGTGATGATATGGCCTCCACAAATCCCTGATTTCAGCTCATCGAGTTTGTGTGGCATTACATGAAGAATCAGAAGGATTTACACAAGCCAACATCCACAAAGATTTGTGGTTACTGCTCCAAGATGTTTGGAGCAACCTCTCTGCTCAGGACGCTGTTTTGTAAGCAAAATTTGGTCACACCAATATTGATTTGATTTACTTTTCTCTTTTGTTTATTCAATTTGCATTATGCTACTTGATAATAATAAACTATTAACACTTCTATTTTTAAAAACATTCTCTCTTTTCAATATGTTTTCCATATCTACCAAAAACTTTTCTCAGTACTATACTTTTGATGTAGTACTTTGGGCAGCAGACATGCTAGAGTGGAACTTGTCGAGATGCAAGAAATATGCAGACAAAAATTTTCTTGGCCATAATTTACAAACAAAAAAGTAATCAACCTCCACAATTTCTATAGGACCCATTGCATTCTGATTCCTATAGCTTTACAGCAAGCAATATCTGAGATTGTGCTGAACTTACATTCTAAGGTGTGAGTTTTGGCTAATACATTTAATACTAATCACGTTTTTGGGATATCCTGAAGTAGCATAAGAATTATCCTTTCAGATTGTAATTAATGCTTTCAAAGCTGTCAATAATACAATGCACATTTAATCAAATAATGTAATACTTGGATCATAAGTTGGATTTTTCTAGAATCACAGTATGTAAATCCAGGCTTAAATTGATTCACGTAACTAGAAAACTGTAAAAGACGCCCTCCACCAATAATCAGTTGGTTTTACTTCTATTCTTTCCTTTGCCAACAATCAATTATTAACAAGGGAAGCTAAGTATGGCCACATGGGTGTCACATAAGAAAAAAGCCTCACTGAGTCCTTTTCTTATAGTGACCTAAAGTGACTAGAAGCGGAAAGTATCACTCATATTGAAATCTTAAGTCCTATCTGTGTATCGACAACTTTAGACTTACTGTATTTTAATAAAAAATAACCTAAAAATAATCAAAAAATACAACCTTGATGACGTATTGAATGTACTTATAAAGAGGTGTAACTAGGGTGGGGGCATGTGGGCCACGTACCCCCGATGCAGCCCCCCACTCCGGCCATGAGGGAAGGCTAGTATCTCACTTCATGAGGCAGTCTGAGACAGCCGACATGGAGTAAAGGTAAAACGCTGACACCATGGGGGGAAAGCATGCAGAGGAAGGAAAGTGTGAATAGTTGGGACAGTATGGAGACTGGACTGTATAGGGGACACAGTGTGAGGGGACATTATGAAGAGGAGGTCCATTTTGTAAAGGAGACAGCGTGGGGTAGACCTTAAAAATAGGGACTATGTGGTGATTATAGCTTATAAGGGTGGACACTGCGGCAATTATAACTAATGGAGTTGGACAGTGTGGCGTTTATAGCTAATAAGCGCAGACAATTTGGTACTTGTAGCTACTAACAACAGGCTGCCAGGAGAGGTGGTGAGTTCTCCTTCAATGGAAGTCTTCCAACATAGGCTGTACAAACATCTGTCTGGGAAGATTTAGTGAATCCTGCATTGATTGAGTTGGACCAGATGACTCAGGAGTTCTCCAACTCTACCATTCTATGATTCTTTGATTCTATGATGACGGCTCTGGTTCTGTATTCATGTAATGATGGTGGTTTTGCATCAGTATACATATACTGATAGTAGAGACAAGAAAAGATGCCCAATACTCTGCAAGAACAACAAGGCGGTAACCATAAAGAATAAACAGCCATTTAAATCAAAGATACCACTCCATACATAATGCGAGCAAGGAGAAAAAAGGAGTAATGGATTTCAAAAAGTAAATATAAAAGTACAACATTTATTAAATAGCACATGCACAGACATGTATTAAGTCAAAGAGCAAAATTGCAAAGAAATATTAAGACGCAGACAGGACTGACCAGAAGGGGAAAATAATAACAAACTGTGCCCCAAACTTACAAAAATACACATCCTGCAGCAAATATGCAAGCTGTAATGCAGGATATATCCAGCGCAGGTAAATATTGCGGCAAAAAATGCACATAATCAGAAAGTGAGGAAAAATCCTGCCTCAGTATTTATGAGGCACTAATGGTAATAGCGGTAGGCAGATCCCATTAGAGTAATCCCTAAAACCATGATGGAGGCATGTGGAGTGAGGGTGGGAAGCTTACCTAAGGGAACACAGATGCACAGATCCAGGTGGCGACCCCCGACACGCGTTTCGCGCTCACACAGAGCGCTTTCTCAAGGAGAAGTGAGTAGCAGTTCTGGTGGTCTACTCATGTACTGATGATGGTTCTGGTGCTTTTTTCCTCTACTATTATTGGTTCTGATCCTGTACACATGTTGTAATCTATATCTTTTCAGAAAACAAAATACATGGCTATGGCAATAAAGTATTGTGCTGTTGACAACTTAAGGATTACTGCATCTGTGTTTATGTTAGTAGCATTCATTTGAAAAATAACCACTGTAGCATGCCAAATCCTAACATCGTGTAATAATTTCACTGTTGGGCTTCAGCTATGCATCACATGACCATTCATCTGTGATTTTCATGCTTATTTTCACATGCCAGCTAGTTGTTTCTCTTCCTCCACCTCTCAAGCAGGGGCTGTAGTGCTTCACTGTACTGTGAGAGATTTAAGAAAAGAAGCCAGTCGGCACGTGATTCTAAGCATGCAAGTCGCATGTGAACATTCACATGATGACTACTCAAACCGCTTAAGCTGCATGTAAGAGGGGCACCAAACTGAATTCCTGTCCTGTGTGCAGGAAACCCAGATTTGCCTCTGGCTTAAACATAAAGAGCTTGAACACCTCATATATACCCAGCTGCAACAACAATATTATTATTATTATTTATTTATTTATATAGCACCATTGGTTCCATGGTGCTGTACATGAGAAGGGGTTACATACAAATTACAAATATCACTTACAGTAAACAAACTAACAATCACACACTGATACAGAGGGGAGAGGACCCTGCCCTTTCGGGCTTACATGCTACAGGATGGTGGGGAAGGAGACAGTAGGTTGGTGGGTTGCAGCAGTTCCGGTGTTGGTTGAGGTGATATCACCGGTAGTGGTGAGAGAGAAGGAGGCAGCAGGGATCATTGCAGCCTGTAGGCTTTCTTGAAGAGGTGGGTTTTCAGGTTCCATCTGAAGGATCCAAAGGTGGTTGATAGTCGGACTTGTTGGGGCAAAGAATTCCAGAGAATAGGGGAAATTCGGGAGAAGTCTTGGAGGCGGTTGGGTGAGGAGCGAATAAGTGTGGAGGAGAGGAGGATAGGCACTTAGGCACTTATAATTGGCACAATAGGCACTTTCCCTATATAACCATATTATGCTTCTTTTCCTACCGATATTGCATTTAACCACAAAGCCAGTGGCCACTCGGTGAGAAAGTAAATATTCACTGGCGCTTTTCTTTTCAGATTTCAAATGTCACATATCTTGTAGTTCTTATCTAAGTTCTGAAGTAGTTTATATAATGAGTTATTTTGGCAGAGAGGAAAGCTCTTCTTGGTCGGTTTGAGGATTGGAAGTAGATCTGGCCTTATTTTTTTCGCTATCCACTTCAAGTAGATGTTTGAACTGCACTGAAGAATGATGGATAACTTTGAAATCGGCTAAGGTTTAGTGTCCAGGTTTATTTCTAAGCCTTCAGTTTATTTGTTAATGTACCAGTTACCCTTTTTTATAAGCATTGCAGTCTGCTCTTGGAGGGAACACTGGTGGATGACAGATTATAATGAGGAAAGTAAATATACATTATTATTTATGGTACCGTGCAATACCTGTTTAATATTTGATATAGGATAGCCTGACGTAGACACAAATTGTGTGGATGCTCAGCTACTCCTCTACCCTGGTTTATTGTCTGTGTTCTATTCTCTAAATCACTTCCCATAGATGTAATTTTCCTCCCATCGTTCACATATATATTCTTTTTAAAACATTTTGGCACTATTCCAGAGGACGACAGAGGAAATGCCATATTTGAAAAAAAAAAAAACCTCAGCAATTTGGATGAGAAGTTTTGAAAAAGCAAAGTTAGGATGTGTCTAATTTCCCTGGAGATGGTATATATCACCTACAGCTTGCCTTCTTCTCGCTCCTCGTAGTAGAGGAACGCTTGGCATACATTTTCTACATGGATTTCCATAAATTTGAAACCATCTGGTATGATAGTTTACTCAAGTTTTCGCGATTAACCATAATTAAATCTCTCGGAGAGAATCTGAGACATTGAACATTAAGAAGCGTAAAGCCATTATAATACACTTGATTTAGTGTAAATGTGAAATGATGATTAGCACGTGCCATTATTAGGATTGGCTTCTTCTTGTTTCTTTGTAAATAGAAGAATAGAATATTTTACTTTGTATCATAACGTTTAAGCCAGGTACACGTTCAGGGCAGCGATAACACTCAGAATGTTCCAAAGAGTTCCTACCCTCACTCCATAAAAGTGAAATTCAGTATTACGGTGCTTTAATTATTCCATAAATAATTATTGTTCAGCCTTATTTATTATACATTGCTTATATAGCTCCATCATATTCCACAGGGCTTTACAGACATTATCATTGCTGTCTCAATGGGGCTCAATCTAAATTCCCCATCAGTATGTCTTTGGAGTGAGGAAACCCACGCAAACACGGGGAGAACATACAAACTCCTTGCAGATGTTGTCCTTGGCGTGACTTGAACCCAGAACCCCAATGCAGTGCTAACCACTGAGCCACCATGCCACCCAATTAAAACTCAAATCTCTTGATGAAAAAGTGAGTTAGGCTGTCAGCAGTATTTTTATTCCTTGTCCCTCTTCTCCCCATTAATCTTCTAATCTGATTCATGACCAAATCAAAATTGAACGTTGGTCATAAATCAGCATAGAAGATAGTAATAAGGATCACAGGCTTTGCCACCAGATAAGCTCATCAACAGTTTGACCTCTTAAAGGGGTATTCCCATCTCAAAGATCCTTTTTGAGTAAGTAATAGGTGTAATATTAATGCTATTACCGTAGTAATTACCTCCAATTAGATATTCTGTATAGGCAGTCCCTTAGGTATCCATGGTTACAGCCACTATGGCTTTCCTGTGATCCAAATTACCGACGACCCCGGTACCATTTTTTCACGTATGTGTTTAAACAAGAACATGTGAATTATGCCTTACATAGCACTGTATAAACTGAGGAATTCCACAGTATTTTGACAGTTCTCTTCTGGTTGCAGTATTACTATTGAAAAATGTCCATTATATTGCCCAAGTAGTTGCTGATTAATTAAATAACTGGCTTGAATGGAAGGATCATGTGAACGTGCAGTGGTATAATCATGGATTTCTACACTCGCCAGCATTATAGGTCTTTTTTTCTGTTTATGAACCTTGTAGATGCTTGAATGCCCAAAATCTACCCTGCACTTGCATTGATAAAACTTTTCCACAACGTGCTCTCAGTCATCCTTACCACAATGATTAGCAAGTCTCCACCGTGCCAGGCTGTTCAATACAGAGGATCATTCTAATTAGAACAGCAACTTGCCAAACAGCGCCCAATTATTGCCTTTAAGTGCATTAGAAGATTGTTCTCTTCCCTGAAATTAAATCTGAAAATGATGGTTCTAAGAATGTCAGCTCTCTGGCCTGTGTGGCCCAGTTATCTGACCTATTCATGCTGAAAACAGCAATATCATCAGTGTGTGAAATTTGATTTTCCTATTAAACATGGATGCCGCCGCTGTGCTTTGTTTTGTGTTTAACCAACCATATTTATTTTTAATTGGATGGTAGGAGGAGGTTTAGAATCCAGTGCAGATAAGCTTGGTTTTCACTTTAATTTCCATCATTCCATGGTTCTTACAGATACTTAACCAATGATGAATATGCACCAGTACGGATTGTGAACCAAGCATGTTGAATGCTAAATACACTCAGCTCGAATCTTAATGCTTGGGATGAGATTTGCATTCATCTGACCAGTACAGTACATGACGGAGGAGAGCTACAAAGCAGAGATAAAAGGGTGCAATGTGACCCTAAAGGGGTCCTCTTGAAATGAACCACTGACGTTTTGACATCCATTTTTGAAGTGCAGTGATCTGACCCCAGGAGGACCCCTGCTAGCAGCACGATGGCACAATGAAAGGACTTTACGATAAAGGCACTCCTCTCTGAATTCTGGGTCCCCTCATTGTTTACAGAGGCATGACAGCCTAAGTGAGGAAACATATATGGCCCAGCCTTACTATAGAACATCAGGGCTAAAGTCCTACAGAACCCTGCCACTTGATCCATCCTGCCCAAATCTTGGGGAGCATTAATGAGAGCCTGGCTATACAATTGCAGTTAGTTAGTACATTTTTTTCTAAACATAGGGAATATATGGAGGGACAAGTTGAATCCGATGTGGAACCCGGACAAATTTTCCCCGTTCTACTCCAGGTGACTGACTAGATTTTCCATTTATTCACACATTGGAGAGACCTGTAAACTTGAGGTGGAGGGACAGAGAGACCACAATGGACTTATCATGCCTCTCCCTATGGTCCCTGAACAGATTTTAAACCTAGGCTCTAGTTCTTGCTAGCTATGATTTCAGCAGCATGAATCGGGTGACAGGTTCCATTTAACCCTCTCACGACATCCTCCATACAAATATGGCTCAAGTCAGAAGCGGGTTCAAGGGGTGAGCTCGCCCCATATTTGTCCGATGATGTCTGTGTATTATAGCCAGGACCTGCCTCTAATGCTTGTTAATCAATGTTACAGCGGCATTTAACATTCACTGGCATGTATATGCATCATTCTCTCCGCCTATCGGCACGCCTTTGATGCCATCACAAATTGTCGATCGGTTATCATGACATCCAGGGGTCAGCTGATGACCCCCATTCCTGTCATTATGGAGCTCCTTTGAAACCCTGCCTGACGTCGGGCTTCAAAGGAGACTGTGATTTCTGCTATATGCATTGATACTGATACTGTGGAATCGCTGTATATAGCACAAGCGATTGTACGATCATATCTTCATCCTCCAAGGGGCTAACAATAACATAGAAGAGTTTAAAAAAAGTTTTAAAAAATTTGAAAAAAAAATAAAAAACACAAAAGTTCAAATCACCCCTTTTTCCCATCATTGAAAATAAAAATATTAAAAAAATTAAAAATACACATATTTGACATCACCCCGTTCAGAAAAGTCAGATTTATTAAAATCTAGAAAACAATTAACCGGTTCGGTAAACACCGTAAATGAAAAAATTCAAGAACGGCAAAATTATGTTTTTTGGTCTCTGCAATTCCACGAAAAATGCTGTAACAGTGCTCTAACAAGTGATCAAAATGTCACATCTATCGCAAAATTGTACTAATAAAAACATTGTCTCACCCCACAAAAAATTAAGCCATCTGCTGAAAAATTAAAATGTAACTGGTCTCGGAAAATGGTGACACATCCACCAAAGAATTTTTTTTTTTGCAAATTTCTGACTTTTTTTCACCACTAAAATAATAAAAGTGGACATGTTTGTTATCACCGTAATCATATTGATGAGGAGAATCATATTTCCAGGTCATTTTTATTATTAATAATAATAATTTTCTATGGCACCAACATATTCTACAGCACTTTACATTTTAGAGGGGACTTATACAATAAAAGACATTACAGAATAATAATAATCACATATATTTTTAACTACAAAATGTACATTGTAAAAACAATTACCAAAAAACATGTCAAATTGCATTTTTTTCAAAATTTCTCCCCACTTGGATTTTTTTCTGCTTTCCAATACACTATGTAGAAAATGAATGGTGTCCTTCAAAATTGTAACTCAACCTCCAAAAAACAAGCTCTCATAAGTCTATATAGAGAGAAAAATAAAAGAGTTATGGCTTCGGGAAGAAGGGGAGGTAAAAACGATAACAAAAAAATGGAAATTGGACGCATCGTGAAGGGGTTTAAGGATACCCAGAGTAGTCCCACTGGTGTATGGGAGAATTTATTCTTATTTCATTTAATGTTTTTTCTTTTTGTTTCATTTATTTTTTTACTTTTTGCTCAACCAGATTTTTGCAAAAAAAATTTTTTTATTTTTTTTTATTGAGTGTTAGTTGGTTAACTAGAAGAGCATTATCAACCACTCAACGGACTTACTGTTATTTATTCTAAAAATTGGCGTAAATGATAGCAGGAGCCTATAAACACCTAAATTGCTGTTTATTGTGTACGTCCTGTTGTGACAGTAAGAAGGATAAGATATATAAAATATTCCTTTTTTGGGTCTAAGGGAAGCTGGATGTCATGTCCTATGGGTAATGGAAGGATTGTATTAGCCATTGCCATCCAGCATCTATTAAACTGAAATAACTCCTAAGTGGCTGCATATTATAATACTTTACACAAGAGGAGAACTCAAGGACTCCTATTTCTAGGAAATTGCTTGATTTAAGGGGGGAATAACACAAACGAGCCTGAATACCCCTGGGAAGAGGAATAAAGCAGTTGCGATATGGTGACTGAATGTGCGCCCGTTCTCATGCTTTGTTTTCAGATACGCCATTGTATTTGCACAGTTTTGTACTGTAATTTACAAGGTAATTTAGCTAATGCATGCTAGATCATATACAGCAGCATCTGTGAATGATAATCTCATATTTGTGAAATATAAGAGAGACCACCTTTGAAAACAGTCATTTTTCTGACAAATATAGCTCGCAGAGCTCAGCATGGCATATGGTTCTCTGATTATACAACTTACAGATGAATTTTGCATAAATTTAGCTAGAAGGACACTCCAGCTCCTGCAGCAATATCCATCTCTGATTGACAGCTTCACTGTTTAATTAGGTCCTGACAGATCCAATGATCCACTATTTCCATGCTGCTGATCAGGGCTTATAATTAGACAAGCATAACTACGCTTAAAGAAGACTGACATATTGTTCCCAAGGCGTGACAGCTACGTTATAGATCTGAGTGCTATATGCGCCCACACTCTGGATTGTAGAAGATTTCGACTTTTTGTATGTTGTCAAAAAATAGTGGTCGGAATTGTATAAAATGCTTTTCTCTTTCTGTATGGTACAACCGGTATTTTACAAAGTCAGCCCCTGTGTTATTAAGGGAGCGGCACATGCTCTCATGTTCATATGTTGTGCTCTTGTTTTTATTTGCATGTATAGTACAGTATATCTGGGAGGAAACTGATACATGTGTGAAATATATACACACCACACAGATGTTAGAACTATTCAGATCCTTGCACTGCGAGGGATACCTGCTGCTAGCCGTGAATGAAAACCATGACACACTATGTGAACTGTAGAAATGTGAGTACACTTCCCTGGCCGAGGTTTACTTCCGAAACCCTAAGCATCAAACAGTTGGGTCCCTAGGTGTGTGAACTAAAGTTCTTTACCATAAACGTTACTCTCGAGGTGGACTCTGCCGTGTCATGGTGGAGCTGGGGACCCTTCATAATCTTGGAGAATAAGACAGACTGTTTTAGAAAAATACACTCTTTACTAAGTGTTGGAACTACAAACAGGTAGTAGCCAGTTCAGTACTTGAATATATTTTCTTCTGTCTCGCGGCGGTAATAGATGGAGGCACATAACTTGTGGGTAAAGGTACTGTCACACTAAGCGATATCGCTAGCAATATCTCTATAACTTGCGACGTTATAGCGATATTGCTAGCGATATCGCTGTGTCTGATACTTACCTATGACCGGCTCCCCTGCTGGTTATCGCAGATCGCGCGAGAACGTCCAGGACCGCTTCTCGTTGTCAGCTTCCTGCGGCGCTTCCTGTGGAGAGGCGAGCGACGAGCGTGGAGCCGGGCGGGAGGACGCAGGATCGCCTAGTGTGACAGGTAAGTAGCGACCCCCGTCCCCAGCGATGTCGCTGGTGAGATCTGCCTGTGTGGCAGCTCACTAGCGACCACTTAGCGATGTACCAGCGATCCTGACCGCGTCATATCGCTGGTCGGGATCGCTGGTACATCGCTAAGTGTGACAGTACCTTAACATTGCTGGTGTACACCAGGCTATGCTGGAAAACTCCATCTACCTGTTATAGGGCCACATGGATCAATATTTTTCGCTATGTCCACTGCACCCTAACTACACTCTGTGTGAACAGTGTAAGGAGCTCTCTCTAGCTACCACTTTACTGACGTTCTCCAGCATGACTGATCCCTTATTCCTTCACTGCAGATCTCCAGATCTAGCACTTCACCTGCACTCTGAGACTCTTTCATTAGGTTCCTCAACTTGCCTTGCTGAGGAGTGATTCTACCATCCCTGTTTTTTGTGTGTTGTAAGGCTTGCTACTTCTTGCAATACTGTACCCACATACAACTTTGAGAGTCTTATATCTTTCCTAGTTCACTGTTAACTAACTACAAACCAGGAACTAACACACAGGTCCCTAGTACTCCTCCCCAACTATGAGCTGGCCCTACAGTTAACACTGTCACATTTGATTAACAGGATCTGCAGCTTCCAGGAGGATAAAACATGCAATAATATACATTTTGCATAACAGTAAAAGCTTGGGTGTCTCCAGTGGGGTGTGATGCACCCTTATCCACTTTTACAGAAATATACAAATTTAGCATCTGGTCACATTGTAGCTGCAAAATCCAATTATATGACGGGAGTATGTTATGATGAGTCACCGAAGGAGGAAAAAACAAAATACTAGCTAAGTCCAGAAAAACCAGAGAGGTTGGCAGCTATCGGATTGCAGACCCCTGAACCTATCCACAACAACTAGCAGTAGCCGTGGGGGGTTCCTACGGTGCCCTAGACCCCTCGATCACAGCCGGAGAACTACATAGCCTAAAGACAGAAAGGGAAAAACTAAACTGCCCCAGAGCAGACCCCAAAGCAATAGGCAACCCCCAACATATAATGACGGTGAAGCAAGATGAAAACACTAACACAGATAGAAAGATAGGTTGAGCAAATGATGGAGCCCAAGCTAACTAAAATAGGACAGGATAGGAAAGCTGCTGTCTGCCATCCACAAAAACCCTATCCAAAATGTGCCAACCGTCTGATAGGAAAAACAGGCCCTGAAGTCGCTAGGCTTCAAAAGACTAAATCAGCACTCAGGTATATTCTGAAGACAAAGCAAAAGATCAACAGATCAGAGACAAAAATGGAATTCAGCTCACCCCCGGCCGGGGATGGCAGAACGCCCAAAAAACAAGGCAAAACAAAAACAAAACTGAAGTGTACAAAGCAGAGCAGAAAAACTTAGCTTTGAGATGCAGGAATCAGACTGGTCTCCAAGAATCCAGCAGGATCACCAGCAAGGCAGAAGGGCGTCGGCTGCCTTATATCCAGTCCTCAATTCCAGCCACCCAGTCATCATCTAGCTGCCCAGGTGTTTGGTAATCAGCCTCACTACCTTCCTTCACCAGAGGAGGGAGTTCATCAGACCTCAACGGTGAAGGGAAAAATGAACTCACAACAGGAGTATTTGCTAAGAACATAAGGTACATATGTGTTGATTCTTTACTGCCCGACTACTCTCTGTACAGGCAGTCTATTTTTTTCTGCCTGCATCCTGTACAGTAATGAAACATCCTGATACCATGACAGAATTGCAAGAAAAAACATAGTAAATAGTAATGACACAGCTAGGCAATGTATTGGATAAATGGGCCTTGTATAGTACAACAGGGAATTGTATTGTGGACTTTGTGTATGGACTCTTTATGGGCATCTGGGACTTTGTATACAGACTCTATATGTGCACTGGATGAACTATATATATTGAAAATATATGGTTTTCTAAGAACAATGCACATTTTATTTATTTAGTTATCAATATTGTCTAATAGATTTTCTGTATTAAGGAAAAAATGCAGTTAAAATTTAAATGTTGAGCTAACATTTTAGCTCAGTATTTTTCATCAGTAAGTCAAAACCAATATCTATTCTACACGAGGAAAAACTATTAAGAAAAAATTTGCTCTATTTCTGTGTTCTGGATCTACTCTTGGCTCTTATTATCAAAGGCCTGTTTTTTGACAATTTCAGTGTATCCTATGTGATATATCCAGCAGAGCCATTGCATCCTATGTGATGTAGACAGTAGTCTCAGTGACTCCTATGTGATGTATACAGCAGTCTCAGTGTCTGCTAAGTGTTGTACACAGAGCTTCAATATATCCCATATGATGTATACAGCAGTCTGAGAGTGTCCTATGTGGTATATACAGCAGTCTAAGTGTATACTATTTGATGAATATAAAAGTCTAATTGTATCTTCTGTGATGTATACAGCAGTCTCAAGGTCTTCAATATGATGTATACAGCAGTCTCAGTGTGTCCTAAGAAATGTTTTCAGCAGTTTCAGTATATCCTATATGATGTATAAATAGTAGCCTCTGTGTGTTCTAGGTGATGTACAATATATACTGAGTCTCAGTGCCTCCTATGTGATATATACAGCAGTTTCAGTGTATCCTATGTTATCTATAAAGCAGTCTCAGTGTTTACGTGTTTACTATGTGATGTATACAGCAGTCTCAGTTTCTCCTATGTGATGTATACTCCAGACTTCCCACTGCTTGAGTTTTCAAAATGTTATGTGAGCATAGAATAATTTCCCACTTTGAGGAGAAATGCAGTAAGATGCATCTGTGTAGCAATCAGTTCTTTTCAAAACTTAATATTGCAAAAAGTCATCCATGCACCAGACGGATGTATATTTGGAAAAGCAGTTGAGAGTATCAACATCAGCCATTCTACCTAACATCACAGCAGTACCAAAGAGAAGCTGTTCCAGCTATCAAATTAAGAGTGAGTTGATTAAAGGCTTGACCATACATAGCAGGATAATGTTGAAGTTACTAACTTTTGCGGCCTGTAAATAATATTCTAAATATCCAAATGACCCTTGTTAATAAATGAGGAGAAGAATGACGCTGGACATTGGAGAGAGAGGCAGTAGGTGAGTGTTTTAACACATTTACGCTACATTACATGCATATACACACATTTAATGGATAAAAAACAATGGGGGTGCTTCTTTAATGTATCTGCACAGCTCTAATTTTGGGCTTATTTCCTCTTCATGTGCTTTCCATCCTGTAAAGTGCATAACTGTGTACAATCCCATCCCATTCCATCCTGCTATCACAGGTGACAGGAGAAGCTCTGACGGATCTGTAACATTTCTGCAAAATGCTCAGCTAGACAAAGCACATACCGTGTGTTAGGACTGGTGGAACGCACCAAATAATATGAAGATGGTATTAAGGTGCTTTCACAGCCCGGAGTCCACCGTGCAGAGATGTTAACTGCTGCTCGGTAATGGCGGACACAAAATAGCGGTATCGCACTGGACACACGTGGTTTAAACGCCACCCAGTGTATAGTAGCAATGGGCTCTGTTGCTTCAGAGCCACGGTACCGCATAGCACAGATGCCGTACCCTGTTGACTGTCACAGGGCACAGCTGAGTTAGCTCTAGTGTACGGTCACAAGACTCTGCCCCAAGGACGCAGGGTAAGAGACTCTCTAGACCCACTAAGTGCACAGCGTCGCACCTGCGAATGCCACTAATAGATGCTGGCTACTGTGGAGTGCAGACAAAGTGCACAGTGGCATACAGGCAAGCCACTACTAGGCGCTGAAGCTAGGCCCTGACTCTGCCTCCTACCTGCACTATCAGCCTAGCCACTAACTGGCAAGGCTAATCAACACATGCGTACCAAGGGTAGTGGTTTCATAATGAGTCAGTCACCAGAGACATTCATACATGCATACAACACTCAATCCACATGGTCTCTACTAGCGCACAGCCATGTGGCTGTGCGATCCTTTTATAACCGCAGCCTTCCCGGACCTTCCTGATGGCCCAATCCGAGCTGTTTGAGGACCTGAGCATGTGACCTCCGACCACCAATGAGCGGTCATCTCACAGGCATGCTCAGATGGAGAAAAGCAGGACTTAGTCTCTGCTCGCTGCTGACTAATGCTGAATGCTATAGCTGAACCTGGGGCGGCAGCAGCAACCTGATGCATAGCTTTAGCCTGAGCAAGATGCTGGGACTGATGTCTCTGCTGAGCAGGAACCTCTGTGGCTGAAGAAGAATGGGAGATCGCAGAGGACATGGTTTGAGATTCCCTCCTGTGCAGTGGTGGGACCTCAACGCCTAACACTGTGCAGATGAAAAATGGTAGAAGTCTTTTTTTCATGAAGACTATTAAGAATGTTGCATAACTTTGCATATAGGAAGCCAATGAACATACAAACAAAATCTGAGTAAAGGTATACATTAAAGTGTCTTTAATGAAGGACTAGCTTGTATGAGAAGCAGTCCTTAATTGGAACTGATAATAATATTTCCCAAAATTAGTTTCTCGCACCATAAGGTATAATTTATCTGTAAAATCTGAATACAATTATTATATAAAGTGCAAAAATAAAAATGTGGTGTTATTTCATACATTCAGTTAAAGTTGATATTCTTCACATTAATCTATTGTAGTATACAGCCATTTTAAAGTCATAATGATGAAACTTAATTGCTACTTTCTGTATATTTAGTGATTGTGCCTTCAGCAATGCATATTTCCTTTGCTTCATGTGTCTTTGTGACATCGGCAGAGAAGTGAAATAGAAATTTGCATTCTTTAATCAAAACAGCGAAAGAAGGGACAATAAATGTGGGTGGGCTTCTTTTAAATATACATATCAGCTTCCAGAAATGTTACCCTAGCGGCTCAGTGATGACTGACTGCTTAATGGGTTTGTTGTCTCCCCCTATTTGTTCCTTTCTGTAACATGTACCCACTAGGTTTCTGTGTTGTCGTAATTAACCCACCTGCTACTCTATATTTTTTATTCTTGTCTGTAAATCCTTTATTTGTACTTCACAAAACAGTAGGCATGGATCACAATGAGCCTTTTTTTTCCATAGCATTTCAAAGACTTCCTGCACACATATGAAGGAATGGAATTGTTTATCATATTTTATAGGTACATTAGTGGGGAAGATTAAACTCAACTGGCCTTTGTTCAGTGACAGCACAGCAAGTAACGGGAAACTAAGTATTATTATTCAGAACAATCTAAAGTTAAAGAAAATTAATAAATCTATACAAACTGAGTACAGTTTTTTGAGTTGTTACATTATGTCTAGGAAATGTGTTGTAACTTACAGAGAATGTGAAACCTTTAATTTTACATAGCAGATATATGACATGTTCGAATTCTGTCCCAAATACACATGGACTGTAACTTACTATATCACACAGCCTTAGAACTAATTCAGTCTTCCACTTCTCACATACATGGACTATATGAATTCAATATTTTGGGGAACTGCCCTGAATTTCATGTTCTGTAACTTGCATTCTACTCTGGGAGCAGAAAGTTCCTCTTTATTAGAATGTAGTAGAATGAAGAGATAAAGCCTAATTTCTCTTATTTCCTGTCTGCAGTTTGACAGACAGGAGAGCAGGAGCAGATATACAATCCCGGCCCCACTTCCTGTAATTTGTTTCAGAATCTTTGCTACTTTAAGGGGGTTTTAGACATAGCGATATCACTAGCGATATCGCTATAACGTCACCGGTTTTGTGACGTTATAGTGATATTGCTAGCGATAACGCTATGTGTGATACTTACCTCTGACCGGCTCCCCCGCTGTCCATCGCTTATCTCGCGAGAATGTCCAGCTCCATTTCTCGTCGTCGGCTTCCTGCTGGGCTTCCTGCTGTGACGACGAGTGACCCGTGGAGGCAGGCGGGAAGACGTCAGTATCGCTGTGTGTGAAAGGTGAGTATCGTGCGCTGCGTCGCTGCTGCATCGCTGTGAGACCTGCCTGTGTGACAGCTCACTAACGATCATTTAGCGATGCACCAGCGATCCTGACCGGGTCGAATCGCTGGTCGGATCGCTGGTGCATCGCTAAATGTAAAGGGGCTGATAGACAGATTACACTCGACAACAGTCAGTAGACACCAAATTTGGGGGATAAGATAATATAATTTTATTTAAGTGAATTACAGATTGAGTGTTAAGCACATAAATGAAATCAAGTTTTCTGAAAGTACATTAAGGGACTTGAAAAGTTTTTTGCTACCCTAATGTTTGATGTTCTACAAAATAGCAAATAAAACATTGATAAGTGAGGGTCTGATCATTTAGCCAAGGTTTACTGCTATTTACATGTATGACATATGTGAAGATTATAAAGGATTGCAAGTAAAAGTGCATTTGTTTAACCCCTTTCTGTCATGTGACGTACTATCCCATCCATGTGCCCTGGGACTTAATTCCCAGGGACGGGATAGTACGTCACAGCGATCAGCGGCGCCCACGTGGTGAGCGCTGCTGATCGCGACCGGGTGTCAGCTGATTATCACAGCTGACACTCGGCACAATGTGTCAGGGGCGGTCACGGACTGCCCCCGACACGTTAAACCTTTGCACACCGCGATCAAACACGATCGCGGTGTACCGGGGGTTAAAGGGAAGCATCGGCAGGGAGGGAGGGGGCTCCCTCTGTGCTTCCCTGAGCCCCCCACAGCAGCACAATGTACAGCGCTGCTGAGGGGGGCTCTTTCCCTGCAGATCCCCAGATCCAAGATGGCGACGGGGACCTTTGGGGGCCTGCAGGGAGCTGACTTCCTCAGTGCCTGCAAAGCGCAGGCATGAGGAAGTCTGCGTCTATGCCTGTGACAGATCGCTGATCTGTGATGTGACAGATCAGCGATCTGTCACAGGACACTGATGTCCCACCTGGGACAATGTAATAAAGTTAAAAAAAAAGTGTAAAAATAATTTTAAAAAAATCGCTAAAAAAAATAAAAAAATTCCCTAATAAATTCATTTTTCGGAAATAATAAAAAAAACAATAAAAGTACACATATTAGGTATCGCCGCGTCCGTAACGACCCGCCCTATAAAACTGTCCCATTAGTTAACCCCTTTAGCGAACCCCTTAAAAAATAAAAATAAAAAACGAAGCAAAAAATAATGATTATTATCATGCCACATAAAAAGTGCAATAACGTGCGATCAAAAAGACACATATAAATATGCATGGTACCACTGAAAACTTCATCTTGTCCCGCAAAAAACAAGCTGCCATACAGCATCATCAGTGAAAAAATAAAAAAGTTGTAGCTCGCAGAACAACAATATTTTTTATGTAAAATTGTTTTCATTGCATAAAAGCGCCAAAACATAAAAAAACTGCCTAAATGAGGTATCACTGTAACCGTACTGACCTGAAGAATAAAACCGCCTTATCATTTTTACTGCACGCGGAACGGTGTAAACGCACCCCCCAAAAGAAATTCATGAAACGCTGGTTTTTGTTCATTCTGCGTCCTAAAAATCAGAATAAAAAGCAATCAAAAGATGTCACGTGCCCAAACATGATACCAATAAAAGCGTCAACTCGTCCCACAAAAAATAAGACCTCACATGACTCAGTGGGTCAAAATATAGAAAAATTATAGCTCTCAATATGTGGTGTTGCAAAAACTATTTTTACAATAAAAAGCGTCTTTTAGCGTGTGACATCTGACAAGCATAAAAACCGCCATAAATAGTAAATCAAACCCCCGTTAGGGAAAAATAATAAAATAAAAAAATGTATTTATTTCCATTTTCCCATTAGGGTTAGGGCTAGGGTTAGGGCTAGGGTTAGGGCAAGGGCTGAGATTAGGTTTAGGGGTGTGTTGGGGTTAGGGTTGGAGTTATAATTGGGGGGGTTTCCACTGTTTGGGCACATCAGGTGCTCTCCAAATGCAACATGGCGTCTGATCTCAATTCCAGCCCATTCTGCGTTGAAAAAGTGAAATGGTGCTCCTTCCCTTCCAAGCTCTGCCATTCGCCCAAACAGTATTTTACCCCCACATATAGGGTATCAGCGTACTCAGGACAAATTGCAAAACAACTTTTGGGGTCCAATTTCTCCTGATACCATTAGTAAAATAAAAAATTGGGGGCAAAAATATAATTTTTGTGGAAAAAAGTGTTTTTTTTATTTTCATGCCTGGGCATTATAAACTTCTGTGAAGCACTTGGGGGTTTAAAGTGCTCACTACACATCTAGATAAGTTCTGTGGGGGGTCTAGATTCCAAAATGGGGTCACTTGTGGGGAGTTTCAATAGTTTAGGTACATCAGGGGCTCTCCAAACGCACATGACACCCACAGACCATTCCATCAAAGTCTGCATTCCAAAACGTCACTACTTCCCTTCCGAGCCCCGACGTGTGCCCATACAGTAGTTTTCTCCCACATATGAGGTATCAGCGTACTCAGGACAAATTGGACAACAACTTTTGGGGTCCAATTCATCCTGTTACCATTGGGAAAATAAAAAAACTGGGGACTAAATGATCATGTTTGTGGAAAAAATAAGATTTTTTTTATTTTCATGCCCAGGCATTATAAACTTCTGTGAAGCCCTTGGGGGTTCAAAGTGATCACCACACATCTAGATAAGTTCTTAGGGGGTCTAGTTTCCAAAATGGTGTCACTTATGGGGGTTTTTCACTGTTTAGGTACATTCGGCGCTCTCCAAAGGCAACATGACACCCGCAGAGCATTCCATCAAAGTCTGCATTCCAAAACGTCACTACTTCCCTTCCGAGCACCGACGTGTGCCCATACAGTAGTTTTCTCCCACATTCGGGGTATCAGCATACTCAGGACAAATTGGACAACAACTTTTGGGGTCCAATATCTCCTGGTACCCTTGGGAAAATAAAAAAATTGATGACTAAATGATCATGTTTGTGGAAAAAATGCAATTTTTTTATTTTCACGCCCGGGCGTTATAAACTTCTGTGATGTACTAAGGGGTTCAAAGTCTTCACCACACATCTAGATAAGTTCCTTGGGGGGTCTAGTTTCCAAAATGGTGTCATTTGTGGGGGGGTTTCACTGTTTTGGTACATCAGGGGCTTTCCAAACGCGACATGGTGTCCGATCTCAATTCCAGCCAAAAACGTCAAATGGTGCTGCTTCCCTTCCGAGCTCTGCCATGCGCCCAAATAGTGGTTTACCCCCACATGTGGGGTATCAGCGTACTCAGGACAAATTGCACAATAACTTTTAGGGTCCTGTTACCCTTGGAAAAATAAGAATTGAGGGTGAAAAGATCATTTTTGTGGAAAATATATGATTTTTTAATTGTACGGCTGTACGTTATAAACTTCTGTGAAGCCCTTGGGGGTTCAAAGTTCTCACCACACATCTAGATAAGTTCCTTGGGGGGTATAGTTTCCAAAATGGTGTCATTTGTGGGGGGTTTCCACTGTTTTGGTTCATCAGGGGTTTTCCCATCGCGACATGGTGTCCGATCTCAATTCCAGCCAAAAAAGTCAAATGGCGCTGTTTCCCTTCCGAGCTCTGCCATGCACCCAAATAGTCATTTACACCCACATATGGGGTATCAGCATACTCAGGACAAATTGCACAATAACTTTTAGGGTCCTGATACCCTTGGGAAAATAAAAATTGTGGGTGAAAAGATAATTTTTGTGGAAAAAATATGATTTTTTTATTGTACCGCTGTACGTTATAAACTTCTGTGAAGCCCTTGTTGGTTCAAAGTTCTTACCACATATCTAGATAAGTTCCTTGGGGGGTCTATTTTCCAAAATGGGGTCACTTGTGGGGGGTTTCTACTGTTTAGCTACATCAAGGGCTCTCCAAACGTGACATGGCGTCCGATCTGAATTCTAGCCAATTTTGCATTGAAAAAGTCAAACGGCGCTCCTTCCCTTCTGAGCTCTGCCATGCGCCGAAACAGTGGTTCCCCCCCACATATCAGGTATCAGCGTACACAGGACAAACTGCACAATAACTTTTGAAGTCCAACTTCTCCTGTTACCCTTGGTAAAATAAAAAAATTGAACCTGAAGTATTTTTTTTGTGAAAAAAGTTAAATGTTCATTTTTTTCAAATATTCAAAAAATTCCTGTGAAGCTCCTGAAGGGTTAATAAACTTCTTGAATGTGGTTTTGAGCACCTTAAGGGGTGCAGTTTTTAGAATGGTGTCAGTTTTGGGTATTTTCTATCATATAGACCCCTCAAAGTGGCTTCAAATGTGATGTGGTCCGTAAAAATAAAATGGTGTTGCAAAAATGAGAAATCGCTGGTCAACTTTTAACCCTTATAACTTCCTAAGAAAAAAAAATATGGGTTCCAAAATTGTGCTGATGTAAAGTAAACATGTGGAAAATGTTACTTATTAAGTTTTTTGTGTGCCGTATCTCTGTGATTTAAGGGCATAAAAATTCAAAGTTGGAAAATTGCGAAATTTTCAAAATTTTCGCCAAATTTCCTTTTTTTTCCACAAATAAACGCAAGTTATATGAATGAAATTTTACCACTAGCATGAAGTACAATATGTCACGAGAAAACAATGTCAGAATCACCAGGATCCATGGAAGTGTTCCAGAGTTATTACCTCAAAAAGGGACAGTGGTCAGAATTGTAAAAATTGGCCCGGTCATGATCGTGCAAACCACCCTTGGGGATTAAGGGGTTAAAAAGGGAAGAGACTATTCAACCAACTCTAGCTCTACGTTTATGAATAACCCTAAAACCAGCTCATTCAAGGGACCTGTGAGTATCCATCAGGAGATCAAGAAAATGAAGTGGTGTCAGCAGAAGTCTCATCTCATTGAAAGTAGTGATATTGTTTCCTCTGTAAAGCATCCAGATACCTTAATAGTTTAACCAGAGGCTAGCTTTTTAGAGTTACAGAAAATAGGATGTCAAGGTGTCCAATCTTTTCGGCAAGAGGCCAGACCTTACAACCAGAGCTCTTCCTTCAGCACAATTTTCCTGCTATGCTTCTATTGGGAGAATATTCTAAAGTGGATAGCTTCTTTCCACTATATCTAACATAGAGACACTAGCTCAATTTTTTTACAGCTCCTGCTCTATTTGTACCTTTTTCCACTGGTACAGAGTAATAATTCTCAGATCCTTTTGCAGACTAAAATTTTTAACAGTTTTGAGATATTATCAGATGTGAATTATTTGCACACCTCCCAAGTCTTAAGGATGTAAGAATTACCAAATAATATTATGTGTATGGGGCAGATCGCCTTTTTTGTCTTCTAGCCTGGTGCCAATTTTACATGTTTCAATAATATAAGAAAGATATTTTGCTATAAAATTGCATGTAGTTGATGTGTTTAGCAAGAAGAAAACCTTTGGGAATAAATACATTTTCTAAATGCTAGCCATCTTTTCACAGCAGGAGGCAGAGCTTTGTGAAGAAATTACAAGCAATTCTGCCATCTGTTTAAGCAGTGAATACATTCACAATTGTGATACTTTTATATTATTTTGAATTAACATTTTTATTTTAATTTCTATAATATTTGTCCTTAAAAAGTTTTATTCTATAAATGTTTCTTTTATTCTGTACTTTTTATAGTTGAAAGCAATTTGCACTATAAGTAGGCATACCATGTAAAGATCTTATATACTTCATAGAGAGTTATAGTTGTAACGGCAGCATGGCGGCTCAAGGGTTAACACTGTTACTTTTCAGCGATGGGGTCCTTCGTTGAAATTCCAACAAAGATGACATGTGGACAAATTTTATGTGGTTTTCCTTCCAATCTTCAAAGACATGCTGATAGTAAAGCTCTGGAAATATGTTAACATTATATGAGCAAGCATACTCAATAACATAACAGTTAGTGATAGTCCATGTGGTTTATCATTCATGCAATCACTTTTATTCTGTTATCAATAAAAATCTTCCTGTTGGTTTGGACACTTACTGGGGTAAATTGTAAATTTGGTAAAAAAAAACCCACCAAAAACACTTCACATCTTCATTTTAAGACAAGACAGATATGACAACTTTTGTTTCAAGGAGCCCTTACAAAACACAGAGGACTTGATTCATCAAAACCGACAATCTTCACGCCGGTCTTGATGAACGAACGAGGTGTATGTCGAGGCTCCTGATTCAGTAAGGGGCAGATCTCTTTTAATGAATCTGTAGTGTCTGATGAGTGGCATGCGTGTGTGTGCCTGTGGTGTAGCAAACAACACCACTGGTCATGCACCTGACAAGTGGCGGTCACCACACCCGTCACTCCCAAGCTCCACCCAGTTTATTGGAGCTGGGCAAAAGTAGCATGAGACAACCAAAATTCCAACTGCACCAAAATGGTTTGACTTTTCAAAGCTTTTTACGCCAAAATAAAAGCTTTGATGAATCAGGGCTAGAGTCCTTCTACTTCTGCACTCGTTATTCGGTAAATCAAAAAATCCTTCATGAACTCAGAGGAATAGGGAGCTAGAGGCTGGGCATGGATTTCTGTGGGTGATGGTTCCTTACAAGTTGGAGCAATGCTGTTCTGTCTGAGGCTCCTTAATATCTCTTTACCTTTAAGGACGTTTATTTTTTATTTTTAAACCTTCAAATTGGTTTAGGGGACAGAATAGTATTAAGAACACATTGCTAGATGCCACTTTTTAAGTAGTAGTTTCCTTTACGCAATATATGTGCTTTGAGGTGTATTCCAAGTTGTGTGAATGTAACTGGATACTTGTAAAAATGCAATCTTTGCCGTATATCATACAGGCAGTACCTAACTCCTTTTCAAATGCTGGAGGCACCATTAACTCCCTATTATTTATGGTGGATCAGTCTTTTAGGAAAGTGTTAGTGTTTACTAGTACTTGAATTGACTGTACAAATCACTGATCTGCTGTGAATCCACCTAAAGGCAGCTTAGGGCACTCATGGCTAACTGCCAATGTGAACGTACCCCAAGAAAACGTAAAACTTACAGAAGCATACATACAGAGCTCGTCTGGAAAATAAAGAGAAAAGGAAATTCAAAGACAAGAAAAGCTTTCCCAGGTTCCAAGAGACAAAACATTGCTACTTACATTAAGAAATACATTGCTGAGCTAACAATAGTGATTCCGCTGTCTCCATCTTCCATCTCTCTATTGTGTTTCTACCTTTAGTATCTGTTCAAAAGAATAAAATGCTGCCTGTACGAAGTCACCTGGTTTATCTGAAGCAGAAGAGCACAGTAACATTAATGATCTTCCTATATAGTAGTGTGAAAATGTAACATATGTCACATTATTCTTCCCTAAGAAGTGTTCGAGATTTAAGGCGTTATTTACTAAAATGTGACATAAGAGGTTTGACGTCTTTCTTCTGTGCTTTAATTAGGTGTCACCATTAGATGAGACATTGCACAATTTCCAGTCACTTTCCCTAATAAAATGTACTTTTATTTGCACAGACCTGGAAATCTAAGGTCTATACTGCTTAAATATTATATTTCAGGCAAGATTTCTTGCTTATTGCTTATAGTTAATGACAGTATTAATAATAATTTAAAAAAACCATTGCGTTACAAAATACGATCAGATTTAGGTGTAACATGTGTGACATTTGAAATATTCCCCCGTCCTGATTTTTAACTTTGTATTAGCTGGAACCCCAGTGAATAATCGCAGAGAAAATTAAGAAGCAGTTTTATCTACTTTGTCAAGTGCCTCATTTATAAGTTTGAACAGTAAATTAGACCCCCAAAAATTAAACTATGGCATTTTTTATTCATTTGATGTTTTTTTTTCTAAAAGCACTATCACATTCCGCAACGTTGTAAAGAGATTTTCTTATAATACATGTGTAAAGCAGCCAGGGTGGTAGTCATGGCAACTGGCTGTTCTGTTCCCACACCTTGGCACCCCACAGATTTAATATAATGTCTTGTCCGGTGCACATGCACGTGTGCTGCAGAATGCTCACATTCACTGCCAGAGTCCCCTCGGCTGCGGTCATCCCAATTCCACATCTAAGAACTTCACAAGCCACTTCTGAGTCAATGTCCTTTTCCAATGGTTTACCTTTACTGAGCAGCAGGGTATCCACCAAACATGCAGCACACTCTGTACAGAGTGGCATTTCCTCAGCTTTCCCTGTTTCTCTTGCAGTCTTTTTCTCCTTCCGGCAATCCCTGCTTTACTTCTGGGCAATCTCTGTTACACTCCTGGACAACCCCTGTCCTGCTTCTGGACAATCCCTGTCCCATTCATGCTGTAATCCCACCAGCTTTCTACCATTCCCTGGTCTGGCTTCAATAGGAAAAGGTGCCAGGTTCGCCATCTCAGCTTCACCTGCCCCGGTGGTAGACCTGAGATCCTCTTCGGTTTGGTCTCTGTTTTTGCTGGTGACCACCCACACGTTGCTCAGCCTGGGGCCCATTCCTGTCATAGCAGCTTTATTTCCATGGCTAGCAGACTGTTCTTTCTCACTGGTCACTGCTGCATCCCGATTGCACTTAGCTCTAACCAGGAAGTGCCCTGCTATATCTCGCTGCTCCGTGCTGCACTGCTTTGTTGCCCCTCCCTACAGGAAAATGCCTATACCAACTAACCTAAGCTAATAATCCTATTCCATATCTCTAATGTGCCCCACTACTCTAACCCCACTATTTTCCAATACTAACCTCAATACTATCCCTACTTCTACACATATTAAATACATCACAATATAGTACCTAAACAATACAGCACATTACACTAACATCTGCAAATAACAGGGTGCCGTACGTAAGACACATATACCGTATCCACAGGGGGTAGACACCTGACGGACCCTGTCACCTCCTTACACATGTCCGATGATTCATGACAACAATTCGACTTTTAAATCTCAAACAATCTAAGACCAATGTAATTCAAATGACAAACAAAGTAGCACTCTGTAATGTTATAGCATGCAAATATGAAATGTGGAGATGGCTACTTTTAGTAAGCACCTGTACACACCTGTTTTCTGTTTGGAATTGACGGTCTATCTTTTGCTAGTTGAATTTCATTCAAAGTCTTGGAATGGAAACTCATTAGGACTGTTAGGGTCTCCTACTAATTGCATTGCTGGGTAGAATAGTAAAGGACTAAAGGTACTGTCACACTTAGCGATGCACCAGTGATCCCGACAATGATATGACCCGGTCAGGATCGCTGGTGCATCGCTAAGTGGTCGCTAGTGAGCTGCCACACAGGCAGATCTCATCAGCGACATAGCAGGGGTCGGGGGTCGCTACTTACCTGTCAGACGAGGCGATCCTGATGTCCTCCCGCCCGCGTCCACGCGTCGCTCGTCGGCGCCACAGGAAGCCCAGCAGGAAGCTGACGACGAGAAACGGCCCAGGACGTTCTCGCGCGATCAGCGATAATCAGTGGGGGAGCCGGTCGGAGGTAAGCATCAGTCATAGCGATATCGCTAGCAATATTGCTATAATGTCACAAAAACCAGTGACGTTATAGCGATATTGCTAGCAATATCGCTTAGTGTGACAGGCCCTTAACTGAAGCCTACATTGCAGAACACAAAAAGGTATCTAATTGCTGCAAAAATCAACTTTGAACCTTAATAGAAATGAGGATGAAGTACAGATGTGCAAATCAATATGAGGTGCCTTTTTCCCCTGGAATCCAACACAACGATGAATGGCTGACATGTTTCTAGATTCACTTTTGGTTCTGGATTTGGTAAAAAAAAATAAACTCAATTAACCCAAGCCCTTTTTGTCCCTCTGCACAGCTTCCCCGCTTGGTTGCCCATGCAGGTAGCTCCATTCTATCTGGTCTCCCTTTCTAAACAGTGCTCTTTGGCGCTTTCTGCTATTCTCAAGGGCTCATGAGACGTCATTGACATGCATTGCCCCACAATATGACGACATCGAATGAGATCTAATGAGCGCTTGAGATGACGAAGAGTACCATGAAAATGGAAGACTGGACTAGAGGGAGGTATCTATGTGGGGGACCAATCAGGTGGTTTTGCCGAGAGACAGGGAGAGCCAGGACATAGTGCGTAATTAATAAAAGAACATGTTTATTATGCTCTGGGCTTTGGAGGCCACTGCTGCCTGATTGTAATTTGGATAAAAATAATTTGTTCTGCCAATCAGTATGGGTCCCAGCGGTCGGACCCCCACTGATCAATAAGTTATTACTTAGCGATAACTTATTTTCATCGGAGAACCCCTTTAAAGGCCTGATTTTAGGTGCTTCTCAGATAAACAACATAGAAGATTGATCTATGTTTCCATTTACTTGCCATGGTACTTTCCTGTGACTAGTCATATCAGCTGGATTCTTGATAGCCTATTCGTTTAAGGTCACGGCAGGAGGTCTTTTTAAGTCTGAATAAGCTCTTAACAGAAGGCACTGGTTGGGAGTAAATTTGATAACAAGCTGTGATCAATACCAAGAAAGGCAAACCTCTACAATCCCTTATAATTTCACAAGGAACTATCACATAAAATAATTTATTTTATCTTCAACTCTTGCTTTAAACTACTTCCTGGCTTCTAAATGCTTCACTTTGCTGGAATGGAGATTCACGCGCCCACCTTTCTTATACAAGAAAGCTTTTATGATACAATTCAATTCTTACTTGTTGCTATGATTTTTATCAATATACTCTCTCCATAGCCAAGGTAATATAGAGCTCTATACCTGACTAAACTCGAACCATCTGTAACGTCCACCATAATCAAATATAAAGACCATTGTGGCTTTTTCTCCAATGTTCTTTGTAAATCCTTTCTGTTCCATCAAGCAAACAACATCTAATGTTAAGATTTCACCTTAATTCACACCGAAATGTACTCTCTGGTCACCTATTTTCATCTTGGTAAAATAGACTTTTCTTTATTACGGAAGAAATTATTCTGACTTTACTTTCCTTCCTGGTCTACAAAGTGCACCCAAAGGTAACATCCTTGTTATCATGGCCCTGGCAGTCAATGGAGGATTGCTTTGTTTTCTGGTACGTTTTCCAGCAAATGTATTGCGGTTCTCACTGTACAGAATAACACAATTTAGGAAGACCTGTCAGGTCTGCAGTTTGCAACATTCAATCATAGTTAGTACTCATTGCCTTTGATTGGATAACATTTGAGATGAACTCTCTTCTCATTGCCCATCTTATGGCACAATGTGAACAATATATATCTTTAGTGCTTAATATTATTGTATCGATTTCACTCCTTTGATTTAGTTGCTCTAGAAACCTTTACTCTGTAGATGAACCGTAGCAAAAAACATATTGTAATTTCCCCCAAAATGCACAATGCCCAGAATTGATTGTGCTTTCTAATCTGACATCTATCAGATCTTCGTGCACTTTGTAAGGCCAACTTGGGACCAGTGAAATTTCGGTCAGTGATTTTTTCACAGTGGTCAGTGGCACCATTCACATGAACAATTTTCACCACGTACCCCATGCCCTAGATTTAAGCCATCTGACACATATTATCTCACTGTGGACAGGTGCTCAAAGCTGAACACAGCATAATCTCATCCTTCTGCATGTGACCTGCACAATTCTTCATGTGAATTCGTATTCAGTTGAGAAAAATATCAGTATCATGAAAGAATGTGTGCTACTATGATACGTGCTACTTACACTCCAGACAGTGCATTGCTCTCTGGATTAGCCAAGGCAAAGTGCTACTATGTGAAAAAAAATATATATATATTTAGGAATGCTGGTTTATTAAGTCACCAGTAATTTAACATTTAGCAAATGGTCTTTATATATAAAGAGAGAGAGGAAAGAGGAGGAGAGTGATGATGGAGGGAGAGAGATCAAGGGAAAGAGAAGAGAAGTACCAAGAGTCTGTACCCCATTTCCCTCTTCCTCGTGCTATCTCCCCCACTCTCTTTCCCCCTTCTCACTATCTAAATATATATTTTAATAATTAATTTACAGTACAGAATGTAAACTAAACAGCATTATTGGTGTTGCCTGATTACTACGCCTGGTCAGACATTGGCAGATCTGCCTGTTTTTGTAGAACAAGTCCTGGGCCAATGTGGACTGACACGCAACTGATTAAAAGCTTGTAGTGCACTTCAGAGCCGTCCCTGATATGTTCAGCAATCACCGTTGCTTTGTTCTGTTTGTTCCTTCCAGTATCTAGCATGAACCCATCTGCCATAAATAATTAGTGAACCTTTTTTAACAAGTGCTCTCAGCAAAGATGCCTGGAAAAAGTGTAAGATTATAATTGTACACATACAAATAAAACCCTAAAACACAAGTTTCATCCAATTACGAAAAACTGAAAGAGGGGTCCTCCTGACAATCAAGTCCTAGCGAAGAACACAGCAGATAGCTCAATTCACTCCTGTAGGAAGAGTAATGGATAGAAATGTACTCATATATTCCGATTTGGCTGCATTTCCTAAACAGGAAAGAGACATATAGATTCCCCTGAATGTTTAACCTTTTGCTACCAAATAAAGATCGGCTTCCTTTTTTGGGGACTAGAGGGTCTATGCACTGGCTCACAGCATGACATGAGAGTACAAAGACGGGCAGATGAAGAACCAGTGTACACCGAGTCCTGGTCCTTTCTCTACTGGTCACACTGGTCTCATGCCTTTAGACAACAATGACTGAGTTACGAGGACATGAATGCTGGTTGATTAGGTCACCAGTAATTTAACATTTAGCAAATGGTCAATAGAATCTGACTAGATAAAGGGATTTAAATTATCGATAAATATTGAATATCCTGATAAGAGAAACATATCTGTTCTATCTACCAATTTTAAGAACTTGCAAGAAGGTTGTTGAATCTGAGAGTAAACATAGGTTAGTCTGAATATTTTAAAAAATGCCTTACGGTACTAAGGGATGGAGCAGGGGAATAGTTATATAAGAAAGGTTAAAAGAAAGCAAATACTTTTTCATATATTTTTATTTTAATTTGAGACTATTGTGCACTTTTTGACAGCTTTCAAATATACTTTTAAAAAGTCTGAGACACAAATTTGTGCTCTTGGCACCAATACAAAATCTGTAACAGGGTGCACAAAACACCATGCATGATCTTAAATAATGGTGTCTTCATGAGTTTCAGCAGGTCGTTTAACCCCTTAGTGACAGAGCCAGTTTGGTACTTAATGACCAAACCAATTTTTACAATTTGACCACTGTCACTTTATGAAATTATAGCTCTGGAACGCTTCAACATATTCCACTGATTCTGAGGCTGTTTTTTCGTGACACATTGTACTTCATGTTAGTCGTAAAATTTCTTTGATATAACTCGCCTTTATTTATGAAAAAAACAGAAATTTGCAATTTTCAAATAAATTTTTAATTTTTGTACCCTTAAATCAGAGAGCAGTGTCACACAAAACAGTTAATATATAACATTTCCCACATGTCAACTTTACATCAGCACAATTTTGAAAACATAATTTTTTTTTGCTAGAAAGTTAGAAGGGTTAAAAATTTACCACCGATTTCTCATTTTTCCAACAAAATTTACAAAACCATTTTTTTTTAGAGACCACCTCACATTTTAAGTCAGTTTGGAGGGGTCAATATAACAGAAAATACCCCAAAGTTACACCATTCTAAAAACTGCACCCCTCAAGGTGCACAAAACCACATTCAAGAAGTTTATTAACCTTTCAGGTGCTTCACAAGAACTAAAGCAATGTAGAAGGAAAAAATGAGCATTTTACTTTTTTCACAAAAAAAATACTTTGGAACCAAACTTTTTTACTTTCATAAGAGTATCAGGATAAAATGGACCACAAAATTTGTTTTGCAATCTCTCCTGAGTACGCCAATACACTGTATGTGGGGGAAAGCCACTGTTTTGGCGCATTGCAGGGCTCAGAAGGGAGGGAACACGGTTTGACATTTTGAATGCAAAATTGGCTGGAATCATTGGTGGCCACCATTTTGCATTTGGAGACCCTGTGGTTTACCTAAACAGTGGAACCCCCCAATTCTAACTCCAACCCAAAAACACAACCCCAACCCACCCCTAAACCTAATCCCAACCCTAACCATAACCTTAACCACAACCCTAACCTTAACACACCCTTAATCCTAATCCCAACCCTAACCACAACCATAACCCTAGCTACAACCCTAACCCCAACACAACCCTAACCCCAACCCTATCCCCAACCCTAACTCTAGCCCAACCTTAACTTTACCTTTGACCCTAGCCCCAACCCTATCCCTAGCCCAACCCTAACCCTAGCTCTAGCCCCAACCCTAACCCTAGCCCCAACTCTAACCCTAGCCTAACCCTAACCCTAGCTCTGATCCCAACCTTAGCCCCTAACTGTTATGAATGGGTCACCGAGGAGGATAGCAGGAACAGGCTAAGCCACCAGAAGACCAGAGAGGTTGGTAGCTAAGACCCCTGATCCTATCCACACAACTAGCAGCAGCTGTGGAGCGTTCCTACGATGCCCTAGACACTTCGTCACAGCCGGAGGGCTAACTAAGCCTAAAGACAGAAAGATGAAATCTAATCTGCCCCGGAGCAGATCTCCAAAAGAATAGACAGCCCCCAAACATATATTGTCGGTGAGACAAGATGAGACACAAACACAGGCAGAGAACAGACTGAGCAAACGGTGGGGCCCAAGCTGTCTAGACAGGACAGAAAAAGATACTGTCTACAATCATGCACAAAACCCTGAAAAAGTCCAACACTTCTGATATACAAAAAAACCTGAGATCACACGATCTCTCCCCCGCTAGATCAGCACTCTGGTATAAACTGGCAGCAAGTAAAAAGATATTAACATAACAGGGGACTGAACAAGCTGCAAAATGTGAAGCAGGGCCCAGCACTGCCCCCAGCAGGGAGCACGCTGAACCCTAGCAGCAAAACAGAAAGCAAAAAAAGACACAACCAGATTAAATGCAAAGGATTAGCAAAAGAATCACTTAGCTGAGCATGCAGATCAGGCAGGGGACAAAAGAGCTCCAAATGCACACAGAGGAAAAAGTCACCAGCAACCTTCAAAAGCAGCCAGCTCCATTATATGCTCCCAGCCAGCAATACCAGATTCCCAATTATCATCATCAGGTGGAGAACCTCCATCAACCTGGCCAGGTCCTCTACTCTCAGTAACCACCAGAGGGAGCAGAGGGAGCTTCGGCTCAAAAATCCGAGCAAGGGAGTTCACAACACCTAACCCTAGTCCCAACACTAACCCTAATGGAAATATGGAAATAAATACATTTTTTTTATTTATACCTATCTAAGGGGTTGATAAAGGGGGGTTTGATTTACTATTTTTTTATTTTGATCACTGTAATAGGGTCTATCACAATAATCAAAATGAACCAATAGGAAAAATCTCTTATTGTAGCTAGGTACCGGCCGGCAGATCTCGGTGGGTGCACTGTGCATGTGCCCACCATTTTCATCCCGGAAGAAGACGCTGAGGGCCGGAGGAACCGGTGGACATCGGAAGTACCGTGGGGGCTTGGGGGACCCTATTTCTCTCTCCTCTGATGTGCTAGATCATTTCAAAGGAGAGAGAAATGGGAAACCAAACGTTTTTTCATTTTTTTGCTGTCGCCGTTGTTCGGTGAAGAACGGTGATCGCAACACTGGAGATGGTAAAAATCAACCCCAATCATGTTCTCCGGGGTCTCAGCTACCCCCAGTAGTCGAGACCCTAGAGATTTTCCGACGTTGGGAGGCACTATACTGTACACTTATTTCTCCGCACCGTTAAAAAGTGTACTGTCACCATTAAAAGGCATATTGGCGGTCGTTAAGGGGTTAAGCCCCTTCAGACACCAGTACCTGGGTGGAACTGCAACCTCTGCTCCCAGTACAATATATTTATATATATATATGTCTATATATATACATATATAAATATATATATACACAGCACTGGCAAAAATTAAGAGACCACCACATCAAACCCTGTCATGGGCAGTCCATTCTCCAGACCTGAACCCCTTTGAATACCTCTGGAATGTAAGCATGCCAAGACACATGAAAGCTGTTTTTAAAGATCATGGTTATTCCACAAAATATTGATTTCTGAACTCTTCCTGAGTTAAAACATTAGTATTGTTTCTAAATGATTATGAACTTGTTTTCTTTGCATTATTTGAGGTCTGAAAGCACGGCTTTTTTTTATTTTGACCATTTCTCCTTTTCAGAAAAAAAAAAAAAAATTATTGCTTGGAAATTCGGAGACATATTGACAGAAGTTTGTAGACTAAAAGAACAATTTACATTTTACCCAAGAATAAACCTATAAAGTGAAAAATCAGACAAACTGAACATTTGGAAGTGGTCTCTTAATTTTTGCCAGAGCTGTATGTATATATATATATATAAGTTATCATATTTAATACTCCTATGGTAATTACCTTTTATTAATAAAATAGGACACACCTTACTATCGGAGTCTTACCAGATATGGGCAACAGAAAATAAAAAAACAACATTTTTTCCTACTAATTAAAACTTCCCTTGTGATACAGACCAGTCAATATTACTATGGTAGAATAAGTAGGTAATACATTTATTGCAAGTGTTTATTTACTGAATATACACACAGCTCTGCTACATACACACAAGCACACAGCTCTGCTACACACACAGCTCTGTTACTTGGGCGCACACATATTCATCTCTGGTACACACAACTCTTCTATATGTACAGACAGCACTGGTACATCAACACACACAGCTCTCAGCTCTACTATATTGACCCAGAGCTCTGCCACATCAGAACACATACCTCTGCTACATATTGTATGCACAGAAGCCACATTTTGAGGTTCCTTACAGGCATGTGATTGATCAGATGACCTGAAAGGTCCTTGAACTAGTTAGAACCTGCAACATCCATGCAAAGATGAGCAGGTCCTGGTAGCTAACTCTCCTGACCTACTACGATCAGACTGATCAGTGTAGGGCTGGAGGAGAGAGAGCTGTATTGCTAGTGCTCTCAGTGATTGTGAAGGATGCTGTGTTAGTGTTCTCCTTGATCATAAGAAGCTGCCTCTGTACTATAAGATGCACCCTTTTTAGCAAGATATTTTATATAAAAGTATATCTTCTAGTCAAAGTATGTTTTTCTCCAAACCTAAGACAACCCATTTAAATCTCCAATATTTCTATTTAAACCATTATTAAAAAAGGTGATGTTGAAAGTATCAAGCTCAGCACTACTTGTGTTGTGTTGAATTTAATTTTACTTTCGTTTATTCACATAATTTATTACAGATAATTACTGTATATAAAAGTTATTTTAGTGAAGAACAGATAATATCTTTTATCATGACATGGGTATTTTATGTACATCTTGTTTTAATAATGTGATACCTTCGTTGTGTTGATGCTACCGCATTTCTTTGCCATTGGGACATGTATTTTAATAAAAGTGCATTGACAGAGGCCAAGTTGAAAACATAAAGATCAATAAAGAAAAAGGCACACTTGTAGTAAGTTATATGTTTTTCCTATAATCCACAAATCAGCATCAATAGCTGTAATATCGTTATCTCTTCAGAGATGTCCATAGTGTGATAATTTGACACTGTACGGCGGGATAAGAAAATCACTAAGAAATTATTTTAACTTTGAAACAATTTGATTTGAATATGTGAACAGCAAATTATTAAAACTGTAGCCTTGCTTTTTATCATATCTGTGAATAAGAATTATTATTATTATTATTATTATTATTTATTTATATAGCGTCATTAATTCCATGGTGCTGTACATGAGAAGGGGGGTTACATACAAAGAATTGTTTTTCTTCTTACACCGGGATCATACGGTAAGACTATCCACTTACAGTATAGCAGGTGACAGAGAATAGTTGTGTTCTAGTGATTCACTGTAGAAAGATTTGTTGATAAGGCTACAATTAACTTTTCCTTCTGCTCATTTATAATACTATACAGACCCTCATACACAATGAAGTTTGCTGAACTGCCAAATTTCTGCGAGGCTGGATGACCATCTAATGTGAATCGGGACCTCTCAGCTGTACAGATAATGTCAAGGAAACAAGGATCATGTATTGTGAATCTCGAAGCTTAGAAACTATAGGAGAGAAGAAGCACACATAGGGTCTTATCCCACAATTTCAGAATCTGTTAATCAGAAAACTGCTCATCTGGTGCCCCTTTAATAAGGCATATAAACGTACGCTGCCGCAGATCCACGGGTCAGAAATTGATCATATCAGGAACCATACAAAGGAAGATATTTTGTGGATATCATCCACGCTGCTGAACAAATTGAAATCCGGATGTATTGATGAAAAGGAATGCTAGTTTTATTCAATGCGTTTCGAAGTTTAAAATGAATTCTTCCTCAGGAAATACCACATACATATAACAAAACAGTGATGGTTTGCTGTATAAGTAGATTCAAAATTCAAAATCAGGCGCCAAAAGAACCACCTGACAGTGTCACTGACACTGACACTGATTATCAGGTGGTTCTTTTGGAAAGAGTTAAATAAAACCACCATTCCTTTTCATCAATATGTCCGGATTTCTATTTGTTCAGCAGTGCAGATGATATCCATAAGATTCCTTTGTATGAATCTCGAACCTTGATGTTTTTGTTTCCCCAAGGAGTTAAACTACCGCCTGATGTATAGACTTCATATTCTGTCTTCATGAGCATGTAGTTGTATGGGGATATCGGCAGATGGCACTGCAGATGAGAACTATCTGATCTTTAGGATAAAGATGAATTTGGCAGATGATGCGAGAATTCCAATACCTGCGGGTTTTATGTTTGGAGCAGTAGCGGCATTTTACTAGTCTTTTGGCCTTGTTTTGATATGCATCAAGGTTGTATCTAATGATTTAAAGGGACTATCCAGGTTTGGTACAAAAATGTTTAGTCAGTCAGTTCAGCTATATGCATCCTTCCCCATGCTGACTTCCTTGAGATGAAAGATGGAGGTGTTTGTAAGGATGCTCAGTTCTGCTCTACTTTGCACACAGTAGATGCAGAGATGAGGGCTGAGGACAGGACTGTCTGTTATTCCATGTCTCAAAGGTAAAAGTATGTTCTTCTGACCCTTTTTGGGCATGTTCCTTTCCCCCTGGCATGATGCTTCCTGCTTGTGATTGGTCAATGTCATGCAGGGGAAAAGTACACATCCCCAGAGAAGAATCTCTGTGCCTTATCATAATTTATAACCAAAACTTTAAAAGATAATATCTCCGCTACGGAGATGAGAAATTAAAAAATAAAAACTATGTTTTACTCAGCTCTGTATTCACTATTCCATGACGAGGCCAGTTTGGCACTTGATAAGTTCTCTTAAGCTATAACTAGAGCAGACATAGGTGACAGAAATTGATTGATATTGTGAATACGTAAAAGTACAAGGCAGTACTCTCATCTCTGGGGCCTATTTGTTTCTAGACAAAAGGAATATAATAATCTGTGATCAATGGCAGTACATAGGGCCAGAGGGCTATGTTCATGATGTCTTATAGGCTTTTATATACAGAATATATTTCCACCATACATACACATGTATGTAATTTTCTCATGTTCTTATTCATAAGCTGGGCAATGGTTATAAAACAGGAATACATGAATTTATTAGAATACAGAATATCTCATATATCCTGAGCACAGACTGGAGAACGCATTGTGTTTCTTGTCTGTATTGTTCCATACACGTCCTACATGGATTTCGCTAAACAGAAAGACTGCTTGTTTTCAGGGATTCACGTTGTGATGTTAATTGCTGGAGGAGCATAGTTGAAAGAGTGGGAATACAGAACATGCTGCTGTGTTCACCCACTCCTGTCATTGTCTGGCTGGAAGGATACACAGTGGCCATGTTATAAAATAAATATATGTATGCACCTGGCATTCGACCAAATGAGGCCTGTAACTTTGTGTAATTCTTTTTTATTACGTATCTATAAAATGTGACTGCATTACGCTGACAACATGCAGAAATATATCTTGTGATTTTTGTTAAGAAATTGGGTGATCATTATGTCTGAGAACTATGAAAATGACTTACAGTATCCTGCAACATGACACCAAAGGTTTAGCTACCATTGTCCGGTCTCTGCGATTCATTGCAAATGACTTTTCCCTAGATCTTTTCTATCCTAAGTTTGTGTTATCATTATGGCATTAGCTATCAAGGAGCTGTAAAATCATTCTTGGGTATGGGGGTGGATTAATTTATTCTAATAAAGTGTTTGATGTAAATTATCAGTCCTTGAAGAATGTAGTTTTCGCCCGTAGTGTTGTATATGAGGCAGGACTAGTCCGGCGGGCATCTCTTACTCCTGACTAGTCTTGCGTTGGGTCTTCTCTGGGCTTGACCGGCAACCTGAATATACCCCCGTTGGTTAGGGCCTTTATGCAGGATGTCCATCATGCCTGGGAAGATAGGATTACGAGCAATACTAATTCAGAGAAAGAGACACCTCACTAGACTAGCGCTGCCTTATTTGCGTGTGGAACACTGCAGGATAAGACAAAATACTTCAAAGATTGCAGAGCTAATAAGTTACATCAAACACCCTATAAAAATAAGGAAATATGCTTCCATATTGTCATAGTAGTGGATGGGGACAGTCAGTGGACCCAACGGGATCCCTTTAAATGATTGGTGATAGCAGATTGACTTATCTCAATGCCTTATACTGAGAGTATACTTTGGAGATCTACTTTATTTATTGTTTATTTATTATGCTTACTGATAGCGCCATCATATTCCACGGCACTTTACAGGTATTGTCATCACTGTCCCCTTTGGGGCTCACAATCTAAATTCCCTAAGCGTATGTCTTTGGAGTGTGGGAAGAAACCAATGAACGCATTCATACCTTTCTTCACTTACAAAGTCTCATGTAAAGGTTTATTCCCAAGTACAAGTGAATGATGGCTTATTACTTTGATGTGCCTACTTGTTATGATCAGTGACGGCTTAAGTACCGAGACGCCCTGCAATTCTATGCAGATAGTGGCCACAATGCTGATTAAATGTTGATTTATTGCTGTGACTACCTCACTGTTATTCCCTGCACAGTAGTGATCTCAGCTGCCTACCTGTGCAGAATACTGCACCTTCCCCAATTCACCTGCATGGGGCCATGCTGTTGTTTCATGCACAATGGCTGGCCATGGCGCCACCGTTGACCGAAAAAAATTTAAAGGAGACACAGCGTTAAACTAGGCCATCACTTTACTATATGGAAATACTTTAGCGCCAGGTCCTCTTCAAATTCAGCATTGTACTGTAAATACAAACACATTCTTTTGCTTGCTAAAAGCACACTTCATGTGCCGTAAGTAAATATGTATATACACTCCTCAACAATGAAATCGCAAAACCAAGAATGAGAAGTCATGGCGTTATGACAATCACAGGATCGATAGACATGATAATAATAATATGCAAATGAAGAAAATTTTGTTTCCATTTTTTAAAAACATCTTGAATTCTTCAGTATCTGCAGTGAAATACATGCCCTTCCATGTCTGGCATACTATCAATAAGATTAATGTTTGAGAAATGTTCTGCCATATTGAATGCATTTGAGCACATAAATTATCAATATCCACTGCTGGAAGCTCATTTTGCAATTGCCAACCTATGATGTCCAAGATGTGCTTCATGGGAAACAAGTCTGGGGATGCTACAGGTCATTGCAATACGTTTAGACCATACAAGCTGCTCTCAGTAGCACAAGTAACATGTGGCCTGTAGTTGTGTTGAAAAACAACTCCTGGAACATTTTATAGAAATGGCCATACCACTGGCTCCACAACCAAATCAATGTAACACCAGGCTGTTAATACACCTGGAATGAAGCCTAGAGGGTATGGGCTATCATTATAGCACTCCACACCATAATCCTGAGATTAGGACCAGTGTGTCATTACTTTGTGAAGGCCTCTTCATGGCATTGCCCAAGTGGTCTCCAGACCAATCTCCAGCTATTATTGCATTCAAGGCACGACTCAGCCAGAAATAGATGAACCTGTCACGCTCGGGTTGGGAGAGCTGCCGACCAGTCCATGCACTGCGTTCCGATCTCAGTCTGATTTATACAGTCATGTGACTGCGACCATGTTACTACTTAATTACTGACTTTGTGCAAGAATGTAGTAGATTTGGTGCCATTTCTCTTTTACTCTTTCATTTTGATAATATAAACTATTAACAGTCCTATTTTTGCAGCATTTTCCCTCACATGCCTAAAACTTTAGCAAAGTATTATATATATAATATAAATATAAAAAAATTATTTTTGTCATTTAGCAAAATGCAAAGTGAATGATCAAAAGAGAACTCTAAATCAAATCAATATTTGGTGTGACCACTTTTTACATTTAAAGCAGCATCAATCAACTCTTCTAGGTACAGTTGCCTACAGTTTTTTAATCCCTTTATGACCTTAGACATATAGGTATGTCCAAGGTCGTCTACCCCCATTGATACATGATCCGGCGCTAAGCCCGCATCTTTCCCGACCTATGACAAGTGATTTGATCAGCTGTCTTGTGCCTCTAACAGCCGCTGGTGGAATCGCAATCCACCTGTGGCTGTTAACATGTTAAATGCCACTGTTAATCACTGACAGTGACATTTAACTCTAGCGTATAGGAAGCACATCATGAGACCCACCCATCGGCACCCCTGCTACATGATCACCGGGGCACCAATTTGTTGGCATGACAGCTAAGGGTCTGCAGGAGATTATGATTTCTGATACATTTAGCAGAGCTGAAGCCCTGCTATGTGTAGCACAATTGATCACGATTGCAGCTTGAAGTCTCCTAAAGGAACTATTGAAGCATGTAAAAAGTTAAAACAAATGTTTTAAAAAAATTAAAAAAATATAAAAGTTCAGATCACGCTCCTTTTGCCCCATTCAAAAGAAAACAATGCAAAAAAATAAAAAATGCACATATTTAGGATTGTCACATTCCAAAATGCCTGATCTATCAAAACATAAAGTAAATTAATCTGATCAGTAAACGTCCTAACGAGAAAAAAATCAAAAAGGCAAAATTTGGGAGTTGAGGTTGACACAACATCGAAATAAAATGCAATAACAGGCAATCAATACATCGTATCTACCCCAAGATGGTATCAATAAAAATGACAGCTCGGTGTGCAAAAAATAAGCCCTCACCCAGCTCCAGATCCCAAAAATTGGATACGCTATGAGTCTCAGAAAATAGCGCAATTTTTTTTTCACCACTTAAAGTAAAAAGAACCTATACATGTTTGGCATCTGTGTCCTCATACTGTCCTGGAGAATCATAAAGGCAGATCAGTTTTAGCAGTTAGTGAACATGGTAAAAAAAAATTAAAAAACAATTGGGGAATTACACTTTTTTTAAAAATTTCATCGCACTTGGATTTTTTCTCCTGTTTTCCAGTACACTACAGTATATGGTAAAATCAATGGAGTCATTCAAAAGTACAACTCATCTCGCAGAAAATAAGTCCTCACATGGCCATATTGTTGGAAAAATAAAAAAGTTACGGCTCTTGGAAGAAAGGGAGCAAAAAGCAAAACCTAAAAAAATGGAAAACTGCAAGGTCGTGAAGGGGTTAATGAACTTGGCAGAGAGGTCATTCCAAACATCTTAGTGAAATAACCACATATCTTTTTGTGGATGCAGACTTGCTCAAATACTTCTGATTGTTCTCAAACATGCTCATGATATTGAGATGAGGTTACTGTGGGAGCCATGCCATCACTTCCAGGACGTCTTGTTATTCTTTATGCTGAAAGTAGTTCTTAATTACATTGGATGTATGTTTTGAGTCATTGTCCTGCTGCAGAATAAATTCGGAGGCTCTCTGATCAGATGCCTTCCTGATGGTATTTCATAAGGAATAAGCATCTACCTGTATTTCTCAGCATTGAGGATGCCAAGAATTGGGCAATGTTGAGGACTGTAGGTGCAGTGGTCAGCCAAGGAAACTGCAGCAGATGAAAGAGGTATCATCCTTAATTCTCATTGATATCGAAAGATGTCCAGCATTGCCATCAGCTCAGAACTGGCAGCAACTGATCAGAGAAGTATGTCCAGAAGTGGTCTTTGATGAAGAACTGCAGCCTAAACCCATACCTTCAACATGGAAACAAGGCCAAGCGACTCAACAATGCACCAAAACACATGAACTAGAATGCAAAAAAATGGCAGAAGGAGTTCCGCAATGATTAAATATTTGGCTGTCACAAGGCAGTTTGTCTGCTGAAGAGCTTGACAGAGGTGCAATAATGAGTGTTTGCTGACAATAGGGAAGCATAGTGAAGGTTCCCTGCAAATTTGGGCTTCATTTCAGCAAATGGAGTTAAGAATTTGGTTAGGATTAATGGTGTCATCAATGCTAAGAAAATGCAGACAGACCACTGCATCTATGCGTCTATAGTCCACAAAGTTGGACAATTTTTGGTGTCCTCAATATTGAGAAATACAAGCAAATACTTATCCATCATGCAATACCATCAGGGAAGCATCTGATTGATTCTAAACTTATCCTGCAGCAAGACAATTACCCCAACTTACAACCAATACCATTAAGAACTGTCTTCAGTGTAAAAAAGGAGAAGGAGTCTTGAAAATTATGATATGAACTTCACAAAGCCCTCATCTCTTCATCATCAAGTCTGTGTCAGGTTACAGGAACAGAAAAAAAAAGCTTTGTGCAAGATCTGTGGTTAGTTCTCCCTAGATGTTTGAAACAGCCTTACTGTTAAGTTCCTTCAAAAACTGTGTACAAGTGTACCAAGAAGAATTAATGCTTTGATGCTGTTTTGAAGGCAGTGGGTGGTCACTCCAAATATTGGTATATCTTTTGTCATTCATTTTGGATTTTGATAACTGATAAACGTAAACTATGAACACTTTATGTATATATTTTTTACATTGTAGAACTAACAAAGATTAGCTAGGTGTCTTACTAGATAAAATAATGGTATGTGGTGTAAATTTCATTTTCAACTGCATTGTATTAAAGGTATTTCTATGATTTTATTCGCTCTTTTAGGCAGTAGAATTACTTTGGAAGTAACATGATTTTCATATAGTCGGCTAAGCATTTGAGTGATGTTGACACATTTTAACAGTAAAACAGTCCAGCAATGATAAGCATGATTTAAACTACAGCTTAATTCATTAGGTTGTCTGTTTTAACATAGCTTCTGAAACCTGCATTTCAATGAGACAAAGGAATGAAAAATCCATTGAACAAGTGCACTTTGTGATTGCACTCAAGTACTTTGTGCGAAAAAATAGGTTAAGAATATTCCAGCTACCATGAAAGATCCCAAGGGCGCATCCATCTGATACAGACACTAGAATATATTGCTGCCTTTAATATTTGTGGCATCGTCCTAATTTGATACAATTATATGAATGCCGAATTAGGCTTTATCGTCTGACATTGTATTCGTCTGTTTTGAAAACTAAGAGCACAAATGGCTATAACAGCATAACAAATATACCGACATGTTTGAGCAAGAGGTTAAAGAAGACAGCTTAACAATATTTGCATATTTTAAATATCATTTGCATATATTAAGAGTGCCTGATTGAAGATATACCCCTAGGATTTTTCTGTTAGTTATTGCGTTAAAGGTTTAGAGAAAATTTTGGAACATCGTAAAAAATCACATAAGAAGCCAGCCGGGCCCCAGGTATGCTAATTATTTACTACCAAGTGACTCACAAAAGCTGTTCTATTGCTTTGTATTGCAAATTGTCACGGGAAGGAAATGTTTTAATAGCTCTTGGGCCACAACCAAACAAACCATGGAATAACCTTGAGCTTCAAATGTCAGGCCCGCGAGCTCAGGGCAGTTCATGTATGTGCTACATTTTTATAAGTGGATGAATGCTTTCAAGGCACGCCACAAATACTGCGGCCAGCAACCAGGCTTTTCCAAGAGTTCTTGCAGATTGACATGTTCTGAGATATTAACCTTTTCAGGATCCCAGCAATAACGCTTGTTGAGGGAGATCCTGCATCTGAACGGTTCCTATTCACAGTGTATCTAATATTATAAGCACATCAACAGCTTGAGATTCCGGAAACTGTGAAAAAATCCCATGTCCTATATATAGCTATGTAACCGATGTAAAGTGTTTCATCCGGGAGTAGCGCTACATATATAGGAACATTAGATTGCTTGTCCCACACACCAATTTCTTTAATCGAGGCGTTTTACTTGTTTTTATTGTCGTTGCTCGGCAACCCAATAGGTCTTTTGTTTAGAGTGAATGATTTGTTTTTCTTGATGCCATTCCCCCCCATATATATGCATGACTGTGGATTCAGACTATGAATTATGTATGTTAATGAAATGTCATGTTTTCAGAAATAAGTGTAGGCGATGCAGCAATGTTTGCAGTCTCATTTTAGTAATATCACGCACTGTACATGTCAGGATATCGACATAGAAAACAAATTCCTGGACTGTTTGCAATACTATACATTTTACTGTACACTTGCAAGTATTCAGAATAATTTTCTATTCCCTTCTTTTTGTCGTTGCGTTAAAGAGATATTGACATGTTCAAAATGGTTCAAACACCTAGAACATAGGAGGGAAATGAACCACCACCATATAAAGTATAATTCTTAAAAAATAATTATATTAAATGTCAAAAGTACAAACAAATAGTGAAAAGCTGCTGTACACCAACATGCAGGGGACAGGTCACCAATAAAATGCAAAAATTCAAATGACCTCATACAAATAAGCAGCAATCATAAAAAAGTGCAAAAGTGCAAACGTAGTGACAAATTATTACAAGTACCTAACCGCAAGAAATACAAATAACAGGCAGCAATCACAAAAAAATGCAATGTGCAAAAACAATATAATGGTAATACACAAGCACCTAACCACAAGTGTAGTAGACTGAGATAGAACGCAATACTATAGAGGTCAGAGAGTAACGCATAAGAAAAAAGTGCCTAGTGCTCGAACAATGAAGCCAAATGGCAAACCGCTGGGTAAATAAACTGATAGCCAAAATTGTCCTAACTACATAGAAAGCATAGCACCAAATGGGCAACTTACTGCAATATAAGCGGTGACCTGGAGTTTTTTCCCATCACCCCAACGCATGTTTCGTTTTAATCCACTTCCCACTTCTCCTGAAGAAGATTAAAACGAAACGTGCATTGGGGTGGCTGGGACACTCCAGATCACTGCTTATATTGCAGTAAGTTGCCCATTTGGTGCTATGATTTCTATTTAGTTAGGTCAATTTTGGCCACCAGTTTTACCCAGCGGTTTGCCATTTGGCTTCATTGTGCGAGCACTAGGCATGGGTGTGTCAGGTGTTACAGTCATCCTGGATCCGGCAATAGAAGGTCTTTGTGATTAGCTCAAGCACCTTCTTAATTTTTGCATCTCTGTTATGGAGCAATATCCTTTTCCCTCTAGGACCCAACAGTTACCTCCATCTTCTGATTCTAATTACACACCTTTGCTGATGGGTAAATATATTCAATTGCTGCAGCATGGTGCTGTGTCAGTGCTTACTTGTCTCTGTCTAGTTGGAAGTACTAACAGTCGGTCCTTCTAAGAGGACTCTTGGAGGATTGCTGGCGTGCAATTTTGAATGTCTTCTCAAGCTAAGTGTTCCCCTCTCTGTCTTTAGTTGGAGTAGGGACTGACTAGTGCTCACCCCATCACTCCCCTAACCAGTGCCTGTCACTAGAGTAAGGCAAACATTAAGTTCCTCCTCGGCGATAGGTGCAGAACTTGTATAGGGACAGTTAGGGCAGACAAGATGATCTTAGCTCTGCCTTGGGGGTCTCCACTACCCATTTTCCTAGTGTTTGGGCTCTCCCCTCACTCTCCTCATTGCTGTGCACTTACTTGTCCTTCACCCAGTGTGACACACCCACGGGCCTCATGTATACAAACATAGATTTTAAATGATTAAAATAAAACTTCTTAATCTTTTCCAACAAGTCCTTATATCATTCTGTTCAGTTTCTTGTTCTTTTTACCATGGCGTCCATAGATCGGACAGCATATACAATGAGTCAGGTTACCGTTCAACTTGTCCTAAAACTGTAGGAAAGTATGTTTATGTAGGGTACAGATTTATACCATGGAATTCATTCCGTGTACCAGTCCCTGTAGTAGTGTTATCTTTATACAATAACTAATGTCCAATTGTGATATCAGGAAATTGACCTTATTATGTGGCAGAAGTGATCCCAAAATGCATGTACTATATCGTGTTAGTAATGATCTTCTGCACATAACAGAGCAGTGTGCATTAGTATTGTCCTATGTGTGCTGTACTGGCTCTATCATGTGCCGCATGTATCGAGGGAGTCTTCTAAGGCTAAACATAGCATTGCAGCATGCAGCAAGTGTTCTGTTGGAATTTCGTGGAATCTGACAGGACAAAAAAATACAGCTGTTATTAAATTTTGCATGTTTAGGCTGTCTATGCACCGTAAAATGAAATGTATGTGGGTCACCCTCCCAGGGCTGTGGGGTACTCGGTACCGGGCCGGTCTCTCAGAGTGGATTGTCACAGCAGCGGTGACCCGGTCCGTGGCCCTGGACGCTCATGTAAATGGGGTTGAGTGATGAAATAAAGTTTATATGTGATTCGTGATGCCACCTGTGGTGTTCGGCAATGAAGGTTTTAATCCGATGCTGCAGACAGATCCTCTGGGACAGATGGTGTAGTGCAGGAAAGATGTTGTAGCCCTCCACAGGCAGGGCTTTTGGTGCCAGGGCAGAGTGGATAGGTGTTGGGGAAGAGGGTGCAGTGTCTGGCACAGAGATGTAGCAGTGCTGATGAAGTTGTAGGAAGAAGGCAAGGACACAGCGGAATGTAGTTTCTTTACCTTTACTTGTAAGTGCAGTCCAGGGTCCAGATTACAGATGGCACAGGAGATGATTAGCCTGGAAGCAACTTAGGAATCTCTCTCTCAGATGGGTTGTGTAGTCTCCTCTCTAGCGCTTACTTGAGGTACATGCAGTACAGTGTTACACTGACGTTTCTCCTTCTTCTTCCCTTTTGGATCTACCTCGTATGGCAGACAGCTGTAGCCTTCTATCTCTCTTGGCTCACCCTTCGCTGTTGTGCCTCCGAGTCTTAGTTGGGAATAGAGCATTTTCAGCTTCCTATTCCTCTGGTTTCTGTTGCAGGACCTTCAGTATCCATACAACCGTGGAGACCTGACTCCAGATCATGCGCTATCACTGGGAGGGAGCTCTCTATCCTCTGCTCAACCTCCAGCTTCTCTCCACATGTCTACACTCTTTGCCCTCCTCACACTAACTGACTAATTTCCCTTCCTAGCCCTCAGAGAGCACTCCTCCCCCAATTCTGGTTCAGCGCTCCCTCTGCTGGCTTGGAGTGGGAACTGTGTTGCATGTTATGATCAACTGCCAGAGAGACCCTTCATTGCCTCCAAGCCTGACATCACACTCCCTAGGAGGAAGGTAATGCCAGTGTGGCAACCATATTCCTGGGGGCGCCACATTTGCAAGTACATAGCTGTTAACAAATATCCCTTGCAGCAAATGTTACATTTTTTTTTACCCCGAATCCTTGCTTACAGGGGTGATATACTCCTTCCATATTGTTGACTCAAAGCATAACCGACAATTAAATGGTTTACCCTTATGCAGCAATGTTCAGTTCTGACACTTCCAGAAATCTGGCATCAAAAGTTGCAAGAAGTTTGGCAAATTTACGAAAAAATGGATCTACGGTACTTTTAGTATTTTTATGCACAGAGCAAAAGCCAATAGTAACCATCCTCTTTGTTTAACTAGTTATATAGTTACATTGATTGCAGTTTGAGCAATGACAGCCATAGTGTCATTACCACAGCAAAGAAGGCTCAAGGCCGCATGGACCGGGGTGTGCCGATTTGATTAATGGCTTTATAGGATGAATAAATGAGCGTCGTGCACTATTGACTCTTCTTCTGGAGTCATAAAGCTTCTGGTCTGATACTCACCTCACATATAGCGCTACACATTATTGTTTGAACCATTGCATTGTCAAATATGTCAGGAAATCTATGAACGCTAAACATGGCACATGGTTTGTTACCTGTGAAGACCAGCACAGGCGGGCAATGAAGTGCTGAGCTGGATGAAAAAAGCTCTTAAGAAAATGGATTTTTTTCAGAGAGCGTCCGTGTCACATTTTGTGTATGCTGCTGACAATATGACGCACCGCCTCTGTTCATCAGGCTGGGAATATGCAGTGTTTCTATGATATTGTCATGTACAAGATATAGTGAGGTTGAAAGATATTCTGGGAGAGATCTATGACTTGTGTGCAGTAACTGAGAGATGTTATATCGGAGTCTCTGGTGTGTTGAAGGGCTTTCATTTATCCAGATATAAATATGGCCATCACCCCAGATGATCATTCTTCTTCCACAGGGAGTGGTAATCATAAAATGAATCTCTTTTTGACATTGAGGGAACATACTGGATTTGTATATTAATCTTTTTCTTGACATTGGTTTTCTAATTCTCGGAAAAATACAATGACAACATAATCTTACATTTATGGTAATAAACAAAGAACAGCTAATGGCGATGAGACGGATAACAATTCGTAAAGTAATACTGTGGGCTGTGTTCATGCCAGGACAAACACATTTCTTGGTTTATTTTTCCATCTTATACTTGGGAACCTGTTACTGACATTTGGCAGAAAGCTCATAGGTCTTTTTTGTAAGGTTCTGCAATCCTCATAGGTTTTATTACCTTTTATTTTATGAAACCCATCTACAAAATAACATGTGGGACCAAACGTCATTTTCACCTAAAAAGTGCAGTATTTGGCCGGGGTCACACTTGCGAGTGTGATGCGAGAGTCTCGCACTTGAATACCCATCACTGCCGCCGGCACTTGGACTGGAGTGTGCGGCTGCATAGAAATACATGCAGCCGCACAGTCCGGTCCTGAGTGCTGACGGCAGTGATGGGTATTGATGTGCGAGTTTCTCGCATCACACTCACAAGTGTGACCCCAGCCTGAGATTGGTGATGTCTTCCTAAAAACAAATGAAGCCAGTACTTCTCCAGACCAGTGAGTGACTACATGCTATCTAATGGAGCTGGGCTACATAGTCACCGATCGCCTGACAATGCGTTGCAGCAGCAGCAGCCAACATATGCCGCAGCTCTCCCTAAAGAAGGACTTTATGAATTATTGCAATAGAATACCAAGTGTTTCGCCATAGTTTCCTCTTCATTTACAATTAATTATATGGGATTTTTTCAAATCCAATTCTAGATAAAATCCTAAAGATTGGTTTACGTTCTCTAGTTTTCTATACTTACAGTGGGGAAAATAAGTATTTGATACACTGCCGATTTTACAAGTTTTTCCACCTACAAAGAATGGAGATGTCTGTAATTTTTATCTTAGGTACACTTCACCTTTGAGAGACAGAATCTAGAAAAAATCCAGAAAATCATGTAAGGTCCGTTTGGCACACAATCAGCATATACTGTATACTAAAAACACTCACATCTCAACATTGCACCCAATTTCTGTATTTCTCTAGAGCTGCCCCATTTCTCTGGAGATTTTCTCCTAATATTCCTGCATATCTCTTAAAGTCTATCGTACAATCACTAGAGGAAATAAAGCATTTGTCAGCGCCCTGTACAGTGACCAAGAAAGATTTTCCTAATGCAAAGTGACTGTGATGTAAGCACAGAGTCGTCAAAATGTGTCAAACCCTGCTAAAGCAGAGCGGACATTTCCTCCAGTTATCTGTACTATCATTGCACTTTCCCATTAAATTATTGATAGCTTTGATGACTCAGTCATTAGACATGTGAAGATCTATCAGAAAAAGATTAGCGACAGGTGGAAAATATAGAAGCCCATGTATATGACCTTCAAATGAATTGATTATATCTGTAGTATTCCATTTTAGCTTTATTTCTTTTAGAAATTTGCAAATTGCAAGTAAGCAAATAACCAATTACTTAAGTCTACACTCTGAAAACTAATTTGAAAAATTTTCTCAGTTCATATTATTTCATATTATTCGAGAACCTATTCATGTGATTTCTTTAAACTGCATACAATAAACTGAAAGGCTCTTTCATCTGTGACAATCTACCGACTTCATTGTATTTCCATAGCAATAGGAGCATGGAGTGACACAGGGAAATTTATTGCCTGAAGATTTATTTTCATAAAGAAGAACTGTTAGGAAGCTGTGAAAGTACTGCTGAATATGGACTCAGGATGCCAACCACAATTCATGTATTCTGAGAAACTGATCCTTGATATATATCTCGAGAAGAAAAAAAATCATACTGTTAATCATATTTTCTAAGGGGGAATTTTGTTACTATAAATATTGTCATCAGGATCACTTTATAGGAAAAACCTGAGTGTTTTACTACTGTGAGAGGCTGACTTACTTTTAAAGATCTGCAGTCCAAATACTGTCTGCAAATGATGTAATTCATACATAACTTTTATTATTACACACTGGTATATAGAATCTAGTTTGAAGTATGTTTATAGTTTTGCCTATGTATCAAAATGGAATATATGGAAGTTTGTAAAAACACATAAGTGAAAGTGACACCTTCCTCACCTTCCAATAGTCTTTAGATACTATATTCCATCCGGTAACACCTGTAGAAACTTCTTCAACCATCAAAAAAAAACATGCCCTAGTATGAAACAGTATATTCTTTGTAGTGGGTTGAGGAAGGGTATGTAGCTACAGCAATATCTGGTCCTTAGGTCATTTTCACATGGTACGAGTATGGATTGTGATGTCCAGACTGGTTGCTGGTATCCTGATCTGAATTTGACAGCTTTCAAGACATATAAGAGGCTCATGAGTCATGAGTAGATAAATGAAAATTTGTGATATATCTTAGAAGTGAAAGTGACATCTTCCTCACTTTTCAATGGTTTGTAGATACTACACTGCTCAAAAAAAATAAACAATACAAGGTAACTCCAAGTCATTCACACATCTGTGAAATCAACCAGGTCCAGTTATGAATCAATACCGGTTGTGGATCAATTTATCCTGCTGTTGTGCAAATTGAACAGACAACAGGTAGAAATAATAGTCAGTTAGCAAGACAATCCCTATAAAGGAGTGGTTCTGCAGGGGGTGACCATAGACCTTTTCTCTGTTCTCATACTTTTTGACTGTTGTTTTGGTCACTTTTGCATTTTGTCATTGCTCTCACCAATAAAGGTACTGTACAGTAGCATGAGGTGGTGTCTACAACCCACATAAGTTTCTCAGGTATCAATTTGAGCTGTCAGCACAGTGTCCAGAGCATGGAGCAGATACCAGAAGACAGGCCAGGACACCAAGAGATGTGGCTGGGGCCGTAGGAGGGCAACAACCCATCAGCAGGACTGCTACCTCCTCCTTGCACAAAGCCCTGCAAAATGACCTCCATCAGGCCACTAACATCCATGTGTCTGCTCAAACAGTCAGAAACAGACTCCATGAGGGTGTTATGAGGGACCGACGCACACAAGTGGGTATTGTGCTTACCAATCAACACCGTGCAGGGCGTTTGGCATTTGCCAGAGAACACCAAGATTGACAGATTCAACATTGGCTCCCTGTGCTCTTAACGAATGAGAGCAGTTTCACACTGAGCACATGTAACAGATGTGACAGAGACTGGAGATACTGTGGGGAATGCTCTGCTGCCTGCAACATCCCCCAGCATGACTGGTTTGACAGTGGGTCAGTAATGATGTGGGGAGGCATTTCCTTGGAGGGCCACACTGCTCTCCATTTGATAGCCAAAGGTACCCTAACTGCCATTATGTACCAGAATGAGATCCCCAAACCCATTGTGAGACCATATGCAGGTGTAGTGGACCTTGGGTTCCTTCTGATGCATGACAATGCTAGGCCTCATGTGGCTGAAGTGTGATACTCAGGCATGAATCCAATCGAGCACATCTGTGACTTCATGTCTTGTTCCATTGGCCAATGCCATGTTACACCGCAGAGTGTCCAGGAATTGACTGATGCTTTAATCCAGGTCTGAGAGGAGGCCCTCAGGAGAACATCTGCCGCCTCATTGGCAGCATGTCCAGTCATTGTAGGGAGTCCACTGCCTCATCAGCAGCATGCCCAGATGTTGAAGTGACTACTATTGTGGGGTGTTCATTGCACTATGTATGCCTTCTATTGGTGAACTGCCTTTGTACTTGGTAGATTCATTATACCTATCCCATATCAGATACATTGATCATATCCCTCGTACATTCTCCTACACTGGACTATTTGACGCATTAGTTAATCTTTATATTGGATGTGTCAGTAGTGACAGAAAGGTCAGCCCACGGGAGCAAAGGCACCACTTTGCGCTTACATAGGGTGCCAACCTCTGCTGGTAGACAGGAGAAGAACAAGGAATAACTATTCCTCCCCCTTTTGCTTCACTTTTGGCTTACGTTTATATTTGAGGCCCTTTATTTACTATCCCACTCCTGAGCTGAGGTATATACATGATGCACTAGATACTTTATTCATTGTATGGCCCTTAGTGGATACAGATTTATTTTATGGTTTTTATTGTATATAGTCTTTCTGATCCCTTAAATTCCTTTTACTATCGCGCCACAGTTTGGCTGGCTTAATATTTCCAGGTTCTAGGCCCTAAATTGCATTTTTTGGTTCCATTGTGTAGGGCTAGAAAGGATAGAAAAGTGGGGGCGCTATTTGCGCAGACTGAAGGGTGCCAACCTCTGCTGCAAGGTAGGGAGACTATATCAAGCTGAGCAGGGTCAGGCATTACCCCCAGGTTCTTCTGGGTGCTGTATAATTTGGTGATGGTCGTTCTTTCTTTTTAGTTTATTCATGAATTGTTTGGTTGATAATTTTATTTAAATCCATTAAAGGTTACATTTTATTATATATCTTTTAAGTACACAGTCTTTCGGTGAAATAATGACCAGCGCCATTCTAAACTGATTCTTCTTTCAGAAATTAGTATACTGGATTTAGCACAAAAAGACGGGTTCATGGGTATCATTCTATCTTTTTACCTACACAATATTACCTATGGTAGTCTAATTAGTGTTTCACCATAATGCATAAATTGTAATGTATAATCATATTAAAATATAAAAGGAAACCTAGATGGTAGTCAATATATTGGTAGCACGATGCTATATGCTACTATTTTTCTGTTATTAGCCAATATTTTGTGTTTTGGATTGGAATACATGGTTAATACTGTTTTCCCGCTGAAAAGTTCACACACTTTAGAAATACTTTGTAATGTTTTTAATTGTTTGCAGTTGTCTTCCCCATATGCACATAACTGCTATGAAACAGGACTCTGCGTGTTGCTCGTGGATAGTGATAGCTCTTTACATCCACTAAATTGTCAGACAACTGACCTAACAGCTTGGCCCTGGTTGTATCCGTGTAACTGTCTTCTGATCTCTGACAATGAACCGCCCGCTGAAAAACAGATAACCTGTAGAATTCTAAAAGAAGCATTGACAGTAGTAAGATCAGTAGTATGAGCAAATGGTACTAACTAGAACACTGTCTCTAGATTTTATGTGCTCAAATATAGAACTTCCCTCGAATTCTGTTCAGTGGTAAAAATATTTACTGGGCACATTATGAGGCCACTTTCCAGTGTGGAAAATCGTTAAGACTGCAGAATTAACCCATGCTACTATAAAAATTATATGTCTTCAGAAAGATAATAATTGACCTGTAATATGTTTTTGGAACCTTACGTTAATTTCTCAGCTGGTCTAAAGAGCAGTAAAAAAACACTTCACTTTCGCAGTGTCGGAGACTGTGCCAGGGTTAATCCGACCCATTAACTAATCTGTTGCCAGGTTTTTGCTACCCTAAGGATGTTAGAGCCCTGAATCCAGCAATGGAACACTTATCGGTCTGCTTGTTGTAGTTTTCATAAAATCACTGTTATATCTGCTGCAGTTCTCTGATGCTAAGCTCTGTATAACCTCACCCACAACTCTGACTGACAGCTTTCATTATACACAGTGTGTAGGCAGATAGTAGCCAAACAGTGGTGGAGGCATAATTGGACTACATGGCAGCAGGTTTTCTAATGGTAATATCCTGCTGATAAAATAGTGATTTTATCAAAACTGCAGCAAGTAGCCCAGTAAGTGACACCTCTAGAATCAGCTCCTCTGTCTCTAAATCATGCTGCTCTCAGAATAGAAACTCTGTGATAGATTCCTATAATTGATTATGTAAACTCACGGAAAAGTAATTTTAAAGCATTGTGATAAAAAATTATGATTATCTTTCATTCATCTTTTGGAAAAACATGAGTTGCCGATTGCTGGTTGGTGTGCACACTGTCCAGGACATAGAATGGAGCTGTCCCTACATAGGCTAGTATTGCTTTTGCTGTAGGTGGCACAGTGTGACTGGCTCGTGCTGGCGCACGTTTCAGCAGCTGCTGATTACAGTTTTCTTGCTGCCCTCATTCATCATTTCTTATCTGAAGTCTAGTGAATTGAGAAGACCCAGAGGCAAGCGTTAAGACATGACTGCCACCCAGGATTTCTTGACTGGGAAAACCATTACATGATACATGCGCTGCCCCTCTGACAGGGTTGGAGAGATAATACAGTGTTTTAAGTGAAGTAGAGACCTACATTTCCCAATGATACCCTCCCAAATAGAAGCTATATAAAGTCCTTTTTTCCTGTCAGTCCTACTAGTATTTCCATAATGTATAAATATTTATGTATGAAAATACTACTGGAAACCAAAAATTAGATGAACTTGTCTGTAGAGGATAATAATTCAGGCTTAATACTTGATTCTGGGAATAAATATTATAATGTGTTGACCAGAGATGGTGCTAGGGTCTTAAAAGATTAAGGTACATGTCTGCTCATACGTCCCCTCACCACTTAATATAAAATTATATACATATACAGTTGTTGCTGCTGCCACACAGGATTTCTGGAGTGGCAAAACCATCACATATACTACATCTTTTTTTCCTGTCTTTTCCATCAGGCCTGGACTGCCACAGCGACTTATTCATGACTTACATCTCTGCAGAGTTTATGACAAAGTCACAATTTACGTTCATATTTCCAGCATCGTCCCCAACTGCCCCTGTACAAACTTTCCATCCTAGTACTAACCCTATAATAATGACCCCCTAAGTGTCCACTTCAAGTATTAATTCACCACCCCCGTCCCCGAGGTCACCTTGTAGTAATAATGCTCACCCAAGTGACCCTCCAGTAATAAAGCCCCAGAGTGCACTTCTAGTAATAATGCCTCCAGAGTGCTGCAGTAATGACCTCTGAGATCCCACGAGTAACAATGACCCCAGAATGCCACTTTTATAAATAATGTCCCTCCAATAGTAATGCCTTTAGTGCCCCTTCAGTAATAATGCTCCTTCAGTAATAATTTACCAAGTGTGCTACACTTCCCACAAAAAGTATGCATCCTCTGTACCGCTTCCTCCATGTCCACAGTCATTGGGTCTTCTTCTGGCCAGCACCACAATTCAGCTCGTCATTATACCATTTTTGTCAAGAAGGTAACGTTTTGTAAGAAAAAAGACTATAGCTGCCTGCAGCCCAGACAAAAAGTAGTTACGCAGGGAGCCAAGAATTAAACTGGAATTGCCAGAAATCTGGGGCACTGGTCAAGAAGTGTGGGGCCCATGTCCCAGATCTTTGGTGCTAGGGATGCCATTGTTGTCAACCATACGAAATCATCCAAAATGATGTAAAAAAACCCTGCTATAATAGATGATGGTGCTATGTAAATAGTGAATATGTCATGATATCATTATAAGGTTTTATGTACACCGCAGTGCTTATAGTGGAAAATACCTCTCCATAGATGGAGTTAGCTTGCCATGATTTTCTTTCTGAAAAAGCACTATATGCCTCCATAAAAGTATTCACAAACATTAAACTCTTGATACAATTTTCTTTCCATTATTGACCTAATGGGCCCCATAGGTATTAAGCTATTGTTGGCTAAGCTCAGCAGTATCGATGGCTTCAGTCAACAGTCTCAGCCCAACTAATCGTTGGGGAAGTTGTTGAATGGGCATATCTGATTTTGGACAGCCAATCACTTTATTCTCCCAGAGATGGGTCGCTCGTCACTAAATGTGTCTGGTGATGGATTCCTCATAAAGATCACACCAGTGGTTGGCTGAACAAGGACTCCTGTGTATGGGAGCGACAGCCAAGATGTCTGTCGGCCAAACAATTGGACAAGGTATCATTTGACAGCCATCTAATATACATGAGCAACCATAACTCTTCTGCTAAGCAAAAAAAAGCAACTGATACTATGATATTTGGATGTTTTTTGAATCCTTTGAAGACAATGGACTTCAGAAGCCTTAACGTATATAAAACCAAATTTGAGCTTATTGGAATAACTCATTCTAAAGTGAAAATAATTTTGCTGCTTTCCTTGATTTCATCTTATTAAGTTATTTATTTTGTTGCATGGCCCAATATATTGGTAAGACCTGAACTTCGGCCCATGATGGAAAGCATTGTTTTTTAATGTAACTTTGCTGTTTATAAAGTAACTTTCTTGACTTCTACTCATATAAAATGCATATAAAATTAATATTTATGACCAGTTTTCATGACAAGCATTTTATTCCTGCACAAATGCTGTACAATTATATGTGCAGGAAAATACAATCTTCTGCTCAGATATAATAGAAAATGGCTGCAAGTAGCTTTAGTGACAAGAACGCATTAGGATGTGCAAATTTCGACATTTTGGGGCAAAATGAAATTACGTTTTCATCATTTTACCTTAATTCTGGTTGTTATGTTGCAAAATCTATAGTCATTCAGGGATATTACATTTTACATTACATGAAAATAGTATATATTCTAAGCTGGTTTGTTCAAGCATTGGGGAAGGAGTAATGAATTTTCCAAAATAAGGAAATATGAATGAGTTACCCCTTGAGCCTCCTGCCACTATCACAGGGCCACTCTGGGTATAAAGTGTGTGACTGCTGAACAGCAGAAGCCACTGAAACTGCAGCGCTAGACTTCTGACGGATTTTAGTGCCAAGAAATGCTTTTTTCTTTATTGTAGAACTTTCCCGGTTCATTGTCTAATTTTAAAACATCCCAACAATTGCTTTAAATGAAGGACTAAAGAACATACAGTATTTAAAACCAATATTCAATGCATAGTGCTTATATTTATCTACTCTAGTTTGTCATAAGGTGTTGAATTCACCAATGTAATTTTGATGATCCAAAGGGGGCTTTACACATAGCGATATCGCTAAAGCATCACCGATTTTGTGACGCAGCAGCGATATCGCTAGCGATATCGCTACTTGTGACATTCACCTCCAACCGGCCCCCCCGCTGGCAATCGTTGATCGCATGAGATCGGCCTGGTCCATTTCTCATCGTCGGCTTCCTGCTGGCGCCGACAAGCGAGCCATGGACGCGGGCGGAAGACTGTCATCATCGACGCGTCTGACAGGTGAGTATCGACCGCCGACCGCTGCTGCATCGCTGGTGAGATCTCCCTGTTTGGCAGCTCACTAGTGACCATTTAGCGATGCACCAGCGATCCTGACCGGGTCATATCATGGTCGGGATCATTGGTGCATCGCTAAATGTAATGGGGCCTCAAGACATAAATTAAAGGTATAATTTCTCTAATCTCCACTCAGTACACCCAAACATCAAAATCCCAAACTATTCACTTGTATCAAAACTTTATCTATGCATCAGGTGTCTAAGAGCAGCCAGAAGCCTAAGGATCCATTTACACTAGCCGATGTGCAGCACTAAACAACTACTGGTCAGCAGCTTGTTTGCTGATCATCTGTCATTTCATTTCTTGTTTATACAAACTGCACTTTAGATGCCCACTAAACAATCAGTAATAGATCGCTCAGTGTGAAAAGGCTGCCTTTGTTCTCGACAGCTGGACAATGTCCTGCAGAGAACAATGATCTTTTTGTGTAGCACAAAAGATCATTTCACCCAACGAACAAGCATTTGGCTCCTTCTTCAGGTATTTGGTAGCTTGTTTAGACTGCAAGATTATTGTGACACTTCCTAAGAACAATGATGTTTCAGTTAAAATGGACTTTAGGTTTATTTATAAGATCTAGAACTTTAAAAAATGTCAGTTTAGCTATCTAACTTAACCAAAACAAGCAATCGTAAGAGAAGACCGAAACTGAAATACATAATGTTCTCTGATTTCTACTCATCCACTTACTAAAATTTGGGTAATTGGCAAGTACATGTCTTAGAGCAGTAATCTACATGAAAATATAATAAAAAACAAGACTATGTGTATTATGAACAATAGTGTAGGCAATGCATAGCAATAATGCTGTAGGCTTTGTTGTATACTAGTTTATGGCCTAGAAATAAGACCTTCCAGGGTTGGGAATAGAAATCAGCTCAGTGTGAGACTTGTTTTCAGAATAAATATTGGTAAGGTAGGTCAGAGTTGAATATTTAAAAGGGGCTCAGTGATAAAGGCATAAATAATAGACAAAAAGAAGCATGCTGTTTTTAGAAATTGATCAATGTCTAAGCAGGAGATGTGCTTCCAGTACTAAGGGCAAATATTCCCACTGTTATCCTTCATACTAAATATAATTTGTTATATCAGTGAAAAATATTGATTTTTAACAAATTTCAAACATTTCTGTTTCAATTAAAAATGGTCCAGTCGTTAATCACGTGTATGCATGTGTGGTTGATAGGTTGGAAACATTGGAAATTCTAGTATATGATATTTTGAAAATGTCAGTATCCAGCTCATTATTATTATTATTATTATTATTATTATTTATTTTTAATTCACCATTTAGTTCTTGATGCTGTATATGTGAAAAAGGTCACATACATATAATACACATGAAATATATATGTAAAATACAGTAAATAAACTGTGACAGACTGGTTCAGAAGGGGAGAGGACTCTACCCTCACAGGCTTACAGTCTACAGGGTATTGGGAGTGAGACAGAGTAGGATGGTTGATAAAGCACTGGTGGTAAGGAAGTGGCAGGAGGGTTATTGCAGGCTGCAAGCTTTCCTGAAGAGATGAGTTTTCAAGTAGTGTCTGAAGGTTTCTATTATGAGAGACGATAGGACGTGTTGAGGTAGTGAGCTCCAGAGGTTGGGGGTTGATCAGGAAAAACTTGGCAGGTGGTTGGAGAAGGAACATAACGTACAGGGCAGTAGGTCTAGTGAGGTTCGGAGATTATGTGTGGGGAAGTATCAGAAGATTAGCTTGATGATGTAAGGAGTAGACATGGATGGCCTTATAAATTATTGCTAGAGATGTAAACTGAATTCCCTGAGGAATTGGAAGCTAATGAGGTGGAGGAGTAGCGTGGGGGAGAGATGGATTATTCAGGCATTAGAAATAATAGAAAACATTTAGATTCCATGTACCTGTGATCAGTCATTATTTTTCTGAAGAGCATATAAACCAACTTCTAGATGACGGTGACAAGTGCTTCTATTCTGAAACTTGTGAATCCATGTAGACATTTAAAATAACAATATTAATACAAATAATAACTTTTCACACTTTTACATCTTTTTTGTTGATTTTGTTTTTACTGCATATCAGATTCTTGTTAAGTTGAACACGTGAGTCATATTATTTTCACTCCCTTAAAATAAATAGCTTTCATTGAAAAATAATTTTGCTCTTGGTTGCACAACATAATTATTATCAGCTTTTGTGTTCAGGAAACTGGGGATGAAAGACAAATACTGTAGTATTGGCTAATTTGGGAGGACAATTAGAACTCATGCAAACTTTTGAACTAGGGCTCCATACAACCTCTGAGTTGTATGGAGCCAAAATATGTCAGCCATTTACATCTATGAAACCAATTGTACATCATTGTATCAGTGACTTCATAAAAAGACATTCAGAAAATTTTGTATCTGTCGGATTCAGTAGAAAGCTAATAAAACAAATATAAAGTGGGGTATGGAAAGTATTCAGACCCCTTTAAATTTTTCACTCTTTGTTTCATTACAGCCATTTGGTAAATTCAGAAAAGTTCATTTTTTTCTCATCACTCTGCACCCCGTCTTGATTGAAAAAAAACAGAAATGTAGAAATTTTTGCAAGTTTATTAAAAAAGAAAAAATCGAAATATCACATGGTCATAAGTATTCAGACCCTTTGCTCATTATTTAGAAGCGCCCTTTTGAGCTAGTACAGCCATGAGTCTTCTTGGGAATGGTGCAACAAGTTTTTCACACCTGGATTTGGGGATCCTCTGCCATTCTTCCTTGCAGGTCCTCTCCAGTTCCGTCAGGATGGATGGTGAACGTTGGTGGACAGCCATTTTCAGGTCTCTCCAGAAATGCTAATTTGGGTTTAGGTCAGGGCTCTGGCTGGGCCAGTCTAGAATGGTTACAGATTTGCTCTGAAGCCACTCCTTTGTTATTTAACTGTGTGGTTAGAGTCATTGTGTTGTTGGAAGGTGAACCTTCGGCCAAGTCTGAGGTCCAGAGCACTCTGGAAGAGGTTTTCATCCAGGATATCTCTGTACTTGGCCGCATTCATGTTTCCTTCAATTGCAACCAGTCATCCTGTCCCTGCCGATGAAAAACACCCCCATAGTATGTTGCTGCCACCACCACTGTTGGGATTGTATTGAGCAGGTGATGAGCAGTGCCTGGTTTTCTCCACACATACCACTTAGCATTATCACCAAAAAGTTCTATCTTCATCTCATAGGACCAGAGAATCTTATTTCTCATAGTCTGGGAGTCCTTCATGTGTTTTTTAGCAAACCCTATGCAGGCTTTCATATGTCTGGCACTAAGGAGAGGCTATCGTTGGGCCACTCTGCCATAAAGGCTCGACTGGTGGAGGGCTGCCGTGATAGTTGACTGTGTGGAACTTTCTCCCATCTCCCTACTGCATCTGTGGAGTTCAGCCATAGTGATCTTGGAGATCTTCTTTACCACTCTCACCAAGGCTCTTTTCCCACAATTGCTCAGTTTGGCTGGATGGCCAGGTCTAGGAAGACTTCTGGTGGTCCCAAACTTCTTCCATTTAAGGATTATGGAGGCCACTGTGCTCTTAGGAACCTTTGAATACTGCAGAAATTATTTTATAACGTTGGCCAGATCTATGCCTTGCCACAATTCTGTCTCTGAGGTCCTTGACCAGTTCCTTTGATCTCATGATTCTCATTTGGTCTGACATGCACTGTGAGCTGTGAGGTCTTATATAGACAGGTGTGTGCCTTTACAAATCAAGTCCTATTAGTTTAATTAAACACAGCTGGACTCCAATGAAGGAGTAGAACCATCTCAAGGAGGATCACAAGGAAATGGACAGCATGTGACTTAAATATTAGTCTCTGAGTAAGGGGTCTGGATATTTATGACCATGTGATATTTCAGTTTTTCTTTTTTAATAAATTTGCAAAAATGTCTACCTTTCTATTTTTTTTCCAGTCAAGATGGGGTGCAGAGTGTACATTAATGATAAAAAAATAACTTTTTTGAATTTACCAAATGACTGCAGTGAAACAAAGAGTGAACAATTTAAAGGGATCTGAATACTTTCTGTACCCATTGTATATATGTTACAAGAGAAAGGGGAGAATACTGTCTGACTACCATTGATGATGCAGTGATCATCAATTCTGTGGGTAATTGACACTTGGCTTTCATGAGACATCTCAATTACCTACTTGGGCTCCTTCACTGTTGGGATCTGAAGGTTTCCCTCGCCTGTGTTTTTCTTATTGTGGCACATTTATTTCTGTAATTTATGCTACCTTTATGTCCAGTCACACAATTTTGTTGTATTTTTTTTATGAAGTACATACAGTGGCATGCAAAAATTGGGGCACCCCTGATCAAAATTACTGTTATTGTGAACAGTTAAGCAAGTTGAAGATGAAATGATCTCTAAAAGGCCTAAATTATGGCATGTTCAGTATCATCGTTAATTAAGGCCAGGTGATGCAAATTTCCCAGCTTTATAAAAACCCAGCTTCCTCTAACCTTGTGCCCTAAAACTGCAACCATGGATTCTTCTAAGCAGCTGCCTACCACTCTGAAAATTAAAATGGTGGAGGCCCACAAAGCAAGAGAAGACTAAAAGAGGATTGCAAAGCATTTCCAAGTTACCCTTTTCTCAGTTTGAAATGTAATTAAGAAATGGCAGTTAACAGGAACAGTGGAGGTCAAGATAAGGTCTGGAAGACCAAGCAAAGTTTCAGTGAGAGCTGCTTGTAGAATTGCTAGAGACATAAATCAGAACCCCTGCTTGACTGCAAAAGATCATAAGAAAGATTTAGATGACTTTGGAGTTGTGGTACATTGTTCTACTGTTCAGAGACATCTGCAAAAATATGTCCTTTATAGAAGAGTCATCATAAGAAAACCTCTCTTGCATCCTCACCATAAATTTCAGAGTCTGAAGAATGCAAAAGTACATATAAACAAGCCTGATGCATTTTGGAACCAAGTCATGTGGACCGATGAGGCCACAATGATCAAAGGTATGTCTGGAGAAAAAAGCATAATTAGCATATTTCCCAGAGGAGCATTGCGGATTTAAGTCTCATCTCGACATGCTTAGCATGTCATTCTCCACAAGGAGAAATGACACTTCTTGGATATCGGTCCAACACCTCTCTCACAGCCAAACCAGATCTCACACTTTGCACTGGCGAGGGGCAGTACCCCGAAACACAGTGTCTGCAAATTGAGATTCTGGTTTGGCTTTTATCATAAGTCATGTAACAAGGCTCATTAAAGGGACAACATTGACTTTTAGGATTGCTACTTCCAATAGGTGGCACTAGAGTTCTAGTCCTCTTCCTCTCTGAAGAGACAATTTACATAATTAGCATATTTCCCAGAGGAGCATTGCGGCTTTAAGTCTCCTCATCTCGACATGCTTAGCATGTCATTCTCAGCAAGGAGAAATGATACTTCTTGGATATTGGAAAAAAAGGGCACAGAATTTCAGGAAAAGAACATCTCTCTATTAGAATGGGGGTGGATCAGTCATGCATTGCAGTTGTGTTACAGCCAATGGCATGGAAAACATTTCACGGGTAGAGAGAAGAAGGAATTTAACTAAATGTCAACAAATTCTTGATGCAAACATAACCTCTATATAACATAACATCTGTAAAAAAGCTGAAGTTGAAAAGACGATGGCTTCTACAAATAGGTAATGATCCTAAACACACGTCAAAATCCACAATAGACAACCTCAAAAGGTGCAAGCTGAAGGTTTTACAATGGCCCTCACAATCCCCTGATCTGTAAATCATTGAAAAGCTGTGGCTAGACCTCAAAATAGCAGTGTATGCAGGACGATCCAGGAATCTCACAGAACTGGAAGTAATTTCCAAGGAACAATGGGTGAAAGTCCCTTAAGCAACAATTTAAAGACAATTTTCTGGCTACAAAAACTGGTACTAACCATGCAGGGTGCTCAAACTTTTGCATCTGCCCATTTTCCTTTTTGTATTTTTAAACTGTAAAAGATGAAAATATGTATATGTTTTTTGCCTAAAATATAAAGGAAATGTGTCATCTTTAACTGGAGGCCTTTTAAAGATCATTTGCTTAACTGTTCACAATAATAGTAATTTTGACCAGGGGTGCGTAAACTTTTACATGCCACTGTATCTCTCTGTTGGCTACAATTTATTTAGAATTTGCAAACAAATGGGTACAATATAATTATTCACACTTCACATATTCACGTTTGTGCTTTGCTAGAAATAAATGGTTCTTCCCCAAACGTTCCCGCAGGATAACAAATAGGAAAGATGTACGTGCCTCTGTGTGCACCATGCAAACTTAATGTAATCAGAACTAAAGTATTCAAATTAGAGCATGCTGAGATACACATAAATCTGTCTTATTTTGTAGCCTACGATATATTGTAAAGTTTAAACATCTGATCTCACTATTTCAAGATTTCTTCTATAATTAAAGGAAATTGTGTAGGAAACAAAAAAAGGACTTTGCATCTGAATCTTTGAAACGTTTTGAATTTTATATTTCTATCTTTCTTTTCACATGGATACAGAATTTATATATAAAGCTTTTGTTGTATTTTCCACTTTAAGAATGAACACTTCTCAAATAAAATATGATATGTCTTTGTACCATGTTACCCAGTAGATGGAAAAATGAGCAAAACTGGAGACCATAGTGGTTGATACCTTTCAATGGCTGATGATAACAAGTAACAAGCTTTCCAGACTACTCATGTTTCTTCATTAGGCAAAGAATAACCCAATATCTGGAGGTCAAATATTTATACACAGCAGGACATAGAATATTACAGCAATAAGACAAGTGATATGAAGCAGAACTATAAATGTGGGACGGGGAGAAATAGTTGTGGCAGTAAATATTGGAACAGTTTATAGATAAAGGGTGTGACAGTTTCATTATGACTGATCAAGGTATGGTCCAAGGTTGTGATGCCCTCATCAGGTCTGAGGGGCACATTCCTCAATGTAGGGTGTCCAAGGGGTAACATTTTTCCTGGTTGAGAGTGCCAAGATGACTTAAGAGGCTTATAAACTGGAACCTCTGGAGGTGTTGAAGCAAGCTGCACGGAAACGACAACCATTATTACAAAAAGATGACATTGGAAACCATAGTTCCAGAACCCCCTCTTCTTATTTTAATTGTTTCCCAAATTTGAGACGCATCATTGTCAAAGGTTATCTATCCTCTCAACAACAACAGAATCATTTTCCATCAACCATAAAAAATGTAAAACCTGCTCGTACAGTATATGGTAACCAGAAAAAGATTCCTAGGATTACAAGATTCTAGGTACTTTCAGCTTCATGAAACCTAATGTGCTATAGTTATATATACCAAATGTCTGATAGGAGGCCTTTATGTAGGGAAAATAGGGCAAAGGCTTAGAATGAGGATAAATTCTCATAGCCACACAATAGAAGTAAAAAAATAGATCGACCTGTGGGCAAACATTTTTGTAACCCTGATCACACCATCATGGACATGAAATTATTATTGAAAGGTAGCTTCAAATCCCAAAGAGACATGAACAGTCTGGGAGTACAAACTCATGACAACGTTTGTTACAGGAATGAATGTATCATGTGAATTTGTTTTTCACATAAATTTAAAGCACCTACAGTGTTTTTTTCAGTGCTGGAGTGGTCCTTTAATGTAAGGTCCCTGCTCTTGATCTTATGCTTATACTCCAGGGTCTTCACCTTTTTTTGTCATTGTTCCGGTCCCGCGGCTCCATCTTGGGACCGCAATTTCTGGCTGTTCAGAAGACAGAAGTTACATCACCATCCCATAATGTAAGTCTTTAAGAGCCTCTTTCTTGTATTTAGTTGTGACCTCCAGTTCACTCAACAAACACTGGACTGATCAGGAAAGTCACAAACTGCCGGAGACTGATGGGAGCGGCGGTGATAAAAGATGAAGACGGCAGCAGGTAAGTATAAAACTAGGATCAAGGACAGGGACCATAAATTAGAAACACCTCTCCAGTGATAAAATAAAAAGAAATGCTGGAGTGATTCTTTGAGGAATGTGCTCTTCAGACCTAGTGAGGGCAGCGCAATGCCAGACCAGACCTTAATCAGTGGACATTAAAACTTTCATACTCCTTATTTATGAACTGCACCGATATTTGCTGCCAAAACTAGAGATGAGTGGATCAAATTGTGGGGCTCAATCTAATGTCCAGGTTAGTGGTACCTAGTCAAGAGGCCTGAGAATCTCTTACCTTCTGGCTTCCCTAGCGCTGTTTTTCATTAATTCTGGCTGGCATACAGATGATGTAGGGATTTTATATTACACTGAGCTTGATGAAGATACAGTAACTGAGTAGTCAAGAAAGTTTGCTATGCATCATCATCATCACCTGTTCAATTAGCCATTAAAAAGTATAAATCACTAAGGGCTCAGAATTTTTATTATTTCACTTATCCAGAGGAATGCCATCTAAGTCTTATAGATGAGGTTTGACAGCTTGGACATCCTCTCAAGTATAGATGTGAGGGCAGTGGTGTCACAGGGGCCTGCTGACGCCAGCACATACTTTAAATGTATATGCATCCTTGGATGCACATCCACCTGAAGTGTATGGCACCGCACAGACCATGGGGTCCGTGCGTCGCAATACATGCTGCTGGACAATTAGAGGACAGCAACTGACGTTGGCACATGACCCCATTGTACTCTGAAGTCAGCTGTCGGCTTCCAAAGAGGATACGCGCAGAAGGGGAGTGTAAGTATTTATTTATTATTTAAATGAGTGGCCATACTACACCATGTTCTAAATTATTATGCAAATGATATTTTTCTCTGATTTTCCAAAATGGTCAGTGCAAATGACAGTCAGTCTAATAAAAGTCATCACCCATTAGATTATACATCGAATTTTATTGAAGAAACCTCCCAGTGATAACAGTATAATCTCCAAACTAAATAAAAACTCAGAAAACACTGTTCCAAATTATTAGGCACAGTAGAATTTCTAAACATTTGATATGATTTAAAGAACTGAAAATGCTCATTTGTAGAATTTGCAGCATTAGGAGGTCACATTCACTGAACAAAAAAGCTATTTAACTCCAAAACATCCTAACAGGCTAAGTTACATGCTAACATAGGAACCCTTCTTTGATATCACCTTCACAATTCTTGCAACCATTGAACTTGTGAGTTTTTGGAGAGTTTCTGCTTGTATTTCTTTGCATGAAGTTAGAATAGCCTCCCAGAGCTGCTGTTTTGATGTGAACTTCCTCCCACCCTCATAGAGCTTTTGCTTGATGATACTCCAAAGGTTCTCTATAGGGTTGAGGTCAGGGGAAGATGGTGGCCCCACCATGAGTTTATCTCTGTTTATGCCCATAGCAGCCAATGACTCAGAGGTATTCTTTGCAGCATGAGATGGTACATTGTCATGCATGAAGATGATTTTGCTCCTGAAGGTACATTTCTGCTTCTTATACCATGGAAGACAGCTGTCAGTCAGAAACTCTATATACTTTGCAGAGGTCATTTTCACACCTTCAGGAACCTTAAAAGGCCCTACTAGCTGTTCCCCCATGATTCCGGGCCAAAACATGACTCCTCCACCTCCTTGCTGAGGTCGCAGCCTTGTTGGGACATGGTGGCCTTCCACTAACCATCCACTACTCCATCCATCTAGACCATCCAGGGTTGCTTGACACTCGTCAGTAAACAAGACTGTTTGAAAATTAGTCTTCATGTATGTCTGGGCCCACTGCTACCATTTCTGCTTGTGAGCACTGTTTGGGGGTGGCCGAATAGTAGGTTTATGCACCACAGCAAGACTTTGAAGGATCCTACACCTTGAGGTTCGAGGGACTCCAGAGGCACCAACAGCTTCAAATATCTGTTTGCTCGTTTGTAATGGCTTTTAAGCAGCTGCTCTCTTAATCCGATGAACTTGCCTGGCAGAAACCTTCCTCATTCTGCCTTTATCAGGAAGAACACGTCTGTGCTCAGAATCAGCCACAAATCTATTAAAACTACGATGATCACGCTTAAGTTTTCAGGAAATATCTAATGCTTTCAACCCTTGACCAAGGCATTGCACTATTTGATGCTTTTCGGCAGCAGAGAGATCCTTTTTCTTTCCTATATTCCTTGAAACCTGTGCCCTGCTTAATAATGTGCAACATCCTTCTTAAGTAGTATTTCTTTAATTGGTCTCACCTGGTAAACTAATTAGCACAAGCATTTGAGATTGATTTCAGTGATCCAAAGAGCCCTGATACACAATACCATCCATGAGTTTATTTGAAAAACAAAAAATTACATCTTTATGACACTTAAATCCAATTTGCATAATAATTTGGACATTCTACTATGGATGACTATGGACTGTGCATTATACTTTATGGAGGACTAGGGGCCTCTCATTATACTTTTGGGAGGACTATGGGCCATGAATTATACTTTATGTAGGACTGTGGGCCGTGCATTATATTTTATGGAGGACTGTGGGCAGTGCATTATACTATATGGAGGACTATTGGCTATGCATTGTACTTTATAGATGACTATAGGCCATACATTATACTTTATGGAGGACTATGGGCTGTGCATTATACTATATGGAAGACTCTGGGCTGTGCATTATACTTTATAGAGTACTATGGGCTGTGCAGCATACTATATGGAGGACTATAGGGAGTGTATTATACTATATGAAGGACTCTGGGGGTGTGTTATACTATATGGAGGACTATGGGGAGTGCATTATACTGCTGCTATAGGGTCCCATGACTTCTATGTACACCCCTAGTGAGTATAATGGTTTATTTCTTTCTATACATTAAAAACAGTGGCAGAACGGGGGACATATACAGTTGTGCTCAAAAGTTTACATACCCCAGCAGAATTTTTGCTTTCTTGGCCTTTTTTCAGAGAATATGAATGATAGCATCAAAACATTTTCTCCACTCATGATTAGTGGTTGGGTGAAGCCATTTATTGTTAAACTTCTGTGTTTTCTCTTTTTAAATCATAATGACAACCCAAAACATCCAATTGCAAATAATGTACATCAAGCATATTTAATGTCTTAATGTCTTAAACAGATAGGAGATCTACAGTAGTCCCACAAACAGAATAGAAGTCTTACCGTAATTCTGTAACCTGTTGTAGGCTTACCCCGTTCCTTCTACAATGGCTGACCTGCTTTGGTCCTACTCAGTTTTGCTCAAAAGAGCAATTTTGAACCATACTTTACCCTTTGGTTGTTAAACCTAGCCCTAGTTTGCCTAGATATTGCCTGTCTGCTTGCTTCTGCCTGAGGATGGTATGTCTACTATCAGCAGAAGACAGTGGCAGGGTTATAATTTTGATAATCGGGAAACACAATGAGATGTCATAGTAACCACAGAATTAAAACCTTATGCTATATTCACACATCTGTGTGTCACGGTGATAGTATGGAACTCGATTCACGAACTTGGCGCAGTGTTCTGACCCAAACATGACGGCCTCACATATGACGCTGTCAAGATAGTGAATGTCACCTTAAACTGAGGTGTATAATATCTCACTTTGCAATTGAACTGCTATATTTCGTCTTGTTTGTAGATCCCTTATGGTGCGCTGTTCTTGTATCTATTGAGATGCAATATCTTTCTTTATCCTTTATTTTTTTTATATAGTGCTAACATATTCTGCAGCGCTTTACAGTTTTCTCACATTATCATCGCTGTCCCGATGGGGGTCACAATCTAAATTCCCTATCAGTATGTCTTTGGAATGTGGGAGGAAACCGGAGTACCTGGAGGAAACCCACGAAAACACGGGGAGAACATACAAACTCCTTGCAGATGTTGTCCTTGGTGGGATTTGAACCCAGGATTCCAGCGCTGCAAGGCGGTAGTGCTAGCCACTGAGCCACCATGCTGTCCACATCAAAGACATCCATGCAGTAGGGCACTAATAGAGAGGCTACACCTCTGCGCCCATACTAATGTTTATCACCAAATGATATAATTGCATATTTTTAAGTACAATTAAAACCTTTTGTACATTAATATTTGGTTTAAGAACGAAAACATTTATTTAAAATGTCACCCATTCATCCCTCAACAGACCAATCTGCTAAAGCTTTCCCTAGAAATTTGCTATTAATAAAATCCTTTAGCCATGATTCTATGTCTTTGTGACTGGGAAGTTCAGTTACATCAGCTGGAAATAGTAACATAAGTCACACCTAATCCATATCAGCCTCAGCCTGAGATCAGCTTACTACATAAGGGTATTGTGGAAATTCCTCCTGATAACACTGTGTGACTATGACAGCCAGTGGCAGAGAATGCTAATATTGGCATTTTACTAGTAGTTGGTGAGTGGCCGTGACAAGCCATTTGTTTAATCACCTAAAAGACATTGAAGATGATCAGTCTCTGCAGCACAACATGTGTATATATATATATATATTATATATATATATATATATATATATATATATATATATATATATATATACACAGTAAATATATATAAATATACAGCTCTGGCAAAAATTAAGAGACCACTGCGCAGTTTTATAAAAAATCAGCTTCTCTACATGTCTGACAGCCATTCCATTCCAGTGTCGGTTGAACTCCAACCAGAGTACACCTCATTCTACTTAATGTGCTTCTGACTAGGTGATCACCTGTACCAAATCTTATCTACAAAGGAAAGTATAAGAAACCCTGCTGTGGTGTTCACAAGCCTCTTGCAATAGGACAAGCTGGATGACAAAACATGTGCTAGTAATATCCCAAAAGTAATAGGAATGAAAAAATAGCTTTTAATCATGCCAAAAGAGTTGAAAAGAAAAGTCTTGAGTGAGGAAAAGAAGGGCTCAATTCTGGCTTTCCTAGCAGAGGGATATAGTGAGCGTCATGTTGCCTTCATCCATAACATTTCTAAGACGGCAGTCCATTACAACAAGGTCATTCAGCAGACATTTGGGACAACAAAGCTACAGACCATCAGAGGGCAAAAACGACTCTCCACTGACTAGGATGACTGTCATCTTAGTCGAATGTGACTCAGCAACCGCAGGATGACATCAAGTGACCTACAAAAGGAATGGCAAATGGTAGCTGAAGTGAAATGCACACGGCAAGAACAGTTCGCGACAGGCTCCTAGAGGCAGGGCTCAAGTCATGTAAAGCTAGAAAAAAGCCTTTCATCAATGAGAAGCAAAGGAGTGTCAGGCTGAAGTTTGCCAAAGACCATAAGGATTGGACCATAGAGAACTGGAGTAAGGTAATCTTCTTTGACGAGTCTAATTTTCAGCTTTGCCCAACACCTGGTCATCTAATGGTTAGACAGAGAACTGGAGAGGCGTACATGCGACAGTGTTTTGCACCCACTGTGAAATTTTGTGGAGGATCGGTGATGATCTGGCGATGCTTCAGCAAGGCTGGAATTGGGCAGGTTAATCTTTGCAAATGTGAATCAAGCCGCATACAAGGTTATCCTGGAAAAACAGTTGATTCCTTCTTCTCAGGCAATGTTCCCCAACTCTGAGGATTGGTTTTTCAGCAGGACAATACACCATGCCACACAGCTAGGTCAATTAATGTGTGGATGAAGGACCACCACATCAAATCCCTGTCATGGCCAGTCCAATCTCCAGACCTGAACCCCATTGAAAACCTCTGGAATATAATCAAGAGGAAGAACTGCTTACATTTTTGCGCCAGAAGCAGTGTGAAAGACTGGTGACAAGCATGCCAAGACGCATGAATGCTGTGATTGAAAATCATAGTTATTCCAAAAATATTGATTTCTGAACTCTTCCTGAGTTAAAACAATAGTATTGTTGTTTCTAAATGATTATGAACTTGTTTTCTTAGCATTATTGGAGGTCTGAAAGCACTGGCGTTTTTTTTAAAATTTTGACCATTTCTCTTTTTCAGAAAAAAAAAACAAAATTTATTGCTTGGCAATTCTGAGACATGTTGTCAGAAGTTTGTAGACCAAAAGAACAATTTATATTTTACTCAAAATATATATCTATAAAGAGAAAAATCAGAAAATCAGACAAACTGAGCATTTGAAAGTGGTTTCTTAATTTTTGCCACAGCTATAAATACTGTATATATATATATATATATATATATATATATATATATATATATATATATATATATAAAATAAGAAACAACAGCACAGGAAAAAATAGGGTGCAAAGCCTCCCAGGCATGTGCCAGTCCTTGTAAATAAAAATCTAAAAAGATGGAGGCAGCACACCATATGAAATTTTAGAAAGAAGTGTTATTTAATAGCCCATGTGGCGACATTTCGGTCTTGAGTGCATACCTTTCTTTTTGAATGCAAAATTTGATGGAATAATTAGCGGACGCTATGTCGCGTTTAAAGAGCCCCTGATGTGCCTAAACAGTGGAAACCCCCTGCAAGTGACACTATTTTGAAAACTTGACTGCGTTGGGACCTTATCTAGATGTGTATTGAGCACCTTGAACCCCCAGGTGCTTCACAGAAGTTAATAACAAATCACATTTTTCCCACAAAAATCTTTTTTAGCTACAAATTTTATATTTTCACAAGAGCAAAAGGAGAAAATTGACCCCAAAGTTTGCAGTGCAACTTCCCCTGAGTTTTCTGATACCCCAAATGTGGTTTATAACTACTTTTGAGGCACAGTGCAAAGCTCAGAAGGGAAGTAGCGCCATGTTTTAGTGCAGATTTTGCTGCACTTGTTTGAGGGTGCCATATTGCATTGGCAGAGCCCCTGAGGTGCCAAAACAGCAGAACCCCCCATAAGTGACCCCATTTTACCAATTAAATCTCTCAATGAGTTCATCTATGGGTGCAGTGATTACATTAACACCATAGGTGTGTCACAGACTTTTATACCATTGGGCAGGGAAGAAAAAGATAATTTACATTTTTACCACCAAGATTGGGGTGTTAGCCCCAATTTTTACATTTTCACACTAGGAAATGGGTAAAAATGGCACCAAAATTTGTCTCACAATTTCCGCTGAATGTAGAAATACCCCATATATGGCTGTGCAGCACTGCTTAGCCATACAGAGTGACTCAGGAGGGGCAGAGTGCTATTTGCCTCCTGGAACACAGATTTTCGTAGACTAGTTTGTGGATTCCTTATAAAGAGCCCCTATGTGCTAGAAAAGCAGCATCCCCCCTCAAGTGACCCCATTTTGGAAATTATAACTCTTTTGGAATTTATCTACAGATGTAATGATGATTTTGACTCCATGGGTGTTTTCCAGAAACAGGCAGCTGTGAATGTTGCTGAGTGAAAATTGCAAACTGCCGTTGCAGTGACCAGTACATTATGCCCAGCTCATGCTTCGGGAGACACACACCTGTAAATTAGGTGGGCTCATCACTACAGAAATGCCAAACATGTGGGCGCTGTATGTGGTTTAGGCACACTGGGGCTCAAAGGGATGAGACATTTGGATTTGGGAGCCCAGAATTTGCTGAATTTGTTTTGGCAGGTGAGGAGCCATTTCACTTTTCCAGAGCCTTTGTGCTACCAGTAACATGGAAGCCCCCTATATTTCTGTTAATAGATGACAGATCTGACTTGCTTTTCTGTGGATGAGTGGAAGCTATTATTGGGAACATTTTACATAATGTTTGGGATCACTGTTATCCGGCGCTTTACGCTGACCACTTACTTTGGAGATTCCACGATGGATCCATTCACTATAGTGAGGCAGCAGAATTATCCTGGACTCCATCTGGCCTCTGTTCCACAGTGTCCTTTTCAGAAGTGCACAAAACTATGTCAAAAGGCACTTTTATGCAATCCTAAAAAGACTGACACCACTGGTTCACAGGTCAGACGGCGTCCACAGTGCCTCCATCTGCCTTATTATAAGGATCATTCAGCCAGAGGTTCTGTCTGAATCACTTATTTCAGAGATTTATATGGAAACCTCGGTGTAAGCGCTCAGCGTAGAGTGCAAGATAAATGTGCGCCAAGCTTTGCTGCGATCTTTGGAAGGCAGAATGAAAAAATCAAGAGCATGTGAAGAATTGGTTTTATTTATTTTTTATGCCATTCCTTGTGCGGCATAAGTGATTGGGCAACTTTATTCTTCAGGTCAGTGCGAGTACAGCAATATCAGTTTTATATCGACTATATTGCGAAAACTAGTTTTTGCATCACAATATTTTGAGAGCTATAATTTTTTCATATTTCGGCCGATAAAGTCATCTGAGGGCTTGTTTTTTGCGGGACGAGCTGACGTTTCTACTGGTACCATATTCGGGCAAAAAAACCTTTCAAACAGATTACAGGTGAATTTCAAGCTCAAGGAACATCTGTGTCAGATTGCACCATCAGTCTTTGTATGAGCCAAAGTGGACTTCATGGGAGATGACCAACGAGGACACCATTGTTGAAAAAAAAAATCATAAAAAAGCCAGACTGGAAGTTGCCAAACCACATGCTAACAAGCCACAAAGCTTCTGGGAGAAAGTCCTATGGACAGATGAGACAAAAATGGAACTTTTTGGCAAGGCACATCAGCTCTATTTTTCACAGATGGAAAAATGAAGCATATCAAGAAAAGAACACTGCCCCTACTGTGATACATGGAGGAGGCTCTGTTATGTTCTGGGGCTGCTTTGCTGCATCTGGCACAGGGTGTCTAGAATCTGTGCAGTGTACAATGAAATCTCAAGACTATCAAGGGATTCTAGAAAGAAATGTGCTGCCCAGTGTCAGAAAGCTTGGTCTCAGTCACAGGTCATGGGTCTTGAAACAGGATAATGACCCAAAACACACAGCTAAAAACACCCAAGAATGGCTGAGAGGAAAACATTGTACTATTCTGAAGTTGCCTTCTGTGAGCCCTAACCTAAATCACATTGAGCATCTTTGGAAACAGCTTAAACATGCCATCTGCAAAAGGCAATCTTCAAACACACGGCAACTGGAGCAGTTTGCTCTTGAGGAGAGGGCCCAAATACCTGTCGAGAGGTGCAGAAGTCTCATTGACAACAAAATATTAAGTTAAGGGTACCATCATTTCTGTCCAGGCCTATTTCATGAGTTTTATTTTTTTTAAATTCTGTGGAAGCATGGTTGAAAAGCAATGTCTGAATTTCATTTGTTCATTTTCATAGATTTTTTATTTATTATTACTTTTGTCAGATTCAAGCTATTTCTGTGATCATTGTGGGTTTTTCTGTCATTAAACGAGGGATACCAACATTTTTGACCACGTGTGTACATGTGTATGTGCAGTCTGTATATACATACCGTATATACTCGCTTATAAGCTGAGATTTTCAGCCCATTTTTTTGGGGAGGGGGAGCTGGGGTGTCAGATCATACTGACCCCCCTGGTCTGGTATCTGCAGCCCCCCCGCTTCTCCCACAGTCTCAGGCACCCTCCTTCAGCGGTCACGTGGTACCGCTCATTAAAGTCATGAATATGCACATATTCATGATTTTAATGAGCGGTATCATGTGACCGCTGAAGGAAGGAAGTGCTGCTGGAGAAGCGGGGCTGCAGAGACCGCACCAGGAGGGGGTAAGTATATGCGATATTCACCTGTCCCCGGTCCACCGCTGCTGCCTCTATGTCCTCTGCATCCTGTGTCTGTGATGTTCAGGTCAGAGGGCGCGATGACATAGTCAGTGTGCGCCGTGCCCTCTGCCTGAACAGTCACTGACAGAGGACCCGGAAGACAGAGTGGTGCACAGCGATGGACCGGGGACAGGTGAATATTGCCAGTGCCAGGGCCCTGAGCCAGTGGTGACACTGGAACCTGACCTCCTTAGCGCACCAGTGTCCCCACCTGCTCAGGACACCGGCACCTTGTCCCCAGAGGTGAGTATGGCTTTTTTTATTTTCAGCAGCAGCATATGGGGACATAATCTATGGAGCATCTTATGGGACAGCATATGGGGGCATAATGTATGGAGCATCTTATGGGGGCATAATGTATGGAGCATCTTATGGGGCATAATCTATGGGGCATCTTATGGGGACATAATCTTTGGAGCATCTTATGGGGCATAATCTATGGAGCATCTTATGGGGCATAATCTATGGAGCATCTTATGGGGACATAATCTTTGGAGCATCTTATGGGACATAATCTATGGAGCATCTTATGGGGCATAATCTATGGAGCATCTTATGGGGACATAATCTTTGGAGCATCTTATGGGGCATAATCTATGGAGCATCTTATGGGGCATAATCTATGGAGCATTTTATGGGGCAGCATATGGGGCATATTATTTTATGGAGCATCTTATGGGGCCATTATTAACCTTTGTGCAGCATTATATGTGGTATATTTTGTATGGAGCACCTTATGGGGCCATCATGAACTGTATGAAGCATTATATGGGGCTCCTGATTCAATATGGATATTCAAAAACATTTAACCTACTGATTAGAGTTGAGCGAAACGGGTCGAAAAATTTCAAAAGTCGCCGACTTTTGGCAAAGTCGGGTTTCATGAAACGAAACCCGACCCTAGGATGAGGTCGGCCACGAGGTCGGCGACTTACGCGCCAAAGTCGCGTTTCAAAAGTTTGTTTTGCGCTCTTTTTCAGCCAATCAGGATCCACGGACACTGTGGGCAACGTGATGACATAGGCAGGGGTCACCACAATCTTTCAGAAGGGCATGCAAGTGATTGGCTTGCTTTGGTGGGCGTCACAGGGGGTATAAAAGGGCGTGCACGCCGACCGCCATCTTACTTCTGCCGATCTCAGTATAGGGACAGGTTGCTGATGATTCTGTAGGGAGAGCGTTAGGCAGGGAAGAAGACAAAAAAACTGCTTCTGCTGCTAGCGATTTGGCCTGCACAACACACCAGTCACTGTGTGTGCAGTGCAAGGGGAGGCTATATAGTGGTGTATCAGTGGTGTTGGTTGTTGGGCTGCCTTCTAAGGCTTCCTGACATTCCTGCATTGCTGTTTACCCACTGCTCCGCAAACTGCTTTTTTAAAAGCAATCCCAATTTTTTTTTTTGTCCTGCTGAGAAGAAAAAAAAACTGCTTCTGCTGCTAGCAATTTGGCCTGCACAACAAACCAGTCACTGTGTGTGCAGTGCAAGGGGAGGCTATATTGTGGTGTATCAGTGGTGTTGGTTGTTGGGCTGCCTTTTAAGGCTTCCTGACAGGCTGGCATTGCTGTTTACCCACTGCTCTGCAAACTGCTTTTTTAAAAGCAATCCAATCTCCCTTATCCTCTAGTCACTTTTGTCACAGCTGTGCCATCGAGCCTGTCACATAGCGCTCAGATATTCATTGGGCCTCACATAATCCAAAAGTGTCCAATGTCCAAAAGTGTGTGCAGAGCTTCAAAATCTCCCTTATCCTCTAGTCACTTTTGTCACAGCTGTGCCATCGAGCCTGTCACATAGCGCTCAGATATTCATTGGGCCTCACACAATCCAAAAGTGTCCAGTGTCCAAAAGTGTGTGCAGAGATTCAAAATCTCCCTTATCCTCTAGTCACTTTTGTCACAGCTGTGCCATCGAGCCTGTCACATAGCGCTCAGATATTCATTGGGCCTCACACAATCCAAAAGTGTCCAGTGTCCAAAAGTGTGTGCAGAGATTCAAAATCTCCCTTATCCTCTAGTCACTTTTGTCACAGCTGTGCCATCGAGCCTGTCACATAGCGCTCAGATATTCATTGGGCCTCACACAATCCAAAAGTGTCCAGTGTCCAAAAGTGTGTGCAGAGATTCAAAATCTCCCTTATCCTCTAGTCACTTTTGTCACAGCTGTGCCATCGAGCCTGTCACATAGCGCTCAGATATTCATTGGGCCTCACACAATCCAAAAGTGTCCAGTGTCCAAAAGTGTGTGCAGAGATTCAAAATCTCCCTTATCCTCTAGTCACTTTTGTCACAGCTGTGCCATCGAGCCTGTCACATAGCGCTCAGATATTCATTGGGCCTCACACAATCCAAAAGTGTCCAGTGTCCAAAAGTGTGTGCAGAGATTCAAAATCTCCCTTATCCTCTAGTCACTTTTGTCACAGCTGTGCCATCGAGCCTGTCACATAGCGCTCAGATATTCAATGGGCCTCACACAATCCAAAAGTGTCCAGTGTCCAAAAGTGTGTGCAGAGATTCAAAATCTCCCTTATCCTCTAGTCACTTTGGTCACAGCTGTGCCATCGAGCCTGTCACATAGCGCTCAGATATTCATTGGGCCTCACACAATCCAAAAGTGTCCAGTGTCCACAAGTGTGTGCAGAGATTCAAAATCTCCCTTATCCTCTAGTCACTTTTGTCACAGCTGTGCCATCGAGCCTGTCACATAGCGCTCAGACATTCATTGGGCCTCACACAATCCAAAAGTTTCCAGTGTCCAAAAGTGTGTGCAGAGATTCAAAATCTCCCTTATCCTCTAGTCACTTTTGTCACAGCTGTGCCATCGAGCCTGTCACATAGCGCTCAGATATTCATTGGGCCTCACACAATCCAAAAGTGTCCAGTGTCCAAAAGTGTGTGCAGAGATTCAAAATCTCCCATATCCTCTAGTCACTTTTGTCACAGCTGTGCCATCGAGCCTGTCACATAGCGCTCAGATATTCATTGGGCCTCACACAATCCAAAAGTGTCCAGTGTCCAAAAGTGTGTGCAGAGATTCAAAATCTCCCTTATCCTCTAGTCACTTTTGTCACAGCTATGCCATCGAGCCTGTCACATAGCGCTCAGATATTCATTGGGCCTCACACAATCCAAAAGTGTCCAGTGTCCAAAAGTGTGTGCAGAGATTCAAAATCTCCCTTATCCTCTAGTCACTTTTGTCACAGCTGTGCCATCGAGCCTGTCACATAGCGCTCAGATATTCATTGGGCCTCACACAATCCAAAAGTGTCCAGTGTCCAAAAGTGTGTGCAGAGATTCAAAATCTCCCTTATCCTCTAGTCACTTTGGTCACAGCTGTGCCATCGAGCCTGTCACATAGCGCTCAGATATCAGTGGGCCTCACACAATCCAAAAGTGTCCAGTGTCCACAAGTGTGTGCAGAAATTCAAAATCTCCCCTGTCCTATAGACACCTTGTACCTTGTTTTACATTACTATATAGTTTGTTGGATTTTGTCTACTTGTCTAACAAAAATGAGGAAGGCTGGTGGAAGAGGCCGTGGAATTGGGCGGGGGTTGGCAGCTGGTAATGATGGTGTTGGTGGTGGATCTGATGGTAGTGGCAAGAGCAAAATAGGACCAAATGCAGGAGGTGTTGAGCCTGCGTCATCGTCTGTCTACATAAGGCCTCGAACGCTTAGTTTTCTAGGAGTTGGCAAACCGCTTTTAAAGCCAGAGCATCAGGAAAACGTTTTGTCTTACTTTGCTGACTCAGCCTCCAGCTCTATCGCCTCCTCTTCTTCATTTGTAAAAAGTAAAAGCACTGAGTCGTCATTGGAGGCTCATGTTCATGAACGACACCTTTCCTTGTGTCCTTCACCCCAGCCAAGATTGAAGGATGACGCAGGCCATACTACTGATTACTCCATGGAGCTGTTTTCACATACCATGCCTGGATTATCAAGTGAAATGGTGAATTACCCAGGCCAAGATGAATCTGACATGGAGTGCACTAATGCACAGCCGCTGATGGATGATTCTGCTGGTACATTCACTCAGAGCACTACATTGTCCTCGCAGTGTACAGAGCCAGATTCTGACCCTGATGAGACTCAGGTGCCCCTTCCCGCACACTATACCACCATACACGGTGACACAGAGGAAGGTGCACATGACATAGAAGAGGAGGTGATGGATGACCCAGTTGTTGACCCAGATTGGCATCCATTGGGGGAAGAGGGTGCTGCTTCCAATAGCTCAGATGAGGAGCATCCACAGCAGACATCGACATCGCAACAGCTGTTATCTGGCAGGCCCGGAGCACTCCAAAGACAGGTTCCAAACATCAAAAGAGTTGCTGGACAGCTTGTCCAGAGGGTCAAAAGATCACAGCGTGCTAGGCCGCAAAATGTCTGCCAAAGTAGGAAGAGTGCAGTGTGGCACTTTTTTGAACAAAATCCTCATGATCAGGCCAAGGTTATCTGTAAGAAGTGCGCAAAGACCTTTAGCCGAGGGAAAAATCTGAAAAATTTGAATACCAGTTGCATGCTTAGACATTTAACCAGCATGCACTTGCAAGCGTGGACACAACACCAAACCTCAAGTGCCACATGTGCAACTGATCACAACGAAGGTAGTCAGCAACGCTACATTGTTTCCCCCACTGTAAGCCCACCAGTTAGCACAGCAGCAAATGTTGAGGTGTCGTTGCAAGGCCACAGCAGTCAGGGAATCCCACTGTTATATCAACGAAATACTGAATCTAGGCCATCAGAAAGAACACCAACTCCATCACCATCATCAACCCTCTCTCAGTCCGCCCTGTCCACCGCTACTTCCACCATATGCAGCTCTCAAGTCCAGCTCACCCTCCCAGACACTATGAGTAGGTCAAGAAAGTACTCAGTCTCTCATCCGCGTACACTGGGTTTGAACGCCCACATTGCCAAACTAATCTCGTTTGAGATGATGCCCTTTCGGTTGGTGGAAAGCACAGCTTTCCGCGAACTCATGGCCTATGCAGTACCACGCTATGACCTACCCAGTCGCCACTTCTTCTCTCGCAAAGCCATCCCAGCCCTCCACCATCATGTGAAAGACCGCATTGTCCATGCACTCAAGCAGTCAGTGAGCGGAAAGGTGCACCTCACAACTGATGCATGGTCCAGTCGGCATGGCCAGGGCCGTTACGTGTCCATCACTGCGCACTGGGTTAATGTGGTGGATGCAGGGTCCACAGGGGACAGCGGTGGTGGGACAGTGCTGCCTAGCCCACGGTATAGGAAACAGTTGGCTGTAGGCGTTCGACCCTCCTCCTCCTCCTCCTCCAGAAGCGAAAGCTCGTCCACAGAGCGCAGTCGTACGAGCACTCCATCTGCAGCTGCCACTGTTGCACACGATGTGTCCCCCTATCGAGCAGCTAGTGGAAAGCGTCAGCAGGCTGTGTTGCAGATGATGTGTTTGGGCAACAGACACACCGCCGAGGTGCTGGCCGAGTACTTGAAGCGACAAACTGAGTCATGGCTGGGCAGTGTACATCTTGAGGCAGGCAAGGTAGTTAGTGATAACGGTCGTAATTTTGTGGCAGCCATAGCCCTTTCAAAACTCAGCCATATACCTTGCTTGGCTCACACCTTGAACCTGGTGGTGCAGTGCTTCCTCAAAAATTATCCGGAGTTAACAGCCCTGCTCCAGAAGGTGCGAAGACTGCGTGCACATCCGCCGGTCGCCTGTACACTCCGTTCGTATGCAGAAGCTGCAGCGATTGCTCCACCTTCCCAACCACCGCCTCATTATCGACATTGCAACAAGGTGGAACTCCACCCTGCACATGGTGGAGCGGCTGTGCGAGCAGAGGCAGGCCATAATGCATTTGTGGGAGGATACATGGCCAGGCACTTTAAGAGCAGACATGGAGTTGACAGGTGTGCAGTGGTCGAAGCTGAAAGACCTCTGTAAAGTCCTTCAGTGTTTTGAGGAATGCACACGGCTGGTAAGCGCAGACGACGCCATCCTAAGCATGAGCATCCCACTTATGCGTCTGCTCATGCAAACTTTGACGCACCTTAAGGAGCAGGCGTCTGCAGCCAATGTTGATGAGGAGGAAGAGGAGGAGGGAATCCTTGATAACATTCAGCCATTGTCTGCTCAGGGACCTCTCCTGGACGAGGTGGAGGAAGAAGAGGAGGAGGATGATGGGGATGATTACTTAGGGGAGGAGGATGCATCTCGTGGGGCAAGTGAAAATGTTGGCGTGGCAAGGTCTGGTACAGGGTTTGTGCGTGACTGGAGGGATGTGGATTTGCCAGAAAGTGCTCCTCCAACCAGCACTCGCAGTGCATCATTGACACCGGGAACATTGGCCCACATGTCAGATTATGCCTTGCAGATCCTAAAAAGGGACCCACGCATTGCCAAAATGATGAATGATGACGACTACTGGTTGGCCAGCATCCTGGATCCACGCTATAAAGGCAAATTACAAAACATCATGCCACAGGAGAACCTTGACCTAATATTGGCTAATAAACAAGCAACTCTGGTAAATCGGTTGCTTGAGGCATTCCCAGCACACAGCAGCGGTGATGGTTCTCACACGAGCCGTACGGGCCGGGGTCAGCTTGGCAGAGGTGTTCGTGGTGCACACAGCAGAAGTGGCGTTGGAGACAGGGGTTTCATGACAATGTTGTGGACTGATTTTTCAAGTACCGCTCACACAACTGGTAATACTGCATCGATGGAAAGTGACAGGAGACAGCAGTTGTCAACTATGGCTACAAACTACTTTTCCTCCCATATCGATGTTCTCCCACACAGGTCATTCCCCTTTGACTATTGGGCCGCTAAACTGGACACCTGGCCTGAATTGGCCCAATATGCCTTACAGGAGCTCGCTTGCCCAGCTGCAAGTGTGCTATCGGAAAGAGTCTTCAGTGCAGCTGGATCAATCCTGACAGAAAAAAGGACCCGTCTGTCAACCCAAAATGTGGATGATCTAACATTCATTAAAATGAACCACGCATGGGTTTCCAAGGATTTTGTCCCACCTTCCTCTGATGACACATAGGGTGACAGAAAAATGGCTTGCTTTGGTCCACCTCTTCCTGGGACTTGACCTATTTCACCTTTTGCCTCAGCAGAATGTCCAACATCAACATATGCCACTTTCTAAAACTCCCTAACTGTGCTGCCTCCCCCCCCATGGCCGGGGTCACCACCTAGCGCACGACACCGTGCGAGTGCCGTTGCCCTGGACAGGTGGGTAGGCCGACTCTTGGGCGCGGGCACTGGTACAGGGTCCTTCATAGTGCAATCAAGTGTCTCTGATGGTGGTGGTGCACACCTGCCGTCAGACACACCGCCGTACTATGAGGGGCCCAGTGCCAGTACCGACGCCCACGAGTGGGCCCCCCTTGCTTGGGCAGGGCCCCAGCATTTGCAATCTTTACCTCTCCCTGCTCCTCCGCTGTGTAGTCTGGGCCGTCAAATCCATACTGTGCCTGACACCGTCTGAGCCTGCCTCCTGAGACATATATTTTGAATGTGTACGCTATCCATACATGTTATCCGGGGAAACGGTACCCTTTCTAACCTTTGTGCAATCACGTGCAATCCATACTGGGCCTAACACCGTCTGAGCCTGCCTCCTGAGACATATATTTTGAATGTGTACGCTATCCATACATGTTATCCGGGGATACGGTACCCTTTCTAACCTTTGTGCAATCACGTGCAATCCATACTGGGCCTAACACCATCTGAGCCTGCCTCCTGAGACATATATTTTGAATGTGTACGCTATCCATACATGTTATCCGGGGATACGGTACCCTTTCTAACCTTTGTGCAATCACGTGCAATCCATACTGGGCCTAACACCGTCTGAGCCTGCCTCCTGAGACATATATTTTGAATGTGTACGCTATCCATACATGTTATCCGGGGATACGGTACCCTTTCTAACCTTTGTGCAATCACGTGCAATCCATACTGGGCCTAACACCGTCTGAGCCTGCCTCCTGAGACATATATTTTGAATGTGTACGCTATCCATACATGTTATCCGGGGAAACGGTACCCTTTCTAACCTTTGTGCAATCACGTGCAATCCATACTGGGCCTAACACCGTCTGAGCCTGCCTCCTGAGACATATATTTTGAATGTGTACGCTATCCATACATGTTATCCGGGGATACGGTACCCTTTCTAACCTTTGTGCAATCACGTGCAATCCATACTAGGCCTAACACCATCTGAGCCTGCCTCCTGAGACATATATTTTGAATGTGTACGCTATCCATACATGTTATCCGGGGATACGGTACCCTTTCTAACCTTTGTGCAATCACGTGCAATCCATACTGGGCCTAACACCGTCTGAGCCTGCTTCCTGAGACATATATTTTGAATGTGTACGCTATCCATACATGTTATCCGGGGATACGGTACCCTTTCTAACCTTTGTGCAATCACGTGCAATCCATACTGGGCCTAACACCGTCTGAGCCTGCCTCCTGAGACATATATTTTGAATGTGTACGCTATCCATACATGTTATCCGGGGATACGGTACCCTTTCTAACCTTTGTGCAATCACGTGCAATCCATACTGGGCCTAACACCGTCTGAGCCTGCCTCCTGAGACATATATTTTGAATGTGTACGCTATCCATACATGTTATCCGGGGATACGGTACCCTTTCTAACCTTTGTGCAATCACGTGCAATCCATACTGGGCCTAACACCGTCTGAGCCTGCCTCCTGAGACATATATTTTGAATGTGTACGCTATCCATACATGTTATCTGGGGATACGGTACCCTTTCTCACCTTTGTGCAATCACGTGTAATCCATACTGGGCGTGAGAACGGCTGGCGAGCTGTCAAGCAAGCTACAGCACCTGTGGTTTGCACACGTAAGTTTTTCATTTTTTCAGGAATGACGGTTAGGCCTAATTCCGGAACTGCGGTTGACCTGCACTTACTGGGAAATCATTGTTCGCGGGTAATAATTGTAATAAGTGATCCCCATCACTAACGTTGTTCAGCGGGTTATCTGCACCTGTAAGCGACAAACGCTGGCCTTTTCAGTGTAGCGCACATGCAGCCACGGACATGTAAGGGCATGACACACCAGTTATTGGCCAATCTCATGTGCCAGAGCCTCACGTGTCCCTCTAGTAAGCCGGACTCGGACCGCGGGGCATGACGGAGTCTCGTTCGTTAACGGAATTAAGCTTGCAATGTGTGCATCTGTTCTGTAGCTGGCATGGTTGAGGTTTCCCAGGTGGAGTCGAATTTAACCGTAGGCTCCACTCCTGGTGGTGCCCTTCTGGACATTCCTTTAAGGTTCAGCTTTGCAAACATACTGCCCACGTAAAACAAACACTTTGCCTTCATGAACGCTGTTTGGGGAGGGTCATGACTCGTGGGAATAACGCCGCCCAATCAGTTAACCTGCTAGAGAGATCCTTCGTTGCTCCCAAGCATGACATCACACTCCCTAGGAAGAAGGTAATGCCACTGTGGCGACCGTACTCCTGGGGGCGACACAAGTGCACTGATGCCCAGCCACTGCTCGATGAATCTGCTGGTACATTGACCCAGACCACTACATTCCCCTCGCACGCTACATGACCTGAATCTGACCCTGATGAAACTCAGGTTACCCTTCCCATATACAGTACCATCTTACACGGTGACAAAGAGGAAGCTGCAGATGAAAGTGCAGGTTCGGCCCACCCGCCATCAGACACACCACCGTACTATCAGGGGCCCTGTGGCAGTGCCGTCGCCAACGAGTGGGCCCCCCCCTGCTTGCTCAGGATCACAGCACTTGCAAAGTTGAAATACTGTGCAGTGAGATGGAAGATCGGGACGACAAGGAATCCAGACAAGTACAGGGATTCCCTAGCGAGGAGACTTATTTGATTGTTTTCAATGTTGGGACAGCAATTTTTGGGGAGCACTATACTCTGGAGAATGATAGATGGGGCCCACCATACACTGGAACATTCCAAAGGTGGACATCAGACACTGGAGCAGCATTTACAGGGCCCATTATACACTAGAGCATTAGAAATGGGGCCCATTATGTTTGGAGCATTATTTGGGCCCATAAGACAGTGGAGCTTCATCCATGGGGACCAACATATACTGTAGCATTATGTGGAGCTCATCATATACTGTTTCAAACATTATATGGGACCAATGATTCTGTATGGAGAAATAGATGGGCCTCGTCATGAGATGTAAAAAGTGAGGTATTTTTCATTGTACTATACCGCTATTTCTCTGCCGTAACGGAGCATGATGAGTTGTGGTATGTGTTAAAGGGGCGCTCTTTCGCCCAGGGCACATGAAAACCTGCAGCCAGCCCTCCCCCCCAAAACTTTAGCCAAATAACCCCCATTTTTCAGTGCGTAACTTGTATTATGAAGTTAATTAAGGTTGACAAGCTTAAGTAAGAAGAATTGATGCTTTTGGCATTCAAATGGGCACTGTAGGTGTGTTTCCTGTCCTCCTCTCACTGACGACTTTTATTCCCCATTGACTTACATTGGGTTTCGTGTTTCGGGACGACCCCGACTTTTCCCTATAATCGGACGATCTTGCTCGACCCGACTTTTGGAAAAGTCGGGTTTCACGAAACGAAACGCGACCCTAAAAAACCAAAAGTCGCTCAACTCTACTACTGATGTCTTAATTAATTTTACTTTTATTGGTATCTATTTTTATTTTTTAAATTTTCCAGTAGCTGCTGCATTTTCCACCCTAGGCTTATACGTGAGTCAATAAGTTTTCCCAGTTTTTTGTGGCAAAATTAGGGGGGTCGACTTATACTCGGGTCGGCTTATTCACAAGTATATACGCTATGTATGTGCAGCGTGTGTATACAGGTATGTGTGCAGTGTGTATATCCATGTGTATGTGCAGTGTATGTGATGACATAATTATATTTGAATAAATATTGATTGTTTTTCTTGGAAACAAGAAGCAAAAAATATAAGACCCTGTTTTATTTTAGGAGAAACACATTATTAGAGGGTCTGCATATGGCTACTGTTGTCTTTAATATTCAGTCACAATTACTCAATGCCCCTTAATTCTCTGTTTTAATACAGTTCTCAGATTTTATATTATGTGTAGTCAGGAGAAGGCATTCAGCTATTCAGTCACTTTGTCATTAAGAATGTCTGACCCTTTAGTAAAATGACCCTTCCTTCTGTCTTTGTTTTGTCAGACATAAAACTAAATTAAAAAGGCTGTTGCCATTCACACAACATACGTTGCCATGGTAACAGATTGTGTCAATGAATATTATAGATCAAAATTTGAACGTGTGAAGAAAGAAAACATTAGAGATTTCTATTGCATCTTAGTTTAAGAAAGCTGGAAAATAGTGTGTCGTAGCACACAGAAGTGGGCTCGTTCTATGTCATAGGAAGAAACACAGACTAGGGCCAGACATATCATTGGGCCCCTTTGGATAAGGGGGCCCATTTCCCCTTTCAAATCAGGAAGCAGGTTCTGTCACAGACACAAACAGGGGCTGATAAACTGTTCTTTCCCAGGGCCCCTCTGCCGTCTGTGTCTGCCACTGACAGAGACAGCTTCACAGCATGATGGACCGGCTCTAGGTCTGCTGCTGATCACTCTTGATGAGTACATTATCTTAATATTTGACGGTGTGAAGACATTTGTATCAGTTGATGTAAAACATCATTGCTGATGAAATCCAGTCTAAAAATACACTGTAACAACTATAACCTTATAGTGCAATAAGGCGATAGGAATGCTAACAGCCCTTATACATTGATTGTGTAGACTCTGTTCAACACATTTGAGCTATTCTATACCCCTGTTCTGCCCCATCAGTGGAACAGAACAATAACATTTATAGAAGGCCGGATAAATTAAATGGTGGACATTGCCTGACAGCAAACTGCACTATATTTCCCGTAAATAACATAGACTCCATGATAGAGGCTCCATCACAGATGTGCATAAAGTCATATATGCACAGTTATGGCCAAAAGTTTTTCAAGTGAGAAATTTTCATTTTCACAAATTTTGCTTCTTCAGTATTTTTAGATCTCTTAGTCACATGTTCCTATGGTTACTGAATGTCCTATGGTTATCAGCATTTCATAAGATTTTAAGCTTTTATTGACAAATCCATCAAGAATACGTAAAGACTCAATATTTACAGTGTTGACCCTTATTCTTCAAGACTTCAGCAATTCCCTCTCGCATCTGAATATCAGCTTCTGGGCCAAATCCTGATTGATCGCAATCCATTTTTACCTAATTAGGGCTTGGTGTTTATCACAATTTCTGTTTTGTTATTGTCACCCACTAATTGAGGACTGACCACAAGTTCTCAGTGAGATCTAAGGAGTTTCCTGGTAATGGAACCAAAATGTCAATGTTTTGTTCACCACTTAGTTATCACTGTTGCCTTGTGTCATGGTGCTCCATCATGTGGGAAAACGAATTGTTCATCATCAAATTTCTTCTGCATCATTGGGAGAAGCTCCACTCAGAGAATGTTTAGATCGCATTCTTTATTCGTAGCAATTGTGAGTCCACTCCTTTGGCTGCTTTACTGTTGGCATGACACAGAACTCATGGCAGCTGTTACCTTTTCATCAATAGACAATCATTCTTCTAAATCTTCGGAACAGTCTGAAGGGGCTTCATCAGAGAAGGGGGTTTCATCAGAGAAAATAGCCTTTCCCCAGTCCTCTGCAGGCCAGTCTCGGTACTTTCTGCATACTGTCAGTCTGAACTTGAAGTTTTTCTTGGATAGAAATGGATACTTTGTTGTCTCTTGATACCTGGTCAGCCTTCAAAAACCATCACCTTACTGTGCGTGCTGATGCACTGGCACCTGCTTGCTGTCATTCCTTAGCAAGATCTGCACTAATGTTGAACCAGTCACGTAGCTGAATCCTCTATAGAAGACAGTCTTAGCCCTTGCTGGAGTTTCTTCGGCACCTTGAAGCCTTCACTGCAAATTAACCTCTATGTTTTAAGTAGTTGATGATCCACTAACTGTTTGATTTAGGGGCAGTCTTGCCTGTAAAGCACCTTTGCTGTGAAGCAATAATGACTGAACATTTTTTGGAGGTGACTTTGGTTATCAAAACACAATGATTTCAACCTTCAACCACCGGCCCTCTATTAAAGTAACCAGTCTGGTGTTTTAATCCAATCAGCATGAAACTGTAATATCAGCTGCATTGTCCTCGTTAACACTTTCTCCTGAGATAATCAAAAGATCACTGAAATGATGCAAAGAGGTCATTTTGAGCAGGGCTGAAATTCAGTCGAAATGTTTTTTTTTTGTGATTAACATTCTTTTCATGTCAAGAAATGCCTGCAGTTGTTTTTTTTTCTTCGATTCATATGATAAGTCTTCATAATAATCTACAATTAATTCAAATTGCCACTTTGAAACCTGAAACAGACATCTTTGGAAAAAACAATATTAATGTTAATCTAATTTTTTTTCCATTACTGTAGAGGTTCAATATTATCTCTGCTAAAAAGAAAAAAAATGGTATGTACGGATATAATGTTTTCTTCTCACTAGAGCAGCATCTTGTGCCTCAGAGCTGCTCTTCCTTCATATGTAGTGAAAGAAGGTTGCAGCTTTGGGCAGCCATATTGGAAACTATGGAGCTAGTGTGTACTATTTGTGCTTACGTAGGTTAATGCAGGATCGGAAGGTGAGCTTTTTTTTAGTTATCCGCAAGTAGCTAATTCTACACTTGGCTTCTAAATTTTGCTGCAAGCTTTGGAAATGTTCCTGTAGTTACATTATGCTGAAGCAATGAAGCAACATCACTCAGCAGTATAAATAAGCATACGGAATGAGAAGATCCTATAAGGTGCATCCATCGGGTTGTAGATCTATGTCTGTTTGCTATTATTTATTCATTAGTACAATAATAATGCCGTTGTCTTTAAATCAGGTGTAATGGCCTGCTTGAGAGTGTATTGAGCATAGCTTCTCGTGACCTTAAATAGCATTATCTATTGTGCCTCCAGCTGGTATTGAGCATGTCATTGTGCATCCTTACATAGGAGCAGCAGCCACAAATGGCACAATATTATGTTGTAGGAGATGCTTGTTTTATGCTTGAATGTGATTCAGAATGAATAACAAATTGTTTAAATGTAAGCAATGTGTTCTACATTAATACAAGCAGACACATGAAAGATGCTTTCATAGTCTGACGGCATTGTAGCGCGCATTATTTTTTGTGGCCACAGGACGATGCCGCATTGACTGCCCCCCCATTATATCCCCAGGTGAACCCCACTTTTTTGGATTATAAATTCTTATGAAATTGGCTATAAGCTAAGTATATTTTTTTACTTATTCAGGATAGCGTCCTAAATCTATACGTTGCCCTATATTTGTGTTCTATATCACTTGTGTTGTCATCTATAGGAGTCAGATATTTGCCTATGACTATGGAAATGTATTCTGATCATTGGGATAGGAGCATATTATGTTGATCTCTATCTGGGATTTTCATTACCTGTGCTGCACTTTATATTCGGGGTGTTATAGGGTCATAAGGGAGAGCAGCCAACTGGCGGGGTGCCATATCAAGTTAAATTAGGGTGCCAACCTATGCTGACAGGTAGGGACTCCTTTAGGGTGTGACAGTTTTTCACACTGTATCCTATTGATATATAATTTTTCTTTTTGACCTGTATATTTACCCTTACTAGTTAATGCATATATTTATATACACCTTCTAATATTTTAGATGCTTTTTGCGAGAATATGTGAGTTTTTAACTTAACCCTTAACGGTTATATTTTAGGGGTCTATTCTGTTTTCCGCTCTCTAAACTAATTGGGGCCCCACCTTCAATATTTTTTTCGTTTTTTTGTGTAACGGCATTGTAGGTATTGTCACAGTAATGATCAGTTGTATTTTATTTCCAGTGATATTATAAATAAAAGGGATCAAGTAAAACCCGTCTGCACTGTGTGAGTAAGCTTTGTGCTGCACTCCAGTCTTCTCTACTTCTAATAGAAATGTACTCGTGGTGTCTGCTGTATGAAATTAATAGCTCCATTGAATGCTTTCCTCTTTGCATTTGTGATTTGCCGGTAAAGGATATTGACAGGCTACCAGTCTGATGAAGTGATTAATCTTCACAAGCTTTTCTTGTCACTGAAACCATTGGCTAATGAAAAGACCTGAGCATGCATTACAATTTACAATTCATCAATTGAAAGAAAAACTGCAGAAATAATCTTCTCATTTGCCTTCCTCTAATCCCCCGTGGTTGTGCACTGCTCCAATGTGCTCGTCCATTATTTGCATAAGTTTGCTCTTCACATATGTATTGCAAAGTAGTGAAAATAACAAAATATGTGCGTATGTTCTAGTACAAAGGGATATATACTGGATCATTCAAGTTATTCTTTTTCTCGCGGAATAGCATTCTTTATTTTTCATCATTGTGTCAGTAGTATATTATTAATCTCTCTTATCATTTTGTGCTGTACACAATTTACAGGAAACCTGTCACATTGTACCTGCATTCTGTTCTGTGGACATCATGATACAGATTAGGATGATATATGAGTGTGTTGGAAAAGATTCAGTACAACTTGTATTTTATTCAGTTGCATTCCTGGTGCTTGTGTGCATACAAGTCCAGTGGGCGGTCCTACTCAGTGATTGACAGTTATTTCTGCATACGGTCATACAGGGAAGTCTGCCAGTCACTGAATAGTACCGCCCACTGGACTCATATGCATAGAAACTGTATACTGAAACTTTTCCTACAAAAATAAATATTAATCTGGTCAACCCCTTCTCTGTAACATCCAGCCTGCATATCAGATATTACCTTCAAAATATACATGACAAAAAGGCACAGCAATTATATTATTATTGTTTTTACATATCCCGGACATAAACCTCGCGGACATAGCACTAAAAAACTATTTGACCCCTCATCACAGTTAGACGCACTGTTACACCCAAAGTCGGGTTCCCTTCTTTGACGCAAATTTTATCATTGCTGGCAGACACTGGCTTTGTTATTCAGCCAATATCTGCCTTTAGGAGCCATGGGTAAAGCTGAGCTCTGCCCACTGCGGTTAACCTCGTAAATGCCGCCCTCAATCTCTGACAGTGCCATTTAATGCTTGTGAACTGGGGGGGCATGGCGGTCGACACACCAAGTGCTCCTCCTTGTGATCGCATGCCCAAGGGTTGCAATGGCAACCGGAAGTGTAATGAAGAGCCCCGTGCCTGCCATGATGGTGTTCCTATGAAAAGCATGCTGTGGTTAGAAATGACAGGAGACTGTACTTTTCACTACGTGCTGCAGAGTTATGTTATTGTGTTATATAGTATGAGCAACCACAGGATTGCAGGTTCAAGTACGCTAAGGCTACTTTCACACTAGCGTTTTTTTGGCACTGCGCTCTGTGCTCAGTGCAAACACATACAAAAAATGCATCAAGCGTTTTGTATGCGTTTGCTTATTTTTTCTGCATGCCTGTTAACCAGTTTGACTCTAAAAACGCATGCGTTTTTAAACGCTGACGTGCGCATGTCCATGCGCACGTCAGCATTCCCATAGACTGTAATGTGTTTTTTCGTGCGCATTTGTGCGCATGCGATTTTCTCACACAGGTTGGGCGCACAGAAAATGCAACAGGGTGCATCCGGCGCGGATAGGCACACACTGCAAAAAAACCCGCATGCGCACAAAAATGCATACGAACACTAGACAATGCGCACCCATGTTAGACATAGGGGCGCATTGCGCACGCAGCGCAAAAAGACGCTAGTGTGAAACCAGCCTAAGGGGACTAAAAAATAAAGCAAAAAGTAAAACTATACAATTTTAATCACGTCCCCCTATTTTCCCTCATTAAAAATAAAGAAATAATTGAAATTTAGAAAATAAACATATGGGGTCTGCTCTATCAAAATATGAACTGAGTTAACCCTATCTGTAAACATTGTAACACCTCAAAAAATGTGTCAAAATGGTATCAATTAAAACGTCAGCTTACCATGTAAGTTCTGAAATTCCAATTTTTTTCACAAATTAAATAAAGCAAAAGGTTTGTACACCATAATTGTACTGATCTGCAGAATCATGTTGCCAGGTCACCACACAACAAATGCTCTAAAATCAAACCCAAAAGCAATAGGAAATTTGCATTTTTTGAACAACTTCTCTGTACTACAATTTTTTATGTTCCTCAGTGCACTGAATGGTACAATGAATGGTATAATTTATAGCTACAACTTGCCCAGATGAAAACGCATGGATAGAAAAAGAAAAAAGTTATAGCACTTGGTAAAAGGAAAGGAAAATAAAAATTAGTAATGTGGAAAATCACCTGGCCAGGAAAGGGTTAGTGCAAAAGGTGTCAGTAATGACAAACTACATAATGTTAACCCATTCACACTTGTGCGATTTTCCGCTTTCAGTTTTTGTTTTTTCGCTCCCCTTCTTCCAAGAGCCATAACTTTCTTATTTTTCTATCAATATGACCATGTGAGGGATTGTTTTTCGCAGGACGAGTGGTACTTTTGAACGATACGATTGGTTTTAACATATCGTGTACTGGAAAATGGGAAACAAATTGTAAGTGCAGTGAAATAGCGAACACAGTGCAATTCCACAATTGTTTTTTTAGGTTTTTTTATTCGCCATGTTTGCCAAATGCTAAAACTGACCTGCCATTATAATTATCCAGGTCAGTATGAGTATGCAGATATAAAGCATGTACAGGCTCTTTTTTATTTAAGCGGTGAAAAAAAATCCGAAATTTGTAAGAAAATTTTTTTGCCTTTGTCAGCATTTTCCAAGACCGTTTTTCAGAATCTGGGGCTGGGTGAGGGCATATTTTCCATGTGCAGAGCTGACGTTTTTATTGATACAATTTTGGGGTAGTTACAATGTTTTGATTGCCTGCTATAACGTTGTTGCGGTGGCCAAAAAATAATTCTGATGTTTCATTTTTTTTCTCGTTGCGTCATTTAATAATAACAATAATAATAATTTTTATTTTTACTAATATTTACCGTTTACCAATCAAATTAATTTACTTTATTTTTTGATAGATTGGACATTTTTGAACTCAGCGATACCAAATGTGTATTTTTTTTTTGTTTTATTTTGAATGGGTCAGAAAGGGGGATGATTTGAACTTTTGTGTTTTTTATTTTTTTGATATGTTAAAAAATGTTTTTCTCTTTTTAATGGCTTCAATAGTTTCCATAGGAGAATAGAAGCTGCTATCATCCGATTACCTGTGCTACACATAGCAGGGCTTCTCGGGACGGTGTTCTTAGGAGATTTACAATGACAGGCCCTGGGGTCTTCTGCAGAACACCGGCTGTAATGACAACCCATCAGCACCCCACAATCGCGTGACAGGGGTTGCGAAGGGCAGGTCTTGTGGTGCTCTTCTGGCCAGCACGTGATAAATTCCACTGTCAGAGATTGACACGGATCCATCTGTGGCTGTTAGTAGAGTTGAGCGAAACGGGTCGAAAAATTTCAAATGTCGCCGACTTTTGGCAAAGTCGGGTTTCATGAAACGAAACCCGACCCTAGGATGAGGTTGGCCACGAGGTCGGCGACTTACGCGCCAAAGTCGCGTTTCAAAAGTTTGTTTTGCGCTCTTTTTCAGCCAATCAGGATCCACGGACACTGTGGGCAACGTGATGACATAGGCAGGGGTCACCACCATCTTTTAGAAGGGCATGCAAGTGATTGGCTTGCTTTGGTGGGCGTCACAGGGGTTATAAAAGGGCGTGCACGCCGACCGCCATCTTACTTCTGCCGATCTTAGCATAGGGAGAGGTTGCTGATTCTGTAGGGAGAGCGTTAGGCAGGGAAGAAGAAAAAAAAACTGCTTCTGCTGCTAGCGATTTTGCCTGTACAACACACCAGTCACTGTGTGTGCAGTGCAAGGGGAGGCTATATTGTGGTGGATCAGCGGTGTTGGTTGTTAGGCTGCCTTCTAAGGCTTCCTGACAGCTGCATTGCTGTTTACCCACTGCTCTGCAAACTGCTTTTTTAAAAGCAATCCCAATTTTTTTTTTTGTCCTGCTGAGGTACTGAGCATGCATTTTTTCACACCATACAGCGGTGTACGCTCCTCACACAGTACCGTGTAACGGCTGTTATCACAGCCACAGTGAAGCTATCTGTGTGTCACTGTGGAAGGATAAGTGGAGGACTTGTTCCATTCTTACAGACCTACACTCTAGGGAGATTCCTATTCTGCCCAATTCTACATACACCTTGTAGTTTGTGATACACTAGCCAATTTCTGCCTGTGACATAGTGCTCTGATATTCAGTGGGCCTCACACAATCCAAAAGTGTCCAGTGTCCACTAGTGTGTGCAGAAATTCAAAATCTCCCCTATCCTGTAGTCACTTTTTTCACACCTGTGCCATCGAGCCTGTGACATAGCGCTCTGATATTCAGTGGGCCTCACACAATCCAAAAGTGTCCAGTGTCCACTAGTGTGTGCAGAAATTCAAAATCTCCCTTATCCTGTAGTCACTTTTTTCACACCTGTGCCATCGAGCCTGTGACATAGCGCTCTGATATTCAGTGGGCCTCACACAATCCAAAAGTGTCCAGTGTCCACTAGTGTGTGCAGAAATTCAAAATCTCCCTTATCCTGTAGTCACTTTTTTCACACCTGTGCCATCGATCCTGTGACATAGCGCACTGATATTCAGTGGGCCTCACACAATCCAAAAGTGTCCGGTGTCCACTAGTGTGTGCAGAAATTCAAAATCTCCATTATCCTCTAGTGACATTTTTCACACCTGCGACATCGAGCCTGTGACATAGCGCTGTGATATTCAGTGGGCCTCACACAATCCAAAAGTGTCCAGTGTCCACAAGTGTGTGCAGAAATTCAAAATCTCCCCTGTCCTATAGACACCTTGTACCTTGTTTTACATTACTATATAGTTTGTTGGATTTTGTCTACATTTCTACCAAAAATGAGGAAGGCTGGTGGAAGAGGCAGTGGAATTGGGCGGGGGTTGGCAGCTGGTAATGATGGTGTTGGTGGTGGATCTGATGGTAGTGGCAAAAGCAAAATAGGACCGAATGCAGGAGGTGTTGAGCCTGCATCATCGTCTGGCTCCACAAGGCCTCGAAGGCTTAGTTTTCTAGGAGTTGGCAAACCGCTTTTAAAGCCAGAGCTTCAGGAAAAAGTTTTGTCTTACATTGCTGACTCAGCCTCCAGCTCTATCGCTTCCTCTTCTGAAGTTGTAAAAAATAAAAGCACTGAGTCGTCATTGGAGGCTCATGTTCATGAACCACACCTTTCCTTGTGTCCTTCACCCCAACCAAGATTGAAGGATGACGCAGGCCATACTACTGATTACTCCATGGAGCTGTTTTCACATACCATGCCTGGATTAGCAAGTGAAATGGTGAATTACCCAGGCCAAGATGAATCTGACATGGAGTGCACTGATGCACAGCCGCTGATAGATGATTCTGCTGGTACATTCACTCAGAGCACTACATTGTCCTCGCAGTGTACAGAGCCAGATTCTGACCCTGATGAGACTCAGGTGCCCCTTCCCGCACACTATACCACCATACACGGTGACACAGAGGAAGGTGCACATGACATTGAAGAGGAGGTGATGGATGACCCAGTTGTTGACCCAGATTGGCATCCATTGGGGGAAGAGGGTGCTGCTTCCAATAGCTCAGATGAGGAGGAGCATCCACAGCAGACATCGACATCGCAACAGCTGTTATCTGGCAGGCCCGGAGCACTCCAAAGACAGGTTCCAAAAATCAAAAGAGTTGCTGGACAGCTTGTCCAGAGGGTCAAAAGATCACAGCGTGCTAGGCCGCAAAATGTCTGCTAAAGTAGGAAGAGTGCAGTGTGGCACTTTTTTGAACAAAATCCTCATGATCAGGCCAAGGTTATCTGTAAGAAGTGCGCAAAGACCTTTAGCCGAGGGAAAAATCTGAAAAATTTGAATACCAGTTGCATGCTTAGACATTTAACCACCATGCACTTGCAAGCGTGGACACAACACCAAACCTCAAGTGCCACATGTGCAACTGATCACAAAGAAGGTAGTCAACAATGCTACATTGTTTCCCCCACTGTAAGCCCACCGGTTAGCACAGCAGCAAATGTTGAGGTGTCGCTGCAAGGCCACAGCAGTCAGGGAATCCCACTGTTATATCAACAAAATACTGAATCTAGGCCATCAGAAAGAACACCAACTCCATCACCATCATCAACCCTCTCTCAGTCCGCCCTGTCCACCGCTACTTCCACCATATGCAGCTCTCAAGTCCAGCTCACCCTCCCAGACACTATGAGTAGGTCAAGAAAGTACTCAGTCTCTCATCCGCGTACACTGGGTTTGAACGCCCACATTGCCAAACTAATCTCGTTTGAGATGATGCCCTATCGGTTGGTGGAAAGCGCAGCTTTCCGCGAACTCATGGCCTATGCAGTACCACGCTATGACCTACCCATTCGCCACTTCTTCTCTCGCAAAGCCATCCCAGCCCTCCACCATCATGTAAAAGACCGCATTGTCCATGCACTCAAGCAGTCAGTGAGTGGAAAGGTGCACCTCACAACTGATGCATGGTCCAGTCGGCATGGCCAGGGCCGTTACGTGTCCATCACTGCGCACTGGGTTAATGTGGTGGATGCAGGGTCCACAGGGGACAGCGGTGGTGGGACAGTGCTGCCTAGCCCACGGTATAGGAAACAGTTGGCTGTATGCGTTCGACCCTCCTCCTCCTCCTCCAGAAGCGAAAGCTCATCCACAGAGCGCAGTCGTACGAGCACTCCATCTGCAGCTGCCACTGTTGCACACGAGGTGTCCCCCTATCGAGCAGCTAGTATAAAGCGTCAGCAGGCTGTGTTGCAGATGATGTGTTTGGGCGACAGACACACCGCCGAGGTGCTGGCCGAGTACTTGAAGCGACAAATTGAGTCATGGCTGGGCAGTGTACATCTTGAGGCAGGCAAGGTAGTTAGTGATAATTTTGTGGCAGCCATAGCCCTTTCAAAACTCAGCCACATACCTTGCTTGGCTCACACCTTGAACCTGGTGGTGCAGTGCTTCCTCAAAAATTATCCGGAGTTAACAGCCCTGCTCCAGAAGGTGCGAAGACTGTGCGCACACGTCCGCCGGTCGCCTGTACACTCGGTTCGTATGCAGAAGCTGCAGCGATTGCTCCACCTTCCCAACCACCGCCTCATTATCGACATTGCAACAAGGTGGAACTCCACCCTGCACATGGTGGAGCGGCTGTGCGAGCAGAGGCAGGCCATAATGCATTTGTAGGAGGATACACGGCCATGCACTTTGAGAGCAGACATGGAGTTGACAGGTGTGCAGTGGTCGAAGCTGAAAGACCTCTGTAAAGTCCTTCAGTGTTTTGAGGAATGCACACGGCTGGTAAGCGCAGACGACGCTATCCTAAGCATGAGCATCCCACTTATGCGTCTGCTCATGCAAACTTTGACGCACCTTAAGGAGCAGGCGTCTGCAGCCAATGTTGATGAGGAGGAAGAGGAGGAGGGAATCCTTGATGACATTCAGCCATTGTCTGCTCAGGGACCTCTCCTGGACGAGGTGGAGGAAGAAGAGGAGGAGGAGGATGATGATGGGGATGATTACTTAGGGGAGGAGGATGCATCTCGTGGGGCAAGTGAAAATGTTGGCGTGGCAAGGTCTGGTACAGGGTTTGTGCGTGACTGGAGGGATGTGAATTTGCCAGAAAGTGCTCCTCCACCCAGCACTCGCAGTGCATCATTGACACCGGGAACATTGGCCCACATGTCAGATTATGCCTTGCAGATCCTAAAAAGGGACCCCCGCATTGCCAAAATGATGAACGATGACGACTACTGGTTGGCCAGCATCCTGGATCCACGCTATAAAGGCAAATTACAAAACATCATGCCACAGGAGAACCTTTACCTAATATTGGCTAATAAACAAGCAACTCTGGTAAATCGGTTGCTTGAGGCATTCCCAGCACACAGCAGCGGTGCTGGTTCTCACACGAGCCGTACGGGCCGGGGGCAGCTTGGCAGAGGTGTTCATGGTGCACACAGCAGAAGTGGCGTTGGAGACAGGGGTTTCATGACAATGTTGTGGACTGATTTTTCAAGTACCGCTCACACAACTGGTAATACTGCATCGATGGAAAGTGACAGGAGACAGCAGTTGTCAACTATGGTTACAAACTACTTTTCCTCCCATATCGATGTTCTCCCACACAGGTCATTCCCCTTTGACTATTGGGCCGCTAAACTGGACACCTGGCCTGAATTGGCACAATATGCCTTACAGGAGCTCGCTTGCCCAGCTGCAAGTGTGCTATTGGAAAGAGTCTTCAGTGCAGCTGGATCAATCCTGACAGAAAAAAGGACCCGTCTGTCAACCCAAAATGTGGATGATCTAACCTTCATTAAAATGAACCATGCATGGGTTTCCAAGGATTTTGTCCCACCTTCCCCTGATGACACATAGGGTGACAGAAAAATGGCTTGCTTTGGTCCACCTCTTCCTGGGACTTGACCTATTTCGCCTTTTGCATCAGCTGAATGTCCAACATCAACATATGCCACTTTCTAAAACTCCCTAACTGTGCTGCCTCCCCCCCATGGCAGGGGTCACCACCTAGCGCACGACACCGTGCGAGTGTCGTTGCCCTGGACAGGTGGGTAGGCCGACTCTTGGGCGTGGGCAATGGCAGAGGGTCCCTCATAGTGCAATCAAGTGTCTCTGACGGTGGTGGTGCACACCCGCCGTCAGACACACCGCCGCACTATGAGGGGCCCAGTGCCAGTACCGACGCCCACGAGTGGGCCCCCCTTGCTTGGGCAGGGCCCCAGCATTTGCAATCTTTACCTCTCCCTGCTCCTCCGCTGTGTAGTCTGGGCCGTCAAATCCATACTGTGCCTGACACCGTCTGAGCCTGCCTCCTGATGTATAGACATATTTTGAATGTGTACGCTATCCATACATGTTATCCGGGGATACGGTACCCTTTCTCACCTTTGTGCAATCACGTGCAAGCCATACTGGACTTAACACCGTCTGAGCCTGCCTCCTGATGTATAGACATATATTTTGAATGTGTACGCTATCCATACATGTTATCCGGGGATACGGTACCCTTTCTCACCTTTGCGCAATCACGTGCAAGCCATACTTGGCCTAACACCGTCTGAGCCTGCCTCCTGATGTATAGACATATATTATGAATGTGTACGCTATCCATACATGTTATCCTGGGATACGGTACCCTTTCTCACCTTTGTGCAATCACGTGCAATCCATACTGGGCCTAACACCATCTGAGCCTGCCTCCTGATGTATAGACATATATTTTGAATGTGTACGCTATCCAAACATGTTATCCGGGGATACGGTACCCTTTCTCACCTTTGTGCAATCACGTGCAAGCCATACTGGGCCTAACACCGTCTGAGCCTGCCTCCTGATGTATAGACATATATTTTGAATGTGTACGCTATCCATACATGTTATCCGGGGATACGGTACCCTTTCTCACCTTTGTGCAATCACGTGTAATCCATACTGGGCGTGAGAACGGCTGGCGAGCTGTTAAGCAAGCTACAGCACCTGTGGTTTGCACACGTAAGTTTTTCATTTTTTCAGGAATGACGGTTAGGCCTAATTCCGGAACTGCGGTTGACCTGCACTTACTGGGAAATCATCGTTCGCGGGTAATAATTGTAATCAGTGATCCCCATCACTAACGTTGTTCAGCGGGTTATCTGCACCTGTAAGCGACAAACGCTGGCCTTTTCAGTGTAGCGCACATGCAGCCACGGACATGTAAGGGCATGACACACCAGTTATTGGCCAATCTCATGTGCCAGAGCCTCACGTGTCCCTCTAGTAAGCCGGACTCGGACCGCGGGGCATGACGGAGTCTCGTTCGTTAACGGAATTAAGCTTGCAATGTGTGCATCTGTTCTGTAGCTGGCATGGTTGAGGTTTCCCAGGTGGAGTCGAATTTAACCGTAGGCTCCACTCCTGGTGGTGCCCTTCTGGACATTCCTTTAAGGTTCAGCTTTGCAACCATACTGCCCACGTAAAACAAACACTTTGCATTCATGAAAGCTGTTTGGAGGGTCATGACTCGTGGGAATAACGCCGCCCAATCAGTTAACCTGCTAGAGAGATCCTTCGTTGCTCCCAAGCATGACATCACATTCCCTAGGAGGAAGGTAATGCCACTGTGGCGACCGTACTCCTGGGGGCGACACAAGTGCACTGATGCCCAGCCACTGCTCGATGAATCTGCTGGTACATTGACCCAGACCACTACATTCCCCTCGCACGCTACACGGCCTGAATCTGACCCTGATGAAACTCAGGTTACCCTTCCCATATACAGTTCCATCTTACACGGTGACAAAGAGGAAGCTGCAGATGAAAGTGCAGGTTCGGCCCACCTGCCATCAGACACACCACCATACTATCAGGGGCCCTGTGCCAGTGCCGTCGCCAACGAGTGGGCCCCCCCTGCTTGCTCAGGATCACAGCACTTGCAAGGTTGAAATACTGTGCAGTGAGATGGAAGACGGGGACGAGGAGGAGTCCAGACTAGTACAGGGATTCCCTAGCGAGGAGACTTATTTGATTGTTTTCAATGTTGGGACAGCAATTTTTGGGGAGCACTATACTCTGGAGAATGATAGATGGGGCCCACCATACACTGGAACATTCCAAAGGTGGACATCAGACACTGGAGCAGCATTTACAGGGCCCATTATACACTAGAGCATTAGAAATGGGGCCCATTATGTTTGGAGCATTATTTGGGCCCATAAGACAGTGGAGCTTCATCCATGGGGACCAACATATACTGTAGCATTATGTGGAGCTCATCATATACTGTTTCAAACATTATATGGGACCAATGATTCTGTATGGAGAAATAGATGGGCCTCGTCATGAGATGTAAAAAGTGAAGTATTTTTCATTGTACTATACCGCTATTTCTCTGCCGTATCGGAGCATGATTAGTTGTGGTATGTGTTAAAGGGGCGCTCTTTCGCCCAGGGCACATGAAAACCTGGAGCCAGCCCTACCCCCCCACAACTTTAGCCAAATAACCCCCATTTTTCAGTGCGTAACTTGTATTATGAAGTTAATTAAGATTGACAAGCTTAAGTAAGAAGAATTGATGCTTTTGGCATTCAAATGAGCACTGTAGGTGTGTTTCCTGTCCTCCTCTCACTGCCGACTTTTATTCCCCATTGACTTACATTGGGTTTCGTGTTTCGGGACGACCCCGACTTTTCCCTATAATCGGCCGATCTTGCTCGACCCGACTTTTGGAAAAGTCGGGTTTCACGAAACGAAACTCGACCCTAAAAAACCAAAAGTCGCTCAACTCTAGCTGTTAGGGGGTACATGACAGCTGATCAAATCAGCTGTCATGTGCAGGGAAGCATGCAGGTTCAGAGCTGGAACCCGCAAAAAGACGTGGACTTGACCGATGACCTACCTATATGTCATCAGTCGTGATGGGGTTAAAAACATATATAACTGCTTAGAGGAGAATCTACCTTGTTAGATTGATCCTTAAGCTCCAGGTCTGAGTGGGCGCACGGACTCCTGGCATTGAAGCAGCAGCTGGAAGCCACGTATGCAGCAAGGACTTGGAGCACTCTAGGCAGCAGGCAGACGGGATGCAGGAAAGTCCAAGACAATACAGGCAGAAGCAGATACTGATGCAAAATAAAACAAAAGGACCTAAGAGTCTTAATACTTAGAAACAGGTGTATGTCTTAGTGGGTCTTGTATAGATGATGATGTGGAAGGACTCCAAGCGACTTGTAAAACCTGGCGTGGAGCACAGCAATGGGCAGCAGCAATAAGAAAAGGTGATGGAGCCCTGCCTAGCTGAGGCAGATGCATAACACTACACAATCAAGATGGGTCACCTAATAAATGGAAAACAAAGTGCAATAAACACTTACAGAGCCAGTGCACACCTAATAAAAATTTACCTGGGTTTCATCTTGAGCCAAGCAGGTTGATTTTTATTAGGTGATTAGGGGTGTGCTGCCTTAATGTGTGTTTACTTATTCACATTATGCTTTTTTTCCATCATTTGAAGCAAAGATGAATACCTCCCACATCAAATGCTACAACATCTAGTATTTTGTATGACCGCCATGATGTTTAAGAATAGCATCATTGCAACATCTTTATTTTCCCATTCAACAAAAACTACCTTTTTTAGAGCTTTAATGCTGAATGGAGAGGATGCTCAACTTGTCTCTTCAAAATTCCTCCTAAGTGTTTGATTGGGTTCAGATCAGAGTACATACTTGGCCACTAAATCTTGTTCACGCTCTTCTTCTTCAGAAATCCAGCAGATATCTATTTTGGATCATTGTCATGTTAGAAAAGTGCACATCTACCAAGGGATCAGAGTGATGGTAGCATCTTCTCTTTCAGTATAAGGCAGTACATTTTTGAAATCATGACACCATAAAAGAAATGTAGGTCCTCGAAACCAGCATGCAGCCCCACATAAGGACACTGCCACCACCATGTTTCACTGTGGGCAAATCACTTTTCTTTGTACTGCTCACCTTTGCAATGCCATACAGTTCTGAAGCCATCATTTCCAAAATAATTTATCTTGGTTTCATCACTCTAAAGTATAGAGTCACGGTAGTGTACACATTTTCCTTCATGGGCCCTGGCAAATTGTAGGTGGGCTATTTTGGGAAAGAACTTTAGGAGAGTCTGCTATCATGGATGGTCTGCTATCATGGATACCTGGCAGTTATAACATGGCTGAATGTGACACGCATCTCTATTCTCTTCATACAGGTAACCACCTTTTCCAATCTCTGCTCTGAATCCACTCCTGTGTCTCCATTCAATGTCAGCAAGCAGTTAATCCTGAATGCTATCTATGTGTTTTCAACTCTGCAAGCTTATATCTGGTAACCAGCTTTTCCAATCTCTGCTCTGAGTCCACTCCTGTGTCTCCATTCAATGTCAGCAAGCAGTTAATCCTGAATGCTATCTATGTGTTTTCAACTCTGCAAGCTTATATCTGGTATATAGTTTTTTTCAACTTACTCTGCTTGTCCCCTTATGTTGTGAGGTCAAGAAACTTTTCAAAGTGCTTTATGATCCATGTAGTGCTGGACATGTGTTTATTTGACCACAACATTTTATTGGGTCCTGGTGTCTCAATTTAGTGTGATTGATTAACGAGCAGAGAGAGCCACAAAAAAAAACAAAAAAAAAACTTAGCCTTAACCTCCTATATATTCAGACCTAGCTAGGGGGAGCATTTATGCAGGGGTGGCATTTATGCACATGTAATCGAAGTACATGTATCAAAGTACTTCTGGCAGTTATAACATGGCAGTTAGACAGGGCAGGAGACAGGTAAGACATTTATATACATCTACTCCCTGTACATTTGGAGTACAACAAATATATACCATATGCATTTGTGTAATTTTTATCCTGGCCGCTGCATTCACACACATCCACCGCCCTGGCATTAACTCTCCACACTCCATCCATATTGGCACCTCGCTTCTTTCCTCTCCTATGTATAGCACTCATGCTCTTTTCACATTGTTAAATTGCACAGATCCAGCCAGTCCCACCATTCAACACCAGAGACGCTCTCACAAATCACTTAACCATCTGCTCACTCTTTCTATCCTCCTTCTCCTAGTTGCAGGAGACATTGCTCCCAACCCTGGTCCCCCATGTTATAGGAAGTCAAACCCCCCCACTGCTACACTCAGAAACCCCTCTAATCTTATTAATATTCCCTGCATGCCATCTGTCTCTCTTAATTGTGCACTTTGGAATTCTCGCTCAGTGTGTAACAAACTCTCCTTCATTCATGACTTCTTCCTTTCTAATTCTCTTAACCTCCTGGCTCTTACTGAAACCTGGATCCAGCAGTCAGATACTACCGCTGCTGCTGCTCTTTCATATGGGAGACTACACTTCTCTCATACCCCAAGATCAGACAATAGAGCTGGTGGAGGCGTTGGTCTGCTCCTATCACCAAAATGTACCTTTCAGGTTATCCCTCAAGTACCCTCACTTGTCTTCCCTTCTTTTGAGGTCCATGCCGTCAGACTCTACACCCCCTTCTCCATGCGAGTGGCGGTGGTGTATCGTCCTCCCGGCCCCTCCCATCAGTTCCTGGATCATTTTGCCACTTGGCTTCCACATTTTCTCTCCTGTGACATCCCTACCCTCATCATGGGAGATTTCAACATCCCCATTGCTCTTCCCCTCTCCCCATCTGCTACTCACCTTTTATCTCTAACCTCCTCATTTGGCCTTTCGCAGCTTACTAATTCTCCAACGCATGAAGACGGAAACTCCCTCGACTTGGTCTTCTCTCGGCTTTGTGCAGTGGATGATTTTGCAAACTCCCCTCTCCCGCTCTCTGACCACAATCTTCTTTCATTCTCTATAAAGAACTGCCAGGCTGCTCAGGTTACCCCCACTGTCCAGACTTATAGAAACACACAGGCCATTAACACCCAGAAACTTCTGAAGAACTTGCAGTCTTCATTGGCCCCTATCTCCTCCCTCTCATGTCCTGATTCTGCATTGAAGCATTACAATGAAACACTTCAAAGTGCCCTGGATGAATTTGCACCCCCTATAAATAGAACACCACAACGCAGACGGCGACAACCCTGGCACACGGTGCAAACACGTTTCCTGCAGCGGTGCTCCAGGTGCGCCGAACGTCTGTGGAGAAAATCCAATCTACACGAAGATTTCATCCATTTTAAGTTTATGCTTAGAACATACAACACTGCCCTTCACCTCTCCAAACAAACCTATTTCAACACCCTCATCATCTCACTGTCCAATAACCCGAAACGTCTCTTTGACACTTTTCATTCTCTACTCAATCCAAGAGTACAGGCCCCAACCACGGAGCTCCGAGCTGACGATCTGGCCAATTACTTCAAAGAAAAAATTGACCAGATCCGACAGGAAATTATCTCCAAATCCCCTCATACCATGCACTGTCCTCCCTCCCCCACTGCATCTAACTCACTCTCTGATTTTGAACCAGTCACAGAAGAAGAAGTAAGCAGGCTCCTTGCATCTTCTCGCCCAACTACTTGCACCAGTGACCCATTTCCGTCACATCTCCTCCAGTCCCTTTCCCCTGCTGTCACCCCTCACCTAACTAAAATATTTAACCTCTCTCTCTTCTGGTATTTTTCCCTCCTCATTTAAGCATGCCATCATACATCCACTACTTAAAAAACCATCCCTCGACCAAAACTGTGCCGCTAACTATAGACCTGTCTCTAATCTTCCCTTCATCTCTAAACTCCTGGAACGCCTGGTCCACTCCCGTCTTATCCGCTATCTCTCAGAAAACTCTGTTCTCGACCCTCTCCAATTCGGTTTCCACTCTTTACACTCCACTGAAACTGCCCTCACTAAAGTCTCTAATGATCTGCTAACAGCTAAATCAAATGGTCATTACTCCATGCTAATTCTCTTGGATCTCTCTGCAGCATTCGACACTGTGGATCATCAGCTCCTCCTCACTATGCTCCATTCCATTGGCCTCAAGGACACCGTTCTCTCCTGGTTCTCCTCCTATCTCTCCGACCGCTCCTTTACTGTTTCTTTTGCCGGTTCCTCCTCCTCTCACCTTCCCCTTACTGTTGGGGTTCCTCAAGGATCGGTTCTAGGCCCCCTCCTCTTCTCCTTGTACACTGCCCCTATTGGTCAAACAATCAGTAGATTTGGTTTCCAGTACCATCTCTATGCTGATGACACCCAATTATACGCTTCTTCTCCTGACATCACGCCAGCCTTTCTAGAAAACACTGGCGATTGTCTAAACGCTGTGTCTAATATCATGTCCTCACTATATCTGAAACTGAACCTGTCAAAGACTGAACTCCTTGTGTTTCCTCCCGCTACTAATGTACCTACACCCGACATTGCCATTTCCGTGTGTGGTTCCACTATTACTCCCCAGCAACATGCCCGCTGTCTTGGGGTCATACTTGATTCCGAGCTTTCCTTTGCCCCCCACATTCGATCACTGGCTCGCTCTTGTCATCTGCACCTCAAAAACATTTCTAGAATTCGACCTTTTCTTACTTTTGACTCTGCAAAAACTCTTACTGTTTCTCTTATTCATTCTCGTCTCGACTATTGTAACTCTCTTCTAATCGGTCTCCCTCTTACCAAACTCTCCCCTCTCCAATCTGTCTTGAATGCTGCAGCCAGGATCATATTCCTCACCAATCGTTACACCGATGCCTCTACCTTGTGCCAGTCATTACACTGGCTACCCATCCACTCCAGAATTCAGTATAAACTTATTACCCTCACCCACAAAGCCCTTCATGGCTCAGCACCACCCTACATCTCCTCCCTTGTTTCAGTATACCACCCTACCCGCGCCCTCCGTTCTGCTGATGACCTGAGGTTAGCATCCTCAATAATCAGAACCTCCCACTCCCGTCTCCAAGACTTTACACGTGCCGCACCAATTCTTTGGAATGCACTTCCCAGGTCAATACGATTAGTCCCCAATCCCCACAATTTTAAGCGTGTCCTGAAAACGCATTTATTCAGACTGGCCTATCGCCTCAACACATTAACCTAACCTATCCCTGTGTGGCAGAGCCAAAAGTTTTACCATAACCAGGTTCCCAGCATCATGTTCCCACATGCTTTATGCATCCATTAGCCCTCTGTGTCTTTACTGTTACACACTTAACATTATGGCTGGTCCATACAATCAGGGCAACTGTTACCACCCACCTTTCGTGTCTACCTCTTTCCTCATAGACTGTAAGCTTGCGAGCAGGGCCCTCACTCCTCTTGGTATTTGTTATAATCTACTGTATGTGATTATTGTTATGCTGTAATGTCTATTGTCTGTACAAATCCCCTCTGAAATGTAAAGTGCTGCGGAATATGTCGGCGCTATAAAAATAAAATTTATTATTATTATTATTATGGATGACACCCATGTCTGCCATTCCTCTAAAATTTACGCTGTATATTGTCACCATAAACACTCACCCCGGTTTGGCTTTATACTTCTTTAAGTAACTGAAGTGAACTTGATTTTCTTCAACACTTCTCTTCAAAACACTTCCTATTTATGTGTTAACTTCCATTGTCGGCCTGGAAGAATCTATGGGATGTTTGCATTTCCATCTTTGTAAATTTTTTGTAACACTTTTACTACAGTATTGTGACTGATAAGTAAAGCTTTGCATATTTTCTTGCATCCTTGACCTTTGTTGTGTAAAGAAATTACAGTATTTTGTTTCTTAGATCTTGTGACATTTCTCTTCTATGTGGTGCCATTCATGACAGTATGAAATTGGAAGGGATTTATTTTGTTAATACCCTTTTATAGTCAATTGTCTGTTAAACACCTGTAGAGCCAATGTCAGTCACGGCCGGGGTCTCTGTTACAATGTGTGCTCTGTATACTCAGAGTGTTGACTGAACCAGTGTCGCCCCCACCTCCATGACTGAATATCAAATGCTGGCTGAGAGAATAAAGTTAATTTTCTCCCCACTGCATTTGGTTACGTGCAGGCACCAGGCAGCATGATAATGCTGTTAATCTGCAGATTAACTGCATATCTGCAGGTTAACAGCGTTACTTCTGGTGACAGGTTCCCTGTAAACTCACCTGTGGTTAAATTATTGTTTGATTGGTGTGTACTCATTTTTTTAAAATGGATTGGTCATGAATGAATTTGTTAGGAAAATTACTTTTTTTGGGTGGGCAAAATAACAACTCTTGTTTGCAATTAATGGCTCGCATTTGTGGGAGTGTTCCGTAGTATTGTGTACGACAGAAAATGTTGATTCTTAGGAAACTAAAGGTTTTATGACAAATCTGTTGGAATGTACTTATTTATGCTGTGCACTGCATATATTTTAATACCGTTCATAATTATTTTAATCTTGCATTAAATATATATATATATTTTTTTTTATAGATCTTTAGTGATTTGGCTTTCTAGGGTTCATGATAAGTATAACTGTTGCTTTACATGTATAGAGCTATCAGATTTGTGGGTCTTGAATATGGGGTTTATTTTTTATTTACTAAGAGTGAGAAACACCAATTTTAGTCCTTAATATAACAACATTTTACTCATCCAGCATTAGGGTAAGTGCACATGGGGCATTTGGGAAAATATGTGTATTACAGTAGCAGCATTGTGTGTGAGATTTCCCATTTCATCTACACACTAGATTAAAAATCTGCACTCTGCATTGTCCTGCGCCGTAGTGTTAAACTCCGCAACATGTCAGTTTATGATGCGGCTGAAGGCTGATGTAAATCACAATGAGATCAACAGTGGTGTTTGCCCATCGTGTGTGCACAGGCCCCTAGAGGGGAATATAGGAGTTAACTCACTTTTCATTCTCTCCTGCTTGATGAGAAACGCCAATGTTATTATTCTTATTAATTATCATTATTATAATCGTAATCATAACAGCAATTAGATAGAAAATTCAATTATCTGATTTGTTTAGAGAATCAGTAAATGAGGTATCTCAGTTATGAGATACAATTTATCTACTCGGAACATTATAAAATAATTCTACAATGCAAACATCTATTTTCCCTTGGGATCTCCTCTGTCCCTTCTTGAAAAACGCATGAAAATAAAGAAAAAAAATCCTTCATGTGTTTAATGATGTTTACCTCACAAAATGTTATGCTGCTGCATCCCACAGTCGCACTGGCTAAATGGCATATACATTATAATATCATTTCAATGTCATGAATGAATTAGAAGCTAACACTCCAAGAGCTTCTTAATAAATATGGAATGTAGCCTCTGGCAACAAAGTCCATCCAGCTCTTCTGGTTGTCTATGATTGCAGATGAGAGCCAGGAAGCTACTTTATAACGAAAGGTAATTATGTTCTCACGCATAGTGGGCTCCCTGTTAATTTATGTCACTGCTCTTTTTTTTATATTTTCTCTGAGCTAATGCGTACTAGTATGTAATAAATATCCAAGACACTGTCATATGCCTTTGTGTAGTTTCAGGAGATAAATATTGAAATTGATGGAATGCTTTAGTTTGCTGTTTGCATGTTACAAGAGGAAGTCCCTGTTCCCATTGGGGCTTACAATGTAATTCTCCTATGGCAGTGTAGGGAAGGTGACCTGACGGACGGACTTGTCAGCATGTAGGAAGGAGAGTTTGCACATTTTAGGCAGATAGCAGTTATGACAGTGGGGAAACAGCTAGGAAAGTGTAGGTGACGTGCAGTACCTTGGGTTGACCACTAGATGGCAGGGAGGAGTGTAATTTCAGGACTTGACAGCAGCTTAGGGCTTTAGAAACCGTTGGTCATGGGGGGCGGAGTTACAGGGAACCGGGAAAGTTATAAATTTGACAGGAGGGTTCCAGAAAGTCCTTGTCTCCGGGAGGTGCTCAAGAGACCAGGAGTCTGTGACAGTTTATGTGCTGTGAGGAGAGCCAAACCAGGGGACTGAGGAAAGAGAAAGTCAGGGGGGTGGTCCTGACATGAAGTACCGCAGTACAGACGAGGCCCCGGGGAAAATCATACCGTATTGAAGACGAAAACTGACCAGTAAAAGTGCTGATGGTGTACGAGCCTAAGGCGGCCACAGTGACTGTGCTGACAGGATCGTCGCTAAGTGAAAAAAGGGACGGTACGTGTGTTTACATCCCTGGTGAAAAAGTATGGTGTGTGTAGCAAGGCCTGGAAACGAAAGGCCCTGAAGGTATTATGGTGTACTGCTGAGGCCGTCAGTCGGACGGTGAGGAATAAACTTGGACCTGTTGTACCCGAAACCTGCCTCCATCTTTTGTCTGTGACGTCTTTGTGCGGTATACAGAGGGACCACCCCCCAGCCCAGCCCACGACTCTGCACTGTAATTCTCCTATGGCAGCACACCACAAATAGGAAGATTTCATAGGGCAAAAACACCATACAAACTCTATTTAATCGGGGACCTCAGCATATGAAACCCCTTTACTGTTTTTTTTTTTTTTCATTTTTTACTCCCTTTCTTCCAGGAGTCATAACTTTTCTACTTTTCCATATCCATAGCCATATGAGGGCGCGTTTTTGGCAAAATGAGTCGTACCCTTGAATGGCACCATTCATTTTGTCATATAATGTACAAGAAAGCAGATAAAAAAATTCAAGTGTGTTGAAATTCCTTTCAATTCCACAATTTTTTTTTTTTTTCTATTTACCATGTTCACTGTATGTAAAACTGCCAATAGGATTCTTCAGACCAGTGCAATTATGCAGATATTAAACATGTCTAGTCTTTATTTTATTATTATTAAGTGATGAAAAAAAATCAGAAATTTGTATAAAAAATAATTTTGCTTGTGATGCCATTTTTTGAGACCTGTAACATTTTCATTTTTCGGGATACGGGGCTGGGTGATGGCTTATTTTTTGCGTTCTGAGCTGATGTTTTTACTGATAGCATTTTGGGGTACATACAATGTTTTGCTCAAGTCTTATTAAATTTTATTGCAATGTTGCCGTGGCCAAAAAAACATAATTTTTTTTCTCATCATGCCATTTACCGATTGGATAAATTTACTTTATATTTTGATGGATCAGACTTTTACTAATGCAGCAATACCAAATATGTGAAAACAGAAAGCAAAAAACACAAATATCCTGAACTAAAAGTAAAAAATATACTGCAAATAATGCATAAAGGTAATAATAATAATAAGGGTATTTAGTAAACATAATTTTGATCAAAATAATGTACAAGTCATCCCGCCACGTCACGGCAACCCTTGTGGGACAGTCCCTACTCTAGTATTTAAAACCTTATCACTTGCCAAGTGGTGTGAATGTGAATAAGGGTCGAGCGGCTGAACCACTTGTAACAGCTTAGGCCAGACTGGATGGCTTTCCCAGCTCAGAAAAAGGGCGGTCACACCCCTATATGCACTGAATGCACAATGAAATGAATAAAAAACAAATCTGAACTGAGACAAGTAAGTTAATGTGTATGCACAATGTAAGTGCATCTTAACACATGACCATTAACCAGAGAAAACAGAAAGCAAAAAACACAAATATCCTGAACTAAAAGTAAAAAATATACTGCAAATAATGCATAAAGGTAATAATAATAATAAGGGTATTTAGTAAACATAATTTTGATCAAAATAATGTACAAGCCATCCCGCCACGTCACGGCAACCCTTGTGGGACAGTCCCTACTCTAGTATTTAAAACCTTATCACTTGCCAAGTGGCGTGAATGTGAATAAGGGTCGAGCGGCTGAACCACTTGTAACAGCTTAGGCCAGACTGGATGGCTTTCCCAGCTCAGAAAAAGGGCGGTCACACCCCTATATGCACTGAATGCACAATGAAATGAATAAAAAAAAAAAAAAAAAAAAAAAATAATACCAAATATGTGTATATTTTATTAATTGTTTTATTTTTAATGGGGCAAAAGGAGGTTGATTAGAATTTTTGCATTTTTCTATTTTTTTATATTTTTTAAAACTTTTTTTTTACTTTTTACTGTGTTTAATAGTCCTCTTAGGCTAGTATCACATTTGCGCTTTATAGCGCAGCGACGGCCTGCACACAGCCGCCGCTAAGCCCCGCCCCCTGCCGGCTCCCTTCCCGCCCCTTCCGGTCATCGCCGCCTTCTAGCACACTTGGGCGCTTGCGATCTGCACACCCTATCTTTAGCATAGGGTGCGCAGATCGTGCGCTGGCCGTGCGCTAGCAGGATTTTGCCGTGCGCTGCGCACTTTTGAAGGTGCGCCCGTGTGCGCTGAACGCAGCATGTTGCATTTCGGCTCACACGGCGCACCTTCAAAAGTGCGATCCTGCTAGCGCACGGCCAGCGCACGATCTGCGCACCCTATGCTAAAGATAGGGTGCGCAGATCGCAAGCGCCCAAGTGCGCTAGAAGGCGGCAATGAACGGAAGGGGCAGGCAGGGAGCCGGCAGGGGGTGGGGCTTAGCGGCTGGCCATGCGCAGGCCGTCGCTGCGCTATAAAGCGCAAATGTGAAACTAGCCTTAGGAGTTGCGATCTTCTGATCACTTATGCTATAGATAATTCTCTGCTATGTATAGCGAAAATCATGTTCTCCTATGAACACCAGCTAAACACTGGCTTTCAAAGAAGTATCATTAAGACAGGTATAGGGATCATCACCAGAACCCAGCTGTTATGGTAACCCAATGGCCCCCCCATGATAAAGTCACGGGCGCGCTGATGGGTAGGTGGAATGACATTCCCCCCCTGCCAGTGTAAGTTAATTGCCTTTATCAGGTTAACATCCGTGGGCGGAGCAAAGCTCCACCCGTGGTTGTTAAAGGCACATGATGGCTGATTATATCAGCCATCATGTGCAGGGAAAGATGCAGGCTCAGCGTTTAAGCCCACATCAAAGGCAGGGACACAACATTTGATGAACATGTATGTCAAAGGTCGTGAAGAGGTGCATATGTAAAACAGTTACAGAAACCACATTGACTATGTAATGCCAGTTGAATTTGTTACATTTTCTAGCAAAGTTTAATTGATACTTTTTATAGTTACTTTCCATATCTGCTTATGAGTAGATGTATATCACAAATGCAAAAATGACGGTTATAAGAAAACATCCTTTGTAAAGCAGGTCAGTGTCTCCCCTTTCTAAAGGGTTAAAATTGGCAGCTGCATTTAATATAGTTTTGCCTCCCACTTGGTTTTCCCAGTTTTCTCCCACACCTAGGAAACATTTTTAGGTTAGGTTAGAATTTCAGCACTCAGTCATCCATACTACTGGTAAGATAAATTCCCACCTTTTTTTACTAAATCTGATAGCCCTGTAAGACTAGTATGTACCGTACATGCTCTCTAACTTACTGTATGTGAGCTAGTACTTTGTCATTGAGTTGTGAGTGACCTTGGTTTAGTAAATCATCCCTCTGCACCTTTTTTCTACAATATTCACACATATTATCCATAACCACCTCTATCCTTTTACTTAACCGCTTTCCATTCATTTGATTTCTTTATCTGTATCAAATATAAAATGAAATATCGCAGAAAGCCACCTGCTCTCTATCCCAACAAAATTAGCTATTTGATAGGAATGTTTTCTTGTCAGGTCACAATGGTTTGGTGATATTGTCAGATTGTGCTTTTACCCGATGGTAAATAGACTATATATTATGCTTTTTTATATCTTCTATTATTAGGTTTTATGCTGAACAGCTTGCACCATGTCTTCACACAATTGAATGAATAATTTGGATTATTAATTTGCGCTTCTATAATTACAGTATACAGGTTTTATTTTTCAAAGTCACTTTCTCATGCAGCCTACATCAATGCCAGCATTTCGAGGCTATAAAAAGTGTTATTTTTTAATGATCTTGCTAGTAATAAAACTTGAAATGTGATAAACCAAATAGAGAAACAAAGCAGCCAATTAAGGTAGATAAAATGTTATGGTTGAATTACAAATATACAGCACCTAAAAAAAATCATGTGTTGTAAAAACTTTGTCACATACCTTGACATTAGTGCAGCATAAATAATTGTGATTGTCTTTTTGAAAAAGAGATAAGATAGACATCATGGTCATGATGTACATGCTACAAGTATGCATACTCAATTATGTTGGTACAGTTATAAGTGGAAGTCCTTGAGAATCCATTGTCCATTGCGGCCATACACAATAGGAGTACATCTGTAAAAACATCTATCTAAACCTTTAACTGGTTGAACCTGTAGTAAATAGATGGGATGGTTATTTTATCTCTTCTCTGGCTGAGGGAGGGGGGTACCATATCAAGAAATTTCATTTCGGAAAATTGCATTCAACCATTCTAAGAGGATTATGTGTATTCTATTTATATATTTTCAATCTAGTCATGTAGATCTAGCTGTGTGTTACCCCAAAAAATTCCTCATCTAAAGATTTGTAGGTTCAATACCCGTAACTAGAGATGGGAGAAGTGATTTGAAGGATTCTAGGCCTTTGGCCGGGTCAATAATCTGTGATAACTGGATGGGAGGCATTTGGATCTCTTTACCTCCCAGAATTCCTAGCCCCTCTTCTGGCACAACATCATCATGGCAGTGTGATGCACACATGATGTTGTCCCATCTTGGTTAATCAAAAGAAAAGTCAGAAATTCCGGGAGGTAAGAAGATTTGAAGGCCATCCATCCAGTGGTCACAGATTACTGACATGGCCCTTGCAAACGCATAACACACATGGATGTCATCCATGTGACACGCATTGGCACCAGGGAGGAAGTGTTACAGTAAGTGCTGTTCTCCAATGCTGAACATGGCTCTCATCATTCTCCCCTGCTCTGCTGGTGATCAGCACGAGCAGGAGAGAATGATGAGTTATATTTAAGTGATAAAAAGAGACAGTAGGCGTCGGCTGATGGGACTATTACTCCCATCAGCCTACCCCTGCTGCTGCTAATAACAGTGAAAGCAGGAGTGGCTGATAAGTGTATTCATTGGTACCATTTTTGGGCACATGACATTTTTTGATTACTTTCTATTCCGATTTTTGGGAGGCAGAATGAACAAAAACCAGCAATACATGAATTTCTTTTTGGGGGGTTTATACTCTTCTGAGTGTGGTAAAATTGTAAAGCAGTTTTATTTTATGGGTCAGTACTCAGTACGATTACAGGGATACCTCATTTATATCATTTTGTATGTTTTGGCACTTTTTTATACAATAAAAACTATTTTATAGAAAAAATAATTATTTTTGCATCACTTTATTCTGAGAGCTATAATATTTTTATTTTTCCGCTGATGGAGCTGTATCATGGCTTGTTTTTTGCGGGACAAGATGACGTTTTCAGCGGTACCATGTTTATTTATATCCGTCTTTTTGATCACGTGTTATTCCTCTTTTTGTTCGGTGGTATGCTGATAGAGCATTGTTTTTTGCCTTTTTTATGATGTTCACAAAAGGGGTTAACTAGTGGGACAATTTTATAGGTCGGGTCGTTGCGGATGCGGCAATACCAAATATGTGTACATTATTGTTTAGATTTTTTTCATTCAAATATTTATTTAAAGATAGAATATATTGATTTTTATATTAATTTTTGATTTTTAAAAAAAATATTTTTACAATTTTTTTAAAAAAATTTTTCTTCTAACTTTTTTACTTTGTCCCACTATGGGACAATCATTTTTTGCAGGCTGATCGCTTCTATAGCATGGAAATGCAGCAGCATCTGCATGCTATAGAAACTGTCAGCTCTGCGCTGACAGAGAGACTTGCTGATCATGTACTGCGCATGATCAGCAAGTTTGCTAGGTCTGGTGACCCGGATGTTGTCATGACAACATCGGGTCACCATGGCAGCGATCGGGACATTCCATGGGGTCTCCGATCCAAAGGCATCCCTCTGCCGGCTTCCGGAATGATGCGATTGTGTTTGATCGTAGCATTTTGGGGGTTAAAGTGCTGGGAGTGGTCTATGACCACTCCTGGCACCTAGTGCTGGGTGTCATCTGTCAGAATCTGCTGACACCCAGCGGCAATTGCCCGCGCACCCCACGTGTGTGCAGCCGATCATGATAGCATAATATTCCATACCTGATCAGATAGGCCCAGGTCACATGGACAGAATATTACGTCAGATGTCAGAAAGGGGTAAAAGCTGACCATTCACGTGACATAGTTACTAGTCCTTTTTGCAACAGACAACTATCTCTGTCAACTTACCAGAGCATTCATATGTTTTCAGTGGTGGGAAAAAAGAAAAAGCTAGTGCCAGACACCTTATCTGCCCTCAAAACAAAACAATTGGCCATTGAAATTTGAACACCCTGATCCTTCTCTACCTTGGCATCATTGGATGGTTGAGAGACAGTAGCCCCCCCCCAAACAACAGATGGTTCCCCAGTCCCATCAAAATTGTTGGGTTCTGTCAACATTCATCAAATGTGTTTGGGGGTCTTAATACACAAATACCATGTACTGTATATGTTTTTTACACCTAACCTTAAACATCATAGGGTATACTGTGGCTATGTTATACACTTGTAAAAGCAATGCTTTTTTAGAAATTGTCACTATAAGCAGTATTTTGACAAAGGATGATTTATTGTGATGGTGAATATAAACTCAAGATAATATATGATATAGTTACATGTAACATTCAAAGTTACAGTTCTGTGTAGCTGTATGTTGTCTAGCTTACTATTCTTTTTTAGCATACTGTTGCCATTTGTATAATATCTGGGCAGTATGTTAAAATGAAGGGTATTCACGTTGAATAAATATTTCTACTTTTCCTGGTAAGTTCAATTTTAACTGTACCTTGTGTATTCGGTGACTGTTTAATGTAGCGGCAAAATGCGGCCTTGGATTTGCATTAGTAACCTATGAAATCTTCAATTACTTTAAAACCTTTTTCTTTTTCTAATTGCTTCTTAGAGTGAGGATGTCTGCCAATATTTAGGGAAAGGTTTCATTTCTGTTGAAATTAGTTTAGATCCAAACCAACATTCAAATTGGACCCAATCATGAATTGCAAATTGCTGCAGAATTTTACATAGCATTTTTGATAGCTTGTTTAAAGCATAATTGTCTTAGAAATTGTCTTGATTTACTGGCTCTTTGTTTTTAGATAAAAAATAGGACTCAAGTAGTTTATATTTATAGAGAATTAACTGAGATGTGACCATATTACAAACTAAAGGCAAACGGTTATTGTGTTTAGTTTTTCGAATTAATTATTACTTTTACAAACAAGCAAAAGAGGAAAACAAGTGGACATTTATTTCGTTTTATACTGTTCGAAAATATTGTTATTATTATTTATTTATATAGCACCATTAATTCCATGGTGCTGTACATGAGAAGGGGTTACATACAAATTACAGGTATCACTTACAGTAAACAAACTAACAATCACAGACTGATACAGAGGGGAGAGGACCCTGTCCTTGCGGACTTACATTCTACTAAATGTGAGTTAAAATACATTTTTATGTATACAATCACCAATTGTGATATGTGTACTACATACAGGAAGAGTTGTAATGGATTTTTTTAAGAAACAGTTCAAGTAGTAAGAATTGAAGTTAAAGCAGACTCATTCAGGTGTACAGTCAGTGGTGCTTGATGAATTTATTTTACTTTATTAAATTTCAATCAAAAAAAGAAAAATAAATAAAATGCATGGACAAAGGAGTTTGGAGAGCATGAAAAATGTCTTCCTCCACTGAAGAAAGGTAAAGAAGGAGAATGAGTTTGGAAATTAAAGCAGTGGGAACCATGATGTTGGAGGACCAAGTGGAACACCACCAACTTCCTCATCCTAGAAGCTGGTTCCATGTGTTTAACACTTAAATGAAGGATTCACTTTTCTTTTGACTTCAGTTTGAATAATTGTACTATGCAAATAATGATGGAACAAAGAAAGGGTGTAACAACCCTGCTGGCATCGCTGCATGACCTTCCATTCCCAACTCACCAACTTGCTCACTGCTCCAGGTCATGCTGTGATTTCTCTCTGCCACCAGCTCCTTGCATTGTCTCCTGTCTGCTATGTTCATGTTTCCTGACTGTGTGTATAGGGGGCGGCGCCTGAACTCTCTGCTTCTTATGGAGTCAGGGTGCACCTGGCTAATGTGTCCCTGAACAATTACCAAGAGCCCTCTACTATTTAGGGCTTCCCCACCCACTGGAACATTGCCAGAGCAATGTCTAAACTCAGTTAGTGTTTTGCTGCTGATTAAGCCAGGCCCTGTTCTGTAGTTCTCCTTCTCTGGAGGCTACACTCCTAGCTTTGTCTTGTGCCTGTCTGTCTGCCCTCCAGGAGGCAGAATATCCTGGTCTCTGTGCTATAGCTCCTGACCTTGTCTTGCTTAATACCTCTGTCCACCCTCAAGGAGGCAGAATATCCTGGTCCTTGAGTCTTTGTCCCTGTATTTTTTCTGAACTCTCTCCTACCTCTGCCTGCTTGTCTTTGGCTTCTTTCCCTGCTGTGTATTTCACTGTGTCCTCCCTGCCTGCTCTGCACCCTCGCAGCTCTGCCTGCTCTGCACCCTCACAGCTTTGCCTGCTCTGCATCCTTGCATCTCTGCCTGCTCTGCACCGTTGCAGCTCCGCCTGCTCTGCACCCTTGCATCTCTGCCTGTTCTGCACCCTTGCAGCTCTGCCTGTTCTGCACCCTTGCAGCTCCACCTGCTCTGCACCCTTGCAGCTCCGCCTGCTCCACACTCCTGTGGCTCCGCCTGCTCCGCACTCCTGTGGCTCCGCCTGCTCCGCACTCCTGCGGCTCTGCCTCCCCCACACTCCTGTGGCTCTGCCTACTCTGCACTACTGCAGCTCCACCTACTCTGCTCTCCTGCGGCTCTGCCTTCTCCGTTATCTTGCGGCTCTGCCTACTCCGCACTCCTGCGGCTCCACCTACTCCGCACTCCTGCCTGTATCCATACCTGCTTCTCCCGTGTGAACAGGTCCAAACCTGTCCCGTCATATTCCACTCCCTCCTATCAGTACCCATACCTGCACCTCCTATTTGAACAGGACACTACCTGTTCCTCCATATTCCATTCCTTTCAGACAGTACCCGCTCCTGCTGTGTTTAACTGGTCCCTACTTGCTCCTTCGTACACCACACCTGCCTGCCCTGTGTCTCAAGCCATGCCTGCCTGCCCTGTGTCTCAAGCTGTACCTGCCTGCTCTGTGTCTCAAGCCATGCCTGCCCTGTGTCTCAAGCTGTGCCTGCCTGCCCTGTGTCTCCAAGCCGTGCCTGCCTGCCAATGTTTTAAGCCGTGCCTGCTTGCCCTGTGTCTCAGCCGTGCCTGCTTGCCCTGTGTCTCACCCATGCCTGCTTGCCCTGTGTCAGTTGCACCTGTCCAAGTGACTTGTCACTGAGTGGGATCAGCAGAAACAGCCAGACACCACCCTGGAATGGCACCTGGCACCGGCCTGCCGCACAACCCTGACCTCACCATTGGAGGCTCCAGAGAAGACCAAGGCAGCTTTCATAGTCACGCCCCTTCCAGGGTAGTCTGGTCTGTGGCACAGTGGGGCCACAACGCCCCGGCTCGCGCCAATCAGCCAAGGCGTGAGCGTGACAAAGGGTAATGTAGTAATGTGAGTGACTGCTGGCAACAACTAAAGGTTCATAGTCACAAACATCCATCAAGTGCAGCAACAATGGATGAAACAGAGACAAATCGTACAAAGGATGACAAACAAACAAAAAGTAGAACTAAAATGTGGAAGAGAGGAAAATGCCACTAGTCAAAAGTAGCATGCACAAACTAATGTATGAAGCCAAAGTTGAACTAGGTAAGGTCAGGAGACAGAGAAGGTCTGCAATTCAGACAAGAATAGTGTTGTTAAAAGCTATAATTTAGGCAAACAGTTTGGGAAAAAATGAAGTGTTTAGCTGGTAAAAACATTTCTGGTTATTTATGATTATTAAGGGCACCAGAAACTGTATATTTCTTAGAAAGAGAGCAACAGTATGTTACTTCCAATAGATAATAATTAGAGAACTGTCCCGGCCGGTGACAGTCTTTTGGTTACTCACTGCTCCCTCGTTGCGCCAGCGTTCTTCACAGCGCGATTCTCAGCATTGTGCCGCCGGCTGCAGGGAAGCTACAGGACCTTCGTGACATCAAAAGTCACATGGTTGAATCCAGCGAGTAGCACAAACCAATTCCTTCCTACCTGTTTCGGAAGTACATGGCTTCCTTCATCAGGGATGGTCCGTCATAGGAATAATCATCTTTTAAACCGGCGGTTCAGATCTTAGTATATTAACCCATTGGGCACTGTCCTTATTTCTAATTGAACGCAAAGAGTTCAACTTCTGAGTTAAGTCCCCTTGGGATTTGGGAATCCAAATTAAAAATCCATTGGCTTTCAGCACGGGACATTTTCTTAATAAAATCCCCTCTCCTACAATCTTTCCGGACAATTTGTAACCCGGTAATGATAGCACCTGCAATGGATCCCGTGTGTTAGTCTGCAAAATGCTTTGACAGTGGGTGTCCACTAAACTTGTGTCTTATGTTTCTTAGATGTTCATTTATCCATACGCTCAATTGGCGCTTGGTCCTCCCCACATATAATTTCCCACAAGGACATTTCAATACATAAATAACCCCTGCTGTGTTACATGAAATATGATCACGAATAACAAATTCCATATTTGTATTGGACACAGTATATTGTTTTATGGTTTTCAGGGTTTTGCAAGTTTTGCATCTGCAACATGGATAAAAGCCAGGTTCATTCAAGAAGTTTTTTTGCATCCTGTTCTCATATTATGTTGATTAGATGACGCTACAAGGTACCCCAAATTCTTTGCTTTTCTATATATAAATTTTGGATGCACGGGTAATAATTCCCCTATTGTTTTATCCTCTTTTAATATTTCCCAATGTTTCTTCACGATGTTACGGAGGATATGGGTGTTTGCATTATATTGGGTTATGATGGAAAAATCAAAATGTTGATCCTCATTTTTATCCACTTGATCATCATTACTTTTGTCTTTATCCTGAATTAGGGTTTCCCTTGGTCTTTCCTGTACTCTGGCACTTTCTTCAGTAAGGAATTGTTCGTCATAACCCCTACTTTTGAATTTAGTGATTAAAAACTCTATTTCAGTACGGTAGTCTTGGTCTCTAGGACAATTCCTATGAGCACGAATAAATTGGCTTTTTGGCGACATTAATCAGCCAGTGTGGTAAATGGCGGCTATCCATAGAAATGTAATTGTTACAATCAGTTGGTTTATGGTATGTGCGTGTATGAACCAGTCCATTGTCAATAAAAATATTTAAATCCAAAAAATTAATCGACTCTGTGCTGGTGGTTCCCGTAAAATTTAAAGAATAATCATTTTTATTAATATCAATTAATAATTCTGCAAGTGTCTCCGGGCCATCAGACCATATAAAAAACACATCATCTATGAAGCGGCGCCATAGGACCAGATTCGCACGCAGCACCCCATTGGCATAGATGGTTTGTTCCTCCCATCCCCCCACATAAAGATTGGCGTAGCTGGGTGCGAACCTGGTGCCCATGGCCATCCCCCATTGCTGGGAGTAGTAGTGGGCCCCATACTGGAAATATTTGCGCTTTAAAATAAACTGCATACATTCCGATATAAAAGAGATTTGGTCCTGAGGTAGTGTGGTAAATTTATTTAAAAAGTGCGTGGCTGTTTCCAGACCCCTTTCATGTTGGATCACTGTATAAAGTGAAGTTATATCTAATGTTCCCAGAATAAAATACTCCTGCCATTGCATATTATTTAAAATTTGCTTGCCACCTTTTAAATGCGAGGGTAGCAAAGGAACTACTCTTTGTAAGTGGCAGTCCACATACAGTATTTAGACATATTTGCCGTTAGACATTGGATGCCGGAAATAATTGGTCTCCCTGGGGGGTTATTTAAACTCTTGTGCATTTTTGGTAGATAGTAGAAAAAAGGTATACGTGGTTGTGGGGTATCAATGAATACAAATTCCTGTTTATTTAGAATCCCCAAATCCAATCCCCTCTTAATGAGGGTCTTCATCTCCTTTTTATAGTCATCAGACGGATCAGCCTTTAATTTCACATATGTCTGTTTGTCATTTAGTAGACGTGTGCTTTCCTTTTTATAATCCCCAGAGTTTAGAACTACTATCCCCCCCCCTTATTTAGATCTAAATGAGGTATTACCTTCTGGATTGGTGACCTGTAGATATTACTGGAGTTCAGTGAAGGCTTTTTATAATACAGAAAGTATATCATTTAATATTCTACGAATGGTTTTTTGTTAGCTCTGTTATTTATTTGCATACCAAAAAAAATTATCACACCAATGGATTTTCTGATTGCATACTAGTTTGTTGGCGCAGTACCCATGCTTCTTATGACCTCCATTTTCCATCAGACATTTCTCACTTACATTTATGCATGTTCTAATAGACATCTTCGATGTGTACCATTAATCAAGTTTGATCTGACAGGTTGGCTGATGAAACCCCTTTGGCATTTACTAGTTGTCAATAGGCAATACTGAAATGGCAGAAAACATACAGCAATATTTCAGCAATATTTATTCATGCATGGACAACTTGCAAGTGCTTATTCCTTGTCAGTAATTTATATGGAAATGCAGTGACCACAGCTACTTATCAGCAAATATACATTAATGTGTACGTCTCTGCATCTATGACATGAATGACGCTTAATAAATAAATGAATTAAAAGGTGGAACTGCTTAAGCAACACTTACATGGTGCATTCACTAATACTCCCTGCACAGTCTTAGAGTATGTGCACACGCTGCGGATCCTGCTGCGGATCCGCAGCGGATTTGGCTGCTGCGGATCCGCAGCAGTTTTTGCTGCGGTGTACAGTACCATAATATCCTATGGATATCAAAAACCGCAGTGCAGACGGTGCGGATTTCTCCGCGCGAATTTGCTGCGGTTTCTAGACCGCAGAAAGAATTGACATGTCAATTCTTTCTGCGGATTCCGCTGCGGTTTACAATCTCCTCCATAGTAGAGTTGATAAACCGCCGGGCAAAACCGCAGGCTAATCCGCAGGTAAAACCGCAGGTCTTTTGACCTGCAGATTTACCTGAGGATTTTACAAAATCCACGAGGCCAAATCCGCAGAGCATTCCTCAGCGTGTGCACCTACCCTTAACATATCTATCCAGCGTTTAACTAAAGCATCGGTTCAAAACTGACACAGGAAGTGATGTCGGCCGTGGGGCGGTCCATATTCCGCTGCATCGGTTATTGTGCTGACGACAATCTAGTGGCCAGATCACAATGTGTCATGTAATGTTGTGATCCAGCACCTGGAAGTAAAATGATGAATGGCGACGGGTGCATTGTTGCATCAGTGGGCCATCAGGTGTAATCTACTTGAGTTGCATTAGATTAAAAATGGATATACTGTATGTAAACCCAGCCTTAGCGATTAACTCTAGTCTAATGTGCCAGAAATGTGTAACAATAGTTCTGTAAATTCCTTCAGTCTGACATTACTGGAATCTCAAAAATGGCTATCAGTTCTTTACAAAAACTAATATAACAATAAGCTCCTAAAAGGCAGCAGTAGCCAAAATGGTATTTCATTTAAATATGTTTGTTTTCACTTAGTCTCATCAAGAAGTGTACAAGTCCTTCCACACAAAACCTGTAGAAAAGCATATCCCTGATGTCTTCATCTCCAGCATTGACTTAATATTGCCTTTAGTCCACTTACCAGTCCCATTTTTCATATCATGCTCTGCCATCCGCTTTTTTTGAAACAATTCCTGTTTTGCAGCATTCTTCCAATACTATAGGTCCTGGAATTTCCTTTCCTTCTCATTTTCTCATGCATTGTGCCCGCCCTTTATTCAATGAATCGTTGACAGACAGAAAAGCAGAAGTAGAGAGACAACTCCACCACACATGCACACTTCCTGTAATTCTTCTCAGGAGCTCTGCTGCTAAAAACAACCTAGACAACAGTAGGTGCAAATCTAAAATCCCGAAACCAATGAAAGCAGATGCAGCCTGATAAATAGATAATGATTAGGGATGAGCGGACCTGTGGAAGTTCGGGTTCGCCTTTAGTCCAAAGTTCGGTTCGGGTACTAGTACTGTTCCCAAACTTATACATGAACCTGAACCCCATATAAATCAATGGATACCAGGACTTTGGATTTCTATGTCTCTCCTCCGGACTCCCGAACTGTAAAACGGACTTCCAGGAGAAGTCCGTATTCATAGTTTAGCACCGGTTCATTATCTCTACAGATGATAACCTTTATTAGAAATAAATCAAACATAAAAAAGGGGAAAAAGTAACATAAAGACCACACCAGTCCAGAGAATTGATCAACATGAAAAAGTAAAAAACACATACATAGTTCAAATAGGACTGTAAACTGCCTATCATAATGAGACCAGAGAGTGGTGTATACAAGGGCACAGCAGAGAGCTTAGTAACATACCTTGGTGTGAAATAGACAGAATATATAAATAGTGAGTAAGTGAAGTCACATAGATAATAAGCATCTGAACAAACCGGAGGAGGTGAGGAAAGGTACCCCTATGCGCGTTTCGAATTAGTTTCTTCCAGGGGTATCAATATGGATGTCTAGTAAGACAGAATGAAGATACCATGAGGACAGCATTTTAGAGCAATTTTTCAGTGCTTAGATAATATCATTTTAAGTGAAGTGCATGTAATATTAGAGAGCAGTGAATTGACTTCTAGTGATATAGCTTTACTCTTCTATGAGTAATTGTTACAATTTTATTATTGACCCTTAACCACATGAAGAAGACATGGTCATGCAACAGTGGTAATTAATAAGTATGAAAAATGTGCATATATGTTTGATTTCTGAAAAGTCGACTGTAATCAAAGCCACAAAATTCATCTAAATAGATAAACTTAATTTAAAGTTAATTTATCTAGTCTATATTCTTTGATAAATTGAAATACTATGTGCTAGCTAAACATTCTAATACTATATTGTGTCTCAGCTGGAATATGACATATTTGGATTTGAAAAAATTATTGGTAGTGCTATACTATAGACATTCATGCGTGGTGAAAAGAACAAAGGAATGGAGTGTTGACTTCAAATACGTAAAAAAAAGTAAATTTTATTAATCACAATCAATAATTAAAACAAAAAATATATATAAGAGGTGTACATAAAGAAGGAAACATCAAAAAGTCACCCAGGGAATGATCAGAAACATAGGATTATCACAATTCAGAGAAATCGTTGGTAACAAATGTATACCCAGGTGTACCGGATCTATCACATGGGAGTGCCTATTAGCACTTGCTGTAATTCTACACCCATGGAGGAATAATTCCAAGAAAGTCAGACAAATATATATATATATACAGTCATATGTTAAAGTTTGGGCACCCCTATTAATGTTAACCTTTTTTCTTTATAACAATTTTGGTTTTTGCAACAGCTATTTCAGTTTCATATATCTAATAACTGATGGACTCAGTTATATTTCTGGATTCAAATGAGGTTTATTGTACTAACAGAAAATGTGCAATCTGCATTTAAACAAAATTTGACCGGTGCAAAAGAATGGGCACCTCAACATAAAAGTGACATTAATATTTTGTAGATCCTCCTTTTGCAAAAATAACAGCCTCTAGTCGCTTCCTGTAGCTATTAATGAGTTCCTGGATCCTGGATGAAGGTATCTGTGAACATTCCTGTTTACAAAACAATTCCAGTTCAGTTAAGTTTGATGGTCGCCGAGCATGGACAGCCCGCTTCAAATCATCCCACAGATGTTCAATGATATTCAGGTCTGGGGACTGGGATGGCCATTCCAGAACATTGTAATTGTTCCTCTGCATGAATGCCTGAGTAGATTTGGAGTGGTGTTTTGGATCATTGTCTTGCTGAAATATCCATCCCCTGCGTAACTTCAACTTCGTCACTGATTCTTGCACATTATTGTCAAGAATCTGCTGATACTGAGTTGAATCCATGCGACCCTCACCTTTAACAAGATTCCCGGTGCCGGCATTGGCCACACAGCCCCAAAGCATGATGGAACCTCCACCAAATTTTACTGTGGGTAGCAAGTGTTTTTCTTGGAATGCTGTGTTTTTTAGCCTCCATGCATAACGCCTTTTTGTATGACCAAACAACTCAATCTTTGTTTCATCAGTCCACAGGACCTTCTTCCAAAATGTAACTGGCTTGTCCAAATGTGCTTTTGCATACCTCAGTCGACTCTGTTTGTGGCGTGCTTGCAGAAACGGCTTCTTTCGCATCACTCTCCCATACAGCTTCTCCTTGTGCAAAGTGCGCTGCATTGTTGACCGATGCACAGTGACACCATCTGCAGCAAGATGATGCTGCAGGTCTTTGGAGGTGGTCTGTGGATTGTCCTTGACTGTTCTCACCATTCTTCTTCTCTGTCTTTCTGATATTTTTATTGGCCTGCCACTTCTGGGCTTAACAAGAACTGTACCTGTGTTCTTCCATTTCCTTACTATGTTCCTCACAGTGGAAACTGACAGGTTAAATCTCTGAGACAACTTTTTGTATCCTTCCCCTGAAAAGCTATGTTGAATAATCTTTGTTTTCAGATCATTTGAGAGTTGTTTTGAGGAGCCCGTGATGCCACTCTTCATAGGAGAATCAAATAGGAGAACTACTTGCAAGTGGCCACCTTAAATACCTTTTCTCAAGATCTGATACACCTGGCTATGAAGTTCAAAGCTCAATGAGGTTACAAAACTAATTTAGTGCTTCAGGAAGTCAGTAAAAAGTAGTTAGGAGTGTTCAAATCAAGAAAATGATAAGGGTGCCCATGCTTTTGCACCGGTCAAATTTTGTTTAAATGCAGATTGCATATTTTCTGTTAGTACAATAAACCTCATTTGAATCCAGAAATATAACTGAGTCCATCAGTTATTAGATATATGAAACTGAAATAGCTGTTGCAAAAACCAAAATTGTTATAAAGAAAAAAGGCTAACATTAATAGGGGTACCCAAACTTTAACATATGACTGTATATATATATATATAATGCATCCATAGCATGTCAGTATTCCTACCCCTGCACAAGCAGTATAGATAGGTGGCTCCTATAAGTGCAGCCCATATGATTAACAAGTCAATATTAGTTTCCCTGAGCAAAACTTACCGATATTAAAGTGCCAGTGCAGTTCAATGCTCCCTGAGGACCGCTGATCATGCGTGATGGTCTTGAGGTCTTATATGATCCCTGGACCTTATTAGAATGCTTCTCAATTCTTAACAAGCTTGGGAAGCATTCTCTAAACATTACCACTTAGAACCAGATGGCTCCTGCGTGATAAGTATTTTCGAGATGCTTCTTCAACTTACCAATGAATAACAATTCAGGATTCCTTCCTTGCTATAAAAATTGTCTCAGCAAGACTCAAAACAGTTATGCAAAGGTAATTTTCCAGGTATGATATATAAATATATTCCCCTTCTCTAGACCAGTTTTCTTGTGACAGACCTTCAGTTCTACCATAAGTTATTCCTACTGGTCACATTCTTGAGAAGACCACTTATAATGTAATTTTGGGTGCTTTTCCTACAGAGGTTTTTTTTATAAGAAGGGCAGATGAAATCAGACAGCTGTGCATCAAATATCTGAAAGCCTAGTTCATAGAATCATAGAATCGTAGAGTTGGAAGGGACCTCCTGGGCCATCTGGTCCAACCCCCTGCTCAAAGCAGGATTTGCTAAATCATCCCAGTCAGATGTCTGTCCAGCCTCTGTTTGAAGACTTCCATTGAAGGAGAACTCACCACTTCTCGTGGCAACCTGTTCCACTCATTGATCACTCTAACTGTCAAAAAGTTTTTTCTAATATCCAATCTGTGTCTCCTCCCATTCAGTTTCATCCCATTGCTTCTAGTCTTTCCTTGTGCAAATGAGAATAAAGTTGATCCTTCTACAATGTGACAGCCCTTTAGATATTTGTAGACAGCTATTAAGTCTCCTCTCAGTCTTCTCTTTTGCAAACTAAACATTCCCAAATCCTGCAACCTTTCCTCATAAGAGAGGGTTTGCAGACCGGTCACCATTCTGGTCGCTCTTTTCTGAACTTGCTCCAGTTTGTTGATGTCTTTTTTAAAATGTGGTGCCCAAAACTGGACACAATATTTCAGATGAGGTCTGACCAAAGAGGAGTAGAGGGAAATAATGACTTCACGTGATCTAGACTGTATGCTTCTGTTAATACATCCTAGAATTGCATTTGCCTTTTTTGCTGCTGCATCACACTGTTGACTCATATTCAGTCTGTGATCTATTAGTATACCCAAGTCTCTTTCACATGTGCTGTCACTTAGCCCTATTCCTCCCATTCTATATATGCTTTTTTCATTTTTATTGCCCAGATGTAGTACTTTGCATTTCTCCCTGTTAAAAACCATTCTGATAGTTTCTGCCCACTTCTCCAGTTTATTTAAATCTTTTTGAATTCTCTCTCTCTTCTCTAGTATTAGCTATCCCTCCTAGCTTTGTGTCATCAGCAAATTTAATCAGTTTACCCTCAATTACTTCATCTAAATCGTTGATAAAGATGTTGAACAATACAGGGCCCAGGACATAGCCCTGTGGTACCCCACTTGAGACATTCTTCCAACTGGATATGCAGCCATTTACGACCACTCGTTGGGTCCGATCACTAAGCCAGTTATGAATCCACCTAACAGTTGCCTTGTCCATTCCATACTTAGTCATTTTTTCAATAAGGATTGTATGAGAGACTTTGTCAAATGCTTTGCTGAAGTCAAGATATACTATATCTACAGCATTTCCTTGATCCACCCAATCAGTGATACCGTCATAGAAGGAAATTAAGTTAGTCTGACATGACTTATTAGTTACAAACCCATGCTGACTCTGTTTAATCACTTCATTCTTATCCAGGTATTGACATACATGTTGTTTAATAATTTGTTCAAAGATCTTTCCTGGTATAGAAGTCAGACTCACCGGCCTATAGTTGCCTGGGTCCACCTTCTTCCCCTTTTTGAAGATAGGAACAACATTTGCTCTTCTCCAGTCTTCTGGCACTTCTCCTGTTCTCCAAGAATTTTCAAAGATTATGGAGAGGGGTTCAAAAATTCCTTCTGCTATCTCCTTCAGTACTCTGGGGTGTAATTCATCTGGACCTGGAGTCTTGAATTCATTTAGGTTAGCTAAGTGTTTCCTCACTATCTTTCTGTTTATAGATATCCTGGATTCTTCTATTCCCTTAATAGGAAAGTGAATAACAGTTGACGTTACATTTCCTTTCTGAGAGAACAGATGCAAAATAGGAATTTAAAAGTTCAGCCTTCTCAACATCCTGTCTTACCATTTCATCATTTTCATCCTGTAAAAATCCTATAGCATCTTTGACTTTTCTTTTACTTTTGACATATCCCCAAAATCCTTTATTATTGCTTTTGACATCTCTTGCAAGCCTCAATTCATTTTCAGCTTTAGATAATCTGATCTGTGCCCTGCAGGTTCTGCAGACAGCTTTATATTCTTCTTTAGATATGCCTCCCTCTTTCCATTTTGTAAACATTTTTTTCTTCCTTTTTAGCATGTGCTTAAGTTCTGTGTTCATCCATCCTGGTTTCCTTAAATGCTTCCTATTCTTCCCTCTTTTTGGAATTGTTAACAACTGTGCTTTGAGAATTTCATTTTTCAAGATTTCCCATCCTTCCTGGACATTTTTGTCTTTAAGGATATCCAGCCATTGGATCCCTCCAATTCTCTTTCTGAATCCCTTAAAATCTGCCTTTCTGAAATCTAACCTTGACGTCTGAGTCTTCACAGGTCTTCCGCCTCTAGTTATCCAAAATTCTAAAATAGCATGGTCGCTACCTCCTAGGGTCCCAGCCACTTTTACCTCCTCAACCATTTCCTCCCTGTTTATAAGGATTAGATCCAAGGTAGCAGATCCCCTTGTTTTCTCCCTTACCTTTTGGAAGATAAAGTTGTCAGCAAGAGAGGATAAGAATTTCCTTGACCTGTTAGTTTTGCCTGAGAGAGATTCCCAACAAATGTCTGGATAGTTGAAATCTCCCATGACAACTATTTCATATTTTTTGGAGAACTTGGCCATTTGATGCATAAAGAGTTCATCCATATCTTCAGCTTGCACAGGCGGCCTGTAGTAAATGCCTACAATGGTGTCCTTTCCATTGTTCTGTCCTTGTATTCTTACCCAAACAGTTTCCACAGAACTCCCAGTCTCTGAAGCTTCAATCTCTGTGCAGATATACGCGTTTCTAACATACAATGCGACACCTCCTCCTCGTTTATCAAGTCTGTTTCTTGAAAATAAGTTGTATCCTTCTAGTCTTGTATTCCAATCATGTGTATTGTCCCACCAAGTTTCAGTGATTCCAATGACATCATATTTATTTTCCTGTGTTAGTAGTTCCAATTCTCCTTGTTTGTTGCCCATGCTTTGTGCATTAGTATAGAAACATTTTAGTTTGTGATTGGTTTCTCTTTCGCCAATATTTTTATTAATTAGATTCTTTTGTCTTTGTTCTTCCTTTCCACTTCTAATAGCAGAGTTCTCAATAGCATTTGTCAGGTGTATGGCTTTTTCTGGTCTTTTGCTTCCCTTCCCATGTTGTTCTAGTTTAAAGCTCTCCTTACAAGTGTAGCAAGGCGACTTCCAAATACATGCTTTCCAGTCTTCGTAAGGTGCACCCCATCTCTAGCAAGTAGTCCATCATATAAGTAGTTCACTCTGTGATCTAGAAATCCAAATCGTTGCTGACGGCACCATCGACGTAGCCAGTTGTTCACCTGCAGAATCTTATTCCACCTCCTCATTCCATGGCCATCCACTGGGAGGATGGAAGAGAAGACCACCTGCGCTCCCAGTTCTTTCACTTTCTTGCCTAAGTCTTCAAAGTCTCTGCAGATGGTTTCCAGGTCGTTTCTTGTGGTGTCATTTGTCCCCACATGTAGTAGCAGGAATGGGTAGTCATCTGTCACCTCTCATCCCTCGGCATCACAGACTTGGCCCTCTCCTGGATCTCATCATACCTAACAGACCGGACATTCAGCGTCTCCCACTCACACACCACCTCCTCACCTCGCCCCCTATCTGTCGGAGTCCCACAAGGTTCAGTCCTAGGGCCCCTGCTGTTCTCTATTTACACCTTTGGCCTGGGACAGCTCATAGAATCTCATGGCTTTCAGTATCATCTTTATGCTGATGACACACAGATCTACATCTCTGGACCAGATATCACCTCCCTACTAACCAGAATCCCTCAATGTCTGTCCACTATTTCATCCTTCTTCTCCACTAGATATCTGAAACTCAACATGGACAAAACAGAATTCATCATCTTTCCCCCATCTCACGTGACCCCCCCTACGAACCTATCAATTACAGTAAATGACTGCCCACTCTCCCCAGTCCCACAAGCTCGCTGCCTCGGAGTAATCCTTGATGCTGATCTCTCCTTCAAACCACATATCCAAACCCTTTCCACTTCCTGCCGACTTCAACTCAAAAATATTTCACGCATCCGTTCATTCCTCACCCAAGAATCTGCAAAAACCCTAGTCCATGCCCTCATCATCTCTCGCCTTGACTACTGCAACCTCATGCTCTGCGGCCTCCCCTCAAACACTCTCGCACCCCTCCAATCTATTCTAAACTCTGCTGCCCGACTAATCCACCTGTCCCCCCGCTATTCCCCAGCTTCTCCCCTCTGTCAATCCCTTCACTGGCTCCCAATTGCCCAGAGACTCCATTACAAAACCCTAACCATGACATACAAAGCCATCCACAACTTGTCTCCTCCATACATCTGTGACCTCGTCTCCAGGTACTTTCCTGCACGCAACCTCCGATCCTCACAAGATCTCCTTCTCTACTCCCCTCTTATCTCCTCTTCCCACAATCGCATACAAGATTTCTCTCGCGCATCACCCCTACTCTGGAACTCTCTACCACAACATATCAGACTCTCACCTACCATCGAAACCTTCAAAAAGAGCCTGAAGACCCACCTCTTCCGACAAGCCTATAACCTGCAGTAACCACCGATCGACCAAACCGCTGCACGACCAGCTCTACCCTCGCCTACTGTATTATCACCCATCCCTTGAAGATTGTGAGCCCTCGCGGGCAGGGTCCTCTCTCCTCCTGTACCAGTTATGACTTGTATTGTTTAAGATTATTGTACTTGTTTTTATGTATACCCCCCTCACATGTAAAGCGCCATGGAATAAATGGCGCTATAACAATAAATAATAATAATAATAATAATAATAATAATAATAATAATAATAATAATCTGTAGGTCTGAAGAGTCCTGATATCCTGTCAGACACATCTTTAATTCTTGCACCTGGAAGACAGCACATTTCTCTTGAAGTTATATCCAGTCTGCAGATAGCGGCCTCTGTTCCTCTCAACAGGGAATCCCCCATGACCACCACTCTCCGTTTCTTCTTCACAACGTTTTTCTTTCTCCATCCAGGAGGACTCTGAAGGCGTACAAGGTTGCTGTTTGTTGGCAAAGTCTTATCCTGATGTATTTCTTCATCATTTTCCTGCGTGAGAGCCTGGTCCTGGTTCCTTAGCAGTATGGGTGCTGACTGCCTCCTGATCCTCCTGCTTCTCTGGGTCACATGTCTCCATTCCTCTGTTTCTTCAGGTGCACTTGGAATTTCTTCTCTTTCTGTAACATGAAGAGATAATTCTGCTCTGTCCAAGAACTCTTCACCTTCCTTAATGATCTTCAACGTAGCTAACCTCTCTTCGAGATTTTGCAACTTTTCCTCCAACAGGGACACAAGCTTGCATTTGTGGCATGTGAAGTTTGGCTTTTCCACTGGTAAATCTGTGAACATGTAGCAAGAAATGCAGCTCACCAAATGGCTCCTGGCCTCTTCCATCTTGAGATTTCTTAAAAACGATGAAAGATGAGCCAGAATTCACGCGCCGAGACTCTTCACTTATCCCAGAAGGCACTGGGAATATGCAAATGATCTCCTCAAGACTCTTCCCCTGGTAGTTGGCTGAACCAGTTGATTTTGGGAAGATTGCCCAATGATCTCATATATATTAGGTAGGGAAAAAAGTACAGAAGTATCAGTCAGTAATGCAAAATCAGGAAACAGAGCTGTGGCTTTAAAATGAAAAATCATATATTGGGTCAGAGGCCATATGTGTCAGTCTAACGAAGGTTTTCCCAGATCATTCAGCCAGCAGCAGTCTCTCCCGTCTCCTCAGTGATCGTTGCAAGAAAGCTGCCAGACTCCTCTGGAAGTGACTTTTATCACCAATATAATAAAAGCATTGGTAGTCCAAAATCAGTCAGGCCGGATCCTTACCTCCCCTGACATAATCTGCTGGAGAAGAGTCGGGAGGTCCCCATATACATTACACTGTACGTCGAGCCTGACCATAATAGTAACTTTAGCTACCCTTAAACTTTAGTCACATAGTCACATTTTACAATATTGTGGGGTAGAAGAATAAATACAGTTTTGTGTCTATAATATACTCAATATTCACAAAGTGACCATTAATTGTGTATTCTTTATTATGCAATGTGATCATGTGTGTTGAAAGTCACCCCAATGTTATATCAATAAAGTGTTTAACTTTATACAGAATATAATTAATAGCATTATGCAGTATATATATATATATATATATATATATCACTTTATGCAATATATAATTAATAACATTATGCAGTATATATATATATATATACAGTATATATACATATATATATACAGTAATTGTTTGTAGTATGCAATTAATTACATTATACAGTACGTAAATAATGTAATACACTATATGAATAGTATATAAATAATAAAGTAGTATACACATTCTTTATCATCCTAAATGTCCTGAGGATATGCATCCCAGGTGTGGAGGCCCAATAAAAAAAATGAAAGCATGTATGTGTTCATGTTAATTAGTAGATTATACTAGTTGACGTGTCAGTCCTTAAATTATTACAAGAAGAACTGAGATATGACTCACTAATATGAAAAATCTTACATATATTTACACCGTGTACCTTATGCAATACATCATATAACAAATATTCCAAAATGACTATTGTTATTAGCATAAGAGCAGGTTTTATGAGCACAGACACTCCTATGATTCATGTCAGTTAGTGAGAGTGACCTATTAATTAACTTAAACACATCCGGTTACATGTATATTATTCCACCGTAACGTATATCCAATTTATCGAACGCTTGCTTTACGCAACCTCTTTCCATGTCATAGTTCCCTTGGCAACTATCTAACAGGACCCTTCACAAGCAGCGGTTATCATGGGTGGAGGGCAAATCTAAAATGAATCATTTTCTTAGTTTTGGGCATCCATTAATGTATATGATCGTCCAGTGGTGTTCTTTAGCCCAAAAAAAACCAAGCCAACATGAAGAGGTCCAGCTGCATCCTGCAAAAAAGAGAAAAAGTGCAAAAAGAGAAAAAGATATGGGGTATTAGTTACTATTTTGGCCGAAGCAACAGCGCACATAAGGAAAAAATTCCCAAAAATTAAAAAAAAACACATTTGAAAGGTTGACTCACCAAAACCCTTCATGTTGCCTTGTTTTGTTCTGTGTGATGCATATATATAGTGCTGAGCAGCCCGCCTGCTAATACTAGGGGCTTCATTAATAGGCTGTTCAGACACTTTGCACCACACTTATCTGTGTGACTGATGTCCTATACAAGCCCTATTTGTGTGCATTTTTTCCACTAGGCAGCCAGACCATGATGGGTTACTGGCTGTTCTCATCAGTGGTTTTCACCTGTGCTGCCCCTGCCTTTATCAATGGAGGTCTGCTGCATCCTGCTAGTGCATTAGTCAGGGTTTTGGTGAGTCAACCTTTCAAATGTGTTTTTTTTTAATTTTGGGGAATTTTTTCCTTTTGTGCGCTGTTCAGATTTAGTGTTAGGGACTCATAAAATTTGGGGACCCTTGACGTTGGGTTGTGAGCTAATCTGCTTTGGCCAAAATAGTAACTAATACCCCATATCTTTTTCTCTTTTTGCACTTTTTATCATTTTTGCAGGATGCAGCTAGACCTCTGCATGTTGGCTTGTTTTTTTCCGTGTGATGCATATATATAGTGCTGAGCAGCCCACCTTCTAATGCTATGGGTGTCATTAATAGGCTGTTCAGACACTTTGCACCACACTTATCTGTGTGACTGATGTCCTATGCAAGCCCTATTTCTGTGCATTTTTTCCACTAGGCAGCCAGACCCTCCTGGGTTACTGGCTGTTTTCATCAGTGGTTTGCACCTGTGCTGCCCCAGCCATTATCAATGGAGGTCTGCTGCATCCTGCTAGTGCATTAGTCAGGGTTTTAGTGAGTCAACCTTTCAAATGTGTTTTTTTTTGTAATTTTTGGGAATTTTTTCCTTATGTGCGCTGTTCAGATTTAGAGTTCTTTATCCCAAAAGGTCATTTCATGGAGGGGATTTTATCTAAAGTAGACAACCCCTTTAATTGCTCTGTTTTGCGACCTTTCCTAACTTGCATATTCTTATGTGATTATTTCTACTGAAATACAGTTATGAATCTTCTCGGTCTTATCTGTAATATATAATCCTGAATATGTGTCAGAATGGTCATAAAGTTATCTCTGAATAGTAATGTCAGTAAATGGTAATTGAATGAATCAGCGGCTGGATTTTAAGTTTACTGTTTTGTTTGCAGCTGAATTGCTGATTCCAACTGTTCTTTCCATGCAGTTTTCTGTTCTATTCATTACAGTGTAATTGTCTTATTCAGATAATTGGGAACACACATAATTGCAGGCCTGGATGTGTAATCAACAGACCTAATCAAAAGAGAAACATAATTGTTTTTGTAGTATAAGCCAAAAAGGTGAATGTTTCCTCTACATGGTTAAATCAGTTTTCTCAGGAACTTCAGTGCACCAGATCTGCATCCATATGAAACTCAGCCTTCTGCAATAGGGTATCAATCCTAATATTTAACGGGAACATGTCAACTGATTCATGCTTGGATAACCATGGGTAGTGTATTTGGCTGCATTATGGCTCCCTATATACTCACTTTGGTAGAAATTTGTCAGTCATGGGGAGCAGGGAGAAGATTCTGGAGACCTGCCTAGTCATTGGCTGGCTCTTCGGTGTATATTGTAGAGTTTCACAGTAAAACATAAATGGCGGCAATAATGCAGCCTGTGGGTCATTTAGGCAAACCGTACTTTAGGCAGCATGAATCATCTAAAGAAAAGGGAGTGCTTCCTGTGAACATTAACTTTCTGTTGTAAGGGTCTCCTAAGGATAGGTGGATCACAGGGACTTCTACTTCTGTCAGCAAGTGTTAAATACTCACCACAGGAATATTACACAGTTACCATGAAATTAATGTGATGCATTAAAGGGGTTGTCCACTAGTAGGACAACCCTTTCTTGATCAAAATGTTTGGCCCCCCCATAAAATAATAAAGCCTATATTCACCTCCCGTGCCGGTGCCGTTCCCACGGTGTTGGTGCTCGCTTTCCTAGTGCAATGCAGTTGTTGTGACGCTTGATGTTGACGGCCAATGATCCCAGGCGTCACTGTCCTCGCCTTTGTACAAATCGAACATGAAGAGGAAGTCCGGGCTGCAGCCGCTGTCGGACTTCGTCTTCATGCTCAATTCGACAGGAGTTGGGGACAGTGATACCAGTGCTGATTGTCATTGTCTCCTCCTCCTGTAACAACAAAAGCACAAGGAGCCCTGGGAGCCCCACAAGACCAAATGTTGACACCGTGGGAACAGGAGGTGAGTATACACTTTATTATTTTATGGGGTCAAGCGTGGGGTATGAGAAGATATTGTCCAGGTAGTGGACAACTTCTTTAATGCACCAGGATCTCCAGCATGCGAGACTCTCATTGTAGTCACCCTTTAAATAAGGGTTCTAAATGGGAACCTTCACCCCTCATTTAAGTCAGTTCTTTACAATGGTTATTCGTCACTGTGCTATATTTTATTTACAGTGATACAACCACCTAAAAAGGCATTACAATCTCTTCTTGGGAGTAGTGTTGTAGAACAGGATGGTCAGTATGCATAATATATGGCAGAAGTATAAAGCTGATCTACATGAAAGGTGGTCTACTCAAAGAGGTGCTAATAAGATAATAAAATGAGCTGTTTAAACTTCCATCTGGTCTGAGAACATTTGTCCTGTAGACATGAGAAGCTTTCAGAAAATGAAAGTGATCACGATTTTTATCATTCTAACTTCAAGTGAAAAAGAAAGGCAGTGAAGGCAGGTAGAAGGCTTTTTGTTCCTCTTGGAGGGAAATCGTGGCTGCTGTTAAATACAAAACACTTTAAATGTTCAAGTTCAAATGAATCAGTATTGCTTCCATCTACACTATGCAGTTCAGTCACATGGACTCTGGTTAAGTGTATGCCTGTGCAGAACATTACTGCCTTTCATAGGATTTCTATAATACAAAAGAACATGACAGCTAAAGTGGAAACTATGGGAAGTGCTGGATCCACCCCTGTACTTTAAATCCTTTATTGCAAGACCTACTGTATGTGCAACACTGTTCACAACCCAAACTCATCTTTGGTATCAGTGTCCTCCTTGTCAAGATCATATAGTCTTACAGCAATGGAAAAGTTGCACAAACTAATAAATTAAATAAGCTCTTCCAAAAGGCAACTACACATTACAGATACAGCTTTGCTCAGTTCTGTTGTTCTGCTTACAGTATAATATAAATAATACTATTTACACTATAATTTACTTTTTTATGTTCTCTTCCACAATTTCATGCACTGCTATATTCCCCAATCATGAATACATTATGAAAATAACAAAACTTTCAGGAGGGTATGATCGCATTTTTACAGTGCATGTGTGCAGCAATGAGCTCATGGAGTTGCACATGCAGCCAGTCACGTCTGTAATTTGTGGATGTGGCTTGTCTGATATGTTTAGCGCATAGGACAGAAGGATACAAGTATTGCCAACCATCTGCACAGTCTGTAACAAGATACTTTTCTCCAGAGTACATTGTCATATATTGATGTACCTGTGACGTTTTGAAGCTGGAAGATCTTGTACAGGTTATTGTAATTATTACGGTTGAGCGAGACTCAGGTCTATCCGCTGGTCAGTAGTCTTTGGCCACTGGATGGGAGGTTCTGATTAGCTTCTACTAACATCATCTGTTTGTCACGCCACAAGCCGGATCCTGAGAACCGAGCTGCCCAATTCTACTAATCATCATTTTATAGTTCACAGTATGTCTAACCACTGTAACTGAAGCATCTGTAGGAAGTATCCCCACCTAAAAAAGGTGATTTTTTTTATTAAAATGAGCAATAGGAAAGCAAAGTACACATGTACTGTTATTCCACGGGGGTCTATGTCCACCAATGGGTACACCAAAGTAGCAACTTTCAGATAATTCTAATGTGCAGGGCCACCTATACTGCTGTTTTGGCATTTGTATTAGTATCTGATCACTTAGCACTCTGTCGCTATCTTTGGAGGGTTTTTTTTTTATATAACACGTGCCATAGGAGATCCATGCCGCTATATGTTTTAAAGAAAGTAATAATGGTTAAATATACTCTTATTTTTACTTCATGTCTGAAAGTACACATTTATTCAGTAATGTAGCATCAGTCACACTTTTCTTAGAAGCAAAGATGTGCCTCTGATTTTTTAATTTTTCTGTGACAGTAGCTGTTTTCTTTGGACCCTGTAAAAATGTAATCACCAGTAAAATATCTGATTGCCCTGTGCTGAATTGATCATGGTGGAAATAAGCTACAAACAGCCATACCTCCAGTGGGCTAGAATGCACGTACTTTCCATCTGTGACCTGAAGCAGCACAGAAATTTCACGTATACTGTATTTAAATGTACTAAATGTACAAGAAAGGTACAGTGAGGAAAATAAGTTTTCAATACACTTCAAATTTTGCAAGTTTTCCCACCTACAAAGAATGTAATTTGTATTTTGGTTACACTTCACCTGTGAGAGACAGAATCTTAAATATAATCCCAAAAACCACTTTGTGTGATTTTTAAACAATTACATTGCATTTTATTGCATTAAATAAGTATTTAACACATGTAAGGTAGCGCTGTCATTCAAGGTTGGGGACACTCGCAAGGCAGCCAAATAATCACGTCCGGCACGGATTTTCCATAAAACAAAAACAATCTATGCGGTTTATTCAGGCATCATAAACCCACAGCAGCAACATAAAGTTCATATAATCAGCATAGCGTCTATGACAGAGCTTCCCTCTGTTAAGCCTGTGGTCACACAGGTCATGCAATGTCCAGTACTCAGGCTCTTCAGCCTCACAGACATCTCACCCCATCAGGGTTTACCTCATGGCTGCTTCAGCTCACTGCAGACATTCATTCCCTCCAGGAAACTATCAGACACTTGCAGCCATCACTGACAGCATTCACGTGCTGTCAGGCAGGAAGCCCCATCCCCCAGTGGGACCTTCCACAATGGACCAACCGGGTCCAAGCATTTACTCCTGTGACCTACCCTGGCCACCTTATATGGTCCGTAGCCACGCCCTCTGGGTCACATGGGTATGACCTCATCACAGGTCCTACAAACATTCATACATTCTTTAGTATGGCATTCTAAACACACCCCTGGGTGGATTAGTAGGTAGCTGGTCCAGCCTGTCTCTCCAGCTACCTGAAGACTTCTCCCTGACACATTGGAATGAAAGATCAGCTCTGCTTATCAGCACATAAGCAAGCCTTCATCTCAAGGCCACCCACCTTGAGATACATTGCGATCATTCAGCATCCTACTCCTATCAGGACACTGGAAATGCTTATACGCCTGTCCTGGGACACCCACACTGCGCCCCCTAGTGGACACAATGGTCACTACACCCCACACAATATAGAAACGGAACTTAATATTTGGTACAGTAACCTTTGTTTGCAATTACAGAGGTCAGACATTTCCTGTAGTTTGTACACACCGTAGCAGGGATTTTGGCTCACTCCCCCATACAGATTCCGCATCTAGAATAGTGTGTCCGGGTCTGGGCACCACATTTTAAAAAGACATTGAAAAGCTGGAGCAAGTTCAGAGAAGAGCTTCCAGGATGGTGAGCGGACTGTAAAGTATGTCCTATGAGGAATGGATAATGGATCTGGGAATGTTTAGATTGCAAAAAAGAAGGCTAAGAGGAGACTTAATAGCTGTCTACAAATATCTGAAGCGATGTCACAGTGTAGAGGGATCATACTTATTCTCATTTGCACGTGGAAACACAAGAAGCAATGGGATGAAACTGAAATGGAAAAGATACAGATTAGATATCAGAAAAAAATTTTTGACAGTGAGGGTGATCAATGAGTGGAACAGGCTGCCACAAGAGGTGGTGAGTTCTCCTTGTCCTGTGTAGTTCTGGGCTGATTCCTGACCTTTCTCAGAATCATCCTTATCCCACAATGCAAGATCTTGCATGGAGCCTTGGGCCAAGGAAGACTGACAGTCATCTTGTGCTTCTTCCATTTCCTAATAATTGTGCTACCAGTTGTTGCCTTCTCACCAAGCTGCTGGCCTACTGTCCCATAGCCCACACAATGTGATTTTCTGTTTTTCATTTTTTGATTCTGTCTCTCACAGTTGAAGTGTGCCTATGATAACAATTACAGACCTCTCCATTCTTTGTAAGTGGGAAAACTTTCAAAATCGGCAGTGTATCAAATACTTATTTTCCCCACTGCATTTCAAGGCTTGTTAGGCATTAATATTGGAACAGTTGTAGACATTTCAAAGCAAATAAATAGCTTCTCTAAAGTTCAGACCACCAGCACCATCCTGTAAGTTGAAATCTTTCACTACATGTTGATGGTAGCTTCTTTTTATAAGGAATAGTTATCAGACATAGAAATATATTTCAGTCGCTGCCAAGTACATTTCAGCAAGACTCACAGCAGGGCAAGTTAATCACTAGAAATAAAGTCCACCATGCTGTGAGTCAGAACACTGAAAGAAAGAGGCCAGTTACAAAGGAGAGATGCTGTAATGTAATCTGGCAAACTTCAGTCATGTCTTTGCCCTCATGAATTTAGCAGCTTTCCAGAGAATGGGCAGGATGTGCAAATTAGTCTATGAATTGTGTTATATACATAGTACTCTACCTGTCTATATAGCATAATGCATACACATTCAGGTTAGCAAAGAACCATAATAATTACTAGTCTGAGACAAAAGATTGCAAATAAAACCAAAGATCACAGCACATCATAGCTGCGCTTTTGCAGAATGCAAGGAGATGGACAATTTCTGCATTATTAGATCTATCTGACATCCAAATAGGTCTCTTTTGATCCCTACATATGTATATACTCTTTATAGCTGCCCAGCTAGAACAAAATGAAAAACAATAATGAAAACAGAGCCCTAGTATGTCAGCTGAGACATAAATCTTACAAATGCCAGAATCCAATCTGAAGAAAAATCATAATTAATAAACCTTGTTGAAGTGAACCTGTCACTGGGAAATTCTTGTCTAACCAAGCATAGTTATTAAAATGTTGGGTTATTCTAGGTCTCGGAGTCCTGTAGACAGCTTCAATCAATGATTGGCAAACTGCGTGTATGAGTACGCATATAGGGATAGCTGTCAATCACTGATAAGAACTGCCCATTGGACTCCTAAACCCAGATTAACCAAAGATTTTATTCAATAAGATGTTAGTTTACTGTATCTTTTTACACTAAACTATATATATCACCTGTTTAGGTCCTTCTGCTCTATGACAGGATGCTAGTCGATCAGACTTCTTAATGTGATCGGTTCCCTGTAACATGCGATGTTTCTAGCCTCTTCAATCTAGAAATATCAATAGCAATATCCATTAGTATAATTAATTAATGAAAGTGCTTAAACGGTTGTCCACTATTTTCATAGTGATGACTTATCTTTAGCATAGGTCATTAGTATCAGATTGATGGGGTCTGATACTTAGCAACTGAGCTGCAGGTTCCAATAGCAGCCACTAAATAGTGTATGGAGCAGTCCTATTCCTCTCTGTACACTATCTACATCCAGCTGCTGTAAGGCCTGGTTCACACGCTCAGTATTTGGTCAGTATTTCTAAGCCAAAACCTGGAGCGGGTGATAAATACAGAAGCGATGACATTTTTCTATTATACTTTTCCTCTGACTGTTCCACTCCTGGTTTTGGATTACAAATACGGATTTAAGATACTGACCAAATACTGCACATGTAAATGTGGCCTAAGAAAACAGCTGATTTGCGGGAGTGCCAGGTGTTGGACCTCACTGATCTCATTATGATGACCTATCTAAGGGATAGGTGGGCAACCCCTTTATCCTATATATCTTATGGTCACAACTGGTGTGCACAGTCATACACGTCATGACACCCTAGGCCTGTTGAGTATGTAGTTTATTTACTTAATCTAGCCTGATGATTCCTCATGTGGAGTTGTACATTCTCTCACCACGTGTCCTTCTTTAGCTGATTCTTATCCAACCCAAATCATATTTGTGAACCATATATGAGTATCCATATTTTGATATGTCACCGTGGTCTTAAAATGGGCACACCTGCAAGTTAGCAGTTCAGAATTTGTATCCTTTTTAGCAATATTAAGCTAACAACATCTCATAATATTTAGACTTTGTGGAAATAATTCACGCATCCCACTCCATCTACCTCAACTGTGGTCTGTGGCCGGTGGACGGGAGAGGAAGTACCGCCTCTGCTTCTGAGCACCCGGCCTGGATGACATCATCATTGGGATGGGTTGCACATGTAACGTCACACCATGTCCAACGTCACACCAAGAAGAGCTGTGGACATCAGCAGGTAAAAGGCAGCACTCCCATGGCCATTGATGGGCTATGGATCACGGTCATGGCCGATGGGTGTAGAATCTGTGAATAAACTCGTGCCAACTCTTCTAAATTAACAACATGTAGAACTACAATAATATTCTAGAAATAATAGGAGTTGCAGGCAGAAAATCCAAATATGTATGCCTGTCAATGATTAGCATAAATGTAAATTTACAAAGTCCCCAGTAAAGTATAATATATGGCTTTCTACTAGTTCCTTGAAACATGAACAGGTAATTTAGTGCACAAACATCACTTCCGCAATGTTAATAGGTGACACAACCGTCTCTACAACCGTCATAAAGACTTACGGTAACTACTGCAAAGCCTTCTGCAGTCCCGCAATATTCCACTTCTCCAACAATGCAACTCTTGAGGTAAAAAGGTCACATGTGGCATCATATGATGAATTTGTTGTGAGAGGTTTATTATACAAGCAATTATATGTTGTGTTTTATTATTGTTAATTTTATTACAGCAGTATGAAAGGTGCTAGCATAATTACGGTTTCTCTTTTGTAATAGCCCCATGGAAATATAGTCTTCTATTGTTTGATTCAGTGTTCTTAAGCTTGGGGTTGTGCACATAACTCAAGGACATGCATAATAAAAAAGATCTAAACAGCTATTCAGATATAAAGGCTGAAGTACATTTGCTTCTTGGAGAATATGCAGTCATATTTTCCTTTTTTATGCTTTTTTAAGTATTTGGGAAGTACGTGAGTAAGGGGAAATAGTTCTTCTAAGCAGCACTAAAGTGCCATCAGAGAAATTAGTGACATTTTCATTTTAATGCCATTAAATTGTTAATTGGATTTTTGCATTTCATTTTCATTTTTTTGGCTCTTATGTAAATATAGCGATAAAACTTCTTAGGCATGCCTTTGAGCTTATGAGACACGTTCTGGTCATCAGAAAGCATTTTTTAAATTTGCAGTGTGCAAACAAGGCCTACGACTGTACACAGAAAGTCATTCCGAATTTGTTCTAAGCTCATTTTCATATTACACTAATTAGACTACGCAACTATAAAATCTGCAAAATTAATTCCATCTATTGCTCTCTGGCATATCCTCATTCTCCTAATTCTCCGATAAGATGAACTTTTACAAAGTAGATTATTTAATTGCAATCGGAAACTAAATGGTGGGGCTGCTCCTGATGCTCTGACGCAGTCTGTCCGTGACTGCAATGATCACTCGAAGTTTAGGCAATCGAGTAGATGATTTTTTTAATGTTGGACCTTTTACAATGAATACAGATGACAGAATTATTTAGCCTGATTTACTAATTTATCTGATTTGTCATGCTATAGAGCACGACTGGAGGTCCCAATCACCTGTTGGGCTCATAAATTGACTTAATAGCCTTAAATCTGATGTGCTGGTGCCTTAGTGCATCCTAATGACTCAGTAATTATGCCAATTTTAACGTACCTCCAATCTGGGGAATTATTTGTGCATCTCTAGCAAAGTACATGTGTAGGGTCATCAGTAACAAGATGAAAATGTGTTATATGATATGTAACCATTACTCACAGGAACACTACACCTGTATTATAGTCCCTTTTCTCCGGAATGGCCAATCCATTGTAAAGAAGAAGGGAAAAGGTGGTCTGAAGATCATGGCTACAGGCTTTTTGGGCTTTGTATGCATACTAGCGGTCAGCTCTGTGTAGACCATGAATACGCAGGGAATTTAAAGGGACTGTTACCAGATTTTTGCTACCTAATCTAAGAGCAGCATGATGTAGGAGCAGAGATCCTGATTCTAGCAATGTACCATTTAGATGTTTGATGTAGTTTTGATAAAATCTGCTGCCATGTAGTCCTCCATATTCATGAGCTCTGTAGAAATCCGCCCCCTCCACTGATTGGCAGCTTTCAATGATGTGGGTGGGGTTATACAGAGCTCAGCATTAGAGAACTGGAAGCTCTGCAGTGATTTTACAAAAATTGCAGTAAAGTAAGTGACACATCGCTGGAATCAGTGTCTCTGCCCCCACATCATGCTACTCTCAGAGTAGCAAAAACCTTGTGACCAATTCCTTTTTAAACAGAACCTGAAAATTAAAAACATAGTTCTGGACTTATCTAAACATGTTGTGTAAAAGAGATGAATCTTGCTTTAAACCATAATTACAATACAAATTAAACAATGCAACATCCATAAAATCAGTTTTAAAAGAATTAAAAAACCACGTGATAATTACATATAAATCTCAGCAATTTCTGGTAGCGGCAAGAGGGAGATTTTCATGGCCAGAGCTCCATATTTGATATTGGGCATTACGGCTGCATCCAAAGTGGAGCTGTAATATGGACATGTGTTATGTTACGTATTTCAAATATTGCAGAATCACCCAGCACAGAAATAAAACTGTTGTGTGGATTCTCATTATGCAAGGTAATCTAATTATCTGTATTTGTCAGAAAGTTTTTTAATTACCTTAATTAAAATGAGCCACGTGTAATGATATAAATATAGATAGCATTATCTTTAATGGATGTGGTTTTTTTTATTTTCTCAGTTTACAGATCAAGTCAGGCATCGTAATATTGTTCAGGGGTTATCATTAAATAAGCAAGCCTGCAGTATTTATACAGAAACATGTCACTGTTCTTGACCCATAAGGCAATCTTGAGTGATTTATTTATGACAGTTAATTACCGTATAAAATATGAAAAATAATGCATTCAGAATGATGCTTGTAATAATGAAATCGTAAACGCTTGTTCATTCATAATATAGACATTAATAAACTATTTTAGAAAATAGTCCTTCCTTCCATGCATTGCACTTACAGGCCTTATGCACATGACTATACTATATGCTACTATGCTTGTCACAGAGATCGTGAAGCTTCATGGGGGTTCCCTCCTTTGTGATGACAGATTGGGGGGCCCAATTTGTATCTAAATTCTGGAGGGCATTTTATTCTCACATGGGGTTGCATCGATCTTTTTCTTTGGCGTTCTATCCTCATACTAATGATCAGACTGAACGTCTAAACCAAAGTCAGGTGTTTTCTGTCAGATAACCAGGGGGATTAGTCTTATTTTCTACCTTTAGCTGAGTGTATTTTAAACAATCATCACAGTGAGTCCCCTGATAAGTCGCCATTTTTTTGATGCATATGGCTTCCATACTCAGTTCTATGTCTTCAGTAAGGAGGGGTTTTCAGGGGCTCTTGGGGAGGAACGATTCTCTCCATTACTCTCATCTGTATGACAATAGTTGCAGAACAACTTAAAGATCATGGAGGACAAAAACAAAAGCAAGGAGGATAAGAAATGGTTGTCAGGACTGGTCCTGGGTGTGAATGATTTAGTATAGCTGTGTGCCAGAAATATTAAACTGAAAATCCCTTCCTGGAAATTAGATCCTAGCTTCATTGGTCCTTAGAAGGTGGTCATCATAATTAACCCTGTGACCTTTTGACTTGAGCATCCTTTAACTCTCAAAATCCACAATGTTTTCCACTGGTCATTGCTCAAAAAATATGTAGCGCCTGTGGAGCTGTTACCCATGCCGCCACCACCGATTATTGTTGATGGTAATTTGTAGTTTCAGGTGGCAAGAATTGTGGATACGCGTATGGTTTGCCACTCTTTACAATACTTGGTGCACTGGAAGGGGTATGGTCCTGATGAGAGGATGTGGGTGCCAGCATCTGATTTTAATGCCAATAAACTAATCCAGTCCTTTCTTGTGGCCCATCCGGACATACCCAGTCCCTAGGATCCAGTGGGCCCTCATAGAAGGGGGGGTACTGTTACAAGAGTGTCACGTCCCCCTGGAAGACCTGGAGTTAGACGGTCACGTCGGGTAATGTATCGCAGGTCTTCTTTAGATATGGTGTGATTCAAGTCCTATTTTAAATGGATTTCCTTTCCTTCAGTGCTTAGAGGGTTAAGGACACTTTTCATGCTGGCTTATACCATACTGCCTGTTTTTTCCCAGCTGCAACTGCTTATCATTTATTCCCTCTATATATAGTGGCTCTGACCATTTAGTCCTTGCAGGTGAAAGATTTATTTTCCTGTGCTGTGTGCTAAAGGTGAGTAGTATAGAGTTGTAGTTATAGTGATCTACAGTTTGCTGAAGTATGTGTGTTTATCTCCTGGTCCCTATTGTAGTTTATTCCTCCCTGTCCCTATGCTCCTTCCTATGGTTGGTTTGTGCTTTTGTATGACAGAGGTTTTATGTAATCCCTGTTTTGTCTTTGTGTCTTGTTTACCTCACATTTCTGTCCCATGCACACAGTGTGAACGGAACGCAAAGGTACTGCGCTCTGTAGCTCCACAGCGGTATAGTGCTACAGAGCACCTAAGGCTAAGCACACTGCGTTAAACATCACGCTGTGTGCACAGAACATAAAGAACCTGCCCTGTTACTCCACAGAGTGGTAAGAAGGAACGTGTCTAGCACGTGGGAAACTGTGCCCTAAGTATTGCATGTGCTAACAGGTGCATGCCACAGCTTGTGGCCTGGCTGTGCCCTGTGAACTAAGGAAAGCATGCACTGGCACGTGGCTTGACTGTGCCCTGAGTACTAGCTAATGCGTGCCATGGCGCGTGGTCAGACTGTGTAAAGGATAACCTGCCTCATTTGGGTCAAATAACACATCTACTCTCAGCATACACTCAGAGACACAGGCCATAAAGGCAGAGCCGAAGCCCCAAACACACATGACGCAATAGGAATGTGATCATAGCACGCCAACGGGTGCCTCAGAGATCCTTTTATAGCCTAGGCCAGTCAGAAAGGACATTCCTCGCTGGCCAATCCAGACTTGCTGCGGGATCTGAGCAGCTGATGACCGATCACCAACGGGAGGTCGCCACCTCACGAGCGTTCTCAGTAGAGTGAATCCTGGACTTAGCCTCAGGAGTGACTGCTCGCCGCTGACTATTGCCAGTTACTATTGGTGCACCTGGAGAGGTCGCAGTAACCAAGCACACACCCTGAGTCTGAAAAAGACGCCGAGACTGATGTCTTTGCTGAGCAGCATTTACTGCGGTCGAGACTGAATTGGAAACCACAGGAGAGGAAAAGGCTTGGGATCCATCCTGCGCAGAGAGAGAATCCTGGTGCCTAACACACATAACACAATATCCATAGTGCTAGTATTTTGCCAAATGAGAGCGGTGTGATAAACTATGTATGTTTTGAACTCAAGGCATTAAAAATTGGTGTATGGACAGTAATTCCCTTTACCCATGAATATTTAAGTTCCTTAAAAATTTAGTTTAAAAAAATGAGATGTAATTCAAAGGGACTAAATTTAAGAAATACTTTTGTAAAGTGATTTATAGATGAAACAATGATTACTGTATTTACATTAATGTTACAATGTGTATGTCTAGAGACATATACAGTGTATATTAGTTGTATGTATGTATATACAATCAGATCCAAAAGTATTAGCACCCTTGAAATTGTTCCAGAAAATGAAGTATTTCTCCCAGAAAATTATGGCAATTACACGTTTTGCTATACACATGTTTATTTTCTTTTTGTGTATTGGAACAACACAAAAAAACAGAGACAAAAGGCAAATTTGACATAATTTCACACAACCCCATGTTCCCCAAAATATATATATATATATATATATAAAAATAAATGAATTAATTATAAAGAGTCTTAACCATGGCAGTACTCCTGCATGCTGACCTCTGCACAGTTCACAGAGAATATCCAGAATGAGCTCCAATAGAAGTCAATGAAAATCTCCAGACTAGCATAATGGAAATCATTACTGTTTGTATTGCTTCAGCCTTCAGAGAAATAGAAAAGAGGCACAATACAAAGTTACAAAGTTACTTAGAAATATAATGTGTCCAAACGTTATTTTATCATGCTTTGTAACTGTTATTTCATTTCTACAATTATTATCATCAACCAATCTTAATAGACAAAGTGATTTCAGCGCTTATAAAAAGACCAAAATGTCACATTATTGCCGCTAAATTGCACATTAAACCATAATAATGCCAATGTATTACTTTGCTAAGTAGAACAAATGCTCCGTAAATTGTAAAAAAAAAAGAACATTTTGTTTGCGTGTTTGGACCAAAGTGTGACATTTCTATCAAAAAGAACAACTTAATCCTAGGTAAATGATTGCAGTCATATTCTGCCTCTCATAGCAATTGATTATAGAGAGATTAAGGCAGTGTGAAATCCACAATGGTACCTGCATGCAGTCCTCCATTACACTAGTTGCTGGGAAAACAAATGATTATTTGTCTGGCGCGGGCTTTAGTAATGCATCACCCTGTGTGAATGCTTTCAGGGTGACACTAGGTTTGATCCTTTTATACAAGCGCCTTGTAATGAATACATAAATTGTGTTTGTTGCATAAAGCTAAGCATTACTCTGCATTTTCTATTCTACCTGGAAACGCGGAGCTGTTCTGCACCTAGAAATGTATTCTTATATGTTGGGTTCCCGCGATCCAGAAACTGTTTAATCTCCCAGAAGCCGAGAGCAAATAATTATAACGTTCCGTCTTTGAAAGATGAACACTTGCCTTTTTCTGTTTAAAGTATTTGTTAAACTAAGGAAGGTTTACACAGCTTGTGTGGAATTATTTTCTATGAACGAAGCCCCCTTTTCTGGATTCTTACTATATGCACATGCCAGTTCTCCCACTCACCTCATAGCAGTATGCTAGAAAGTAACAAACTGTCTGGCAAGCACCATACTGCTTGTATTTTACTTGGAATTTGTCTTAAATATGTCTCCTTACTAGTAATGAGCAAGCATGATCGTTTCCTAATCAAGCACTTCGTCGTGCTCGAATACTGTGCTCGAGTCGCCACGGCTGTTTAACAGCAGCAACACATGCAGTGATTGCCTATTTGTTAGGTTATCCCTGCATGTGTTGCGACTGTCGAACAGCCGCAAAACATGCAGCCGTGGTGACTCCAGCATAGCAATCGAGCACGCGGAAGTGCTCAATTAGGACGCGATCATGCTTGGATAACACCTCGTGTCACTCATGTAAGATGTAAGGGTCAAAACCATTACCTTAAAGGGTATGTGTTGTCAGAAAATGACCTATTGCTTAACCCCTTTAAACCTCTTCACGACAAATGACGCCTACATAGGCGTCATGAAAAGGCGTGCCCAAACGACCTATGACGCCTACGTAGGCGTCATGCTATAAATAGCCCCCCGCGGGTCGGGTGACCGGGGTCACTGAAAGGTCACCCAACCCGCACACAGAGGACACTCTATGGTTAATCCCAGGGGGCATGGCTTATCCCCCACATGCCTACGATCGCTCTGATTGGCTGTTTCACTTTTAACAGCCAATCAGAGCGATTTGTAATATTTCACCAATGAAATTTGGTGAAATATTACAATCCAGCCATGGCCGATGGTGCTCTCGGTGTCCCACCGTGGCTCCTGGCGTCCCGCTGTCCGGATCATGGGCGCTGCCATCTTGCAAAATGGTGGGCGCATGCGCAGTGCGCCTGCCATTGTCCAAGATGGCGGCACCCATGAATTTGCCGGCTGCCTGTTCATTTTTCATTTTGATCACTGTGATACACTCTCACAGTGATCAAAATGAAAAAAAAAAAGTAAATACACCCCCCTTTTATCACCCCCATAGCCAGGCACAAATAATAAAATAAAAAAATATATATTTTTTCCATTTAGGGTTCGAACTAGGGTTAGGGTTGGAATAAGGGTTAGGGTTGGAATTAGGGTTATAGATAGGGTTAGGGTTAGAAATAGGGTTAGGGCTACAATTAGGGTTGGAATTAGGGTTAGGGTTAAAATTAGGGTTAAAATTAGGGTTAGGGGTGGAATTAGGGTTAGGACTGGAATTAGGGTTAGGGCTGGAATTAGGGTTATTTAGGCTTGTAGTTAGGGTTAGAGTTGGGATTAGGGTTAGGGGTGCGTTGGCATTAGGGTTGTGGCTAGGGTTATTATTAGGGTTGGGTTAGGGGTGTGTTGGGGTTAGAGTTGTAGTTAGCATTGAGGGGTTTCCACTGTTTAGGCACATCACGGGGTCTCCGAACGCGACATGGCGCCACGATTTATTCCAGCCAATTTTGCATTCAAAATGTCAAACAGCGCGCTCTCCATTCTGAGCCCCGACGTGTGCCCAAACAGTGGTTTACCCCCACATATGGGGTATCAGCGTACTCAGGAAAAATTGCACAACAACTTTGGGGGTCTAATTTCTCCTTTTACCCTTGGGAAAATAAAAAATTGTGGGCTAAAAAATGATTTTTTTATTTTCACGGTTCTGCGTTATAAACTTCTGTGAAGCGCTTGGGGGTTCAAAGTGCTCACCACACATCTAGATAAGTTCCTTGGGTGGTCTAGTGTCCAAAATGGGGCCACTTGTGGGGGGTTTCCACTGTTTAGGCACATCAGAGGCTCTGCAAACGTAACATGATGCCCGCAGACCATTCCATCAAGTCGGTATTTCAAAACGTCACTACTTCCCTTCCGAGCCCCGACGTGTGCCCAAACAGTGGTCCCTCCCCACATATTGGGTACCAGCGTACTCAGGACAAACTGGACAACAACTTTTGGTGTCCAATTTCTCCTGTTACTATTGTGAAAATGAAAAATAGCGGGCTAAAAAAATCATTTTTTGAGGAAAAAAAATATTTTTATTTTCACAGCTCTGCGTTATACACTTCTGTAAAGCACCTGGGTGTTCAAAGTGCTCACTATGCATCTAGATAACTTCCTTAGAGGGTCTAGTTTCCAAAATGGGGTGATTTGTGGGGGAGCTCCAAAGTGTAGGCAGACAGGGCCTCTCCAAACACGACATAGTGTCCGCTAACGATTGGAGCTAATTTTCCATTCAAAAAGTCAAATGGCGCTCCTTCCCTTCTTAGCCCTGCCGTGCGCCCAAACAGTGGTTCCCCCCCACATATGGGGTGCCAGCGTACTCAGGACAAACTGAACAGCAACTTTAGGGGTCCAATTTATCCTGTTACCCTTGTGAAAATAAAAAATAGCGGGCTAAAAAATCATTTTTGAGGAAAAAAAAATGATTTTTTTTATTTTCATGGCTCTGCGTTTATAAACTTCTGTGAAGCCTGGGTTCAAAGTGCTCACTACACATCTAGATAAGCTGCTTGGGGGGTCTAGTTTCCAAAATGGGGTCACTTGTGGGGGTTTCTACTGTTTAGGCACATTAGGGGCTCTGCAAACGCAACATGATGCCCGCAGAACATCGCATCAGTCTGCATTCCAAAATCGCACTCCTTCCCTTCTGAGCTCTCCCATGCGCCCAAACAGTGGTTTCCCCTGACATATAGGGTATCGGTGTACTCAGGACAAATTACACAGCAACGTTTGTGGTCCAATTTCTCCTGTTAGCCTTGTGAAAATAAAATATAGCGGGCTAAAAAATCATTTTTGAGGAAAAAAAATTATTTTTTTTATTTTCACTGCTCTGCATCATAAACTTCTGTGAAGCACTTGGGGGTTCAATGTGCTCACCACACATCTAGATAAGTTCCTTGGGTGGTCTAGTTTCCAAAATGGGGTCACTTGTGGGGGAGCTCCAATGTTTAGGTACACAGGGGCTCTCCAAACATGACATGGTGTCCACTAACGATTGGAGCTAATTTTCCATTCAAAAAGTCAAATGGTGCTCCTTCCCTTCGGGACCCTGCCGTGTGCCCAAACAGTGGTTTATGACCACATATGAGGTATCAGTGCACTCAGGAAAAATTGCCCAACAAATTTTAGGATCCATTTGATCCCATTGCCCATGTGAAAATGAAAAAACCTGAGGCTAAAAGTCCTTTTTTTTTTACGGATCAATTTGTGAAGCACCTGGCGGTTCAAAGTGCTCACTATGCATCTAAATAAGTTCCTTGGAGGGTCTAATTTCCAAAATGGGGTCACTTGTGGTGGAGCTCCAATGTTTAGGTGCACAGGGACTCTCCAAACGCGACATGGCAACCGCTAAATATTCCAGCATATTTTCCATTCAAAAAGTCAAATGACGCTCTTTCCCTTCTGAGCCCTGCCGTGCGCCCAAACAATGGTTTATGACCACATATGAGGTATCGGTGTACTCAGGAGAAATTTCCCAACAAATTTTAGGATCCATTTTATCCTGTTGCCAATGTGAAAATGAAAAAATTGATGCTTAAATAAAATTTTTGTTGGAAAAATTAAAATGTTCATTTTTTCCTTCCACATTGCTTTAGTTGCTATGAAACACCTGAAGGGTTTATAATCTTCTTGAATATAGTTTTGAGTAGCTTGAGGGGTGCAGTTTTTAGAATGGTGCCACTTTTGGGTATTTTCTGCCATATAGACCCCTCAAAGTGACTTCAAATGTGAGGTGGTCCCTAAAAAAAAATGGTTTTGTAAATTTTGTTGTAAAAATGAGAAATCGCTGGTCAACTTTTAACCCTTATAACTTCCCAACAAAAAAAAATATTGTTTCCAAAATTATGCTGATGTAAAGTAGACATGTGGGAAATGTTATTTATTAACTATTTCGTGTCACATAACTCTCTGGTTTAAAGGAATAAAAATTCAAAATGTGAAAATTGTGAAATTTTCGCCAAATTTCCGTTTTTTTCACAAATAAATGCAAACATTATCGACCTAAGTTTACCACTAACATGAAGCCCAATATGTCACGGAAAAACAATTTCAGAATCGCTAGGATGAGTTGAAGCGTTCCTGAGTTATTACCTCATAAAGGGACACTGGTCAATATTGCCAAAAATGGCCAGGTCATTAAGGTCAAAATAGGCTGGGTCTTGAACGGGTTAAGACCCAGAAATTTTTATTTTTCTTCCCCTTATTCAGAGACCCATAACCTTTTATTTATTCTTCCTTCCATATGAGGGCTTGTTTTTTTGCGGGATGAGTTTTAGTTTTGAATGACGCCATTTATTTTACCATATAGCATACTGAAAAACAGTAAAAGATTGCCAAGTGCAGTGAAATTGCAAAAAAAACCTTAATTACAATAGTGTTTTTTGGACTTTGTTTTCACAACATTCATTGTGTAGTAAACATGACTCAGTAATGTCATTCTCGTTGATTTTGGCGATACCAAACTTGTCCAGTCATTTTTTTTTTCTTTTATTTTAGTGGAGCAAATAAAATATGAATTTGTAATTGTGAAATTGTTGTTATCATCTTTGGAGTCCTGTAACTTTTCTTGGCTCTTTTTGTCTTGCTGCAGCAGTTTCAGGGATCTTTTTTGCATGTTTATATGATTTTGGGGTACACTTGACGTTTTGGTTGCTTTTTATTGTATTGTTTTGGTAGAAAGAGCCCCAAATGATAAATGGCTATTCTGGTATTCTGTTTTTTTTCATTATTAATTCTATGGCTTAAATAATTTAACCATGGACTAAATGCAAAATATATATATTTTTTAAATTTCTTTACTTTGAATGATATAGTTGGAGTAATTTAAACTTTTAGAGTACGTGCGGAAAATATTCAGACCCCTTTACATTTTTCACTCTTTGTTTCATTGCAGCCATTTGGTAAATTCAAAAAAGTTCTTTTTTTTCTCATTAATGTACACTCTGCACCCTATCTTGACTGAAAAAAAACAGAAATGTAGAAATTTTCACAAATTTATTAAAAAAAAGAAAAACTGAAATGTCACATGGTCATAAGTATTCAGACCCTTTGCTCAGACACTCATATTTAAGTCACATGCTGTCCATTTCCTTGTGATCCTCCTTGAGATGGTTCTACTCCTTCATTGGAGTCGAGGTGTGATTGATTAAACTGATAGGACTTGATTTGTAAAGGCACACACCTGTCTATATAAGACCTCACAACTCACAGTGCATGTCAAACCAAATGAGAATCATGAGGTCAAAGGAACTGGCCAAGGAAATGAGAGACAGAATTGTGGCAAGGCACAGATCTGGCCAAGGCTACAAAAGAATTTCTGCAGTACTCAAGGTTCCTAAGAGCACAGTGGCCTCCATAATCCTTAAATGGAAGAAGTTTTGGACCACCAGAAGTCTTCCTAGACCTGGCTGTCCAGCCAAACTGAGCAATCGTGGGAGAAGAACCTTGGTGAGAGAGGTAAAGAAGAACCCCAAGATCACTGTGGCTGAGCTCCACAGATGCAGTAGGGAGATGGGAGAAAGTTCCAAAAAGTTAAGTATCACTGCAGCCCTCCACCAATCAGGCCTTTATGGCAGAGTGGCCCAACAGAAAGCCCGCATAGAGTTTTCTAAAAATCACATGAAGGACTCCAAGACTATGAGAAATAAGATGCTCTGGTCTGATGAGACAAAGATATAACTTTTTGGTAATAATTCTAAGCGATATGTGTGGAGAAAACCAGGCACTGCTCATCACCTGCCTAATACAATCCCAACAGTGAAAGATGGTGGTGGCAGCATTGTGCTATGGAGGTGTTTGTCAGCTGCAGGGACAGGACAACTGGTTACAAATGAAGGAAACATAAATGTGGCCAAGTACAGAGATGTCCTGGATGAAAACCTCTTCCAGAGTGCTCTGGACCTCAGACTTGGAGTGGCTTCAGAGCAACTCTGTGACCATTCTTGACTAGCCCTGCCAGAGCCCAGACCTAAACCCAATTGAGCATCTCTGGAGAGAACTGAAAATGGCTGGCCACCAACATTCACCATCCAACCTGACGGAACTGAAGAGGATCTGCAAGGAAGAATGGCAGAGGATCCCCAAATCCAGATGTGAAAAACTTGTTGCATCATTCCCAAGAAGACTCATGGCTGTATTAGCTCAAAAGGGTGCTTCTACTCAATTCTGAGCAAAATGTCTCATTACTTATGGCCATGTGATATTTCAGTTTTTCGTTTCTAATAAATTTGCAAAAATTTCTACATTTCTGGGTTTTTTTCAGTCAAGGTGGGGTGCAGAGTGTACATAAATTCAAAAAAAGTTCATTTTTTTCTCATTAATCAAATGGCTGTAATAAAACAAAGAGTGAAAAATTTAAAGGGGTCTGAATACTTTCCGAACCCACTGTACATATTATACTGTTTAGTCACCATAGGGGACTTGAACCTGTGAAGACAGTAGTGCAGTATATGGCTAAGCTTCACAGGAGGGCTCAATACAGTTATTGGGACCCGTCTGCCATTGTGATTAATCAGTTCTTCACTATAACGTCTCGGGGGGGAGCCAATGCTCAACCCCACCGGAAATTATGCCATTTATATGTCTCTCTCAGAGATTCACATGGGTATTAGAATGGTAAAATTACTGCAATCAGATCAAGCTCTGGTTTCTGCACTTACAGGGAGATGCTGACATCTGACTGGCATGAGCCAGCTTTATACTCTCCTTAGCCAACTATGAGGAAAATGTACTTCATAGTTTGTTAAGGAGTTAAATCAGGTTTTTGTGTTACATTTATTTATTTTTTATCTTTTTTTAATCACAATCTTTATTAAAAAAAAAAAAATCAAAATGAGTAATCTTTCAATTTTTACATCAGCCGCTGCAGACATTTTAGTCTTCTACTTCCTATCTTTTTAGGAAGAGATTCCAGCAAGGCTCCTTGTGTACTGAGGCAGGATTACAATGTCCGGTAACGCCTCTATACTCAGCTGATCGCACACGATCCATAATAGGTGTCCCGCACCATGCGCTCAATAGATATTGCAATACAAAATATAGGGTCCAAATTTGTTCATTGATACTAATGTGTATGTTGGTTTTCTGAAACAAGAAACTATAGTCTAAAAAATACCTAGTGGCTGATATGGAAATTGCAAGAGTTCTAATGTTTAATGAAGACTGTTATATGGGAAAAACATTGCCAAAATACACTTAACACAAAAAAACCTGATATAAACAATAGGTCATTTTCTGATTGCACAGCCACGTTAACGAAAATATCCTTGAAAACCATTTTAATTACAAAGATCAAAACTTTGGCACTGATTGAATCTCTAATATATCTTCATAGCAGTTGGAGATGTATTTTTACAGAGCTCCTAATTGCTTGCACATACATAGAGTTACATTATTACATTCTGGTTGCCTGAAGCCACCACTAAAGGGAATGTAGGATATTACCTCCGACTGCATATCAAATTTGAACATCATGTATAGCATCATATATAACCAAAGTGTTAAATATACCACTGACTGAATAAGTACGTCCATCATGTAAAGGGTGACATTTTAGTTAGTCATGCAGATGTTCAGAATACTACCAAGAACTCAGTGATTGCTTAGAGAAAGATTGTGTTAGGGTTAGCGGATTGCACTAAATAAAATTAAAAAATAAAATGCAATCGCAACCCGCGGTCCACCGTGTGCTGATGTATAACTGCGTTCACCTTAATCAGACTGCTTTAATTCCACAAAGTATGGACAGAATGCAGAATACCAACCCTGTTAACTTCACAGAGAGGTAGTGCAAAAGAGTTGAGCTTATTCTGTAACTGAACTGTGCTAACGGAACACTAGAACGAAGCAGTTGCTAAATCAAAAGAAATAACTCAAATGACGCTAGGAACAAAACCCAGCTTGCTCTGTAACTGAACTGTGCTAACCGCACACATGAGCGAAACAGATGCTAAGCCAAGCGGAATAAACCATAAGATGCTCAGACTCAGTAGGTAGTCAAATACACAAGTGCAGGCAGAGTGATAGAGTATCCACTCACAACCACCGAACCCAAATGATACTAGCGTGCCCGCTTGTGCCGCTGAGAGCCTTTTATATGTTGGGCTCCACCCCAAACACTCACACCCAGCCGCCCGTGACATCGCCCGCGGGCCAATCCGGAGCCGCCACATCACCAGAGCAGTTAACGTCTGACCACCAATAAGAAGATGTCATATCACGGACATGCACATTAAGGAGATCTCTGGACTTAATAGACTCCAGAGTGCAAGGCTGCACCTGTATATCTATGGTTATCATAGACTTGGCTGGAGAACCAGCAGTAACCAAGCGTATACCACGAGCTTGAGCAGGACACTGGTACTGATGTTATGAACTCATTTTCGGCTCCACCAGTTGAGAGTTCCCCTCCCGTTCTCCCTCTGGTGGTGACAGGAGGTAGTGAGGTTGGTTTAAGTGGTAGTTATCTGCCACCTGATGAGGAAGATAACGATTGGATCTCTGGAGTATCAGACTAGATATAAGACAACCAACGCCCTATCCTAGTGCTGGTGATTCAGTCTGCTTCTCAGGTCCTGGACTTCAGCTCTCTTCCAGTCTTCTCAAGTTAAGTTTGTTTTTTGCTATTGTTCACACTTGCGCTTGTTGGTCAGTTCAGTTTCTTGTGTGGTCAGCCTGCACCTGCTGGGGCTATGCTGAATTTCCACTCCTATGTATCAGTATTTGCAAAGCTGCTTTTTGTCCCTTATTGGATTGGCCTCATTTTGCTCTGTCTCAGAATATTTCAGAGTGCTGATATACTTTAGGTGTAGAAGTCTAGTGACTTCAGGGATAGTTTTGTTATCAGTAGAGTTGAGCGATACCAGCCGATACTTGAAAATATCGGATCGGAATGGATCGGCCGATCTTAAAAAAAAAAGTATCGGTATCGCCGATTCCGATACCGGGAACCAATGCAAGTCAATGGGGCCAAAATATCGGAATTAAAAAAAACCCTTTCTTTCCTTGTAGGTTAATTCTACATGAAGAAAAACAACTAAGAATAATGTAGAATGTATTGTGGGAGGTGGAGGAGACATTAAAGCCATAGAGGTTTAGCCCAATCAAATGGAATAGCAGGAATTAAACTTTTTTTTAAAGATGTTAGGAGTTACAAAGATATTGACTATGTTAGCCTCATTTATATTTTGCCAGACATGTATGTCTTCTTCTTCTTTCTTCTTTCTTCTTCTTCTTCTTCTACTTCCTTTTTTTACATTCTTCTTCTTCTTCTACTTCCTTTTTTTACCTTCTTCTTCTTCTTCTTCTTCTTCTTCTTCTTCTTCTTCTTCTTCTTTATATTCTTCTTCTTCTTCTTCTTCTTCTTCTTCTTCTTCTTCTTCTTCTTCTTCTTCTTCTTCTTCTTCTTCTTCTTCTTCTTCTTCTTCTTCTTCTTCTTCTTCTTCTTCTTCTTCTTCTTCTTCTTCTTCTTCTTCTTATTCTTCTTCTTATTCTTCTTCTTCTTATTCTTCTTCTTCTTATTCTTCTTATTCTTATTCTTCTTATTCTTATTCTTCTTATTCTTCTTCTTCTTATTCTTATTCTTCTTATTCTTATTCTTCTTATTCTTCTTCTTCTTATTCTTCTTCTTTATATTCTTATTCTTCTTATTCTTCTTCTTTATATTCTTCTTCTTCTTCTTCTTGTTTGTGTCAGGCATTCCTGTAGTTGTTATCTAGAAAAGTTAGAAGTTTACACCTTCCGTTCTGCCTGTCACAAAAGATTTACAACAGGATTTGTCCGCGTTCAGTTTGGCCTGCAGCAGCAGGCCTTTTCCAGGGGCACCACGAGGAGGAACGGACTCACCCCCATACACTGCTTAGTCTTCTTCTGCTTATAAATAAGATAATATCATTTGCTCAGAGTATTAGTCTTATGCTTAATGTTCTTCTGCTTTGTTTTTTTTATGCTTCTTTGTCTTCTCTCTCTTGTTGTTCTGCATCTTGGTGGTTGTCTTCCTGTTCTTTGTCCTCTTGAACCAGCTGACAGTGCTGGCACCCGGAGGGGCAGCAGAAGGAATAAGAGCCAATGGCACAACCGAGGACCAGCTGACGGTGCTGGAACCCGGTTACTAAGCAGGAGGTACCTGTGCTACAAAGCACTACCAAGGACCAGCAGACGTTGCCGGAACTCGGATACCGAGACGGAGGCACCTAGGCCAAAGGCTCTGACGAGAACCAGCTGACGGTGCTGGAACCCGGAGGGGTAGCATAAGCTGCAAGAGCAAATGGAAATAGCGAGGACCAGCTGACAGTGCTGGCACCCGGAGGGGCAGCAGAAGGAATAAGAGCCAATGGCACAACCGAGGACCAGCTGACGGTGCTGGAACCCGGTTACTAAGCAGGAGGTACCTGTGCTACAAAGCACTACCAAGGACCAGCAGACGTTGCCGGAACTCGGATACCGAGATGGAGGCACCTAGGCCAAAGGCTCTGATGAGAACCAGCTGACGGTGCTGGAACCCGGAGGGGTAGCATAAGCTGCAAGAGCAAATGGAAATAGCGAGGACCAGCTGACAGTGCTGGCACCCGGAGGGGCAGCAGAAGGAATAAGAGCCAATGGCACAACCGAGGACCAGCTGACGGTGCTGGAACCCGGTTACTAAGCAGGAGGTACCTGTGCTACAAAGCACTACCAAGGACCAGCAGACGTTGCCGGAACTCGGATACCGAGATGGAGGCACCTAGGCCAAAGGCTCTGATGAGAACCAGCTGACGGTGCTGGAACCCGGAGGGGTATCAGAAGTTACCCCTGAAAAGCAAAGTTGGCATGCCGCAAGCTGGCCGCAGTTACCGAATCACACAGTCCTACAGGGGGTGCTTGTCCTACTGGCACTATGGAACAAACCTTTCTTACCAGAACCCGCAGTCCACATAGGAAGCACCTAAACTGCTGGCACCCTAGCCTCGGCTAACCCAACCGCAACACGACATGGCAACTTGGGGTGGCAAACTGACATTGACACTTCCCGGAAACAGCAGGCAGGGATGGAACCAAGCTGGGCAGGAGGGAGTACCCGTGCCAAAGTCAGTTATGAGCAGCAACTGGCGATGTTGGAGCCCAGGACAAGCACTTAGCAGGCTGAGGCCTGATGTGCTGTCAATTGGGAGGCAGCAGGACAGATTGCCATCAAAACAGCAGGGGAACAGCTGACGTTACTGAACCCCACAAACACAGGAGCTAGTGTTTTACTCTGTGAAGACAGCACTTCCGAGCAACAACTGGCTGTGTTGAAGCCCAGGGACAAGCACGGAGCAGGCTTAGGCTGCATTGAAGAAATTTTAAGATCGGTTGTAGACTACTAATTTGAACCAAGCTCCACTTAGGCCTGTGGCTTCACTGATTTTCGTATTTCCCCTGTCCTCCAACCCCGCCAGTTACAGCTCCGAAGTGGCGTCTGCACAATCCACACTTGTTCCTGTGTTACAGGTGTTCAGTCCGGTCAGTTAATCCCCTGATGTGTGTCCGGCAATGTCGCCTGCTCTGTCCACATTCCCATTATGGGAATGTGGACAGAGCAGGCGACATTGCCGGACACACATCAGGGGATTAACTGACCGGACTGAACACCTGTAACACAGGAACAAGTGTGGATTGTGCAGACGCCACTTCGGAGCTGTAACTGGCGGGGTTGGAGGACAGGGGAAATACGAGAGACAGTGGAGCCACAGGCCTAATTGGAGCACGGTTAAAAATCAGTAGTGGTACGACTGTGTAGGCAGCAGGAGACTTTGCCATCCACACAGCAGGGGATCAGCTGACATTACTGAACCCCACTGAGACACGGGAGCAAGTATCTCTTTCCGTGTGGACGGCACTTCCGAACTACAACTGGCTGTGTTGAAGCCCAGGAAATAGGAGGGTGTAGGCAGAGGCCTACTGTATTTTGAATGAGGTGACAGCAGGAGAGACTGCCATCCACACAGCAGGGGATCAGCTGACGTTACTGAACCCCACTGAGACACGGGAGCAAGTATCTCTTTCCGTGTGGACGGCACTTCCGAACTACAACTGGCTGTGTTGAAGCCCAGGAAATAGGAGGGTGTAGGCAGAGGCCTACTGTATTTTGAATGAGGTGACAGCAGGAGAGACTGCCATCCACACAGCAGGGGATCAGCTGACGTTACTGAACCCCACTGAGACACGGGAGCAAGTATCTCTTTCCGTGTGGACGGCACTTCCGAACTACAACTGGCTGTGTTGAAGCCCAGGAAATAGGAGGGTGTAGGCAGAGGCCTACTGTATTTTGAATGAGTTTACAGCAGGAGAGACTGCCATCCACACAGCAGGGGATCAGCTGACGTTACTGAACCCCACTGAGACACGGGAGCAAGTATCTCTTTCCGTGTGGACGGCACTTCCGAACTACAACTGGCTGTGTTGAAGCCCAGGAAATAGGAGGGTGTAGGCAGAGGCCTACTGTATTTTGAATGAGGTGACAGCAGGAGAGACTGCCATCCACACAGCAGGGGATCAGCTGACATTACTGAACCCCACTGAGACACGGGAGCAAGTATCTCTTTCCGTGTGGACGGCACTTCCGAACTACAACTGGCTGTGTTGAAGCCCAGGAAATAGGAGGGTGTAGGCAGAGGCCTACTGTATTTTGAATGAGGTGACAGCAGGAGAGACTGCCATCCACACAGCAGGGGATCAGCTGACATTACTGAACCCCACTGAGACACGGGAGCAAGTATCTCTTTCCGTGTGGACGGCACTTCCGAACTACAACTGGCTGTGTTGAAGCCCAGGAAATAGGAGGGTGTAGGCAGAGGCCTACTGTATTTTGAATGAGGTGACAGCAGGAGAGACTGCCATCCACACAGCAGGGGATCAGCTGACGTTACTGAACCCCACTGAGACACGGGAGCAAGTATCTCTTTCCGTGTGGACGGCACTTCCGAACTACAACTGGCTGTGTTGAAGCCCAGGAAATAGGAGGGTGTAGGCAGAGGCCTACTGTATTTTGAATGAGGTGACAGCAGGAGAGACTGCCATCCACACAGCAGGGGATCAGCTGACATTACTGAACCCCACTGAGACACGGGAGCAAGTATCTCTTTCCGTGTGGACGGCACTTCCGAACTACAACTGGCTGTGTTGAAGCCCAGGAAATAGGAGGGTGTAGGCAGAGGCCTACTGTATTTTGAATGAGGTGACAGCAGGAGAGACTGCCATCCACACAGCAGGGGATCAGCTGACGTTACTGAACCCCACTGAGACACGGGAGCAAGTATCTCTTTCCGTGTGGACGGCACTTCCGAACTACAACTGGCTGTGTTGAAGCCCAGGAAATAGGAGGGTGTAGGCAGAGGCCTACTGTATTTTGAATGAGGTGACAGCAGGAGAGACTGCCATCCACACAGCAGGGGATCAGCTGACATTACTGAACCCCACTGAGACACGGGAGCAAGTATCTCTTTCCGTGTGGACGGCACTTCCGAACTACAACTGGCTGTGTTGAAGCCCAGGAAATAGGAGGGTGTAGGCAGAGGCCTACTGTATTTTGAATGAGGTGACAGCAGGAGAGACTGCCATCCACACAGCAGGGGATCAGCTGACGTTACTGAACCCCACTGAGACACGGGAGCAAGTATCTCTTTCCGTGTGGACGGCACTTCCGAACTACAACTGGCTGTGTTGAAGCCCAGGAAATAGGAGGGTGTAGGCAGAGGCCTACTGTATTTTGAATGAGGTGACAGCAGGAGAGACTGCCATCCACACAGCAGGGGATCAGCTGACATTACTGAACCCCACTGAGACACGGGAGCAAGTATCTCTTTCCGTGTGGACGGCACTTCCGAACTACAACTGGCTGTGTTGAAGCCCAGGAAATAGGAGGGTGTAGGCAGAGGCCTACTGTATTTTGAATGAGGTGACAGCAGGAGAGACTGCCATCCACACAGCAGGGGATCAGCTGACATTACTGAACCCCACTGAGACACGGGAGCAAGTATCTCTTTCCGTGTGGACGGCACTTCCGAACTACAACTGGCTGTGTTGAAGCCCAGGAAATAGGAGGGTGTAGGCAGAGGCCTACTGTATTTTGAATGAGGTGACAGCAGGAGAGACTGCCATCCACACAGCAGGGGATCAGCTGACGTTACTGAACCCCACTGAGACACGGGAGCAAGTATCTCTTTCCGTGTGGACGGCACTTCCGAACTACAACTGGCTGTGTTGAAGCCCAGGAAATAGGAGGGTGTAGGCAGAGGCCTACTGTATTTTGAATGAGGTGACAGCAGGAGAGACTGCCATCCACACAGCAGGGGATCAGCTGACATTACTGAACCCCACTGAGACACGGGAGCAAGTATCTCTTTCCGTGTGGACGGCACTTCCGAACTACAACTGGCTGTGTTGAAGCCCAGGAAATAGGAGGGTGTAGGTAGAGGCCTACTGTATTTTGAATGAGGTGACAGCAGGAGAGACTGCCATCCACACAGCAGGGGATCAGCTGACGTTACTGAACCCCACTGAGACACGGGAGCAAGTATCTCTTTCCGTGTGGACGGCACTTCCGAACTACAACTGGCTGTGTTGAAGCCCAGGAAATAGGAGGGTGTAGGCAGAGGCCTACTGTATTTTGAATGAGGTGACAGCAGGAGAGACTGCCATCCACACAGCAGGGGATCAGCTGACATTACTGAACCCCACTGAGACACGGGAGCAAGTATCTCTTTCCGTGTGGACGGCACTTCCGAACTACAACTGGCTGTGTTGAAGCCCAGGAAATAGGAGGGTGTAGGCAGAGGCCTACTGTCTTTGTAATGCGGAGACAGCAGGAGAGACTGCCATCTCCACAGCAGGGGATCAGCTGGCAATGATGAACCCCACTAACACTTGAACGAATGTGTTTGGCTCTGTGGAGACGACACTTCTGAACACCAACTGACGCTGTTGGAGCCCAGGATTAGGCGAGGAGCAGGCTGGGGCCTACTGGATTTTGGCAGGTGAAGGCAGCAGGAGACTTGCCATCTCCACAGCAGGGGAACAGCTGGCAGTGCTGAACCCCACTAACACTCTAACGAAGGTGTTTGGCTCTGTGGAGACGACACTTCTGAACACCAACTGACGCTGTTGGAGCCCAGGATTAGGCGAGGAGCAGGCTGGGGCCTACTGGATTTTGGCAGGTGAAGGCAGCAGGAGACTTGCCATCTCCACAGCAGGGGAACAGCTGGCAGTGCTGAACCCCACTAACACTCTAACGAAGGTGTTTGGCTCTGTGGAGACGACACTTCTGAACACCAACTGACGCTGTTGGAGCCCAGGATTAGGCGAGGAGCAGGCTGGGGCCTACTGGATTTTGGCAGGTGAAGGCAGCAGGAGACTTGCCATCTCCACAGCAGGGGAACAGCTGGCAGTGCTGAACCCCACTAACACTCTAACGAAGGTGTTTGGCTCTGTGGAGACGACACTTCTGAACACCAACTGACGCTGTTGGAGCCCAGGATTAGGCGAGGAGCAGGCTGGGGCCTACTGGATTTTGGCAGGTGAAGGCAGCAGGAGACTTGCCATCTCCACAGCAGGGGAACAGCTGGCAGTGCTGAACCCCACTAACACTCTAACGAAGGTGTTTGGCTCTGTGGAGACGACACTTCTGAACACCAACTGACGCTGTTGGAGCCCAGGATTAGGCGAGGAGCAGGCTGGGGCCTACTGGATTTTGGCAGGTGAAGGCAGCAGGAGACTTGCCATCTCCACAGCAGGGGAACAGCTGGCAGTGCTGAACCCCACTAACACTCTAACGAATGTGTTTGGCTCTGTGGAGACGACACTTCTGAACACCAACTGAAGCTGTTGGAGCCCAGGATTACGCATGCCGCATGCAGAGGCCAATGGGCAGCGGTTTTTAAGGAGGTTGTGGACTACTACTGATTCTAACCATGCTCCACTTAGGCCTCTGGCTCCACTGTCTCTACTATTTACCCTGGCCGCCAACCCCGCCAGCTACATCTCTGAAGTGGCGTCAGCACAATCTACACTTGTTCCTGTGTTACTGGTGCTCAGTCCCGTCAGTTGATCCCCTGATGTTTGTCCGGCAAGTTCGCCAGCTCTGTCCTCATTCCCACTACTGGTTATGGGAATGTGGACAGAGCAGGAGACCTTGCCGGACACACATCAGGGGATAAACTGATGGGACTGAGCCACAGGAACACAGGAACAAGTGTAGATTGTGCTGACGCCACTTCAGAGATGTAGATGGCGGGGTTGGAGGTCAGGGGAAATAGTAGAGACAGTGGAGCCAGAGACCTAAGTTGGGCACGGTTAAAAATCAGTAGTGGTTTGAATGTTGATGGAGCTGGTGACTTTGCCGTCCACACAGCAGGGGATCAGCTGGCATTACTGAACCCCACTAATACAGGAGCTAGTGTGTTTCTCTGTGCAGACGACACATCTGAGCGACAACTGGCTGTGTTGAAGCAAAGGGATTATAGTTCAGGTGGTAGAAAAATGAACACACCAGCAGACCTGGATACAGTTGCCAACCACTAATTTAGTCTGTAAGAGGAATGGCAAAGTCTTTGGAGATCCAGGCCTTGTTCATTTTCAGAAAAGTCAGCCGGTCAACATTATCGGAAGATAGTCGCGTGCGACGGTCTGTTAGTACACCACCTGCGGCACTAAAGACACGTTCCGATAATACACTGGCAGCAGGGCAAGCCAGCACCTCCAATGCATACTGGCTAAGCTCTGGCCATGTATCCAGCTTAGAGACCCAAAACTTGAAGGGGGAAGAGCCATCTGGGAGTACAGCGACAGGGCAAGACATGTAGTCTGACACCATCTGACGGAAGCGTTGCCTCCTGCTGACTCGAGGCGTCGCTGATGGTGTAGACAATTGTGGTGGACACACAAAACTTTGCCACATTTGGGCCATAGTGGTCTTGCCTTGTGCTGCGGCGCTGCCTCTGCTCCCTCTTTGTGCAGAGTTTCCTCCACTGCCTCGACGCACAGAGCTGCTTTGTAAAGCACTAGCAACAATGCTGTCGGGTGGAATGGAAAACATTATGGACTGCACCAGTGACTCTTCGTACTCCCGCATTTTACGCTCCCGATTCAACGTTGGTATGAGCCTTTGTACGCTGTCCCGGTAGCGAGGATCTAGGAGGGTGTACACCCAATAATCAGCCAAGACGAGAATGTGGGCGATGCGGCGGTCGTTTCTCAGGCACTGCAGCATGAAATCAACCATGTGCTGCAGACTCCCAACTGCCAAAGAACCGCTGTCCCCTGTTTGAGGCGTGACCTCGGCCTGCTCTGCATCACCCCACCCTCGCTGTACATACTGAGTAGAGGTTTGTGTACCTCCCTCCTCTGGAGAGATGTCTTCCTCCTCCATCGACTCCTCCTCATCCTCCTCACAAAGTGTCCCCTGCCTAGGCCTTTGTGAGGAAACACGTAGCGCAGACTGTCCAGAAGCAGATGGCATTTGGGACTCCTCATCCTCCACCTCTTCTGAAACCTCATCCCTTAGTGCTTGCAGTGTTTGTTGAAGCAGGCAGATAAGGGGGACAGTCATGCTGACTAGTGCATCATCTGCACTCGCCATCCGCGTGGATTCATCGAAGGCACGCAAAACGAGGCAGATGTCCTTCATAGAGGCCCACTCAATGGTGCTGAAGTGTGAACGGCGCACAGTGCGACTTGTTTGCGCCTGATGCAGCTGGTACTCCATGACTGCTGCCTGCTGCTCACACAACCGCTCCAACATATGTAACGTTGAATTCCACCGGGTGGGTAGGTCACATATGATGCGATGTTCCGGAAGGCCAAATCGTCGCTGCAGAGCAGCGAGGCGCGATCTTGCCGTGCTGGAACGTCGCAAGTGAGCGCACTCTATGCGGACCTTGTGCAACAGTGCAGCAAGATCCGGATAGTCCCTCAGAAAGCTCTGCACGACCAAGTTAAGAACATGTGCCAGACATGGGATGTGTGTGAGGTTGCCTAGGCCAAGAGCTGCCACCAGATTTCGGCCATTGTCACACACTACCAAGCCCGGCTGGAGATTCGCTGGCCCAAACCACACATCGCTCTCCAGCTTGATAGCATTCCAGAGCTCCTGCGCTGTGTGGCTTCGATTCCCCAAAGAAATTAATTTGAGTACAGCCTGTTGACGTTTGGCCACGGCTGTGCTCATATCGGTCGTAACAGGCTCCTGCTCTGCTGTTTCTGAGGAACTTGAGTAGGAGGAGGAGTCTATGTGTACAGACTGGAGTCCTGCAATCCGTGGCGTTGGAAGAACACGTACAGCTCCACTCTCCAGATCCGTACCCGGCTCCACAACATTGACCCAGTGGGCAGTGAGGGAAAGGTATCGTCCCTGTCCATGGTTACTGGTCCACGCATCGGTGGTCAGGTGGACCTTGCTACTAACGGCGTTTAGTAGCGCATGTTTTATTTTGCCCTCAACATGTTTCTGCAGGGCAGGGACGGCTCGCCTGCTGAAATAAAAGCGGCTGGGCACGTTGTATTGGGGGACTGCCAATGCCATTAAGTCCCGGAAGGTGTCAGTGTCCACCAGCCTGAATGACAGCATTTCAACTGCCAGAAGTTTGGCAATGCCAGCATTCAGAGACTGTGCTCGGGGATGGTTTGCCGAGTAAGGGCGCCTTTTATCCCATGCCTGTGCTACCGATGGCTGTGATGGATGGGAACGTGCTGCTATGGGTGTAATCTGACAGGGTCTCCGGACAACAGTGGCAGAGGTTCTTCCTTGGCGATCCTGTGAGGAAGCCGAACCAGCAGTGTGTGAGCTGGAGGAAGAGGGCCCAACACGAACTGAAGAGGTGGTAGGTGGTGCTGTACGTTGGCCTACGTCTTCAGGGTGTCTCTGCAACTCCAACTCGTGCTTGGTGCGCACATGTTTCCACATATTTGTGGTATTGAGGTTGCTGACATTTCTCCCTCTTTTGACTCTCTGATGACACAGCTTGCATTTGACAAAGCAAATGTCATCTGCAACTGTGTCAAAAAAGGACCACGCACTGCAACTCTTGTGAGCGCCCGGTTTGCCTTTGGAAGGAGGAATGCTCCTAACGGGTGCCGAAGTGGAGGGTACAGGCAACCAAGTCTTCCCCCTCCCTCTGCCTCCTGTTTTGGCCGGTAGGGGAATCTCTTCCTCCGAGCTGCTCCCACCACCTTCCTGTTGCTCACGCCATGATGGGTCAAGGACCTCATCATCTTCCCTCCCCTCTTCAAACAGCTGCTTCTCCGGGGTTGTCTCGCCAGCACCGTACGCACCAGAAAGTGGCAACTGAGTCTCGTCATCATCTGATGCGTACTGAGGTGTGCTGACCATAGGCACTGGCCCACTCGCCTCTTCAGATTCAGAGGGACAAAGAAGTTGCGCATCACTGCATACTCCCTCTTCTTCACATTCAGGAATGCTGCTTGGCTGGCCCCCTCTTTCCAAGCCAACAGATTCCGAGAACAGAAGTAGAGACTGTGATGGCTCCTGTCCATGTCTCTCTGACTGCCTGGGCACTTTGGCAGGTGGTGAAGAGACAGATGGTTGCTCTTCGGTGCTCTGACCCTGAGAGGATGCGGAAGTAATTGAAGTCGATGCGTTAGCTGCCATCCATCCGACAACGGCTTCAATTTGTTCCTCCCGCAGCAGTGGGGTACGTTGAGGTCCTACAAAGCTGCGCATAAAGGACTGTTGCCTGCTAAAACTGGGGGATGCTGATCCACTGGTGCCCGCAGCAGGCCCAGAATCCCCACGCCCTCTACCTGTAGAATCCCCACGTCCTCTCCCTGCTGCTGCTGAAACTCCACGCCCACGCGCCTTACTCCCTGCCTTCTTCATCTTGCAAGACTGCTTAAGATAGGCAAAAAAGTACAAAGGGGGGCCTTAGTGTGCTTATTCCTGAACAGCTGGTTACAGGTACAAGAAACACTAATTTTATGAAGTGTGTGTGTGTGTGGACTAGACTTTAATAGGAGCTGATGTGGCCTACACAAGTTCAAAATGTAGTGTTTGGTGAACTTTTTTTGTGGTTTCTTTGTTGGAAACAAACTCAAAGTATGTGAACAAAGAATTGAAACTGATAGTATCACCAACTTTTTGGAGCTATTACAATGCAGGCAGGTAACCTACAATGCAAAAGATGAGGCTCCAAAAAAATTGGGTAATACTAATCTGGCTGCGCCGGCAGGGCACAAGCCAGAAAAAAAGGCTCCTCTATCTACTCCTATATAGTGTTTGCAACCAACCAATGTTGATGGATACGGATGGATGCACACTAATAGGAGAAGAAAAAACGAGCTGCACTCAAAGACAAATATGTGTGAGGCAGTGACGCACGTTGAGCGTCCTACAACCAGACGTAGCTGCAGGACACTCTACTCAGCGTGAGCTGCACTCACACACAGTCAGAGGCCTCTCAGACAGCCGTCAACAGTGCAGCTAAGTGGGCACTGGCACTGACAGGCTGCAGAAAGGCTCCGCTGTGTACTCCTTTATAGTGTTTGCAACCACCGTAGATGGAGACGGATGGATGCACACTAATAGAAGAAAAAATGAGCTGCACTCAAATAAAAATATGTGTGAGGCACTGACGCACGCTGAGCGTCCTACAGCCAGACGTAGCTGCAGGACACACTACTCAGCGTGAGCTGCACTCACAGACAGTCAGAGACCTCTCAGACAGCCGTGAACAGTGCAGCAAAGTGGACACTAGCACTGAAAGGCTGCAGAAAGGCTCCGCTGTCTACTACTAGTGTTTGCAACCAACGTATATGGATACGGATGGAAGCACACTAGATTGAAATTATGTAAAAAATGCAGCTCAAAAAATAAAAGATGTATGAGGCAGCAGTGATCACACTGGGTGGCCAACAGCCTGACGTGGCTGCAGGACCCACTCCACAGCGTGAGCTGCACTCACACAGCCCTTGCAGACAGCTGTGAACACTGCTGCTAGGGCAAAGAAGGCTACAGTGGTGGTTTATGTAGCCTGGGTAAAGCACTAGATGTTTGGTGGAATCGCTATTTCTAACTGTCCCTCACAGTCTTCTACAGCAGCCTGTCCCTAACTGAATTCACAGCAGAGTGACCAGAAATGGCGGCTGCGGTGGCTTTTATAGTGCATCATGACATCATTTCGGCAGCCAATCACAGCCATGCCAATAGTTAACATGCCTACATGCCTAACAGGATGTGCCCACACTTTGGAGGATTCCCATTGGCTTAATCAAAGCAAGCAGGCTCATAGCATGATGGGAACTTCCTATTCCGATTCCGGAATCCGATATGAAAAAAGTATCGGAATTAAGTATCGGAATTCCGATACCGCTAATATCGGCCGATACCCGATACTTGCGGTATCGGAATGCTCAACACTAGTTATCAGAAGTGTTGGACAATATTTTTGTAGTTTTTTTTGGCAGATTGCAGACAGTGTCTTTCCTTTCCTGTCCTGTTTAGTTAGCCGGGCCCCATCGTTTGCTCATCGTTAGAATGCAAACGTGTTTTCCCATAGTCCTTTAAGCAGCACGACATATGGAGATAGTCTCTGCTCTGCAAGCTGATAGGACAGGTAGAAACTTTACTTTACATACAAACACTGTATGCAGAATTATTAACCAAGTGAGGATTTTCACCATATCATCATTTTTATGCAGATTTTCCAAACTTAAGCTGTATAAACTCAAATGGTGATTGAATGAATTAGATCAGGTCACATGTATTTGTGTAATGAGGGTGGTCCTAAGAATACAACGCTCTTTTTAAAGGTTATACAAAAATGCCAGTTCCATATTGTTAACGTACTCATATATTTTAGCGACTCCATCCTAATAAATATAACAAGGAGGGCTAGAGTCTGAATATGCTAAAAGATATCAAAGTTTATTTATTACAACATAACGTAACAATCGCAAAATACATAATAGTACATAATTACACTTACAAATGTGATTTGATCTCTACATTAAAAGTAGGCCGGGAATAGGTTATGACATAATAAGTTAAATAAATGCAACTGAAAGTAAAATTACAAATCAACCAATGTCCTGATATAGGGGCACTTCACAACAATAGCACCACTAATCCCACCCAATGAATAGTAGGAAGAAGAAGAGATCCCAAATCATAAAAGGCAATTTTATTTAGTCAATTTAAAATACATAAAAAAGCAAAATGCCGTGGGGGACACCACAATATAACCACTTATATACAAAGGAGAATGATCTCCATAATGTGTCAACTTGCAAAACAAGGTTTACTGGAAAAATGAATATGAAATATATATGTTTATATACACATCCGAATAATAACTCCCACTGGAATAATAGGTGTAAACATGAATATCAAAGTAAATCTCAACACATATCCCACCATAGGAAAAACCCCCTACCAATGATAAAGTGCTCCAAAAATGTATATATCAATTCACCCAATGACCCACACCTCCCTCTGAATGAAAATAACAGAACCAGAGGTGCATATCCAAAAGCCTCCCCTAGGTAAGAGATGGCATGTGGTGAATGACAAGCGCTACATATAACATATCACAATCTATAGCCCAATAAGACGCAAAATAAAGGAGGCAAATTGTTACCTAAGTGGCGGTGGTGGTAAGCGTGGTGTCCCCTCACCCCGACGCGCTTTTCGCTCCTGCTTCTTCCGGGGACGTGTCAGGGAGAGGGGCGGCCATGTTCTTATAGGAGTGCTCTAATGGCGTCCTTACATCAGCTGGTATACACGGTGCCTAGCGCATCACTCCGTCCCCTCCATGACGTGCTTCCTTCCGACGCTCCCTGGCACGCAAGCACAGGCTCCTGCGTGTCAGTGCTGGAGTATCATCGGAAGCGACAGAGGACCGGGTGTCCGGGCATGCACACATACTCAGCAGCAGATACAAGGCAGCCTCAATGCATGACAATATGAAGAGAATGACTGATAAAATGCAAGTGCCTAAAAGTGTCAAAAGTGACATATATATATATATATATATATATATTAAAACCTAAATAGAGTGCCAAAACACCAAGTGCAAATAAATCAAAATAATCTTTATTAATACTAATTAAGTGCCATGTAATATGAGTATGGGATAAAATCCTCTTATTGAGTGCCATTGTGCATACATAAATAGCCCAATACAATACATTGGAAAAAATACAATTTTTATCTCACAACAATTCTTATAAGGAAACCCTTATAACTGTGCCATTGTGCTCTGTGCATATGATAATACCCTAACACAATAATGTTAAAATGTTAAAACGATACACATTATTTTATCTCACGTCATTAAATATTTTTATCTCGCCAAAACACATCATTAAATAAAATCAAAAACTACATAATGATATAAAAATCAATTGTATCTTCAATTCTTTCGAACCGACCCATGTGAATAGATGCACGATCACTTGATGCTGTCAAGCTCAATAAACTCCATACGAAGTCAGACTCCCATGTCACTAATAAAGACCAAGGAACACTCAAACTAAAAAAGAGAGATTAAAAATTAATATCATAATAAACACATACTATACCTAAAGAAAAATGAATGAGAAATAATAAAAAACCCCACTCCAACCCTATTAAAAAGATACCGTTCACAGAAAAGCAGAGAAGGTCATATTTTCTGTCATGATCTGAATTTGATCTGACAGTTTTAAAAGCACAGAGTGAACTTTTTTTCCTTTTGGCAAGTTGCCAAAGTGACTTGACTGTCCCCGGTGGTGGTTAGTGGTATCGCACTTTAGGTTTAATGCGCACATAATTATGAATCAGGTGTGGGGCTCTATAAATGAGTCTCAGGGTGTGTAATCACTGCTGGTGATATTCATTCATTGATTCTGAGTTGGTGAGAGCCTGGTGGAAGGATGGAGCTGAGGAGGAGTCCTGCGCAGCTTAGCCAGGGGGGACGTGTGTCAGCTATGGTGTCTGGACGAAGGGCTGGCATGGCGTGGTGGGGTCGCAGTGATGGTGTCGGCAGGAATTGTCTGCATGGACTGGTGGAGTGGCGACTATGGAGAGTGGCACTCACCATGTGGGACTTGGCTGCTGAGCTGGACTCAAGCATGCTTGCCTTCGTGGCAGAAGCTGAACTCATCTTTGGGACTCTGTTACTAAGCAGCAGCAACTGGTGGTGGACTCTGCTCCAAGGCTGCACTATGGTGAAGGATCCTGTTATGGTGATGGATCCGGGTGGAGGAGAAGACGCACGCAGGTGGAGGGCATCTGCACGTATTATTATTTAAATTCACCACTGGAGGCGCTGTATCCAGGGTCACGTGTGTTATGGGTTCGCCTTGCGGTAACATCTGCGTCCAGACACGCGTGAACATGACATTTTCATTAAGTCCTGCCGGACTGAGGGTACCAAGACGGTATATCCATCGGCATTCTTATTGTGCCAAGCTTTTGCACATGTCCCCACCCATAAAACCCAAGTCCATTTGGTCAATAGCTTTAATACGTAACCCACAGGGATTACATTCATGAAACTTTTTAAAATGGCGTGGTATGGTTTTTAAGAGAACATCATTTTCCATTGTGGAGGCCTTCTCGATATCCAAAACATGCTCTCTCACCCTAAATTTAAGCTCTCTTGTGGTAAGCCCCACGTATAATTTTCCACAAGGACATTCCACTTGATATATCACACCTTTCGAGGTGCAGGTAAGATGCTTGCGAATATCATACCAACGTGACCCATCAAAGTTTTTAAATTTCTTTGACTTATCCAGATTTAAGCAGGCCTTACACAGGCCACAAGGAAAAAATCCCGGGGACAAGGGCCTACTCGAATTACTTTTGGGAACATAATGGCTATGGACCAACAAGTCCTTCAAATTAGCTGAACGCCTAGCTACGCATTGTGGGGAATGAGGTAAGGTTTGTATTAAAACCGGATCACTGAGAAGAATATTCCATTGTTTAGAAATCAACTCCTTGAGGTTACGCCATTGACTATTGAAAGTAGAAATGAATCGTACCTGTTTATTACATCCTTTGTCAACCACTTTATTATTATATAGTAGTTCATTTCTTGAGGTTTCTAAGGCTCGTTTATAACCCCTCTTGATAGTCCTTCGGCTATACCCCCTGTCTTCAAATCTTCTAGTCAATTCCATACATTGTTTTTCAAACGCGTGTGGCTCCGAACAAATGCGCTTAGCTCACAGGAACTGCCCTATCGGAATTCCATGGATGGTGCTAGCCGGGTGGGCTGAGTCTGCTCGCAAATATGAATTCGTAGCCGTTGGTTTCCTATAAATATCCATATGGATCACTCCATCTTCAGAAGCCTCGATCAAAATATCCAGAAATTCCAGTTTTCTGCCAGATTTAAAAGTAAACTTAACATTAATATCATTGTCGCTAAGCTTCTTCATCAATTTCTCCAATTCTGACTCAGTCCCTTCCCACACAAATAGCACATCATCTATGTATCTCATCCAGCTATGAACCTTCCCCATCTCCTCGATCTTATCACTCAAAAAAATCTCCCTCTCCCAGGCCCCCAAAAATAAATTAGCATAAGAGGGGGCACAAGAGGCCCCCATTGCCGTACCTTGGAGTTGAAGAAAGATCTTATTATCAAAAGTAAAGATGTTATGTTTCAAGATGAACCCCAAAAGGATCAAAATCAATTCTGCCAAAGGGCCCTCAATATTGCTGGAACATAGGAACCATGATGCTGCTGCCAATCCATCAGAGTGTTTATTTGAGGTGTATAAAGCATCTACATCAGCTGTAACCAGCGTCTGATGCTCCTTCAGTTGTAGCTGATCAATACACTGCAAGGCTTGATTATTATCCCTAATAAAAGAAGGGAGAGTAGACACAATTGGTTTTAGAAAATGATCCACAATATCCGAAATGATCTCGCACATCCCTCCATTCCCATCCACAATAGGCCTCCCAGGTGGATCAAGGGCATTCCTATGTACCTTGGGAGTGAGGTAAAAAGTCGGCAATTTGGGTTTAAAATTGCGAATCCTATCTAGAAGTGTCTTTGAAATCAAACCATCATAAAAAGCCTTTTCCAAAATAGCAATCAAATCCTGTTGAAACGAAGAGACAGGATTAAATGTTAATCTCCTATAACATCTCTCATCGTTCAAAAGTTTATACGCCTGTCTTTCATACATCTCAATGGGCCATATAACTAAGTTCCCCCCTTTATCTGCTGCTTTTATCAAGACATCATCCCAATCCATTAGTTCCTTCAATGCTTTACGTTCCTGCCCCGACAAATTATCTTTAAATTTCTGGGACTTAGGAAACATCTCAATATCCTTAGTCACCAAACGAGTAAATACCTCTACTGCCGGACACAAGTTAAAAGAAGGAAAATGTTTTGATTTGGAAAAAAGGCCAGATGGAATAGTACAAACCTCATGTGATTCATTCCCAGTATCCAGAGATTCCAAAATTTCAATAGCCTCCCTTTCTTCAGAAGTAGTCGAAAAATCATAACCCAAATACTCAGGTTTATAATGTAATTTATTCAAAACAATTTTTCTAGCGAATAAATTCAAGTCCTTTATCGCAACAAAGGGGTCTAAATGAGAAGAGGGGGAAAAAGTTAAACCTCTTTCCAACACTTGTATTTGCACTGATGTCAACATATGTGAGGAAAGATTAATCACCTTAAAAGAATCCTTTGATTTTCTTTGTTTCTGTACTTTATGGAACATATCGGGGTATTTGCATCTCCCACCACTCCTCAATTGAAAATCCCTGTTGTATCCAGATTCAGCCAAGGATACACTACTCTCACTTCCTGACAAGATGGAAGTGTCCGACCTATCTTTAGGAGTCTGCTGTGTTGAAGTATCAGACTTTTTTTTTTAATTGCCAACGATAAACTCTTTGTAATTCATAGTCTTTATTGTCACAAATTTTTTTTCAGTTTTCCCCGGCTGATATCTTCTTCCCATTTATCAACCTCTTTTCTCAAGTCCTTTAACCATGATTCCAGATGTTCTTTAGATATATTAGACTGTAATAACTTATGTAGAAAATCCAAGTTATTATCAATACCTTTCAAAGACACAGTATTGTTCTCAATAATAATTTTAATAAAATCAAAAGAACAATTACTGGCCGTATCCATCCATTTATGAGTCATTTCATCGTTATGAAGCTCAAATGTGGGAAAAAGCTGTACTCTAAGGCCACGAGGAATGATTTTTTTCTCCAGATAATTTTCTAATGAGGCCCGATTCCACCAAATTTTAATTTTCTTGTGTAGAGCATTCTTATACTTGGACATAAATTCTCTGCTATCTGTGGAAGTATCTTGCAAAACATGAACGGCATTTTGCTTAAAAATATCATCAGCTTTTGAACGCCAAGTTTGTTCCTTAGCTCTTAAATCCATATTGGGGACAATCTGTTATGCAAACAGAAAAGATACAAATCAACCAATGTCCTTATATAGGGGCACTTCACAACAATAGCACCACTAATCCCACCAAATGAATAGTAGGAAGAAGAGATCCCAAATCATAAAAGGCAATTTTATTTAGTCAATTTAAAATACATAAAAAAGCAAAATGCAGTTGGGGACACCGCAATATAACCACTTATATACAAAGGAGAATGATCTCCATAATGTGTCAACTTGCAAAACAAGGTTTACTGGAAAAATGAATATGAAATATATATGTTGATACACACATCCGAACAATAACTCTCACTGGAATAATAAGTGTAAGCATGAATATCAAAGTAAACCTCAACACATATGCCACCATAGGAAAACCCCCCTACCAATGATAAAGTGCTCCAAAAATGTATATATCAATTCACCCAATGACCCACACCTCCCTCTGAATGAAAATAACACAACCGGAGGTGCATATCCAAAAGCCTTCCCTAGGTAAGAGACGGCATGTGGTGAATGACAAGCGCTACCTATAACATATCACAATCTATGGCCCAATAAGACGCAAAATAAAGGAGGGAAATTGTTACCTAAGTGGCGGTGGTGGTAAGCGTGGTGTCCCCTTACCCCTTACTGACGTAGTCAGTGCGCGCTGAGCCCTCTGCTGCTTGAACATCGCTGACAGAACCCTGCAGACAGAGCAGCAGCGATGGACCGGGGACAGGTGAATATCTCAGGTGCCAGGGCTCTGAGCCAGCGGCAACACTGGCACCTGTCCCCTGTAACGTGCCAGTGTCCCCGCCTGCATAGGGACCCAGCACCTGGCCCCCCGACGATGAAAAGTGAGTATGTCATTTTTTTATTTGCAGCAGCGGCAGCAGCATATGGGGGCATAATCTATGGAGCATCTTATGGGACAGCATATGGAGGCATGAACTATGGAGCTTCTTATGGGGGCATAATATATGGAGCATCTTATGGGGGCATAATCTATGGAGAATTTTATGGGGGCATAATCTATGGAGCAGCTTTTGGGGGCATAATCAATGGAGCATTTTATGGTGTCATAATCTATGGAGCATTTTATGGGGCATAATCTATGGAGCATTTTATGGAGCATCTTATGGGGCATAATCTATGGAGCATCTTATGGGGCATATTCTATGGAGCATGTTATTGTCACGATGACCCGTCCTGTGTGACGCGACTCGCAGGCCGCTAACTGAAACAACAAGACGCGGCACGTGAAACTGTCCTGTGTGACACGGCCTGCAGGCTGGTAACTGATACAACAAGACACAGGGAAAAGGGAAACAGTTACAATGGTGGGCTGTTATGAGCTCATTTTCTCCTTCACCTTTGATGTCCAATGAACTCCCTCTGCTGGTGAAAGGAGATAGTGAAATTGATTTGGATGGGAAAAACATGTCATCTGAACAGGTGGAGTGTGATTGGACATCCGGAATCTCTGAGTGGATATAAGGCCGCTGACGCCCTGCTGGGTTGCTGGTAATCCTCTCTGCTCTGAGCTCTGGCCTCCAGTTTAGTCCTGTCTACTAAAACTAAGTTTTTGCTCTGCTATTGTTCCATGAGATTTTGTCTGGTTTACTTAGTGTTTGTGTTCAGCCAGCCTTGGTTGGGACTGACTGAACTCCATTTTTGTCTCTGATCAGTTGATCTCTTTGCTCTGTTTTCAGAATATACCTGAGTGCTGATATAGTGATTTTGAAGTCTAGTGACTTCAGGGCCTTTTCTATCAGACGTGTTGGACATTATTTTTGGTAGGGGTTTTGCCTGATTGCAGACAGTTGCTTTTCTTTCCTGTCCTATCTAGTTAGTGAGGGCCCCATCGTTTGCTCAGCCTGTCTTTCTGTCTGTGTTTGTGTTTTCATCTGTTTTCACCATCAATACATGTTGGGGGCTGTCTATTGCTTTGGGGTCTGCTCTGGGGCAGTTTAGATTTCCCCTTTCTTTCTTTAGGTTTATTTAGTTCTCCGGCTGTGAACAAGGTGTCTAGGACCACCATAGGAACACCCCACAGCTACTGCTAGTTGTTGTGAATAGGATCAGGGGTCTGCAATCCGCTAGCTACCAACCTCTTCGGTTTTCTGGACTTAGCTTGTATTTTTGTTTTTTCCTCCTTCGGTGACTCATTCATAACAGTGGGCCCTGCGATAAGGAACGGGGACATGGAGAACTCCTGCACTCCCTTGAGTCAGTGTCCCTAACACTCCTAACGTTCCCTATGCCGGTTCAGCACCGGGCGCCGATCAGGATACATGTCGCCCTAGCAAACCCTACACCTATCCCTTACTAGGGAGCTGGGTGGCGCAGGCACTGGCCCCACCGCTGTACTAATATACAAAAAAACACAAACAGGGAAACACCACTTAGCTTTACTCTGTTGCTCTTGCTCCCGGCAACAGATTCCACCACCAGAATGCAGCTTTCCTCCTGAATGGCTGCCACCAAGCTCTGTCAGAGTTGCCAGGAAATGCCCTATGACTCCTTCCACACCAGCGCTCAGACAGTGCTGCAAGGAATGCTCTCCAGCTCCTTCCTACACCAAGGATGGTTGAAATGAACACTATCACCAATACTGATTGCAACACCTGAGACTATTTTATAGCAGAGCCAGAGCAATCACCTGCATTATAATCATGTGCACTTATCTAAAGAAACCAGAGTGCAATGACGCTCACCACCACGGGGGCAAACTTAGCACAAAAGACACCACTGTGTAATAATACTAATGGCCACCGGGGGCAAAAGCCCATACTTAAGCACAGCTTAAGGAAAAAAAAGGTTACCTGTGCTTTTATCTGTCATGATCCGGCATGGATCATGACAGTTATGGGGCATAATCTATGGAGCATCTTATGGGGCATAATCTATGGAGCATTTTATGGGGCATAATCTATGGAGCATTTTATGGGTCAGCATATGGGGCCATAACCTTTATGGAGCAGCATATGGGACATATTCTATGGAGCATCTTATGGGGCCATTATTAACCTTTGTGCAGCATTATATGGGGCGTACTTTGTATTGAGCATCTTATGGAGCCATCATGAACTGTATGGAGCATTATATGGGGCTCCTGATTCAATATGGATATTCAAAAACATTTATCCTACTGATGTCTCAATTAATTTTACTTTTATTGGTATCTATTTTTATCTTTGAAATTTACCAGTAGCTGCTGAATTTTTCACCCTAGGCTAATACGCAAGTCAATAAGTTGTCCCAGTTTTTTGTGGCAAAATTAGGGGGGTTGGCTTATACTCGGGTCGACACGAGTATATACTGTACGTATAAGTTTAAATATCTGCATTAGCCAAAATGCAGATTTTCTTTTTATTTGCTTCTTTGCAAATTTAGCAGATTTTTCTGAACTGTAATGGGTTTTAAAAGGTTTAAAAATTCTGATACGCACCTTACCACTCTCTTCTTCAGCCCCTGTGCTCCTCACTGTCACCTGTTTGGGCTTCGCTGCATCTTTTGACCACTGACTCCCATGCTAAGATCCCTGGGCCTCTCACAGTGAGCCAGGACATCCTAATGTGATGAGGCCCAGGATGGTTCTGTGAATTCACAGCACACATTATGACGTTGTGACTTTTCGCATGAAAGCTCAGAACGCTGTAGGCAATTATTAGAGCAGGAAGTCTGGCTCACCAAGGATTTCAATGCATGAAGCGGGGTTCAGAAGATGTGATGTGGTCCAGACTTGTGATAATGAATCGCAGAAGCTCCGGAGAGGTGAGCGCAGAGTTAGTATAGCAATCTTTTTAATCTTTTACTTATGTCAATATAACAATAAAGGATGTGATAAAAAAAGTACATTTTATTGATCATGGAAAAAAAGCGGTATACATAAAAAAGGGACGAGACCGCATACCACACAGGTAAAGATGGTAAAACAATTTGTATAAACAATAAAAGACAGGAAATACACTGCATAGTACAAAACCTAATATAATGTCAAATGTGAACGGCAAAATTGTATACGTACTCAAATATGACCAAGAAAAAATATAGCACCAAAGAAGATGACTGACAAAAGTGTAAATATATGGGGATTGGACACTCAGGTATGCATAGTCACATGTCAGTGATGAAGGTATCAAGTAGGTATAATGCCAGGTAAGGGAAATCCCATAAAATTGATAGAAGTAACAGGTTAATATAAACTTAGATAAGTGTAGTCACTTGTAAATTACAAGGTTATCAAGTGGATGTAATCCCATATAGGACATGGTAAATAGTCAGCATTTTCTCATAACGCCTGAGGAAGGCACAGCCGAAACGCAAGTTGGGGTGTGCACTTCATAAAGGAGCATTAGGTATGTATTTTAACTACAGTTTGCCCCTTCTATGAGATTATGCTATTTATCATGCCCTATAGGGGATTACTCCCACTTGATGCCCTCATGATACCCTCACTACACTCTCATGTACTTTTCATCTAAACGCGATATACACTTGTGACACATCTTCCTATTACTTATAGCTTTTTCACGAGTCTGTACATACATATTTCTACAGATCCCTTTTACTCTTTCCTTCCTGTATAAAGAAGTCATGTATACATCCAGTATAGTCAGACACAGCCATTACACAGCACAGAGCAGGGGCACATTTACAAGATTATTTCAGCACTGGAACATTTTATTGGAAATTATGTAACGAATGGAAGCGGAGCCAGAGATGGTGAAGTTCACATTCATTTTTATTTTTAAAGTGGAACCTCGGGACCACGGTCCGGGGGCTCCAAAGGGGGCATGACTAGTGAGCCCCGGGCATCCGTAGTAAAGCCCCTCAGACAGGGCCAGAATGGAATACCCGGAGGACACAGGTGCTACCTCCAGTTAGACCCCGAACACGTGGCAGCTGTCCCAGCGGGACCAAAAGGGATAACAGTAGTTACAGCAGAGTCCGTAATGAGACAGGTCCTGGCCGGGTAGTTGGTAAGGAGTCGGTTCCAGTGACCTTCACACAGTCCTCGAACTCGGATGACTGTTGGCGGAAGGGGATGGCTTTCGCCCAGATGGTTGCAGATATAACCAGGATAATCAGGATACTGATATACTGTGGAGACAGATAGCATTAGAGAATGCACAGAGACTGCAGACGCAGCGGAGTAAGGTTAGCATGAGAACCGGATGTAGCAATGATTGATACCCATTGCTCCCGCACTCTCCCTATGGAGGAGAAGCCAGAAATAGCAGCCAGTGCGCTGCCATTTGTTAATTGCACTTTTTGAAAAATGCATGCTGTCCCTTTAAGAAGGCAGGAGAGCGGGCGGGCGTGCCCTAATAGCTTTAGTTACACATCTGCCGACAGGACGCCAGCAGGTGGAGGCAGGAGGGAGACCTGAATGCTGAGCAGCAGCATGAGACCCAGAGGAGGCCGACTGCTGCCTAAGGACAGCGTGCAAGGCTCGAGTTGAGTGCCCAGAACGGGGGGCAGCGGCAGACCTGGACACAGCGCCAGGACAGGGACCAGGTGTAACAGTGGCAGACGTGGGCGCCGCGCCAGGACAGAGACCGGGTGTAACAAATTATTTTTATTCCAAAATCTATTGATTAAAATGTACTTTGTTCTTGGGACAAACCCATTGATAAAGACCTGCAGAAGAAAGAAAAAAGATGTGTTAGATTGTCCACTCACCACCTGGCCCATTGAGCTAAATAAAACAGAAGTTTGGGGCATTTAATTTATTTATTTATTTTACTCATTTATAATGTGCCGTTAATTCCACAGCGCTTTACAGACATTATTGGCATTGTCCCCAATGGGGCTCACAATCTAGATTCCCTATCAGTATGTCTTTGGAATGTGTTGGAGGAAACCGGAGTGCCCGGAGGAAACCCACGCAAACACGGGGAGAACATACAAACTCCTTGCAGATGTTGATTTTAGATAATGTTTAGATGAAAAATGACCACCTTTCCTAACAGCTCGTAGGGATGAAAAATTCCCTATATGTAATTTTTGCCATAAAGAATAGTAAGTATGAGCATTTTATTTCAGGTAATGCATTACAGTGGGAATGAATCACAGGATTAGCACACAGGATAAGAGATTTCTTAGGAAAATATAATCATTTGACAATTGCTCATGTATGAAACATGGCCGGTCAAATTTTACAATAGTCCAGAAGTGGAATTATTAATGAAGCTGCTAAACATCAATGGCCTAAACATCTCTTATTATGCAGTTGACTTGTCAGGAACACCGCACTGCACTTGCTCACTGAGCCAGTGCGCGTGTCCTGAGTAAAGCGAACTGTGCTCAAAGATACCTGTGGAGCGGGCAGCAGCCGAGTAGATGCGTGCTTCAGAGCAGCAGGACCTGAAGCACGTGACTGCTGGGGGCATTGCCTAAACTGCAGAGAGCTAGGAGCTGCAAGAGAACTGCTAGCAGGGTAACTGCAAGACAAAGTTACCAAGGGGCATAGACAGGGAGGATAGTCAGGACATAGCCAATGAGTCATACACAGAGATAGCTGCAAGGTACAAGAGAGGCGAGCAAAGAGTAGTCATATCACAGGCAATGAGTCATACAAAGGGAGGGTAGCGAAGTACAGAATCAACAGGCAAACTCACAACGGGGAACAGAACTGGGTCAGAACCATATAAACAAGCTATAACAACGAACAGGCACAGGCACACAGAGGTCAGCACACTCGGCCAAAGGCAAAAGTATAACTGGCAGGGATTGGAGCTTCCCAAGGGTTTAAGAAGCTCTCCCAGAACCAGAAAGAGGCCACAATCATTAACCCCAAGTGTGCAGGTCAAAACCTGCACTGAGCTCCAGACATTAACCCCTGACGTGCAGCTCAAAACCTGCACTGGGATCATGACATAACTAATGTGAAAACAATTGAATCTTTTCTAAAATGTATTAAGCCGTTATCAATAATGTAGTGCAAAAAGTAAATTAATGAAACCATATTTGAGTATCAAATTCCAAAGACTTCCTTGTTGAGAACACTCAAAAGTATCATAGGAGACGGTTGTTTGCCAAGTCTCAGGTGTGCTTTTGCACAACCATGACAAATATGAGAAAATTCCGCAACTATCTTCAATGAGTTTTGAGTATCACTTTGTCAAAAAAATGTTTGGTATTCCAATATGTGTGCTAACTACCCCTAATATTGCATTCCCATCTTGTTTTGCTTAAGACATTGCCAACCTGAAAAACTAGTTTTAAATTATTTTTGTTTTTTTGTTCTGCATACCCAGACTGCAAAAGTTATGTTTCCTCTTATTTGGGTAAGACTACCCCTCTAGAGAGCCAGAGGATTCTCTGAGGAGCTCAGTCTTTAGCAAATTATGGGGTCCCAATTACAAGACGGCCCCAAAGGGCTAGCAGTAGACAACTCAAGTTAAAATGCTTTTTGAAATCTGTCGCTAGGATCTATTACTTTTTACTGATTCTTTCACAGCTAACCTTCATTTGACCTTGATTGATATGTAAATTGTATGCAAGGAAAATAATCCTAAATTTACAATGTAAAGTGGACATAGACAATTTTTGTGGAAAGAAGGTTGGTTTTCACTTATTTTATGGACCAAGAGACTACAATACTATCTCTTAGGGCTCATACTCACTTGCGAGAGACTTGCACGATTCTCGTGCGAGTCTCTCGCATGAAAACCCAGCACTTGGACCGGAGCGAGCGGCTACATGTATTTCTATGCTGCTACACGCTCCACTCCCAGTGCCAGCGGCAGTGCCAGGTTTTCATGCGAGAGACTCGCACGAGAATCGTGCGAGTGTCTCGTGAGTATGAGCCCTTAGCCATTCATAGGGATTGAAAGTAATAATGGTTCTAGATACAATTCTGGCCCAGCGCTGCTGTTCTCATTTTTCCAGACCAAGCAATATAAATTTGCCATATTTTTTTAAGATGTGTTATATGCATTGTAATTCTTCTATCTTTTCTGTTGCTTTTTCTGTGTTTTTTTTATGTACATCTAAGTACTGGTATGTCTCTTATTAGTATACTAGAACAGTTATTTTAATGACCGTAGTGCCACATACCTTAAAAAATGCAATTATTATAGGAAAATATCATTAGAGTCTTTTCTGCTTCTGTAGAGAGAAATATCACACGACCGTGGCAGGTTACATTTATTAAAGGAAATATAAATATTGGGTTTATTAGATGCTACCTTCATTGTTACTGTTCATTACTTTGCACAAAAGTAACAACAAACAATACTTATAACGAATGCAGATTTCACATTGCACTAATGAAATGGCTATATGATTGCTGCCTTATCTACCCTTGCATACCATCACTCGTACAGACGATCCGCTGTGTCTGTGTAATATGTGGAGGGTATGGCTTCTTTATTATAATAATAATAATAATAATAATAATCTTTATTTTTATATAGCGCTAACATAATCTGCAGCGCTTTACAGTTTGCACACATTATCATCACTGTCACCGATGGGGCTCACAATCTAAATTCCCTATCAGTATGTTTAGTATTACACCATTAGTATTTAAGTATCAGGAAATGTCATCATTTAATTAGATAGCTTGACTGATTTATGCCTATTTTAATTTAATAATTGTGATGTCCATATATGGATATAACAAATATATGTTACTAGTGATAGTTTTGAAAGTATTCTTACTTTGTAGGATTTTTTCTACACCTGTCTAAGGCCTGTTTCACACTTCAGTTTAAGAGAGAGAAAGAGAGAATTGTTTGGGCTAGAACGGATTTTGGGGTTAAATTTCATGAAAGGAAATTCTTCCGGGCATGCTCAGTTTAAAGAAATGGAATCCGTCAACGGATTCCGTTGTGACGGACGGGGACAGATCCTTCACCCATAGGCGTCAATTCTACCAGACAACGGGTGCTGACAAATCCGTCACCATCCGCCTTTTTGATGCAGACAAAAAACGTTCCTATGGACGATTTTTTTCCAGACGGACCCAAATTTTATGACGGATTCGCCGCACAACGGACGCAACGGAAGGCCATCCGTCACAATCCGCCACCAATACAAGTCTATGGGGAAAAAACGGCGGACTGTGACTGACGCCTGCAAATGGAAGTGTGAAACAGGCCTAAATCTTTTATACTGTATATATGTGTGTATTTCCCATATTTCTCATTAGATTGAGCTTGTCAAAAAATCTTACTGTATAACAATTAGGTTTCTGAATGTAATTTGAAAAGCTTAAAGCTTATATCAAGGATCAATTTAGCCATTTGTAGCCGTTTTATAGTAGTTTGCAGTATTACTAGCATAAGATACTCTTTTCATCAGTTTTGCATCTGCCCTCCTTTGTTGAATTGGTCTCCTTCCTTCTCTGGTAGCTGACAACATTATCACTTCTCACTTCAGCACAGAAGTAGTCTCTGCTGCTACTTTAGAGCATGTGTAAGATTTTTCTTTAACTCCTGAACTTGTAGTGAGGCGGTCAGGAAGGATAGGTGTAATCTTCAGCAGCAATAACTCTACGATGCTGTGCTAACCATAACCTTTCCATTCACGAATATGTAGGGTATACATGCTAATTTATCTGTAGTGCTGCCAGTAGAGCAACATGGGTATATATTTACATAAATATATATATATATGTAAATAAATTAATGTGTGTGTATATATATATATATATATATGTACACACAGTATATACACATTTATGTATGGATATATAATATTTTAATGAGATGTTTTCTGATTGGGAGCCTCTGAACACCAGAGGTCAGTGGTAAGGTTATGGAGATGCCTTCTTTGAAGCTGGGCTCAGATTGCAGCTGTCTGCACTATACCTGGCTCTTAGATAAACAGAGGACTTATGTTTCCAGTGCTGCCAGTACTTTAACCTTCATGAGCACACGTGTTCGGTCTGGGGTCTGTGCATTCACAAAGCCTGTCTCTGGAGACTTACACAATCCATCAGCCATTTCTGCTCTTTCATCTGTGGTTTCGAAAGCATTCCTACCGCATGCAACTTCATGTTCCTATTAAATATTCTGATTGGAGAAGTGACCCTTTCTCTTTCAGCTAACAAAAGGCACTAACAGGAAAAAGACAGAACAAATATTGGACGTTTAGTGAGTTGCTGTTTGAGACTGGCAGAACGCATATGAATATTAAAAATGCAGCTTATAGCATTAAAAATGTCCAGAGTTTCCTCACTTCTATTCTCTGTATTATCTCTTTATTCATCATAGGTGTAAATATTGTAATGCTTTTCAATGTCACAAAATCATGCCTTTCTGCATTCAGAACATCTAAGCCCTACGCTATGTTCACACATTGCATTTCTGCTGCGTTTTGTCTTTATGCCAAGTTTAAGCTACGTTTAAGCTGCTTACAAAAAGCAGGTTTTGCTTATTTTTTGCTGTGTTTTTTGCTTAGTTTTTTTGCTGCAGTTTTGTCAGGGTACATTTGTGCATTCTGATAAAGTTTAGTGCAAAAACAAATCTGATTCAACTTCATCAGGTTTTGGCATTAAAAATGCATCAAAAACTGATACCTGTGTCTTTTGCTTAGATTTGCAGCATTGTTTGTACCACTCATTGCTTTCAATGGGTGAAAAACTGAAAAAATGCTGAAAGAAGTGCATGCTGCATTTTGCAACAGTCAGGAAAAAACCAAGCCGTGCACATGAGATTTCTGAAATCTCATTGACTTTGCTAGTACTGTAAAACGCAGATAAAAATTTGCATAAAAACGCTGAAAAAAGCTGCAAAAACACAACGTGTGAACATAGCCTTATAGTCTTTTTTTTAGTTGTAGACTAAAGGCCAGATAGAAGTAGGGTGATGGTTGAACATTACGGTGACAGGGGTGTACACCCTAGTCCATATTGACCGTTACAGTTTATACCAATTGCATTTATTTTACTTATTGTATTTTTCGGATTATAAGGTGCTCCGGATTATGAGACACACCCAAAATTTGGAGGAGAAAAATAGGAAAAAAACTTTTTTTTAATAAAATGGTGGTGCTTGTTATAATCCATGCGTCTTATTGCTTGGTGAAGCGGGGTCCCAGGGTCGCTGCTGGAGGAGGCAGGAGTGGGGTGATGCTGCAGGCTGGGATGAGGAGGTGTCCAATGTGCAGTACGCCGCTGCGAGTGTCTGATGCCGATGCTGCGCTGTGTGACGGTGCTGTGGGGGGCTCTGCCTACATTTTGTGAGAGGCCAGAGCCCCCAGGAGTTCCATGGTTTTCTCCTGTGCGGTGGACTCTGGGGAAAATGGCCGCCGTGGGGTGGCGCATGTGCAGATGGAGATCTCAGCACCAAGATCTCGGGACATGAGATCTCAGCGCATTTTCTCAGAGTCCACCGCACAGGAGGAAACCATCGAACTGCCGGGGATTCTGGCCTTTCACAAAATGTTGGCAGAGCCCCCCACAGGACCGCCACTGGGACACAGCGCTGCACTGTCACGGGGACACAGCGCAGCACTGCCACTGGGACACAGCGCAGCACCGCCACAAGACACCCGCAGCAGTGTGCCTATAAGGTATATCCGCATTATAAGCCGCACCCCCTTTCCCCCAAAAAAATTTTGGGGAAAAAAGTGCATCTTATAATCCAAAAAATACAGTTAGCACAATTAATTCCACAGCGCTTTACATTCATCATCACTGTGCCCATCGGGGCTCTCAATCTAAATTTCATATCAGTATGTCTTTGGAGGGAGGAATCTGGTAGAAATCCACATATATACAGGAAGGACATACAAACTTATTGCAAATGTTGTCCTTGGTGGGATGTGATCTCAGGTCCCCTGTGCTGCAAGGCTGTAGTGCTAACCTGCAGGTTAAGAAGGGGCAAGATTCCCTTTAAAGAACATCAGAGCATGTATTGGTAGCAACATTTCAGCTGTTTTTTCTCATATACAGTATATATATATGGTATATTATAGTTGGAAACTAACACTGATTTGTAGGACTGGAATAGCTTACATTTAGGGTATCATTTCCTGACAGAGGATTTAAAGGATTCAAAACATTGTATACAAAACAGCTTTTTCAATGAGTAACGTATAATGGGTATTATCAGTACTGTAATGTATGGCATGGTAAGGAAATGCTCCTGGCAATAAATGTAGCTGCCATGCTCTATTCATTATGGACTGGTATGCGTTTGGCTATAAATCTGTACATTTGTCATCATATTACTATAGTTACTGTGTTTATAGGGAAATTGTAATAATTTATTAGATTAAAAACATGAACTAAAACGGAGTTAAAAATACAATCAGAACATGAACTAATGTCAGAATTTTAGCTTTCCTCTAACTGTTACAAACCTCCAGTTCCGTGATTAATGACTTATTGAAATGTTATACTGTTGCTGCATACTAAGCTTTTGTGATTCTTCTGCCAGGCGTAATGCTGCAGTTTTATAATACATGGAAATAAATCCGTTTATGCATAGATGTTTTTCAGGTCTGGCAAGCAGCTCTTATCAAGGAGTATATCAATTTTTGTTTTCTACTTTCACACCTTTTGCAGTGATAATGTATCTACACAGTTACACAACTGTTTAACAAGTGTCCTCGGATGAAATAAACACAGTTTGTCTCCCAACACAGACTTACGTAAACTTCCGTGCACACTGTTCAGCAGCAATCCATCTGATGAAGGTCTGAGGGTCAAACGAAAACATTACAAATACTGGACCATAGTACCAATAACACAGCAATTTTCTTCTTACATCTGAGTGCTGGATTCTGTCTTTTCTATCCAGCTTCTTTACAGTAGCAAAACATTGTGGATGCGCAATCATTCTATCATTTTACTTTGCCCTCTGATTAAGTAGGGTGAAACGTGCATTGAGGTGAAGGTACAGAAAGTTGCAGTGCTTCATTCTGTGTTGTGCTTTACTCATCTGTCCTTGTGGATTTTTTGCAGCGTCTATTTGTATATTCGTTTCCTGGCTTCCTGTTTGTCCTCATATTGAGTTACCTTGTGTTCTTGATAACTTAATTTATATTTATCTTATAGTTTCAAAATATCTTGTGTGCTTTAAAGGGGATCTGTTACCCATTTTCGGATTGTAAGCTGGGGCCACCGCCATCAGGGGCTTATCTACAGTATTCTGTGATGCTGTAGATAAGCCCCCAATGTAACCTGAAATATAAGAAAAACAAGTTAGATTATACTCACCTGGGTGGCGCGGAGTAAAGGGCAGAGTAAAGTTCTGCAGTGCGCAGGCGCCGGGAAAGGTCAGAGAGATCCGGCGCCTGCGCACTGCAGTACCTTACTCTGCCCTCAACAGGGCAGATAAAGTGCGCCTGCGCAGGAGCCGCAGCAGAAGTAAGAAGGAGGACATCATCACTAGAAGATGGGACGCGCCGGACCGGACCGCGACACCCATCGGACCGGACTCCCGGGTGAGTATATTCTAACTCGCTTTTCTTTCAGGTCACATCAGGAGCGGCTTATCTACAGCATTACAAAATGCTGTAGATAAGCCCCTGATAGCGGTGGCCGCAGCTCACAGAGCAAAAATGGGGTGACAGATTCCCTTTAAAATACAGTGGCGCGCTATTGTATTTCGTGGAGGTTTTTTTAATTTTATTTCTAAACTGCTACAACCAAATATTGCTATGTAGCCCAAGCTTAGATCTTACCAGCAGAAATCGATCAGACTCTTTTATTTCCTTAGTGCCATCTACAGAACTTGAATGGATATGTAATTAGTTTCTATGTGCAATGTGGCATTTTCCTTCTATTCTAAGTTTGTGATCCAATATCCTTAAATTCTGAAATCTTATTCCATCTTGAAGACTGTATATATCTATATGGCAACTTTTTTGTAAAATTCCCTGCTTCACAAGACAGGTTTTGTTCCCTTTCTATTATTAGCGTATATGTAGATAACCGGTTTATTCACAATGTCCGGCTGTGCAGACAGTTTATGGTCTGATTGTGTCAGTAGGTATCTGAGCGCTCATTTTATTTGTAGCGGAGCCAGCCAGGTTTGTGTGTGTAACATTACTCAGCCCCACTTTGTTTCGTTATTGATCTTTCTCAGCTACACAAGCAATTTTGAAAGTTTTACCTTATTATTACAGCAATAAAACTGCTCAGCAACTCAGATAAAAATATCAATCCCTTTTACAGTGATTTAATATATCATCTGCTGTTATTTGTCAGGGAAAAACACACGCGCACACAATGCCTTTGTTTTCATATTAGGACTTCAATAAAAAATGTGAAGTAGGCAAGGATTCTGTTTGATCCTGGCTAGTATTTCCAGGGAATGGAAAATAGTGATAACAGCTGTCATACTGGCTTCATTTCAATGTATTTGTTTCAGGAGCAAATCACAAGTGTATTTGTACTTGACTGGCATCATTCGTAAAACTTGTCCATGTGTTCCCCCGTCACGGAGACATCTGACAGGGGTTTTTCAGAAATGTTTCTGCAAATAGCATTGTGTCTTGCAGTAGTTTAGAAGGACATGACACAGTATTTTCTTCTATTTATGTTGCCTTTCCAACCTCTCGTTGCATTGATGTACTGACTACAGGAAAGGAGACTGTGACAGTGGTTAAATTAGAAATATAGTCTTTTATATGGCTTGTTTTCATCCTGACTTTCCTGCACGGATAATAAACACACTTTCCTAAGCAGGACCGATATCCACGGGAATGCAGCCTCGCATGTTATGTATTGCAAACAGAAACCTAATGGTGTGAGGCCTCTATGATGTCTCCACAAATTACGAAGCAGAAGCCTAAACCAGTAAGTAATTTCCTAGGCCATAGGCCACTCAGTGTTATCAGTTTCTCTAAGTGTACTACTTTATACCAGTACCTAAGAGCAAATCTCCGGAATCACGCCCTCAAGTATTGGTTTTCATATGTCCACATGGGAGGAATTTGTACATATATTGCAGTGTTTGCATTCCTTCTCCATGGACATGAAAAATGTAATCCAGGGTAGTCTACTGACAACATGTGCTGTATACGCCGATAGCGCTGCCTCTTCAGCTGCCAGCTTTCACAATTGCTGCTTTAAGCTTCAAAATCTAATATAGCAGGTGAAGGAGATATTTTGGATAACATAGGTTGTTTATAGTCTTCATAGGTCTTGCCATGCAGTCTAAGGCATTCTTTGTAGCTACAAGTAGTGAGATCCAATTGACTGGAAAGCTGCAAAAATAGATTAATAGATTGGTGCTTTGGTAACATAAAGGGGTTGTCTCATTAATCATTTTCACAATACAACCCTTGGGGTAAGTCCAAAACCAGTTAACCTGTGCAATATCAACTGCGGCCAGTTATGCATTTCTCCAGCGTTGACCATATAGTAATTCATGGTAGCCATAATAGTAAACCAATACAGCCATTTAGTAGTAAAGGGTTATGAATAGGGATGAGCGGATCCGTGGAAGTTCGGGTTCATCGGGTTCGACTGGACTGTAGTCCAAAGTTTGGTTTGGGTACTAGAATTGTACCCGAACTTGAACCTGAACCCGAACCCCCATAGAAATGAATGGTGACTTGAACTTTGGAGCTGGGAAATCTCTCTCTGTCTCTCTCACTCTCTATCCCTCCTTCCCTCTCTGTCTGACTTCGGAGACCCGTGTGTTTTAAACATTGCCTTCCCCCCTCCCCCCAGTCCTGTAATGAAACACGGACAGGCCTAGATGGGTTGACACAGGTCGGTCACAGTTTATTAATTACACCAGCAGAGAAAGGTTACATTTCGTAATGGGCTCATCGCCGAAGGCCCTGTCTCCGACCGACACGTGAGCCGGCCAGTGAGCGGTCACAAACCTTTGCCTCCCTCAACCTCTTCCGCTGTGACTTAATAACATCCAGTATATATGTAATTTTTTTTTAAATGCAACATAAAAAACAAAACAGAGTTCAATATATAAGGGTGGGACAACAGCTTCCAAGGGTCAGCCGGAGGGAAAAGAGAAAGGAAATAACCCCGAGCACCTGAATTTAACCCATGTAGGTGTTGCGACCGCCCCTTTCACCCCATTGGTCAGTTGGGCTTCCAACTTAATGCATCACCTGGGAGAGTAGTGGGAGGGGGTAATTGGGCACTGGACTATCCTCCTTCTAGCTTTAGTTATGAGGGGCTTCGCAATGAGAGGCACATTCCTTAGGTAGTACCGTGCCTACCATTCTCTCTCCTTCATTCTCTCTCTCTTGGTTTTTCTCTCTCCCTCATTTGCTCTCTCCCTCTCTATCTTTCTCTCGCCCTCATTCTCTCTCTCTCTCTTCCTCTCGGTCTTTATCTGTCCCTCCTTCTCTCTCTCTCCCTCTCTCTGAACTGTAAAATGGACTTCAAGGAGAAATTCACGTTTCCAGTTTGGGTTCGCTAATCTCTAATTATGAATAATCATAGATCCTTAAGAAGGACACATAAACCCTTGACAATAATTTCATCCAAAAATAGCAAATGCTTTATTAGTACAAAGATTATTATAAAAACATATATAGCAAAATGAGGTCATAACATGGTGCAGAGAATGAAACCAAGCACTGGTGTATAAAAGGCATATTATGGTTCCAATCTTCTTTTCTGCAGAATTTTATTATTATACATCTGTACATGATTTTTGTTGTTTCTCATATAATTCTGGGTTTTCAGTATTTTTATAGAACTCACTGTGTACGTAATTTCACCTTTTATGGAAACATTGTTTTTCCTGTGAAATATTGCTCATACTCCACATCTTTGGATGTATATACATATTTATTTGCACATTTCATACAATATTTTATTTATATTTATTTATATATACTTTTGTTATACTTATTTTCTCTCTGATATATATGTCACTTAACATATGTACCTTTTTTGCACACACAAGTGTATATATTTATTCTCATATATTTGTTTATTTGTCTTATTTACATTGTTTTGTTCTTTTTTCTTTTTTTCCTTTTCTCTCCTTCTGCTTTTCCTTTTTCTTTCCCCATTCCTCTTTTTTCCCCATCACTTTATACTTGCATATTTACTTTGAGACCTTGACACTTTTCCTCTTCACTCACAGATCCTCTATAACACTTATATTTACCATGGTACTTTGATGTATTATTAAATGTCTAGAGGACATAATTGTTTTCACTATGACTATGTAACATCTCAGTATTTTTCTGCACTTTTTACATGTGTTTTAACTTAGGATTGTGCAACCTTATGTATAACTCTGTGTATAACTCTGTTCACATGGGAATTGAGAACCACTTGTATTGGTACTCCATCAAGCTATTTACTTTATTAATGTTACTGAGTATTCCATGTGACTTCTATGGATTTACTTTTTTACATGATGGCTTCAGAAGTGCCAGCAGCAGTGCGGTACTCTCTGTCTCATCTGTTCAGCTCAATTTGAATTGTAATAACACACTTTTTGCTTCATTCTTAATGCACTACTATGTAGCAGCAAGACAGCACAATATTTTTTACAGATAAAAAAAACCCTGAAATCTGTGACTATCAGATATGATGTATTTGCTAGTTATAAGTGACTGTATTGAGCCTTTTTCTTTTTTGTGCAGTCCTTTTTGTAATTTAAGAAATAATTGTTTTTAAGAATGCAAATGAAAGTTAATTAAATCCAGGCATTTAACTGCAACTGTGTACTTCAGTGTGTGTGCCACAAACAATTCTTTTTGCGTATCTATTTTGCAAGTCAAATGTTACATCTGTACACACCACACCAATACAATGCCTTGTTGCAAGTGTTGAATTTTTAATTGTCTACCCACCTAGCATTTCTTATTTTGTCATTTTTTTGGGGGAAAAGGTTGAATTTAATTAAGAAATATAAAAACGTAGATCTTTGACTGCAAGTTTGTTTTTGAACATCTGTTTTACTAGATCAGTTTGACAATCTTACTAGCCACACCTCTACCACAGCCTGATGCCATAACACTTTGTTTTTTGTACATTTACTTAACTAGCATTTTTTGTTACATCCATTTTTGCTAGCGTTGAATAGCTGGGGTTGAAAAGATTGTCAAAAGTTAATTATAATGTTGATCAAAATGTATGGTAAAGAAAATGTGGTCGTACTACCACCAAAAACAAGCCAAAATTGGCCTCCTTTGCTTCAAGGAAGTGTATTAGTTTAGAGGTAGCAGTGGACATTATTTGATATACAGTTTAACATATCACTCATCTCACAGAAGGATGATGTTACCTTTGACAGTGACACTGTCAGTTAGAGATGGTGTTCTACACAGTATAGTCTGCCTGATCATAAATAACTAGGAGGGATAGTGTTTGGGCTGTTTTTCATGAATGTACTGTTTTATTATATGGGCTGTTGGTTACTACAGGGTTAACATCACCTTATGAAGTCAGGTTGACATTACTCAGGCTGTGTTTGAGTTGAAGAGCTTGAAAAGGGTTGGATTCCTTGCAATGCTGCAATTTGTGGCAAATCAGCTAGCTGTGAATTGCTTTTTTTTGGCAAAATTTGTCAAACCTGGTGATTTTGAATTTCAAAAGAGTCAATCATCTCTGTATGAGTATAACTTGTGCAGAAGTACTAAATTGTAAGTAGATAAGTGGAAAGAAAATATTTTGATAAAAAAGTAAACAAACAACAGATTCTACAATGAGATTTTTTTGGGTCTGGCAAAATATTTTATTAAATCATCAAGAAAATAATGTATTTATTCATGTGTGACTGTAAATGCTGAGATTTTGGTCTTCTATTTCATCATCTCATTTTGGTAACGTGATGAGTCACTAGATAATTAAAATCATCATCTCATCTGTACATAATAAAAACAGCTGCTCATGTCATGTAGAAATCTGAATCTGTTCTTTCTAGACGTAGCAGCTTGAGCGATTTAAAGAAGGTATTTGTTAAGGCCTTTGAATATTTCTTTTTTTTTGCCTAAATCCCCATCATTGCTATTTACAGTGTATGTAGAAAATTAACATACTGCAGAAAGCAAGTCTATGGATGTGATTAACATAAACATACTGTATGAACATTTATATGTAAACATAAAGGGTTAAGTTCATGTAAAAAAAGAACTCGTAATGATGATTTAATTTAAAAAAAATGAATTTTTAAAATGCAAGAGATGAATTTGCTATGAATTATACCTAAAGGTGCATACACATTGAATTAAAATAATCTGATTTTGCATGCCCATGTATCTGATGTCCTAGGGTGTCTCCTCCACAGCAGAGTTGTGGGATTCTGATGCTTTATTCCCTTTTGCCAACTGAAAACACAAATGGCTTGGATGACAGATACTGCAAATGTCTGAGTAGCATAACTAGAATGTATGAAAGAGAAAAGTGATGCAAGGAACCAGCCACACAAAGTTTGTGGAACCTACGCTAACAATTTTTCCACCCGAAACATATACCTAGGTGGTGAATGGATTGGTGAGGTCTGACGATCGGTTTCCTCATGATCATGAGAAGAGGAGATCCAGTTGTCATAATTTCGAGCAGTAGTGTCAATTCAGATCTATTGGTAAATGCCAGTTACATAGACCAGGGTTTCCGAACTCCAGTCCTCAAGGCCCACCAACAGATCATGTTTTCAGGATTTCCTTTGTATTGCACAGGTGAAACAATTATCACTTGAGCAATACTAAGGAAATCCTAAAAACATAATCTGTTGGTGGGCCTTGAGGACTGGAGTTGGGGAACCCTGACATAGACCCACCGAAATGAGTGGCGCAGTAGTCAAGCATATTCACATCGGAGTTCAGACATTTTTCAGGATCAGTTGAGGTTCCCAACAATAAAACTCACACTGATAATAAATGCATCAACTATCCAGTGGGTCGGTCATAATTGTCATTTCACGGGATATCCCCATTAAGAGAGAAGGCAAAAGAATGAAGAAAGCCAAGAAAATAAATGTTAGACTCTGTGTAGAGGTAGAATAAAACACCAATCCTGAGTGACAAAGATGGCACAATCCAACTCTATCATGGGTTATCCAGTGTGATTATCAAGATCTTCCCAAAAAAGCATAGCACCTTCATTATATCCAGGTACTGGAGATATGCTTCAACATGTTTGAAAATTTCATGACTTTGAGTGTAACCAGTTTCAGATAAATTTGTATGCTTCGCTCTAGCAAATATTGGTTCGCATTACACAGTGACTGCTTCTCATCCCGGAGGCAAGAGGAGCACCTTAATGTTAGAGATCCCAATGTACTGTAAATGTTTCCAGTAAAGCGGGAAAGAATATGTCTTGTTACATTAAAATATATCTCTCACTGCTTTTCTTCTACTGAAGGAGTTGAGCAACGCTGCTCATTATTTCTGGATAAGTAATGTAACAATATTCAGAGGGCAGGTATACTTTAAAGCGTATCTGTATCTGCATTGCATAGAAACCTTTCTGGAACGTAATCAAACATTATTCAGTAAGAAATGTAACAGTACATACAGCTTGTGAAAAAAACTGACAGCAACATACCGGCAGCTACTGTATATTAAGTGTTTCTATATCGCATGTAAAATGAATACTCTCACTATTTCCTTTTCATTAATTGATATGGCTATAATCAGGCTCCACTGGAAGCATTTACATCCACAATCAATGTTTGTATGGCGTTGCGAGCAGATTCCTGCATTTTAAAGCCCTGTCTGTCTCTGCATGGAGCACTGATATAAAGTAACAGTTAGAGGGATGTCTCAGGAAAACCTCATGTATCAGTATCAATTTGCTTCAAAGTACAGATGATGACTGCATACTTAACATTAGGTGTTCTGAACAAATCAATGCGATTCATCTTTCTTGTAGAGACAGTCATTAAACTGTTTCACTGAATTCATCCCTAATTATCTCACTTTGAGATGGAATATTTGCTAATTTCAGTAGAGATGGGGAATAAGCAGTTATTGTACTTGGCAGGTGACTTTTGCTGTGAAGCTGACCGTTTTAGTCAAATCACATCTGAGAGATCATTTTATACTTGAAGGCAGAGAAAAGTGCGATTTCTTGTGAATAGATGTTCCATAGTGCCCTGAGAAAATCCATAATAACAGTCCTACTGAATTGCTCTATGGTATAGAATGTACCTTCTATTTGCTAGGTTTGTCATTTATTAGCTGCCTAAACACATTTTTTGATGATCTACAAATATTGTATATTATGAGGCAGGGAGGGGAATCATATGCAAGGGTCGATATGTATCCCCAGGATGCAGACGAAGTCCTATTAGACCCACTGGAGTGCCTTGTGGTCACAGCAGGACGCCTTTTAGTTACAAAGCAAAATAAAATTAAGCATGGACCTGTCAAGCTATTTGGCCAAGGCATTGTTCAGGAAAACCTGTTATGGGCTTTATTTTTTAAACGGACTACAGGAAGGTAGTGTTGCAGTCTGTTTCCTCTAGGCCAGATCTTGGAAGTGGTGCATGGCTACAGATTCCAGGTTAACCCCTTAACCCCCTGTGCTTTTTTTGATTTTGTATTTTCGTTTTTCGCTTCCCTTCTTCCCTTCTTCCCAGAGCCATAACTTTTTTTTATTGTTTCCATGGGCACAAATTCCAGGTTAACCCCTTAACTGTCTGAGCGTCTTTTGGTTTTGCTGACCTGTCATTATGATTATCCAGGTCATTATGAGATCATAGACAACAAACCTGCCTATGTTCTTTTTTATCTAAGTGGTGAAAAAAAATTCCAAGCTTTGTATAAAAAAAAAAAAAAGCACCATTTTCTGATACCTGTAGCATCTCCATTGTTTGTGATCTCGGGTTGGGCGAGGACTTATTTTTTTGCGTGCCGAGCTGACATTTTTATCAATACCATTTTGATGTAGATACAATCTTTTGATCACCAGTTATTGCATTTTAATGCAAATGTCGCAGCGACCAAAAAAAAAATTATGCTGTTTCTCGCTACACCACTTAGCGATCAGGTTAATCCTTTTTTTATTGATAGATCAGGCAATTCTGAACCCGACGATACCAAATATGTGTATGTTTAAGTTTATTTTTATTGTTTTATTTTGAATGGTGCGAAATGGGGGTGATTTAAACTTTTATATTTTTTTATTTTTTTAATATTTTTAAAAACATTTTCTTTTTACTTTTGGTATGCTTTTATAGTCTCCATGGGAGACTAGAAGCTGCCACAATCCGATCGGCTCTGCTACATAGAGGTGATGATTAGATTGCCTCTACACCGTGTGCAGAATTATTAGGCAAGTTGTATTTGAGAGGATTCTTTTTATTATTGACTAACAACTATGTTCTCAATCAACCCAAAAGACTCATAGATATCAAAGCTTAATATTTTTCGAAGTTGGAGTGGGTTTTTTTTTAGATTTGGCTATCTTAGGAGGATATCTGTTTGTACAGGTAACTATTACAGTGCAGAATTATTAGGCAACTTAATAAAAACCAAATATATACCCATCTCACTTGTTTATTTTCACCAGGTAAACCAATAGAGAAACACAAAATTTAGAAATAAACATTTCTGACATTCAAAAACAAAACAAAAAAAATCAGTGACCAATATAGCCACCTTTCTTTACGATGACACTCAAAAGCCTTCCATCCATAGATTCTGTCAGTTGCTTGATCTGTTTACGATCAACATTGCGTGCCACAGCCATCACAGCCTCCCAGACACTGTTCGGAGAGGTGTAATGTTTTCACTCCCTGTAGATCTCACATTTTATGAGGGACCACAGGTTCTCTATGGGGTTCAGATCAGGTGAACAAGGGGGCCATGTCATTAATTTTTCTTCTTTTAGACCTTTGCTGGGCAGCCACGCTGTGGAGTATTTGGATACATGTGATGGAGCATTGTTCTGCATGAAAATGATGTTTTTCTTGAATGATACCGACTTCTTCCTGTACCACTGCTTGAAGAAGGTGTCTTCCAGAAACTATCAGTAGGTCTGAGAGTTGAGCTTCACTCCATCCTCAACCCGAAAAGGTCCCACAAGTTCATCTTTGATGATACCAGCCCATACCAGTACCCCACCTCCACCTTGCTGGTGTCTGAGTCAGAGTGGAGCTCTCTGCCCTTTACTGATCTAGCCTTGGGCCCATCCATCTGGCCAATCAAGAGTCGCTCTCATTTCATCAGTCCATAAAACATTAGAAAAATCAGTTTTATCTTATGTTTCTTGTTGAAAGGTGGTCATTTTTCAGCCTTCCTTAGCTTGGCCATGTCCCTGAGTATGGCACTCCTTGAGCTTTTTGATAATCCAGTAACATTGCAGCTCTGAAATATGGCAAAACTGGTGGCAAATGGCATCTTGGCAGCTTCACGCTTGATTTTCCTCAATTCATGGGCAGTTATTTTGTGCCTTTTTTTATCAACACGCTTCTTGCGACCCTGTTGGATATTTGCCATGAAACGCTTGATTGTTCGGTGATCATGCTTCAAAAGTTTGGCAATTTCAAGACTGCTGCATCCCTCTGCAAGACATCTCACAATTTTTGACTTTTCAGAGTCTGTCAAATCTTTCTTTGGACCCATTTTGCCAAAGGAAAGGAAGTTGCCTAATAATTAAGCACACCTTATATAGGGTGTTGATGTCATTAGACCACACCCCTCCTCACTACAGAGATGCAAATCACCTGATTTACATAATTGGCAGTTGGCTTTCAAGCCTATACAGCTTGGAGTAGGACAATATGTATAGAAAGGATGATGTGATCAAAATACTCATTTGCCTAATAATTCTGAACCCAGTGTATAAAGCAAATTTACTCACTTGCTATGAGTGCTGATCACTGGGTGATGCTCACAGCAAGCCAGCACTGACAACCATAGAGGTCTCCAGGAGACCTCAGGTTGTCATGCCAACACGTATTTCCGGCGTGATTGCTGGAAGCACTTGTTAAATGCCGCTGTCAGTATTTGACAGAGAAATTTAACTAGTTAATAGGCGTGGGTGGATTTCCATTCCACCCGCAGCTATTACGAGCACATGTCAGCTGTTCAAAACAGCTGACATGTGCTGGGAAAGATATTGGCTCACCGCTGGAGCCCACATCAAGGGGAGGGAGTCCGACATTGGTGTAAATGTATGCCCAATGTTGGAAATGGGTTAAAACCCATGCAGCAAGGGTTTTGGTGTGTCAGTTTGGAGTTTGTAACTTGCGGAGCAGTCGGCTCTGCAGAAGCTCAGCCTGTGTGAGTTAACGCAGATCCAGCAGACTGAACTCCTGGAACCCCGCAGCGTGATACAGTGGTGCCTTCGCCCTCGGCAACCCGTCTTCCACAGACTGCTTTTTGCCCGGCTGCGATCCGAAGTATGTGCCGTATGCTGTACACTGTGTGACTGTGGACATTAAAACACGTGTGCTGTGAACTTTTCCTGTGGTCACTGTCTGTCACACTGAACCAACCCTGCTGCACTACATTATATATACTGCTCAAAAAAATAAAGGGAACACCACTTCTGGGAAAAGAATTTGAAGTAATCCCAATTATGAATCAATTTTTCCTGCTGTTGTGTAAATGGAACAGATAACCCCTATAAAGGGATATGTAATGAATAAAGATTTGCAACTGGAATGTTTCATTCAGTATTATCTATGATATGGTATTTTAGTGTTCCCTTTATGTTTTGAGCAATATATATATATGTATATATATACAGTATATAGATAATCACAGGCTGCTCTAAGTGTGTTTTCCAGTAAGAAATCTATTTTTTACCTTATCATTGCTTTCACAATGCACCACTTATTCTTTAGCAGGTTCTAAATATCATATACTTTATTTAGGATATGGTTTGTGTGATATTATATCTAATCTAGTCTACAGTGCCGGCAAAAAAAATCTTTCAAGTTCAATGAAACCACAAAATCTTAATATTCAAGTGGATTCAAGTGTTTTATTGTGGATATTTTATCACAATTAGTATTTTGTCATGTCACCCTTACATTTTATCACCATCTGCAGTCGTTTAGGCATGGATTCAGCAAGGCTGGCTAAGTATGTGGAGACCATGCTTACCCACATTGTCTTCAGCACCTCCTTTAGATTGTTGATGTTGCTGGGTCGTGTCTCTTGAACCTTGTTTTTCATTAAATTCCAGGCATTTTCTATGGGGTTAAGGTCAGGGGAATTACCTGGCCACTCTAAAATGTTAATGTTATGGTCACTGAGAAACTTTCTCATGGCCTTGGCTTTGTGTACAGGGGCTCTATCATGCATAAAGTAATCACACTGATGTATGACCCAAAAAGTAAGCTTGTGTTCTTCCAAAACAGTAATATAATTGCTTGCTTTCATAATTACATTCTTGGGAAGGAAGTACAAACCTGCCCTGCCCATGCTTCCACTGAATGCACCCCACACCATCACACTGTCAGGGTGTTTAACAGTCTTAGGCTAGTTTCACACTTGCTTTTTTTTGCAGCGCGTTTTTCCCGCAAAAAAACGCATTGAAAAAACGCATACAAAAGCATACAACTGCTGCGATTTTTTCAAGCATTTTTATGAGCATGCATGAAAAAAACGTAGCGTTTTTAAGCGTTTGTATGCGTTTTTAGTGCGTTTTTACCGCGTTTGCGTTTTTTTCCAACATTTTTAGGTGGCCCCTCACACTACCCAAACCATGACTTTACTAACCCTAACCCTGACCCTAACCCTAACCCTGACCCTAACCCTAACCCTAACCCTGACCCTAACCCTTAACCAAATCATACTTAACCCTAACCCTGACCCTAACCCTGACCCTAACCCTAACCCTAACCCTAACCCTGACCCTAACCCTAACCCTGACCCTAACCCTTAACAAAACCATACTTAACCCTAACCCTGACCCTAACCCTGACCCTAACCCTTAACCAAACCATACTTAACCCTAATCCTGACCCTAACCCTGACCCTAACCCTAACCCTGACCCTAACCCTTAACAAAACCATACTTAACCCTAACCCTGACCCTAACCCTGACCCTAACCCTAACCCTGACCCTAACCCTTAACCAAACCATACTTAACCCTAATCCTGACCCTAACCCTGACCCTAATCCTTAACAAAACCATACTTAACCCTAACCCTGACCCTAACCCTAACCCTGACCCTAACCCTAACCCTAACCCTGACCCTAACCCTTAACAAAACCATACTTAACCCTAATCCTGACCCTAACCCTGACCCTAATCCTTAACAAAACCATACTTAACCCTAACCCTGACCCTAACCCTAACCCTGACCCTAACCCTAACCCTAACCCTAACCCTGACCCTAACCCTTAACAAAACCATACTTAACCCTAATCCTGACCCTAACCCTGACCCTAACCCTTAACCAAACCATACTTAACCCTAACCCTGACCCAAAACCCAACCCTAACCCTGACCCTGACCCTAACCCTAACCCTAAACCCCCTTAACTAACCCTAACTCTAACCCAAACCCCTAAATTCCATGGTTAAAAAAAAAAAACGCATATGCAAAAAAACGCTTACATGAGCATGCCAGTGCGCACATATGCGCATCCATAGGCTATAATGGCCATTTTTAGCGCAAAACGTGCGCATATGTGCGCATGCGCTTTTTTGCAGGGCCAAAAAATGCAACATGATGCGTCTGGAAAATCCAATCGCACACCCCAAAAAAACGCAGCGCATGAAAATCGCATACATGCGCTTACAAGCGCGCAGGTATGCGCACCCATGTTAAATATAGGGGAAAAAAACGCATGCGCAGGTTAGCGTTTTTTTCCAGCGCTAAAAAACGCAAATGTGAAACCAGCCTTAACTGTATATTTTGGGTCATACCGAGACACGGTACTCGGACGACGCACAACCTTTGTGCCTCCCCTGACCAGCCTGAAAGTGCTCTCATCACTAAACATCACTTTCTTCCACTCTTCAGATGTCCAATCTTGATATTTCTTACAAAAGGCAAGCCTTTTCTTCTTCATTGCTGCTGTGAGCAGGGGCTTCTTTGCGGCACGGCAACTTGGTAGACCCAGGTCCTTCTGCAGGCAGTGACGAATTGTCCTAGTTGCGATGTTCTGGAGGAGCATAGGGTACTTGTTTTTTAGTTCAACAGCAGTTATAGAAGGATGTGACATCACTTCACGCTTCAGGAGATTATCAGTCCTTGGTGAAGTCTTCTTAGGTGCGCCAGAGCCTGACTTCCTCTGTGGTACCATCCCAGGAGGCAATGATGCCGCTGACCGCTTCAGTTGATAAATTGCTTCTCTTGACACTCCCAGATCTCTAGCTACAGCAATCACCGAATCCCCCTTCTCGAGCAGAGTCAAGGCACGGGATTTCTCTTCCATTTTAAGCTTCTTTCGACCCATTGTGGGAGATAATAAAAAACTGAGGGAGATAATAAAAGACTGCCTAATAGCAAAACTGGCTGAGCTGCACATAACAACCAATCAGAGTGCAGATTTCGCTTTACCAGAGAAGTGAAAACTGAGCATTGATTGGTTGATATTTGCAACAAAGCCAGCTTTAATATTAGACAATTTTTTATTATCTCCCCCATTGTGTACTGTACACTTTTAAAAAGTGAAATTATGATGTGGATTTTATATGTAAAGTTTTTTTTTTGCTGCGCAAGTGTAAAGATTTTTTTTGCCGGCACTGTATATCATTCCAAGCAACAGATGACTCATATAAAAGACAGTAAAAGAAAGAAACCATCAGTGATAAAAGAAGGGGGAATTTGTGACTATTAATATCATTTAAGTGAACAGAAATAAAATGCAGGTGAACAACTGGCTACGTCGATGGTGCCATCAGCAACGATTTGGATTTCTGGATCACGGAGTGAACTACTTATACGATGGACTACTTGCTAGAGATGGGGTGCACCTTACGAAGACTGGAAAGCATGTATTTGGAAGTCGCCTTGCTACACTTGTAAGGAGAGCTTTAAACTAGAACAACATGGGAAGGGAAGCAAAAGACCAGAAAAAGCCATACACCTGACAAATGCTATTGAGAACTCTGCTATTAGAAGTGGAAAGGAAGAACAAAGACGAAAGAATCTAATTAATAAAAATATTGGAGAAAGAGAAACCAATCACAAACTAAAATGTTTCTATACTAATGCACAAAGCATGGGCAACAAACAAGGAGAATTAGAACTACTAACACAGGAAAAGAAATATGATGTCATTGGAATCACTGAAACTTGGTGGGACAATACACATGATTGGAATACAAGACTAGAAGGATACAACTTATTTGCAAGAAACAGACTTGATAAACGAGGAGGGGGTGTTGCATTGTATGTTAGAAACGCGTATATCTGCACAGAGATTGAAGCTTCAGAGACTGGGAGTTCTGTGGAAACTGTTTGGGTAAGAATACAAGGACAGAACAATGGAAAGGACACCATTGTAGGCATTTACTACAGGCCGCCTGTGCAAGCTGAAGATATGGATGAACTCTTTATGCATCAAATGGCCAAGTTCTCCAAAAAATATGACATAGTTGTCATGGGAGATTTCAACTATCCAGACATTTGTTGGGAATCTCTCTCAGGCAAAACTAACAGGTCAAGGAAATTCTTATCCTCTCTTGCTGACAACTTTATCTTCCAAAAGGTAGGGGAGAAAACAAGGGGAACTGCTACCTTGGATCTAATCCTTATAAACAGGGAGGAAATGGTTGAGGAGGTAAAAGTGGCTGGAACCCTAGGAGGTAGCGACCATGCTATTTTAGAATTTTGGATAACTAGAGGCGGAAGACCTGTGAAGACTCAGACGTCAAGGTTAGATTTCAGAAAGGCAGATTTTAAGGGATTCAGAAAGATAATTGGAGGGATCCAATGGCTGGATATCCTTAAAGACAAAAATGTCCAGGAAGGATGGGAAATCTTGAAAAATGAAATTCTCAAAGCACAGTTGTTAACAATTCCGAAAAGAGGGAAGAATAGGAAGCATTTAAGGAAACCAGGATGGGTGAACACAGAACTTAAGCACATGCTAAAAAGGAAGAAAAAAATGTTTATAAAATGGAAAGAGGGAGGCATATCTAAAGAAGAATATAATGCTGTCTGCAGAACCTGCAGGGCACAAATCTGATTATCTAAAGCTGAAAATGAATTGAGGCTTGCAAGAGATGTCAAAAGCAATAATAAAGGATTTTGGGGATATGTCAAAAGTAAAAGAAAAGTCAAAGATGCTATAGGATTTTTACAGGATGAAAATGATGAAATGGTAAGACAGGATGTTGAGAAGGCTGAACTTTTAAATTCCTATTTTGCATCTGTTTTCTCTCAGAAAGGAAATGTAACACCAACTGTTATTCACTGTCCTATTAAGGGAATAGAAGAATCCAGGATATCTATAAACAGGAAGATAGTGAGGAAACACTTAGCTAACCTAAATGAATTCAAGTCTCCAGGTCCAGATGAATTACACCCCAGAGTACTGAAGGAGATAGCAGAAGAAATTTTTGAACCCCTCTCCATAATCTTTGAAAATTCTTGGAGAACAGGAGAAGTGCCAGAAGACTGGAGAAGAGCAAATGTTGTTCCTATCTTCAAAAAGGGGAAGAAGGTGGACCCAGGCAACTATAGGCCGGTGAGTCTGACTTCTATACCAGGAAAGATCTTTGAACAAATTATTAAACAACATGTATGTCAATACCTGGATAATAATGAAGTGATCAAACAGAGTCAGCATGGGATTGTAACTAATAAGTCATGTCAGACTAACTTAATTTCCTTCTATGACGGAATCACTGATTGGGTGGATCAAGGAAATGCTGTAGATATAGTATATCTTGACTTCAGCAAAGCATTTGACAAAGTCTCTCATACAATCCTTATTGAAAAAATGACTTAGTATGGAATGGACAAGGCAACTGTTAGGTGGATTCATAACTGGCTTAGTGATCGGACCCAAAGAGTGGTCGTAAATGGCTGCACATTCAGTTGGAAGAATGTCTCAAGTGGGGTACCACAGGGCTCTGTCTTGGGCCCTGTATTGTTCAACATCTTTATCAACGATTTAGATGAAGGAATTGAGGCTAAACTGATTAAATTTGCTGATGACACAAAGCTAGGAGGGATAGCTAATACTAGAGAAGAGAGAGAGAGGATTCAAAAAGATTTAAATAAACTGGAGAAGTGGGCAACAACTAACAGAATGGTTTTTAACAGGGAGAAATGCAAAGTACTACATCTGGGCAATAAAAGTGAAAAAAGCATATATAGAATGGGAGGAATAGGGCTAAGTGACAGCACATGTGAAAAAGACTTGGGTATACTAATAGATCACAGACTGAATATGAGTCAACAGTGTGATGCAGCAGCAAAAAAGGCAAATGCAATTCTAGGATGTATTAACAGAAGCATACAGTCTAGATCACGTGAAGTCATTATTTCCCTCTACTCCTCTTTGGTCAGACCTCATCTGGAATATTGTGTCCAGTTTTGGGCACCACATTTTAAAAAAGACATCAACAAACTGGAGCAAGTTCAGAAAAGAGCGACCAGAATGGTGACCGGTCTGCAAACCCTGTCTTATGTGGAAAGGTTGCAGGATTTGGGAATGTTTAGTTTGCAAAAGAGAAGACTGAGAGGAGACTTAATAGCTGTCTACAAATATCTAAAGGGCTGTCACATTGTAGAAGGATCAACTTTATTCTCATTTGCACAAGGAAAGACTAGAAGCAATGGGATGAAACTGAATGGGAGGAGACACAGTTTAGATATTAGAAAAAACTTTTTGACAGTTAGAGTGATCAATGAGTGGAGCAGGCTGCCACGAGAAGTGGTGAGTTCTCCTTCAATGGAAGTCTTCAAACAGAGGCTGGACAGACATCTGACTGGGATGATTTAGCGAATCCTGCTTTGAGCAGGGGGTTGGACCAGATGGCCCAGGAGGTCCCTTCCAACTCTATGATTCTATGATTCTATGATTCTATGATATAAGCACCAGTATGAGAATTATAGTAAAAATTTAGCTAAAATATAGTACTGCAGAATATTAAGTGTAGATGCCATTGAGATACCATGATAGAAAGGGGGCAGAAGATCCTGGCATCTGGATACACAAACTCCTGCACTTATTAGAACTGCTTCACCATCCAATTAAACAGTGCAGGTTTCCTCGCTGTCATGGCAAGAGTTAATCAGTTCAGTTGAACTCCTGGAGCTCTCCAGCTTGAATTGTCTCAGCTGTTCAGTGTTAGGCTACTTTCACACATCAGGTTTTCGGTGTCAGGCGCGATCCGGCGTCGTGCCGGAATGCCGGATCCGGCAAATGTTTTGTAAAACCTGATGTGCCGGATCCGGTTTTCTGCCGGATCCGTCTTGTTCTTGACAGACAAAACCGGATCCGTCTCATCCGGTTCATCCGTTTTTCTATCCGTTTTTCGACGGATTACGCCGGATCTGGTTTTTAAAATTGACCCTTGTGGCCTTCCGAACGGGATTGGCTACTGGAAAACTATATATAGCATGTTCCTACAGCCCTTCTTTGACAGGTTGTAGAGGAGAAAGTGCAGGTTGGAGAGAAGAGCAAGTTACTGGCGAAGATGGATGTTGTCATTGGAAATATTACCACTAGAAGTTCTGTGACGGTTTCAGTAATGAGGGACAATTTTGCACTATACTTTATGTCATCTCAAGGCAGAGTACACTGGCGGGATGACAGAGTGTGAAAGATTTGTGCCCTAACCAAACTTGTGTACCTTCTGGACCAACAGTATATACCTTTGCCAACCAAAGTTGGCTATCTTGTCATGGTCTTACTATTTTTAGCTTTAGGCCACAGGTGTGTACCTGGTTGTGTTTTATGCAAAGTATTTCACCTTTTAACAAAAGTTGTGTACATTGTTAGGAAATCACCAACAATAAACACAACTTTTCAGGTGAAATACTTTGCTTCAAACACAACCAGGAACACAACTGTGGCAAAAAGCTAAAATTTACCCACAGTTATATACCTGGTTTTGAATACCTTTTTACCTTTTAAATACCCTGTATTTAACCTTTTTTTTAAACATATTTCGCCGCAGAAAGAAATGACAGACAACCAGTGTAAACAATAATTTAACTTTTATTTAAAATATTTTTTTTTGTGTAAACTGTTTTTAAAGTTAAAAAAACTTTTTTAATAAAGGTTTGAAACCAACCAAATGGGCATTTTTATTACAAAAAAAACATTATAACTCGGTGTAGTGTGGGGTGGAAATACTGCTGGAGGGGCTGCGGGACACTTCGACAATGGGAGTGTGGAGAGAGGACTGGGATCGTGGTGGGGAAGGAACAGTTAGAGGTGATGGTGTGGAAAAAGCTACAGAATGGGTGGACATGTGGGAGGCAGAAGAGGTGGTGGGCGGTGGAGTGGAGGGTTGGGCAGGGACTGTAGGAGCAGATGATGTTGATGGAAAGTTGTATGGGGAAGGAGTTTGGTACGGGGAAGGAGTTTGGTACGGGGCAGGTTGCTGGAAGTGGGGAGATGTCTGGTACTGGGGAGGTTGCTGGTACTGGTGAGGTTGCTGGTATGTAATAGGAGGGGGAGGATGGAAAGTGGCTGGAGGGGGTGCAGATGTAATAGGAGGGGGAGGATGGAAAGTGGCTGGAGGGGGTGCAGATGTAATAGGAGGGGGAGGATGGAAAGTGGCTGGAGGGGGTGCAGGTGGAGGAACTACAGTGGTGGGAGGTGGAGGTTGGGAGGTAACCTGCTGTAGAGCACCGTGGCACGAATGCATTACATGCATCTGCTGGGTAGGAGATAGTGTTGCCATGCGCTCCACAACAGACCTGAAAAAGGTGTGGTTTGGCGAAGATCTTGCTTCTGAATGCATGGTTTGCAGAAGTGTCTTCACCTCCAGAATGCTGGAGTTGATCTGCTGAAAGCCTGTGGAGATTTGCTCTGACAAGACTTTTAGACAGTTCTGGAAAGATGCATTCAGATGCAAGAACTGTGGCGCATAACTCTTTTCCTGACCCCTCTGCCGCTGCCGCCCAGTACCCGCAGGTGTACTAGAGGTGGCAGGGGCAGAAGGGTGGGGTAAAGGGAAAGCGATCTCCTCACCAGCAGCTTCATGTAATGTAGGCGGCCACGATGCTCCTGTGCTGGTGGATGGGACAGATGGGTCGAATGTGTGGGAAGGCTGGGAAGGTGCAGATGTACCGGGGCGGTCGAAGTGTCCCTCGGTGCCGGTCTCCTCAGGGATCGCCTCAGAAGGGTCCAATCGTGCAGGCTCCCGAGTGCTGCTCACCGTGCTGTAGAATAAAGAGAAAAAAAAACAATTAAAATACATGGTATGGCCCTGGCTGAAAAAAAAAAGTTACATCTAACATTTTTTTTCACATGTGGTGTGTAATATTTACCTTCTAGTGACCATTGTTTCCCGGAGGAACGACAGGGCTTCTGCGTACTTGTACTTGCTCCTGCGTCCTCCAGATCCACTCGGGGCCCGCATCTCTTTATTGAACTCCTTCTTGAAACGATCCCTCACAGACCGCCACCGATTCACAATTCTGTTCCCTGAAACGAGAAAGGACAAAGTGGTTAGTATACAACATCAGTGTTTCCCAAACTCCAGTCCTCATGGTCCCCAGGGGTCATGTTTTCAGGATTTCCATAGTAAATAGAAATCCTGAACACATGATCCGTGGGGACCACGAGGACTGGAGTTCGGGAAACACTGGTTTACATCAAGCAACCGGTACTGTATATAGTTACGCTCTTTAATCTGGGCCCGAACATCGAGGTCCTCCCAGCGGCCCACAAGGAGCGAACAGATTTCCTCCCAGAGTCGTCGGGTAACAATAAGGTCAGCGTGGCGGCGGTCAGTCATATTCCAGAGCGGCTCCCTTTCTCTGACGAGATCGATGAGGTGGTCCACATCGAGTCCTCCATCCTCACCGTCAGAGTCGGGAGCACGCTGTGAAGGCTGTTAAAGAAAAAGACAAAAATAACATAATTAGCCTCCACAAAAGAAATGAAATAAAAAGTGCAAAAAAAAAAGCAAAAATATTTATACTTACACGCTGGTGACCGCCGCGTTGCTGTCGCCGACGACCCTGGGAGGCACTGCGAGGACCTCTTGGCCGAGCACCAGATTGGGAAGACTAGAGAAGAAAACAAAAAATGTTATGTCTTTGGATGTAGGCATTTGTTTGCTGTGTGTGGTCTGCAGAACATTGTTTTCTATGTGTTGTGTGTAGTGTGATGTTGTGTTTCTGCGTTTGATGCAAAAAACTTACCAATTGTGAGCCCACTCCAAGTGTCTGTCCACCCCTTCCTTCTTCTTCTGGGAGCTCCTCTTCATCTTGTGAATCCTGTTTTGAAATAAAAGGCAATGAATAGACATATATTACAGAGATGATGGATTTTGGAAATAAAAACTTACCGTCAAACGCTGACGATGCGAGGGAGGGCTCCCAGAAGATGATGTGCTGTCTTCCTGGTGGCCACACTCCATGCCTGTGGGTGGTGTTCCACCTGCTGCCATTGCTGCTGCTGCTGCATCTATTGGGCGGCTGTTGAATAAAGAGAAACAAAGGGCCAATGAATATCTTGATATTCAATAGCCCTAGTTTGGAGGAATGGGGGATTTGATAATTACCGTCTCTCATCTGCTGCTGGCCTCCCCTCCTCAGCATGTTCCATTTGCTGCTCCATTTGGGGTGGTGGTGCTGATGGTGCTGCAGTGGTCTCCTGCCTTCTCCTGCTGCGCTTGGTTGCTTTCTTGGGTGGCATGTTGGGTGTGGCTGTGGGTCCCACTGTCTTGCTTTTATATATGTCTTGTGGGCAGAGCTACTGAGCATGCTCAGACCCAAAAAACCAGATCCGGCCACCGGATCCGGCTTTCGCCGGATCCGGCGCATTGCGGCGCTCATAGGCTTTCATTGTGTGAAAAAGCCGGACGCGCCGGATCCGGCGTGTCCGGCTTTTTCGCCGGAGACAAAAAACGTTACAGTCTCCGTTTTTTCCAGACGCCGGATCGCGACACATTGCCGGATCCGGCGAAAACCGGATGAAACGCATGGCCATCCGGCGCGATCCGGCGCAAATGCAAGTCAATGGGGGGGAAACCGGATCCGGCATTGCATTTCGCCGGATCCGGTTTCTGTCAAAAGCGCCGGATCGTGCCTGACGCCGAAAACCTGATGTGTGAAAGAGGCCTTATACATTCCCCTCTGATATATATGATCGCCACTGATACTTGGGAGTTTCCAGTGATAATTTTACTTCCTGTTTTGTAAGTGGAGGAAAAAGTTCAGTGTTTGGAGTTGGCGGTTTGAGAGTTATTCTGAAGATTCTAGCGTGCAGTTGGTTTTTCCTTATCACAAAATTGGTTTCCCCTTCCTATACCTCCTCTGCATCCCACTCTATTATTTTGTGAGTGTATTTTTATGATTGTAGCTTTCTTTTATCCCCTGTCTGTTAATCCTGTCTGTCTGGTTGGTGTTTTCCTATAAACTTCAGCCCCTCACCTCTCTGGGGGAGGGATCAGATAAGGGGTAAGTTAGGAACATAGGTACGAGAACCCAGCGTCTCCAACTTCAGGAGTACTCTGGGGGAAAGGGATAGAATTGGATGCTCCTAGTTCAAGGGATCTGGTAGGTGTCCACAGTCCCTTTACACTACTTGACTCTATAGATGTGTTACATTTGAAGTATTGAAGTAGTATGTTGTAGTTTTGCTTGCTCCATAATTACAAGGAAAGATGGTAATAGCAGATTTGACATTTCTTAGGAAGATTTTATAATCTATAGAATTTCGGAATGACGAATATACAGTATATATGCAACATCGTGTGTGTCGCCTCAGCCAGTCTAACACTTTAATGGTCTGATAATATAGTTGAATATATATTTTAGGGTGATGACCTTCGCTGTAAACTGCTGATATTACTAATTTCTTAAAGAAAACCTTTTTATTTGCATCTGTCAGTAGAGAATTATCCTGTCATTGTGATGTTTTAAAAGCCCCATCACATTTAGCGATGCACCAGCAATCCCGACAATGATATGACCGGGTCAGGATCGCTGGTGCATCGCTAAGTGGTCGCTAGTGAGCTTTCACACAGGCAGATCTCACTAGCGATGTAGCGATGCAGCAGCGGTTGTTACTTACCTGTCAGACGCGGCGATGAAGACGTCCTCCCGCCCGCGTCCACGCGTCGCTCGTCGGCGCCAGCAGGAAGCCCAGCAGGAAGCAGCTGACGAGAAACGGCCCAGGACGTACTCGCGCGATCAGCAAAAACCAGCGGGGGAGCCAGTCGGAGGTAAGTATCACACATAGCGATATCGCTAGCAATATCGCTATAACGTCACAAAATCGGTGACGCTTCAGCGATATCGCTAGCGATATTGCTTAGTGTGACGGGGCCTTAACTTGGACATAGATAAGCTGCTATTCATGCTATTCAACCTATTGTTTTAAGAAATCTCAGCAATGTGATTATAAAAAATCATAGGGAAATAAAAACCAGCAGTGGACAGATTTGGCTAAGAAGAAGCGTGGTCGATTGAACATGCCCGTGATTGAGCCAATTGCTTGGACTAAAAATACAAGCTACCAGCATTGACAAATAGAATAATGGCTTTCTACGTGTCACTTATTGTATGAAAATCTTATATATTGCTTAGCAGAACACATATTATGTTTCTTCACTAGACAGTTGAAGCAGATTAGATTAGAGAAAAAGTTTTGAAGACCTATTAGAAGCGTACCTAGTTTTATAAGTTTATACACATGGATTCAAAGAACTTAGCACCGTTGTCATGCAGCATTAGGATCCTAAGTTCATCACCAGAACAGTGCATTTTGTTTGTTATATGTTTGGGTTTTAACACACTTGAAACCTTTTGAATAAATGGGTATTTCTGGACCTTGGATACAATACCTCTTTAAGATTACCTATCAATCTCATATTGGTGGGAGGCGCTGACGGAAAGGGTAGTGGTGCTCTGACAAGTGCTACATGCCCTTTATGGGACTAACTGGAAAGAGATGTACTGCTAGATTAATTGATTCTAAATCCCACCATATACATTAGATGGTTATGACGATCATTCAGCCGGCAGCTCTCTCTTCCATATATACCGTAGGCACGATTGCTCTGCCGAGTACTCCTGTGTTTTCTGTGAGAGAGCCACAGCCAGACATGTCTGACAGCTGCTTATCTCCAAGAGAACAAAAGAAATGGCAGACTAAAATCGAATATACTGGATCCTTAACTTCCCCGCCAATCAATTGTCCAGGCCCCGGTAAATATTACATTGCTGGCCAAACCCGTCAATGTCGGTTGTTCAGCTGACATTAGCCTAATGTTTATTGGCTTAAGAACAATCTATTGATATAAAAGTTTCAGAAAAGTGCTTTATCTGTGCAGACATAGTTGCCAACTTTGGAAAGCCATATTAGGGATCATTATAGAACCACCTTGATATAATTTAGCCATCAAATTCCCTGGGAAAGCTCAGAACCTTCTCTTTTCCTGCAGCATAGCACAATATCTGCCCTTTTTGTGGTCTAGTTTGCAGGGCAGTTCCAAGATTGGACTGTAACAAGTGCAGTATGTGGTTAGTGTGTATGAGTGGTGTTGTGTGCATAGATTCTGTGTGTGGCGTGTGAAATGTGCATGATTACTAGATGAGGTTAGTGCTCTGTTTTATAATCAATGCATGATAACTAGATAGCACAGATTGACATTATTTGTATTTGCCAGTATGAATGGCAGATGGTTGATCAGTCTGTATCTGTGAGCACGATTTGTGGATATCTAAGCTACGCAGCATTAAAAGGTTTTGCAAATTAAAGGGAAAAAATGCTTCATAGCTCATGAATTGTTTTCTCTATATGATTAGTATCGATCCCTTGGTCGCCCTTTTTAGTTGTAGGTCACTTTGAAAAACTTTACAAAAGCACTTTAAATAATGAATAGTTCTTGTAAATTATGCAGACTTTGGTCCCATAGACTGAACTGACAAGAGTCACTTGTTATAGTAAATCAATAGTTTACACTCATAAAGTTTTTATTCTTTAACTTTTATCTTCTATTCCCCTTGCAAATTTTTGCTCCACAATGTGAAGTAAATTAAACAGAATAGAAGAGGCCATTGTATTAAGTCTATAAATTCCCTACATAGCTCAGATTTATGGAAGACCTTTTAATACCCGTTAAGTTTCTCCATGAACAAAAATGAATTCTTTCTTTAGAAAATGTTATATGATTTTCAAAGTATTTGAGAACACTGAGATGGAAGCGTTTTAGGAAATTTCTCTTTTTAATAAGGGAATGATTGCAGTTTTCATTGTTCTGTGTAATCACTTGGTTGTTGCTTTTCTTCTATATGTCTGCTAGGTATCTAAAAGCTCCAATTCTTCTTTATAAAAGAATTATTTTAATCATTATTATTATATAAATGTTTTTGGTTAGGCAAGTATGTAAGTATTTTACTACGTGTAGCATCAAAGTGAAAAAAATAAACGAGGCTGAGAACTAACAGTGGTCTCTTCTTCGTGCAGTTAACTCCGGAGATGGCATTGACTACAGCCAGCAAAAACGTGAAAACATCGGAGACTTGATTCAGGAAACACTAGAAGCCTTTGAACGTCATGGAGGAGAAGATGCCTTCATCAATATAAAATACATGGTCCCTACCTACGAATCCTGCCTGCTAAACTAGAATAAAATGGAATAAGAGGGAGGAATTCAAAGGCCTCCGTGTGTTGCTGAAACAGCACTCCAATTTGTTAATTTTTCTGTTATTTATGACTTTCTTTCTTCACATCTGCTAAAATGGGATCTTTTGGCCATTTGACTGTTAGTACTATTGTGCACCAGGCTATGGAATACATAAACACTGACTGTTTCATACATTACAATGGTGTACTGTGCTTTTTTTGTACCATGAAAGAATACGCTCTTTATGGCTGAGCTGACTGAAATGAGAGTCAGAGTTAAGACTTCACTTGTACAGACAATAAAACTATAATTTTCATATGCAATTCAGCAATTGCTGCTCTGTGTTCTGTTGCCCTAAGGGTGATGTCAGAGGTTTTAATGAGGGTTTGCGCTGACTACTTAATAGGTGTTTGTCATGGAAAAGAACTAGCGGGTTCAGCTGTGAGTTTTCGGCAGCTGTGCCATGTAAAGTGTCCAGTTGCATAGTAAACCACTTCAATTATTGCATACATTAAGGAAAAGTGACATTTCAGGGAATGTTTACTAAAATTGTCATATATTAGAAGGGGTTTTATAATAACTTCATATACTTCATCAAGCCTAGGAACGCTACATATCTATTGCCATCTGTCTACATTCAAAATCCCTTGGATGTTTTTTAACGAAGAGCTTGCATAGGTGGTTTGATATCTATACCTTACATTAGCTTTATTACCTGACCACAGGAAAGTCCCCCCCGAGAAGGATATCAGGAAGAGGGTAAATATCCTGCAGCTTCTTTGCTATTTTATCATTCTCACCTAGAAAGTGATTGATTTTAATAATTGAAACACTTGTGGTCCTTTGATGTAGGCCTCATTACAACATCCATTTCTCACATTCTCTACATATATTTCAAGGATAGAACATGTACCATTATAATCTTTAGAGTTATTCACATGTTCATGTTTTTTTTTTATCAAACATAACACTGAGACATGTCCATTTTTGTTTGGAGTTACCAATCAAAATCACCGACACAAGTCTATGGGTCTTTGGCTATGTGCACACGGTGCAGATTCTGCTGCGGATCCGCAGCGTTTCAGGCTCTGCGGGTCCGCAGCAGATTTAGCTGCGTTGTACAATACCATTGTTTTCAATGGTAAACTGAAAAACGCTGTGTACATGCTGCAGATTTTTCAGCGCGGATTTGCTGCGGGTTACAATCCGCAGCATGTCACTTCTTTGTGTGGATTCCACTGCGTTTTCACACCTTCTCCATTGTAATCCGCAGGTAAACCGCAGGTCTTTTGACCTCAGAATTTACCTGCAGATTTTTCCAAATCCATGCGGAAAAATCCACAGGATCTAAAACTACGTGTGCACATAGCCTGAGAAAATCAACGACAGCAAACAGATGACATCAGTGTGCAGTTTGTGTACGGTCTATGATTAACATTACAATGGGTGAGAGAAACGTATTCATTTATTTTTTTTATATGTGATGATCACTGATGGCAGCGTCTGAATGAGGTCATATATCTGTAGATTTACCTAAGATTCGCCTACAAAAGATGGATTGCTAGTAAAAACCATTTATGCCCAGAGCAGTCACTCGGAAATGTAGAAACAGTGAAGGCTATGTTCACATGTCCATACATTTTAAGGGTTCCAGCAACAATTTGTTGACAGAAATGTTTTGCAGAAACCACTCTTTTGTCCGGCTAAGGCTGGTTTCACACTAGCGTTTTATTGCGCAGCGGATCGTGTGCTATCGGTTGTACGCGCAATGGTCCCCTATCTTTAAAATGGAGGGCGCAGTGTCTAGCGATTGCACACGTGCCCCAGTGTTTTTGTGCGCTATGCATTTTCCAGGTGTGCGACCAGACGCAACAGACACTACATGTTGCATTTTTTGTTCCGCCCAGCATCGTTAAAAAATCCCATGCACGCGTGTGCGCACGCAATGCACAAAAAAAAGCATTATAGTCTATGGGGACGCTGACGTGCGCTGTGAAGTGCGCACATCAGCGCTTTGTGAGCGCGTGCGATTTCAGAGTAAACAATGTCTAGACACTTGTTTAATCCACCCCCTAAACAAGCAAAATTGTTTTGGAGGAGTGTACATAAAAGAAGGGGTCTGTAGTGCCAGACCACTCACTCTACAGACAGTCTGCAAGAGATAAGAAGCCCTGGAAGAGAGAATACACCCACCCAGCAAGAGACAAGACACAACTTTGAATAACAGCTTCAGCAGCTAAAATGTGGGTATTCTAAAATCTATATATGTGCCTGTCTTTTAAAATTTATTATGTACTAATGCTTTTTTTTATTCCAGCATGTCTTCTGGATCCGAATATTCGCCATCCCAAGAAAAACTGGCCCAAGCAGAGAGTGAGGTGAGTATCTTGCTGCCTTTGTGTAAGTATAGCTGCTGGGTAATAATTTGTGTTCTTTTACAGACCTCAGCATTGGACCTAGTAAGTGAGGCGGAACAGCGGGAGCAGCCTAGCCAAGTCCTGGTGAGGAGATGCAATGTAAGTATCCAGTCTTTGAATGTCCCTTTTTTTTTACATTTTTTTATACTCCTTTTTTTCTGTCCTGTTTTTCATCTTCTATATCTTTCTTCTTTTATGTTTTCTTTTTTTCTATTTCATTCTCCTCAATTTCCAAGATTATAAATTTTTTTTATTTCTAGGTTCCACAACGGGATGAAGACATCTATTTCGACTTGGAGCACCTGATCTGCCTTGTCCAGGACCGTGTCCCATTGTGGGACAGCCGTGACCAGCAGTACAAGGATACTGTGGTGACCCGGCAGCTCTGGAATGAGATGGCCACTGTGTTGATGGAGGGCTGGGACAGCGCCTCTGCAGCTTCCAAAAAGGCGTTTAGTAAGTATTTCCCTGCTGTGTGATGCCGCATTGACTCTTGTTCCTGAGGATACTGTTGTGTTTCCTGATAGATATCAGGGAACATAACAGTGTCCTCAGGATCAACAGTGACTGCTTTGTGTTTTTTACTGTTGTATTGATCATGGCAAGAATCTTGTTCATGAGGATACTGTTGTGTTTCTTGATAGATATATTCTATCAGGAAACATATCAGTGTCCTCAGGAACAAGAGTGACTGCATTGTGTATTGTAATGCTGCATTGATCATGCTTTTACTCTTGCTGCTGATGATACTGGTGTGTTTCTTGGAAGATATATTGTTACAGTAAACACACCAGTGTCCTCAGGATCAACAGTGACTGCATTGGATATTGTAATGCTGTATTGATCATGCTTTAACTGTTGCTGATGATGATACAGGTGTGTTTCTTGCAAGATATATTCTTGCAGTAAACACACCAGTGTCCTCAGGATCAACAGTGACTGCATTGTGTACTGTAATGCTGCATTGATCATGCTTTAACTGTTGCTGCTGATGATGCTGGTGTGTTTCTTGCAAGATATATTCTTGCAGTAAACACACTAGTGTCCTCAGGATCAACAGTGACTGCATTGTGTATTGTAATGCTGCATTGACCATGCTTTAACTCTTGCTGCTGATGATACTGGTGTGTTTCTTGCAAGATTTATTCTTGTAGGAAACACACCTATGTCCTCAGGATCACCAGTGACTGCATTGTGTATTGTAATGCTGTATTGATCATGCTTTAACTCTTGCTGCTGATGATACTGGTGTGTTTCTTGCAAGATATATTCTTGCAGTAAACACACCAGTGTCCTCAGGATCTACAATGACTGCATTGTGTATTGTAATGCTGCATTGATCATGCTTTAACTTTTGCTGATGATGATACTGATGTGTTTCCTGCAAGATATATTCTTGTAGGAAACACACCAGTGTCCTCAGGATCAACAGTGACTGCATTGGATATTGTATTGCTCTATTGATCATGCTTTAACTGTTGCTGATGATGATACTGGTGTGTTTCTTGCAAGATATATTCTTGCAGTAAACACACCAGTGTCCTCAGGATCAACAGTGACTGCATTGTGCATTGAATTCTTTTGTGATGCCGCATTGAATGTTTGCCAAGTTCACTCAGGTATGTGTGATGATACAGATGTTGCCATCAGTGCATTGTGTAACGTTTTTTCTTTGTTTTTTCAACAGTGAACAAAGTCCGCACACGTTGGCGCTCAATGAAGGATCGCTTCAACACTGATGTTCGTGCAGAGGGACAGGTTCGCAGTGGTTCAGTGGCAAGGACCAGAGCAAAGTACCGCTATCATCGCGAGTTGGCATTCCTAAGACCAGTCCTTGCCACTAGAGCATAAGTATTATTATTATTTTTTTTTTAATAATCTGTGCTTTTCTATTCCACAGCTGATGCTTCTTGTAAATGCTTGATAGTAATGTTTTAGTTTTCTTTCCACAGCACCTGGAGCAGCACCCTACAACCTGTCCCTGGAGCGGTCCTTCATCGATCGACCTCAGACCCGTCCCAGCCATCCGACAGCCAGGAAGCAACTTGCAGGTCAGCAACACGGACAGCTGGTGACCAGGAAGCTGGTCAATCAGGTGTTCCCCTGTCCCAGGACTCTGCCACTGGTTATGCGGGCACTACCCGCCAGCGGCAGAGGGCCTCGGACAGGCCTGTCTTGCCCGAGTTCATGCACTTGAGCGAGGCCTTTCATGCCAGCCTCAAGTCGCTGTCAGACAGAGTGGAAAGTGGTTTTTCACTCATGGAACGCGGTTTTACCCACATGGAACACCGCTTCCACTCTGTCGACCAGCGCCTTGACCGGCTGGAGGCCGGCCTCAACAGACAAGCGCATCATTTCTTTAGTAAAATTGAACGGAACATGGTGGAACACCTTAGTCCTGAGCAACAGCTGAATGTGTTACAGGCCTTCAAAACTGCTTACTAACAGGCTATGCAGCAGAATCAGTACGTGCAGCAGTCAGTGGTGTCATTCCCACCTGTGCCACCACTGACTCGCTTCACCACAGTACCGACTTCTGCATACCACTGCACGACCACCTGCATTCCTAACCAAGCCGGGCACCACTACACCACACCAATGCCGAGTGCTGCTGGACACTCCACCCCTGCCACCACCACCATGGTAAGCGCTGCTCCTGTTTGGAGCACCACTACCGCCACCGTTCCACCATCTTGGCGCACCGCCACTGCACAACCTGCTTGGGCCACCGCCACCTATTCTCCTGTTCGGAGCACCAACACAACATCTCCGTCTAGGAGCACCGCCACCACTCAGCATCATTATGTGTGCACCGCCACCACTCCTCATCAATCAAGGAGCACCGCCACCACTCCTCATCATAGGAGCACCGCCACCAATTCTCCTCCTTGGAACACCGCCACCACTTCACCTCCTAGGAGCACCACCACCACTCCTCATCATAGGAGCACCGCCACCACTTCTCCTCCTAGGAGCACCGCCACCACTTCTCCTCCTAGGAGCACCGCCACCACTTCTCCTACTAGGAGCACCGCCACCACTTCTCCTCGTAGGAGCACCGCCACCACTTCACCCACAAGAAGCACCGACAACACTTCTCCTTCTAGGAGCACCGACACCACATATTCTCCTTCAAGGAGCACTGCTACCACCACCACCAAACAGCAGAGGGTTGACCCACATTCCCTCTTTTTCTCATTACGGACACGGTCCACCAGCTCCAGGCGGTCAAGCAATGTAAGGCGGTCACATGGTGGTAGTCGGTCCAGGCAGGATACTCCTGCCCCAAAGAAGCACAAGAAACAAAAGACTTTGTTTGTCACTCCCCCCTCTCCTTCTAATGTTTCTCAACCTGCCTCCATTTCCATCCCTGAGCTCCCTTCCCCCACTACTTTAGTCGCTTCTTCACCTAGAACCCCTTCCTCAACTTCCAGCCGTTCCTTGTCTCTCCACACCCCCAAAGTATCCCAATCTTTCCCCAAACGTCCTTCAAAATAAAATTTATTTTTTTTTATTTTTAAAAAAATAAATGTGCAATTCTGCTTTCACAAAATACGGTTTCATTAATGTGTCTTTCGCCACCTACACACGCTGCGCCGTACACACACTGCGCCGAACACTTTGCATTTTTGCCACCACATAGCTCCATTACTGACATGTTTCTTGTGACAGTCTTGAAGATATGTGTAGTCAAAAACACAAATCTATATGACTTGTATTTTCCCCACCAGTCTCTTCAGTCAGCTAATATTACACAGACTGAATACAGGATGGTGTTAAGTGCAAGGAGTATCTATTGTTATCTTGCCAGGTATCATAAAAAGTTAATTGACTATGGTGCGTTTTACCATCATCATTTAACTTTTTGTGATACAAGACAAGGTGATTCTAGATATACCTTGTAAATAACCACATCCTTTATTCAGTGTGTGTTGATAAACTGAGGAGATGATGGGGAAAATACATGCCATATGTACAATACCCTGCCCTTGTATCATAACTATCACACCTGGGCAGGTGAATACACATGAGTTTTAACCTGCAGCATCACTTCAGTCTGCATATATTGCTATCAGACTATAGCGATGCTGCAGTTTACCTCTTATGTGTATTCTCCTGCCCATGTGTGATAACCTTCTGAAGTCAGAATGTGTTACTTTTGGCATCCTCACTTCAGCATAACACTAGGCCTGGGTATTGTAGAAGTTGTATAAACTTTATTATGTCTGCAGTCTGCGTTCAAACTGAAGCCACAGTGATGATAGTACAAATAATATTTATAGTCACAGCGTTAGGTGTCATAAATAGTGAGGGATGCTACTGCATTCCCAAATCACTATTTTTAACATCAGGCAAGGTGACTCAAAAATTAGTTGTATTATCTCCACCGTCGCAGCAAATTGAACTCAAAGTGTAGAGATGATAAAGATCATACAACTTATGTGTACGTATAGTCACCTAGTCAGGAGTACTAGTAAATTCATGATGCACAAAATACAGCATCATGTATTCACTTGTACACCTGGCCAGTTGATTATTGTATTGAAGTGTAAAAAGATAGAGTGCACTCGGTACAGGTATCAACACAGGTTTTTTATTAACATACACACAAAAGAAAACTTTTTCACACCATTTTCTTTTGCCATTCCACCCATCCTACATCTGAGTTGAAGTAGGCTGTAAATTGGTCCTTCATTTGGCCAACTTCAACGGATGACCTGAGAGGGTGCTGAGTAAATTCAGGCAATGGGTTAGGAGCTGCATCATTGAACTCAAAGTTTGGGTGCTCTCTAACATCACAAAATTATGTAGAACCACACAGGCCTTCACCGCCTCATCCACTGTTTCCAGTTTCAGATTAATGGCTGAGCTGAGAATGCACCATCTGGAGACAAGTATACCAAAGGCACACTCAACAGTTCTTCTGGCCCTGGTCAGCCTGTAATAAAAAATTCTTTTGGTGTGGTCCAAGTCTCGGCTGGAGTAGGGTTTGAGTAGGTTTTGGCACATCTGGAAAGCCTCATCCCCAACCATTACAAAGGGCTGTGGCGGACCTTCGGTGTTGGGAAGAGGCCGTGGCATGGGGAAATTGAACTGGTTGCCATACAACCTCCGGCCCATGTCAGAGTTCTTAAAAGCCTGGGAGTCATTCCCATGGCCAAATGCCCCAATGTCATCTGCAACAAACATACAGTCTGCATCCGAAATGGCCATGAGTACTGTAGAAAAGTACTTTTCATAGTGATAGTACTCAGAGCCTGCTCTTTTTGGTTTTATAATACGGATGTGTTTCCCATCAACGGCACCCAAACAGTTTGGGAAATTGCAGACTGTCCAGAATCTTTCAGCAATTTCCATCCACTTTTCCACGGTGGGCAGGGGCATAAATTTGGGACAGAGAACGTCCCACAAAGCCCGGCAGGTGTCCGCAACTATTCCAGACAAGGTTGATATTCCAATCCGGTACTGGAAGTGCAGTGAAGAAAGGCTCTCTCCAGTAGCCAGGAATCTGGGAAACCGAGAAACAACAAAAATTAATATTTGTGTATATGGATTTTTACAACACCAAAAAATAAAATTTAAAAAAAGAGAAAAAAAATGGCATACAAATAAATATGCAGCATTTTCTTTACTACATGGCATAAAAATAATACTGCAGCCTTTGGTTAACTACATGGCAGAACAATAATTCTGTCAGCTTTGGAATAGTACATGTGAGAACAAAGAAAATAATGCAGGCATTGGTTTTGCAATACTACGTACCGTAATGTGACCAGGAGCCGTTCCTCAGAAGGAATCGCACAACGGAGCTGTGTGTCCTGTCTCTGGATGGCATTTTGAACACAAAAAAGCAAATACCTGAAGTTTTGTTGGGACATCCGTGTGTAATCAGTAAATCACTGCAGAGGATGTGGTACACTCCACGGCTCTCCCGGAGTTCAATAATCGGATGTATCCACACACGCCGCCGCTGCCGTTTTCGATGCCTCTCTCTCTCCCTTTGTTGATGGCAAGCAACTGCAAAAGCCTGAGCCATCCTGATGTCCAGATCCAAGTTGAAGTGAATACTCTTCCAGCGCAGATCCATATTGTCAAGAGAAAATGAAAGCAAATGTGAAGAATTCAGCTGTAAACTGGGTCTATATAAAGAATTCCCATAACACAAGTCCACTGCTGTCCCACCGGTGGAGTCTGCTGCAAGAATTTTTCAAGGATTTTTCTCCTGTGATTGTGACACCATGCGCATAAAAAATGCAAACGCATGGAAAAACGTGTGAAAACGCATAGAAACGCAGCGCTTTTTGTCATAATGCGCACGATGATGCGACGAAAAATCACAGCGTTTACAAGCGTTTGTAAGCGTTTTTTGCATGCATATGATGTGCGCTTGAAACGCTGCGCAAAAAGGCGCAAGTGTGAAACTAGCCTAAAAAGAACTGATTTCAGTTGGATCCATTTTTAACATTAAAGTCTATGGAATACAGATTTGTTAAATAGCCATTTGTTTTCTTCCTAAAAAGGCAGTTTGATACATTGTTTAGTATTTGTAAAGAATGTTTAGGGCCATACACATCCTAGCAAGTTACTAAACAGAATTATTGAAGTAACTATTCTCCTCCCAGTAAACGAATCGGACAGAGTAAGATAACAGGACCCCTAACATATCCCTGCCAAATGGAGATGGGTCAGGCTACAAGCTCTGGCAACTACTTTCAGTAGAATTCTTACCTTTCTCATAAAATAATAACAGCATAGGAAAAAAAGTTGTGTACTTTGGGGGTGCATCTTAACAGGAAGTGCAATTTAACAGCTAGATATAAAAATCATTCATTGTTGGCAAACCATTTACACAACACCATGTACAAAGAGCATATTTTAAATGTAAAACCCAAGCATAATCATGGATACTGATATATTGGGCTGTTTATTTTCAATTAAGTTGACCAGCAATGGCCATTTAACCTAAAAGAAATTAAACAAACCCCATAACAGTTAAAGTAATATGTTTGATGGGACAAATACAGCTTGCAATAAAACTGATGGTGATTCTTGTGCATTATTCATGTACTGATGACTGTTTTGGTGCTGTATCCATGTACTGATGGTGGTTCTGGTAACAGATTCATATAGTGATGGTGGTTTTGGTTATATATAGTGATGAGCGAGAACTAAAAAACTCGGGTACTCATTATTAGAGTCAAGCAAATTGTAATGTTCGGGTGCTTGACCGCATTTCACTGTGAGAAATTTTGCATAGTGAACAGTGGTGAACTCACGGTGAACTGCGGTGAACTCACAGAGCTGAACTCCGGTGAAATCATTGAGCTTAAACTGGGTATGAACTCACAGACTTTTTCTCACGGTGCTGAGGTCACTGCAGTTCAGGGGCCTGGCTGGGAATACAGCCTCACCTTTGTTAATCTCGATGATGTCACCACTAGTCACTGATGCTGTGCTTGAACAAGCTCATTCCTCAATGGTTTTCAGCCTGGACGGTCGCATCTTGAAAACTGTATATTCTCAGATATGGATAAGGCATGGGACAGAATGACGGACAGGTGAAGTATATGGTGGCTTTTTGTTTTTGCTTTATTACAGTAGATGAGGGGTTCAATGGAATGGGCAAGAGGTGAGCATAACTATGTTTGTTATTTTTAAATAAAAGCAAAATACATTTTTCCTTTTTTATGTCAAATAAAGGACTTTATTCTGGCTGTGTGTTTATGTCTATCCATTACTAAACCGTGGGCTTGATGTCACCAGAAAATACAACCCAACAAATATAATCCCCACTTGCAACCACTGCAGAGCAAGTGGTAAGAGCTAGACAAAGCGCCAGAATTGTCGCATCTAATAGATTAGCCTTTTCTGAGGCGGCTGCTGGCTGCTATTATGCTGTGGGGAAAAATCCATGTCTCCTTACCAGCCTGAGATTACCAACCTCCATCTGTCTGTTTTAGCTTGGCTGGTTGTCAAAAATGAGTGGGACACCATACCAGGTTTTAAATTATTTATTTAAATAATTAAAAATATTGACCCCTCTATTCTTGATAACCAGCCTTGCTAATGCTGACAGCTGAGAGTTTCAGCCTGCAGCTGTCAATTTTGCCTGGCTACTTAACAAAAATACAGGGTAACCCACGTCATTTTTTGAAATGTGTTTATTTATAGCGCAGGTGGTGACTGATGAATTTTCCCCATCACCTCTTCCTACTCATCCTCCGAAGGTGAGATTGCGGTGAGCCCTGACTGCAGTACAGAGGTGGTGGGGATTCTCTCTGCACTGTTGGAACATTTGTCTCATTAAGGGTTGAGATTGAGAGCGCAGGTGGAGGCTCTAGAGGAGATGGAGGAGGCAGAAGCAGTGAAGGAAGTGTTACACACAGAGGTTTGTCCTGCAAGCCTTGGGGATTCCAAGACTTGTTGAGCAGCCTCTTACCCGCTTTCCCCCACAGTCACTGCCCAGTTAGCAGGATATATCATCCCTGGCCATATTTGCTCATCCAGGTGAAATACACCCTGGCAGACATAGATTTTTTCAAGTAATAGGTTATGTTTGTCTGCAACATACTGGTGTAGCACAGTGTTACGATCACGGACGCAGCATAGCATACCCAGCCAACGCTCCCATGTCGTCAAACCACCACATCTGGCAGCGACCTAAAAAGGAACTCAAGCTGTCTGGTGCAAGCCCCACCGGGTTGGACTGGAGCCGGCCAGAGATTGCACCAAAAAACAAGCTGAGCATAGAGTAGCAGAAACTCAGCAGACACACCAGACTCCTCCTTCCAAGATGAACCCAGGTTAGATCACAGATAGTTAGCAAAGAGTCACAGTCACTGGGTACAGGGTTCAAGATACAGAAGGACTTCAGGAACATAACACAGCAGGAATCAGTACAAGGACTTTGGTACCAACACATAAACAGGATAAGCCCAGGAACTCAGACATCAGCTGTCCCAAAGCTGATAACAGACTGAACAGAAATGGATCTGGGTACTTCGCCCCCCAGAGCAGGCGGAAGACAGGCATCAGCTCACCTAAAACTGCAGGCAGGACAGATGCTGAACACCAAACAGACATAGCAAGACTCAGAAACTTGATGCGGAGCTCTGGCAATGCCCCACAGGGCAGGGAAACTTTATATAGGAGCTGCCTCACAGCGATAGGCTGGAGCAGCAATTCTAGCACACACCCACTCCTCAAAAAAGCAGGGGAGGTGTGGACGCGTGCACCCTAAGCACAGCCAGACACAAATCAGCATTGCAAAGGACACCTGGCAGAGGCTGCAAGTCTGAACACACGTGGTAAGTCATGCACAACTGCAGAGGACCTAGCAACCCACGGATAGCTTTCCACAGCGGCAGCCAGGGACCGCACATGCGGGTGGTCATGCAGAACAGCGGAGACACTCACACATGTACGGCTATGCAGCAGAGCTGGGAACTGAGCAGCATCCATACAGGTAACTGACAACGGCATTCCAGCTCATTACAGGGAAAGAGCGAAGGGTTGAAGCAGAGATATGCAGAGTAGTGTCGGGTAAGCAGAGTACAAACACAGCAGCGTTACAGAATCCCCTCCTCAGGCCCTCTTTTCTGAAGACCCAAGCAAAACAAATTCACTTGGGTTTGGCAGAAAGTCCCACAGTTTACACAGTAGCAGCAGAGTCCAACGCTCAAAAAATCCCATTCGCACACCAACTGGGGTTTAGAGCAATTTAGTCTACTTACTAGGTGGGATCCGAGCTATCAAATCCACTCACCAGGCGGGGCTCAGAAATGTCCTGCAGTCCTTATAGGCTCAGCGGAGTCCATGGCCATAACTTCCTGTTACGATCGCGGACGAAGCGTGGCTTACCCAGCCAACGCTCCCATGTCGTCGAACCACAACGACGCCAGGGTATGCGTCCCAGGTGATCGTGGAATGTGATCCCACTGGACCACAGGGGGGACCCTGGCCTACCCAGATTAGGGAAGTGTAGCGACCGCATAACTTCAGGTATGAAGAAACATAAAGTTTACTTAAATAAAGCAAATTACATCAAAACACCAGGTTCCGGATTATGCACATCACGAAGGAAACACATCTCAGGTTGACAGGTGAAGCAAGAGGTCATCATGGGTTGATGCAGTCCAGGGTCGTCTGACATGGGCACACTAGGAAGGCCTCTCTCTCAGGCGTAGCACAGGCACAGCAGGAGAACATCAGACACCGACCTCAGACTAGCTTCAGATGATGGCAAGAGGTCATCACGGGTTGACGCAGTCCAGGGTTATTTGGCATGGGCATAATAGGATGGCTTCTCTCTCAGGCCTTGGGCATAGCACAGGCTCAGCAGGAGAACATCAAACACCGACCTCAGGCAGACTTCAGATGATGGCTAGGGTCATCACAGGTTGATGCAGTCCAGGGTTATCTGGCACGGGCATACTAGGATGGTCTCTCTGTCAGGCCTCAGGCTTAGCACAGGCACAGCAAGAGAACATCAGACACTGACCTCAGGCAGTCTTCAGACAATGGCAGGAGCCCTCATGGGTAGACCCCAGGGAACCTGCAGGACATCAGAACATAAGCAAGACATGGATAGCACAGGTCCAGAAACGTTGGCACTGCAGCATCGGGCATCGGCTGATTGGGTCCAGGGCTCACTGGTGGGACCGTCACTGGGGAACAGAGCTGAAGACTCCCAGAAACCACGGAGGAGGAATCCATCCAGGAACATGAGCAGGACCGCCTCAAGAGCATAAATTGGACTACAAGAACCATGGACTGAACATCTGGACACAGGCTGGACATCGGAGCACGGACAGACATCCGCACTCAGGCAGGACATCTGGACACAGGCGGGACATCGGAACATGGACTGGATGTCGGAACACGGACTGGACATTCGAACACAGACTGGACATCAGAACATGGACTGGACATCGGAACACGGACTGGACATCGGAACATCAGGGCACAAGCTGGACATCAGGTAGGACATCAGGATATTGGGACTCGAGTCGGACATCAGGACATCAGGGCACAAGCCGGACATCAGGATTCAGATCTCAGATAGAACATCAGAACACTGGCGTCGGACTCCGGTCATCTGGCAGCGGTCGACAGGCTCCGGACATCAGGCTGTGGACATCAGGCTCCGGACTTGAGGCCACAGTCATCAGGCTCCGGACATCTGGCAGCATTCGGCAGGCATCGGGCAGCAAAGGATAGGATCTGGACATCTGGCGGAGGACATCACAGGACATCTGGAAGTGGTCATCAGACACCGGAAATCAGGCCGTGGTCATCATCAGGCTCCGGACAAGAGGCCACGGTCATCGGGCTTTGGACATCTGGCAGCGACCTAAAAGGAACTGAAGTGGTCTGATGCAAGCCCTACCAGGTTGGACTCGAGCCGGCCGGGGATTGCACCGATTAACAAGCTGAGCACAGAGTAGCAGAAACTCAGCACACACATCAGACTCCTCCTTCCAAGATGAACCCAGGTTAGATCACAGAAAGTCAGTTAGCAAAGAGTCACAGTCACTGAGTACAGGGTTCAAGACACAGAAGGACTTTAGGAACATAACATAGCCGGAATCAGGACTAGGACTTCATAACACAGCAGGAATCAGGACAAGGACTTTGGTACCAACACATAAACAGGATAAGTCTAGGAACTCAGACATCAGCTGTCTGGTGCAAGCCCCACTGGGTTGGACTGGAGCCGGCCAGAGATTGCACCAAAAAACAAGCTGAGCATAGAATAGCAGAAACTCTGTCCCAAAGCTGATAACAGACTGAACAGAAACGGATCTGGGTACTTCACCCCCCAGAGCAGGCGGAAGACAGGCATCAGCTCACCTAAAACTGCAGGCAGGCAGGACAGGTGCTGAACACCAAACAGACATAGCAAGATTCAGAAACTTGATGAGGAGCTCTGGCAATGCCCCACAGGGCAGGGAAACTTTATATAGGAGCTGCCTCACAGCAGCAATTCTAGCATACACCCATTCCTTATAAAAGTAGGGGAGATGTGGCCGCCAGCACCCTAAGCACAGCCAGACACAAATCAGCATTGCAAAGGACACCTGGCAGTGGCTGCAAGCCTGAACACACGTGGTAAGTCATGCACAACTGCAGAGGACCTAGCAACCCACGGATAGCTTTCCACAGTTGCAGCCAGGGATCGCACTTGCGGGTGGTCATGCAGTGCAGCAGAGACACTCACACATGTACGGCTACGCAGCGAAGCCGGGAACTGAGCAGCATCCATACAGGTAACTGACAACAGCATTTCAGCTCATTAGAAGTGAAGAGCGAAGGGTTAAAGCAGAGTTATGCAGAGTAGCTCCGGGTAAACAAGGTACAAACACAGCGGTGTTACATGCAGGAACAGCTTTCTTAAAGAATGGCGACTGGGCAACTAGTGCTAGGGGACAGTTTTCAAAAACCGTCTTTAACCATTAGGCGGAAAGGTAGCATTTCCGTTGCCACCAGATTGGAGATGATGGGGTTCAAGCTCTTAGCTTTGGAATGTGTAGGAGGAAACATTCTTTTACGTGACCAGAACTGTGGGATCAAGGGCTGGCTGCTGTGCTGAGAGAGGGTGGAGTAGGTTCAACATGACAAACTGCTCGATTGTGAGTGAGGTGCAGGCAAAGATGTTATGGTGGATTGAGAAAAATGTGGCGTGTGCTCGGTGAAACAAAAACAGTAGGCATCTCCACTTCCATAACAGCTGACAGGCTCTCACTCACCCCGACTAAAGCAGATAAACAGGGGGAGGGTATTGAGGCCCGAGACCTGTTTGAAAACAAGTGCAATGGTGACAGGGGAGAAAGAAGCAGCTTATGCAGTTTATTGGATGGCTGGTGGTTGATGAGGCCCACTAGTCCACATTATATGGCAGTGAGATTCCCAGACTAACGCATGTTGATCGTGCATGTGCCAGTTCATGAATGTAGTAATCAAATTATTGCAATTTTTGCCTTTACTGATTTATTTTTTGCAAAGTTGGCAGATAGCGTGAGTTGGGTCATCCTTTGCAGTTTCAAAAAAGGCCCAAGCTAGGCAACCCTTGCCATCCCTTCTCACTGCAGACCCGTGTCTTACGCTGGCCATAGCCAGTTTTGTGTCACGGGATGTAGTGCTTGTCGTGGTTGCATCACTCTGTCTGTGCGGCAAGCCACAACGTAACTTCCTCATCTTCCACTTCCTCCAGCTCCTCTGCTTAGCTACTCAGCTACGTGCCTCTGGGCTCACAGGAAGTGGGATCTTCAACCTCATTGTAATCCTCTCTGTTCTCCCACTCCTTGCCCTGAAAGTCACCCTCCTCCTGCCTTGACAGAACAGTACAGTCTGCGTGCGCCTCAGGTATCTGAGTCTCATCTGTATCACCTCCTCCCCCAAGACGAGGATCTGGATTCTACTCGGACCCTACTTCATCCGGCTCCGTATCCAGGAGAAAAAAATGCTGGGCATCTTTGCAGATGCTTTCCTCCTCTTGATTTTGTGAATCATTTGAGCAGAATATGGATACCCATGGAATAGAATGTGTGAACAGATTTGCAATCTTGCCCATCTGTAGTTCCCCACAATCAGCTGGGCGCTTTAAGAGTTGTGACATGGGGTGAAACAAGGGTAATTGGGGTGCCACCTCTGAGGATTGTACTGTGTGTGACGTCAAGGTGGAGGAAGTGGAGGAGATGCCAATTGATGCAGTGCTTGTCACCCACTGGAGCACATGCTCTTTCTGTCCCTCATTTACAAGGCGTATCACTGTATGGCTGCCAAAGAAAGTGAGTGGAGTAGCTCGTCCTAGAAACAGATGTTGTCAGTTGTCTTTGGATAGGATGAGACAGTGTTTGTTCAGTAGAGCTTATAGCAATATTACCACGTATCCCACGAACACCAAGCCTATTACCGCCACAACCTCGCCTTTTCCCACTCATGTTGGATATACTGTTAGGCGCCGGGTTCTTGCCACTGCACAGCAGGAATCCAGAGCCTTGCACTCGGCGGTCTCCCATTCTCCTTCGGCCGCAGTGGAGCCTGCTCAGCAGTCTCGCCGGTCCCGGCGCTCTGTCAAGACGAGCAGCGTGGGATCAGTTGCTGCTGCCACCTCTGGTTCAGGTATGACAATGCACCCTGGCCAGCAGCAAAAGACTCCAGAATCTAAGTCCTTCCGTCACTCCACTGAGCATGCTCATGGGACGATTCCCCATTTGGGATCAGGAATCACATGCTCAGGTCCTTCTCCAGTTCTGATTGGTCCATCAGGGGGATCTGGAAGGTTTCGGAAGGTCTCGGCTATAAAAGACTCGCATGGCCCCTCAGCTATGAGCTAGTATAGACTCTAGTTGCTATATATGTGGTTGATGACGGATGCATGCACCTGGTGAATTACTTATTAAGATTCCCCTCCTTTGGATATTAAGCATTTGGTTAGGGTATCAGTATTAGAGTCAGCGCCAGTCAGTGGCTAAGCTATAGGCCACAGTGCACATCAGTCCACAGCACTAGCGTCCATTGGTGTCGCCTACTATGGGGCACTATCGTACCGCGGCAGTCACTGTCGCTCCGCTGCAGTCAGCCTCAGTTGCGTTCACGGTTGCCACATCGCACGCTCAGTAGGTCTAGAGGGATGCTGGCCTTGTGTCCTTGGGCCCGAGTCCTGTGACCATATACTGAGCGTTCATCTCCCCGAGCTCTGTGAGCTTCAACAGGCACGCTATTTGTGTTTAGCAGTTCGGCGGCTCTGTGAAGCAACAGAGTTCGCCCTGTGCACACCGGGTGATGTTTCACCCGCGTGTGTTCTCCCATTATACCGCCATATTGAGCAGCCGCCATTATCTAGCAGCAGTGTACCACCTCTGCACGGTGGACCCCGGGCTGCGAACGCACCTACTATTATTTTATAATTTGGTGCTTTCCGTCAGCCCTAACATATACTCTTTTAACCAGCTGTTTCACAACCCTAGGCCCAGACCTGTCAGTAACTTGTCACTAAATTATCAATCAGTATTTTTTGGCTGAAATAGTGTCTGGACCACACTATTAGCCAAAAAGATTCAGAAATGTGGGCTGGTTTCGGAACTACATTATGAGCATAAAGGATTTATATTCAGAAATGTGGCCTGGTGTCTGGACCACACTGTTAGCAGAAATGATTTAGATTCTGAAATGTGGCCTGGTGTCTGGCCCACACAATTAGCACAAACAATTTAGATGCTGACTTGTGGCTTGGTATATGGCCCACACTATTAGCAGAAAGGATTTAGATTTTGAAATATGACCTGATGTATGGCCCACACTTTTAACACAAACAATTTAGATTCTGAAATGTGGCCTGGTGTATGGCCTACACTTTTAGCAGAAAGGACTTAGATTTTGTAATGTGGACTCCTGGCTGGACCACACTATTAGCCCAACCGAGGTTATGAAATATGGCCTGGTGTATGGGCCACACTATTAGCACAAGCAATTTAAATTCTGAAATGTGGCCGGGTGTATTGCCTACATTATTAGCAGAAAGGATTTAGATTCTGAAATGTGGGAACCTGACTGAACCACACAATTAGCAAAAAGTATTTAGATTCTGAAATGTTGGCCTGGTGTATGTCCCACACTATTAACAGAAAAGATTTAGATTGTAAAATGTGGCCTGGTGTATGGCCCACACTATTAGCACAAATGATTTAGATACTGAAATGCGGCTTCATGTATGGCCCACACTATTAGCAAAAGCTATTTAGATTCTGAAATGTGGCTTGGTGTATGGCCCACACTATTAACAGAAACGATTAGCAGAAAGGTGTAGAGAGACAATTCACGCCACATGTCTAGCTTGGATATCCAATAGTGGTAAGGCACAGAGGAATCACTGAGGATGCTGGTACAGTCCGCAAGGTGCACCTTCAGCATCTTCCAAAAATGTTACCTCCTTGTCAGAGTACCATGTGCATCTGGGCCTAGGTGCTGGGAGGGTCTTAGAAAACTGTTCCAGATGTTTGAGAGTGTTCCCCTGCCTGTCACCTTAGTCTCTACTCCTTGGTTGTCCAAGGAACTGTGACTTTTTCCACTAGCGTTGCCAAATGGGAATTATTTAAATAATTCTTCAACTAGGGCCTTCTGGTACTGAAACATTTTATTAGACCTCTCCGCCATGTGAAGGAGGGATGCAAAGTTCTCCTTGTAGCATGGGTTTAGAAGGGTGGCAAACCAGTATTTAGTGTTGGCCAAAATGCATACAACACAAGGGTCATGGGAAAGGCAGCAGAACATAAACTCAGACATATGTGCCAGACTGTCAACAGCCAAGACTTCCCTGTGTCTCCACCAAGAGGGCGACTGTTCATGTGTTCCTCCTCATCCTCCTTCTCCTTCTCATCTTCAGCCATCTATGATAAACAGATGGGATGAAGGTGGTGTGGGTACTACCATCTGTAGTGCAGACAACCAGCTCATGTTTCTCCTCCTCTCCTCATTATCACTGAATACGTGTTGAGAAGATGAGATGAGGCTGGGCTGTGTAGTATCACCCAGTATGGTTTCTTTCTCCATCTCAACTTGCTCCAACTTCAAGTGTTTTAGAAGACAGACAAGCAGGTGATGCTTTTTATGAAGTCATTGCCGCTCGAAATCTTGGTCAAGTCCTCAAAGTTTTGGAGAACCACACAGATGTCAGACACACCCACTCATCAGATCCTATGTGCGAAGGCTGGCGGTCATACCAATGTGCATGGTGTAGCTGGTATTCAACTATGTAATATTGAGCTCCAATATGTGGTGGCATTGCACAGCAGTCGCTGAGTTGGAAGTTGCAAACGATGCTGCAGCGCTGCTAGGGTGGTAGCAGCTGTAGCAGACTTGCAGAAATGGGCAAACATGTGGCATACTCTCACAAGTAGCCCAGGCAGATCTGGGTAGGTTTTGAGATCTGCTGAACCACTAAGCTGAGCACGTGGGCCAAACATGGTATGTGTGCGAGGTTACCAAGCTTCAGAGCTGTCACCAGGTGACTCCATTGTTACACATTAGGATCAGGGTGAGGATTATGTGGTCCAGAATAATGGGTACTGAGACTGGACTGGTTGGTAGAAACGGTGGTGCTGACAAAGTGACTGGATGCATTATTTGCTATCCATCCAACAACCTTTTCCCACTGGTCTGGCTTCAAAAGTGTAAAAAATAAATTCGACAAAGTAGATGCAAAGAATATAAGGATATTTTATTGGTACAGGTTCATCCACTGCATAGAAAGAATTTGACATTTTGGATGATTACATGGTCTAAGTCAGAACAGTGGAACCTTCTTATGAGTATTTTCTCATGGTACTGGGGTTGTGCACTACCTTGCAGGGGATGTGGTGCTGGCTTCAAAAGTGGTGTTCCACGCTCCCCTATGAAGTTGGACAGGAAGTCAGATTGGCATGATGTGTGTGTTTGTTGTGTCCTGCGGCTGGCACAGTTTCACCATACCCACATCATCGACCTCTGCACTCACCATCAGCATCATGTCCACTTCCCCATCCCTTATGCCCATTTTACATTATGTATGATATATCCTTGTTGAGAAAACATTGCAGACAGTATTTCAATGCCAGCAAATTTTGCTCACTACAGATAGACATATAAGAATGTAGTATCAATATAGTAATGCTAATTGTAACCAAATTTTTTTTTGTGTATTTTGGGGCTCAACTCTAGCACGTTAAATGTTATATAAAATGTCACTGCTGAAAAACTTGCAGTATTACAATACCAGAAAAATTTGTCCACTTCAAATAAATGTGTAAGACTGCAGAATCAATATAGCAATGCGATTTTTTTTAACAAACTTTTTTTATTTTTTGGGAGGTTGGAGGCTTAACTCTAGCACAATAAATGCTGTATAACATTTCACAGCTCAAAAAAAGGCTGTATTACAATGCCAGGCAAATTTGCACACCTCAGACGGACATTTCAGACTGCATTATAAATATAGCAATGCGATTTTTTTTTTAGCAAACAATTTCTTTTTGGGGGGTTTTGAGGCCTAATTCTAGCATGCTAAATGCCATATAAAATTTCACAGCTTAAAAAAAGGCTGTATTACAATGCTAAGAATATTTGCACACCTCAGACGGACATATGAGACTGCAGTATAAATATAGCAATGCGATTTTTTTATTTAACAAACAATTTCTTTTTGGGGGGTTTTGAGGTCGAACTGTGGCACAATAAATGCTGTATAAAATTTCACTGCTCAAAAAAATTGCATTATTACAATGTCAGTCAAATTTGCCCAATTGGCATGGATGTATGAGACTGCAGTATCAATATTGCAATACTACTGAGATCCAACCCTTCTGAGGACGAGATTCTTGAAACGTGCATCAAGGGGCACATTGCAGCAGCCTTTAACCTGGGTAATTATGTGCACCTTATAATCAATATTCATCTTGTACCTTCTTTTTACTGGTATTATTGTTTATTATGTTTAACTATTTGATGAGCTATGGTGTGCAAAAGACCTTTCTGCTCTCTTGGCTCCTCATTCATTTTTGATCTTCATATATATATTTTACATTTTTTCTCATGAATTTCTTGGTGTCTTCTCATTGAGACAAAAATAACCCAGTAGTCCTGTTGGATGTGTTTATGTCCTTATTTCCATTGCGCATTTTTCCCTGGTCTATTTGAGCATTGTGCTCTCATTTATTAATTCAGGGACTTCATTGCAAGTTTCTATTTATTTGCTACAATTGCTGGACATAATTCATCCTCCTGCTCAGTGTTAGCCTGTTTTTTCATTTTTTGTCTTGAGTGATTTCATCCCTTTTTAAAAAAATAGTTTTTAAAACATGGTTCAATAAAATTTACATTTATACGAATTTGTTGGAGAATTTATGACCAGAACCATCATCAGCACATTAATACGGAACAAGAACCATCATCAATACATGAATATGGCACCAGAACCACTATTAGTACATGACTAAATGAACAAGTCTTAGCACAATCTTCAATTGCAGTTTCAGGTCAGACCCATATACATTTGTATTGTATGCACCTACAACTTCCAGTATTTCCATTTTAATGGTAAGGAGATGCTGGGGGTTGTTGTTAACAGCTATCATCAGACTGTGGACCATACAGGAACCTCAGGATTGATTAAACACAGTCCAAATTTCAAATAAACAATTACATCCAGGTGCCTTACAGGTGATGCGTTATCGCTGAGTGGTATAATTCTTATGCCTTTCATCTCCACCTATTCCAGAAGCTATGATGTCTATTTACAGTCAGACCTTGTATCTGCAAACTCCCCTTTTCATCAGCCCTCTGCAGCACATCCTGATGTAGTGGCTTCAAAAATAAAAGTATTGTAAGGTAGCGCTGTCATTCGGGTAGGGGATACCCGCTTGGCAGCCAATAAATCACATTCGGCACAGGTTTCTTAACATAACTCCAACAGTCCATGCGGTTTGTTAGGCATCATAAACCAGGAACAGCAACAGAAAGGTCATATAAACAGCATAGCATCCATGACAGAGCTTCACTCTGCTAATCCTGTGGTCACACAGGTTGTGCAATGTCCAGTACACAGGCTCTCTAGTCTCAGAGTTATATCCCCTGTCCGGGTTTACCTCTTGGCTGCTTCTCAGTGCAGACATTCATTCCCTCCAGAGAACTCTCACACACATCTCACGTGTACAGGAAGGCAGATGCATTTTCCTTCAGTCGGTCTCACATCAGCCCAGACGAGACCTTTCATATGCACCAACCGGGTCCCAGCATTCACCTCATATGACCTACCCTGGCCACCTTATATGGTCCGTAGCCACGCCCACCGGGTCACATGACTATGACCTCATCACAGGTCCTTGAACCACTCATATACACTTTATACTAGCGTTCTTAAACACACCCCCTGGGTGGGTTTTTAGGTAACTAGCCCCTGACACATTGAACCAGCACCTCAGTAGTATCACTGTTGATTAACACACACATAAATCTCCATCTCAAGGCCACCCACCTTGAGATACATAACGGTCATTCCGTATTTTGCCATTCATCCACTCTCCTCGGACATCCATACAGCGCCCCCTAGCGGACACAGTGGTCACTACACCACATACCTCCCCCCTCTGTTCAAACTTGTGGGGTTGAACACACAACCTTACACTAGGCTCTCAAGACCGGGCACTTATTACACCTTGCCCCACAGGTCGAGAGAACCGTCTCCATCTGTCATACGGCCTCATTCCTACGTTAGGCCTCCCCCGCCCCCAGCGGTCAGAATATCAGCCCTGATCTTTAGCCCTCCAGTCACAGCCTGTCTGCATCAACTACCACTTGCTGACATTCTTCGGCCATCTGCCATGTCACTTCTTGGAGGAACCCTTTGGTTCCTTACATCTTGGGTTGAAGGTGGCAGCCACCTGATGTTCCGTACCTCTTTATTGATTCGCCGACGGTCCAACCTCAACTGCTCAATCTCTAGCAGCATCCGAAAGTTTCTCAGGCTTTCCACAGAGCCAACCACCATGATGGGAATTCTACCCTCTTCACTGGATACCTGGTCTTCATCATCAGGCGGGATCCTCACCCTCACCACACCGGAGCTATTTACAAGGTCTTGCATTACCTTCCCGAATCTTCCAATGATTCTCCCCATCAGACCTTTGGGTATCAGAACTACATCTTTCCGCAAACCCAGCCAATCCATAGCCTCCCTTGCTAACTCTAGGCGTCGAGCAGCTTTCATATTACTCCGCCTAACCAACTGTTTGACGTGGAGACACTGCAGATGCATGTTTTTCAGGACAGCTACTCACTTTGCTGTGTCTTCCCTGGATGATATTATCACGAACTGTGGAGTCTCAGGCGCCCAGTGCACCTTACATGCTTTGACTGCCTCTTTGAAATCCTCATGCACACCTTCCTCAGCACAGGCTTCTTGCATGTCTTCTGGTACATCAATCACAAACTTGAAGGTCGTGGCCTTACTCTCTTCCTGGCCAGGAGGCTCTGGCTTTACCACAGACACTTCCCTCACTACAGTTGACCCGACCGGGTGACTGTCTTCTTCAGTTCTTAGCTCCCCAACTTCACGAGATCTCATCTCTTCACAGCCGTCTGCCAAGACGGGCACCGGCAGCTTCGTCCCACCAACTATTGGACCCAGCCGCTGTTCATCACTGTTCAAGTTCTTCTCCCGCAGAAGACAACTTACAGTTTCTTTGAGCTCCAAGACTTCTTTCTCGAGCTCCTCAACCCTGTGCTCAGCCATTTGTCTCAGGATTCTTTCTCGTTCGAGATGTCCTTCCACTGTCTCCTTTATCAGCTGTATCTCATGATCCTGTTCTCCTTTGGCCAGCATGTGTCGCACCACTACCTCTTTAATTATATTGTCAAAGGGTACCACTGGGTCAGTCCCATCAGTCGAGTGAACCCTCCAGTTACCGTCCACCAATGTGTCTAGTCCAGACATCTCATCTCCCAGCCCACCATCCGTCATGTCACGAGACGTCAGGTCTGTTCGTTGGGCAGATGTACTTCTTCTTTCAGTCAGTTCTACCTCCGACCTGTCCACTTTAGGAGGCGTCACCATCTCAGTGTCTGCTGGCCCCACAGTCGAAACATCCCCATCGTCCGACCATACGTCATCAAACAAAACAAAGTCCCAGCCCCTCTCCAAGGCATAGACTAAGTCCCGTGGTATCCCGCCCCCTTGGCACTCACCACCTTTGGTCCCCTCAAACATTACTCTGTCTACGACATAGTTCACCGTGACCCCGTGTTTACAGCAAACCCTGACGTTTTTTTCGGCCAGAGATAATACGAGTGGATTTCCTGTCAGAGTTACCTGACTCTCTGAGTCCAGTCTACCAGAGACTCCTTCCCGGTGCAGCATCACAGTACACACCTGTGGCCTGTCATTATCCGGAAAATACATGCTGCACTCCTCAAAAGACATACACACACACTGCGGTTCCCCAGACATTCCCACTGAGGCAACCAGTGCTGCCATCTCCTCTTTTGACACACCGGCCCCTTTCTGGACCACTCCAATTTGGGTCGCCGCCCCCTTCTGGGACTCCAACCCCTTTTGAGCTACTGCCCCCCTCTGGGACTCCACCTCTTTTTGGGTTACCACCCCAATTTGGGACTCCACTCCCTTTTGGGCTACCACCCCAATTTGGACCACCGCCCCCTTTCGGGATTTCCCCATGTCTGTTATACCGGTCTTCTCAGACCACAGTTCACACCACACAGTTTATGTCTCTTACGATACCATACAAGCCCTTGTAGGCACCACCACAGCTCCTGCTGTCACCGATCTTCGACACCACCAGCTGCCGTTCACACACAGCTGCTGGTGTCACCTTCGTAACCCTATCGAGTTACCGGAAGCCGCTTGTCACCTTCGTAACCCCGCCGAGTTACAGGAAGCCGCTTGTCACCTTCTTGACTCCCACTGAGCCACCGCAGGCTGAGTTGAGAAAAGAAAAAAAAGCACACCACAAAAAACTCACACATCCTGTCTGTGTGCTATTCAGGATGTTCCGTCTCCGCCTGAGACCGTCCAACACACAGGGCACACCGGGTGCTATTCAGGGAGCCGACCCTCCTCCCAGGGTTTCCCAACACACCGGCCTCACCAGGTCCAGGGGCTCAGCGGGTGCTCTTCAGGACATCCGTCTCCACCTGAGACTACCCAACAATCACGCCTCACCAGGTCCAAGGTCATACCACGTGCTTCAGGGATCCGATTCTTCTCCCAGAACCTCCCAACCCTGACCCTCCAGGACCTTGCTCACTGAACCCTCCAGGTTCACAGTCTTTCCCACTGACCCAGGTCAGTACAACACGAACACCTGTCCGTTACCTGTGTCAGCCACACAGGTCCTCGGGTACCTCTTATCCGCAGAGGCACCCTAGCAATCACCAGTCTCTTTCTCTGACCCCGGTCAGTACAACACGGCTTTCACGACCGTCAGCCCTCCTGGCTCAGCGTTGCCAGCACTGCACCATGGTCTTTGGAAATCGTTGCCCTTAGCAACCGAAATTTTGCAGTCCTCTACCGTTGCTCCTAGCAACAAGGCTACAACATTGCCCATAGTTTTCGCCACCAATTGTAAGGTAGCACTGTCATTCAGGTAGGGGATACTCGCTTGGCAGCCAATAAATCACATCCGGCACAGGTTTTTTAACATAACTCCAACAGTCCATGCGGTTTATTAGGCATCATAAACAGGAGCAGCAACAGAAAGTTCATATAAACAGCATAGCGTCCATGACAGAGCTTCATTCTGCTTATCCTGTGGTCACACAGGTTGTGCAATGTCCAGTACACAGGCTCTCTAGTCTCAGAGTTATATCCTTTGTCCGGGTTTACCTCTTGGCTGCTTCTCAGTGCAGACATTCATTCCCTCCAGGGAACTCTCACACACACGTCTCACATGTACAGGAAGGCAGACCCATCTTCCTTCAGTCGGTCTCACGTCAGCCCAGACGAGACCTTTCATATGGACCAACCGGGTCCCAGCATTCACCTCATGTGACCTACCCTGGCCACCTTATATGGTCCGTAGCCACGCCACCGGGTCACGTGACTATGACCTCATCACAGGTTCTTGAACCACTCATATACACTTTATACTAGCGTTCTTAAACACACACCCTAGGTGGGTTTGTAGGTAACTAGCCCCTGACACATTGAACCAGCACCTCAGCAGTATCACTGCTGATTAACACACACATAAATCTCCATCTCAAGGCCACCCACCTTGAGATACATAATGGTCATTCCGTATTTGGCCATTCATCCACTCTCCTGGGACATCCATACAGTGCCCCCTAGCGGACACAGTGGTCACTACACCACAGTATGGATAGACTTTTTATGTCCCCTCCTTAAAAACATATTTCCATACTGTGCCCTAAATAAGCATTTTATGGTATATGTCCTCCACAATGGTCATTCTCGCTAAAGCTATAGCTTTAACCGCAGAGTTGTCATTCGTCAATGTGACAGCCACCAACAATATGCAGGCTGAAAGCAGCATGAGGCCTGCTGGAGTAAACGGAAAAGCAGGGAGCTGATTGGAGCTGCTTTGCTCCTGCCCCAATGCTTTAATTGCATTTGTGTCTTAAAAGATGCATATACAATTTAATGGTGAGACAGAATGACAGCTGGGGCATGGGTAGAGAAAGCATTCTTATTGACTGACTGAGACTTCTCACCTGTGTCCCATCCTTCACTGTGCTGAATGCGGCCAACCGAGTGGCCACAGGCACAGTTAGTGATTTTTTTTTTCAAATTGCTGGGGAGCAACACTTACCAGTGGAGTAAACTGAGGCATCAGACTTAATAAGCTGGGCTGGTACTAGTAAAATCACATCCAAATGAATCTATCATAAATAAATGGCAAAAGAGGTATCAAGTAGTCAAAAGGTCAAACCAGCAAGGGAATTCAAAGGTTAAACATAGCCCAGGTTAGAGCACAGAAATTTAGCCGAAGTTGTGCACCAGGGTAGTAACATAGTTTATACAATAGATGGCACAGGGGACAGGATATAGGAAATTTGAATAGCGCTCTTAAAACAGGGATTGGTCATCCAAGCCATCCCCTAATTTCTGCACTTAACAGCTCTTGTGATTGACTAGTCAGCCAGCCAGAATACCTAATTGTCCCATATTGCTGCCAGTCATACCATCTGTCATTACAGCAGATGACAAATATAATCCTGCAAGTGAGTGCACAAATGAATATTATACACATAGACATAGTTCATGACTGTAACGGATCTGTGTGAACCATGAGAAGAGGCATTTTGGTGTGGTTAAGATCAAAATTTGCAAACATATAAATGATATAAAGAAAAAAAATCAATAAAACAAAGTTACCTTCTCCAACAGTTAGCAAAAAGGTTTAATCTCACATTGGAAAGAAAAACGGTTCTTTACTAGGAAGGTGTGGTGCAGTTCTTAGCAAAAGCAACAGATAGCTTCAAGATTTGGATACTTTCTTGAAGCACAATAATTATGATTATTATTTACTTTCAGAGCACCATTGATTCCATGGTGTGGGACATAAGAAGGGATTGCATACAAAATGCAAATATGGATTACAGAGAACAAACTAACAATGACACACTGGTACTGAAAGGAGAGAGCCCTGCCCTTGTAGACTTAAGCCCCACGTCACACATAGCGATGCACCAGCGATCCCGACAATGTTATGACCTGGTCAGGATCGCTGGTGTGTCACTACATGATCGCTGGTGAGCTGCCAAACAGGCAGATCTCACCAGCGATCAGGACAAGCGACAATGTGGGTAACAAGCGCACGCGTCGCTTAGTTACCCGCTCCGTACCTTGGATACCAGCGTGCTGGCTCTGGGAGCTGGTCTCCAAGGTAAATATCAGGTAACTAAGCGGGCGGCACTTAGTTACCCGCTGTTTACCTTGGATACCAGCTCCCAGCGCCAGCACGCTGGTATCCAAGGTACACATCAGGTAACTAAGCGATGCGCACGCTTAGTTACCCGCGGTTTACCTTGGATACCATCTCCAGCTCAATGATCGATGGTCTCCCGCTGCCACATGCAGCGATGCATGCTGGCCAGCTGGAGACCAACGATCAAAACAATGTCCAGGGCATTCGAGCACGATCAGCGATACCCGGCGGGGGGGCCGGTCGCTGATAAATGTCACACACAGCGAGATCTCTGGTGAGATCGCTGTTGCGTCACAAAACTTGTGACTCAGCAGCGATCTCGCTAGCGCTCTCGCTGTGTGTGATGGGGGCTTTACTTTACGTTCTACAGGATATTAAGGAAGGAGACAGTATGTTTGGGAGTTTACAGCAGTTCTGGTTGAGGCAAGGTGGCAGCGAGGTCACTGCAGGCTGTAAGCTTTCTTGAAGAGATGGGTTTTCAAGTTCAGTCTGAAAGTTCCAAATGTGCTAGATAATCGGACGTGTTAAGGCACAGAATTCCAGAGAATGGGGGATAGTTGGAAGAAGTCCTGGAGACAATTGGATGAGGAGCATATAAGAGTGGAGGAGAGAAGGAGGTCTTTAGCAGATCGGAGGTTACATGTTGGAAGATATTTGGAGATTAGTTTGGAGATATTGCAGAGAAAGGTAGATTAGTCGGGCAGCATAGTTAAGGATAGACTGTAGAGGTGCAAGTGTAGATCGGAGGCCACAGAGAAGAATATTGCAGTAGTCAAGGCGGGAGATGATGAGGGCTTGCATTAACATTTAGTAGATTGAAGGTTGAGGAAAGGATGGATTCTGGAAATATTTTTGAGAGGTTACAGCTAGGTAATTGACTTGCTGTACAGGGGAAAGTGTGATGTCATTATTGTGATACATAGATCGGGTAGGGGGATTAGATGAAGTGGAGTAAAAATAATGAGTTCATTTTTGTCAACATTGAGCTTTAGGAAGCAAAAGGAGAAGGAGGAAATGGCTAATAGAGACTCTGGGATTCTGGACAGCAGAGAGATGACTTCTGGGCTGGAAAAGTAGATCTGAGTATCATCAGCATATAATTGGTCCTGGAAGCCATGGGACTTTATGAGTTGTACCAGGCCAAAGGTCTAGACATAAAAGAGTAGGGGTCCCAGGACAGAGCCTTGATGGACACTGACATAGAGAGGATGATGAGACAGTGTGGAAGTGGGAGACACTAAATGTGTGTTTGGATGAATATGATGCGATCTAGGAGAGAGCAAGGTCTTTGATGCCAAGGGAAGAGAGTATTGGGTGCAGAAGAGAGTGGTTGACTTTGTAGAAGGCAGAGGACAGGTCTAGAAAAAGGAGTATATAGAATTGTCTGTTAGCTTTGGCAGTAAGCAAGTAATTTTGGTCATGGCACATTGGTGGAATGGTGGGGAAGGAAGAGGGATTGTAGATAATCAAAGATTGAGCTAGATGAGAGATGGGAGGAAAGTTCAGTATGTACATGCCATTCTAGGAATTTGGAGGTGAACGAGAGTAAGCGAAGTGGGGCGATAGCTGGCCACAGAAATCGGGTCAAGGGATGGTTTCTTCAGGATAGGTGTGATTGTGGCATGTTTGAAATCAGAAGAGAAGGTACAAAAATATCAAGGCTTGTTTAAATAAATAAAATATATATTTATAACATTATTATACATAGGATTCCCATTTTCTATGTCACATGGCATCATGAGTTACTATGTTCATTTTAAAATATAGTCGAGGTAGATATAGTGCATAGCCATGTTTTTACAGTATGCCTTTAACATTTATACCAGAAAGAATAAGTTTGCTTTTAGTCCAAATTATTCAGAATTGCTCAAAAATAAAAGTATTCTACACAAAGACACAGGCACAATAAAATGTATAAAATCTTCAGAAGATTTTTATTCCCATTCTATTTTGCAAGCATTGCAGACTGATCTCACCCGCAGTTAAGACTAGAGCAGTGATTTTGTGCTGTGCATAATGTTGCTGCAGAGTTAGTAGAAATCCATAAAATTCTAGACTTGATTGCAGTGACGATAATTTTTACTTGACTAACAGTGAACAAAGTAATCAGTGGCTTGAAATACCCAGCGAGGCTACGTTTAATTCACTAGGAAAACAGACTTATCTAAATAATGGATTGAAATCAAGGTATATTGATGAAACTACTTACATTTGTGAATTAAGCAGCAGCTCCACTACAGTACTTTGTATCTGCACACAAGCATTAAGGATGTAACCAGACAGAAAAAAATTAAATCTTTATTTTGGGGATAAAAATCATTACACAGATTAAAAAAATGTATGGATTGTGCAGCATGTGTCATTGTATCTCACCGAGAGAGGGTCTGTCCAAGCTGCGGTCAGGGCTTTTTTGAAGCGTGCCAATAAAGTTATGGACCATTTAGGTGCTGGTTCATACAACTGAATGCACCTGACATTGATGACCAGTGTAAAAAAATAGTAAATATGGCACTGTTTATTTTTTTCTGAAGAATTCCTTTTTGACAATTTTTAATAAAGTTGAAAAGTATGCAAAGAGAACAATAAAATGTAGTCTACATACACAGCTGTATAAAGGTTGGGAAATGCTTCCAATAAATACACCTAATATGCATCACAGGCATGATGTGAACACTTGTATATAAAGTGAAGCTATCATCAGAAAATCATCTTTTGTTTCAATCAGGAATTTGTACTACATTTATTATTATTTTTTTTTTATGGCACTCTTAATTGCTCATATACAGTGCAGCAGGATATTATAAATAATAATGACATGGATGGCAGTGAACTTCTCTTCTTTGTTTATGGTCATTATATCTGGATTGATATCCTTGAGATAACTCAAACATACTGTACGTTTGGATTATTAGAGCTCTCAGTATAGACAATTAAGGCCCTGATACATCAAAGTGATTATGACAGAATTCTGGTGTAAATCGCTTTAACCCCTTAACAGCATTGCATGTACTTATACATGGAAGGGAAGTACTTCCAGACCAATGACGTATATGTACATCATGCCACCACTTAACGCTCAGTAATAGCATGAAGGTGCCTGCTGTTTCTGATATCAGGGCACTGAGACTTATTGCCACAAGTCTTGTGCAATCCCCTGCAACTACGGTCGCTGTGATTGGCTGTTTAATTCTGAACAGTCAATCACAGAGATTTCAGTGTTTCAGGCAGTGAAGTTGCCCCTCTCCCTAACCCCTTTCCTACCCACTTCTACCTCTGGGCACTGATCAGTGCTTCATTGCTGGTTAGTGGCAGTTTTTTATCTTGTGCATCCATCCTGCAGCTGCCGAGCGCTGATCAGTGTTGCAAATCAATGATTGACACGTGCTCACTTTATTCCAAGATTTATTTTCCTTTTTTTAATCACCTTTTTGCACCTCATTCCTGCATGGGTCCTACAGCCATTGAGCACTGGTCAGTGATTTACAGCACTGATCGGCATCCAGTTGTTTTTCTTTTGTGTGTCTGAAAAAAGAATCAAATAAAAAATAAATTACAATAGTTGATAGGACTGAATTAAGGACAGTAAAAATACACTGTAGTAGTCTGTGTCTACTACAGTATTTTTTACTGAATAAAATCAGGGGTAGTGTCAGATACTTAAGCAAATAAAAAGAATGAAAAATAATTTAGATTAGTTGACAGAGCTAGATTAGGGACAGTAAATACAGTATTTACCATAGTAATCAGCATCCACTACAGTATTTTTTTTACTGAATTTAGTCAGGCTTAAGGTACTGTCACACTTAGCAATGCACCAGCGATCCCGACCAGCGATATGACGCGGTGAGGATCGCTGGTGCATCGCTAAGGCTAGTTTCACACTTGCTTTTTTTTGCAGCGCGTTTTTCCCGCAAAAAAACGCATTGAAAAAACGCATACATAAGCATACAACTGCTGCGTTTTTTTCAAGCATTTTTATGAGCATGCATGAAAAAAACGCAGCGTTTTTATGCGTTTGTATGCGTTTTTAGCGCGTTTTTACCGCGTTTGCGTTTTTTTCCAACATTTTTAGGTGGCCCCTCACACTACCCAAACCATGACTTTACTAACCCTAACCCTGACCCTAACCCTAACCCTAACCCTGACCCTAACCCTAACCCTAACCCTGACCCTAACCCTTAACCAAATCATACTTAACCCTAACCCAAACCCTAAACCCTAACTAACCCTAACCCTAACCCTGACCCTAACCCTAACCCTGACCCTAACCCTAACCCTAACCCTAACCCTGACCCTAACCCTAACCCTAACCCTGACCCTAACCCTTATCAAAACCATACTTAACCCTAACCCTGACCCTGACCCTAACCCTAACCCTAACCCTAACCCTAACCCTAACCCTAACCCTGACCCTAACCCTAACCCTAACCCTAACCCTGACCCTAACCCTTAACAAAACCATACTTAACCCTAATCCTGACCCTAACCCTGACCCTAATCCTTAACAAAACCATACTTAACCCTAACCCTGACCCTAACCCTAACCCTGACCCTAACCCTAACCCTAACCCTGACCCTAACCCTAACCCTAACCCTAACCCTGACCCTAACCCTTAACAAAACCATACTTAACCCTAATCCTGACCCTAACCCTGACCCTAATCCTTAACAAAACCATACTTAACCCTAACCCTGACCCTAACCCTAACCCTGACCCTAACCCTAACCCTAACCCTGACCCTAACCCTAACCCTAACCCTAACCCTGACCCTAACCCTTAACAAAACCATACTTAACCCTAATCCTGACCCTAACCCTGACCCTAACCCTTAACCAAACCATACTAAACCCTAACCCTGACCCAAAACCCAACCCTAACCCTGACCCTGACCCTAACCCTAACCCTAAACCCCCTTAACTAACCCTAACTCTAACTCAAACCCCTAAATTCCATGGTTAAAAAAAAAAACGCATATGCAAAAAAACGCTTACATGAGCATGCCAGTGCGCACATATGCGCATCCATAGGCTATAATGGCCCTTTTTAGCGCAAAACGTGCGCATATGTGCGCATGCGCTTTTTTGCAGGGCCAAAAAATGCAACATGATGCGTCTGGAAAATCCAATCGCACACCCCAAAAAAACGCAGCGCATGAAAATCGCATACATGCGCTTACAAGCGCGCAAGTATGCGCACCCATGTTAAAGATAGGGGAAAAAACGCATGCGCAGGTTAGCGTTTTTTTCCAGCGCTAAAAAACGCAAATGTGAAACCAGCCTAAGTGGTCACTAGTGAGCTGCCACACAGGCAGATCTCACCAGCGACATAGCAGGGGTCGGGGGTCGCTACTTACCTGTCAGACGAGGCGATGAAGACGTCCTCCAGCCCGCATCCATGCGTCGCTCGTCGCCACAGCAGGAAGCTGACGACGAGAAACGGCCCAGGACATTCTCGCGTGATCAGCGATAGCCAGCGGGGGAGCCGGTCGTAGGTAAGTATCAGATATAGCGATATCGCTAGCAATATCGCTATAACGTCACAAAATCAGTGATGTTATTGCGATATTGCTAGCGATATCGCTTAGTGTGACAGGCCCTTTAGTGTCAGATAGTAAAGTATTAAAAAGAAGAATAAAAAATAATTTAGATTAGTTAATAGAGCTAGATTAGGGACCTTTTGATCCACAGTAAATATAAAGTAAATCGCTTATGCTACAGTAATTTTTTGCTAAAATATAATCATAATCCGTTTCAGATAGTTGCAGGCGCTCAGTAATTTGTTTTTACAGATGTCAATTAAGTAACTGTAGCTTCTGAATTTTAGTGAAAAATCCTTGTAGTAGTTACTATTATTATTATTATTATTATTATTATTATTTATTTATATAGCACCATTGATTCCATGGTGCTGTACTGTACATGAGAAGGGGTTACATACAAATTACAGATATCACTTACAGTAAACAAACTAACAATCACAGACTGATATAGAGGGGAGAGAGGACCCTGCCCTTTCGGGCTTACACTCTACAGGATGGTGGGGAAGGAGATAGTAGGTTTGGGGGTTGCAGCAGCTCTAGTGATGGTGAGGCGGTAGCTCCAGTTGTGGTGAGGAGGCAGCGGGAATCATTGCAGTCTGTAAGCTTTCCTGAAGAGATGGGTTTTCAGATTCCGTCTGAAGGATCCGAGTGTGGTTGATAGTCGGACATGTTGGGGCAAAGAATTCCAGAGGATGGGGGATATTCGGGAGAAGTCTTGGAGGCGGTTGGGTGAGGAGCGAATAAGTGTGGAGGAGTGAAGGAGGTCTTGAGAGGACCGGAGATTATGTGAGGGAAGATATAGGGAGATTAGCTCAGAGATATATGGAGGAGACAGGTTATAGATGGCCTTGTAGGTCAGTATTAGTAATTTGAATTGGATACACTGAGGGAATGGGAGCCAGTGAAGAGATTTGCAGAGGGGAGAAGCGGAGGAGTAGCGAGGAGAGAAATTAATTAGTGAGGCGGCAGAGTTAAGGATGGACTCGAGACGTTTGAGGGTGTTAGCAGGGAGGCCACAGAAAAGGATGTTGCAATAGTCGAGGCGGGAGATTATGAGGGCATGCACAAGCATTTTAGTAGACTGAGGGTTGAGGAAAGGATGGATTCTGGAAATATTTTTGAGCTGGAGGCGACAGGAGGTGGAGAGAGCTTGGATGTGCGGTTTGAAGGACAAGGCAGAGTCAAAGGTTGCTCCAAGTCAGTGGACCTCTGGTACGAGGGAAAGCATGATGTTGTCAATTGTTATAGATAAGTCGGGTAAGGAAGATCTGTGAGATGGGGAAAGATGATCAGTTCAGATTTGTCCACATTGAGTTTGAGGAAGCGCGAGGAGAAGAAGGAGGATATGGCTGATAGACACTCCGGGATTCTGGACAGCAGAGAGGTGATGTCTGAGCCAGAGAGGAAGATCTGAGTATCATCGGCATCAAGGTGGTACTGGAATCCATGGGACTTTATGAGTTACCCCAGGCCAAGTGTATAGATTGAGAAGAGTAGGGGTTCTAGAACAGAGCCTTGGGGGATTCCAACAGAGAGAGGATGGGATGAGGAGGTAGTGTGGGAGTGGGAGATGCTGAATGTGCGGTTGGAGAGGTATGAGGAGATCCAGGATAGGGTGAGGTCTTTGATGCCGAAGGAGGAGAGGATCTGTAGTAGGAGGCAGTGATCAACTGAGTCGAAAGCAGAGGACAGGTCTAGAAGGAGGAGTATAGAGTATTGTCCGTTAGCTTTGGCTGTAAGTAGGTCGTTGGTAATTTTGGTCAGGGCTGTCTCAGTGGAATGATGGGGACAGAAGCCAGATTGCAGATTGTCAAAGAGCAAGTTAGATGAGATGTAGGAGGAAAGTTCAGAGTGGCCATGCTGCTCCAGGAGTTTAGAAGTGAATGAGAGCAGCGATATTGGGCAATAGCTGGACGTGGCTGTTGGGTCGAGGGTTGGCTTTTTAAGGATAGGCATGATTGTGGCATGTTTGAGAGCAGAAGGGAAGTTACCAGAAGTTAGTGATAGGTTGAAGAGGTGGGTTAGGGATGGGATAAGAGTGGTGGTGATGTTGGGGAGAAGGTGGGATGGGATAGGGTCAAGTGCACAAGTGGTGAGGTGTGATTTGGAGAGAAGATGAGCAAGCTCCCTTTCAGTGATGTTAGATAGGGAGGTTATGGGGTTTGGGCATTGGTCTGGTGTGCAAAGGGGTTGTGGTGGTTGAGCAATAAGACTTGCCGTGTTTGGTCTATCTTGTTTTTGAAGTGTACGGGAAAGTACTCGGCAGAGATTAGGGAAGTCGGAGGGGGCAGTGGTGGGCGGAGGAGGGAGTTAAAAGTATTGAACAACTGTTTGGGGTTGTGGGATAAGGAAGATACAAGGGATGTAAAGTAGGCCTGTTTAACAGAGGTGAGGGCAGATTTGAATTAAAGTGTTGCTTGTTTGAGTGCAGTGAAGTTGTCTTGCAAATGTGTTTTCTTCCAGCGCCGTTCAGCAATTCTGGCTGCTTGCCGAAGTTTTTTAGTGATGTTTTCGTGCCAGGGTTGTCTATTGATTCGTCGCACTCTGTTGTGCATGACAGGGGCGACCGAGTTGATGGTTTGATGCAAGAGTGGAATTGTAGAAGCTAGTGGCAGTGGCAGTGTCGTGGAGTGAAGATTTGGAGGACAGTGGTAGAATAGAGTCAGAGAGCGTGTGGGTGTCTAGGTGTGCAAGGTTTCTGCGGGGGTTCGCATGTTGCTGGACATGGATATAAGTTAAATGGAGGGCACCACTAGCAAAATATATAAAGGCAAGAGGGTTCACTAGGGTATGCAGGAAACATGTAATAGAACAAGAGAAAGATCAAACCCATGGAAAGGGAACACCTCAATTGCACAAAAAATACTACATGTATATAAAAAGTTTTAAATTTAATTGACCAAAAAAGAGATATATAAATGACAGAACAAAACACATATACAGTAGAATAAAAATGGTTGGGAGATATGTTTCCAGCAGTGAGGAGAAGCAGAGAGAGGGAGAGCATGTGGGGGAAGGAAGATGGGTGGCTTGTTTTGTATTTTATTAGGAGAGCTCTGAGGTCAAGGAGCAGGTCAGTAGAGGAGGTCAGGTGGGGAGGCAAGAGGGAAGGCGATATTATTATTTGGGTAGCTGGTGCTGGGGTTTGCGGATAGCAAAGGAGACTGAGGAGTAATGGAGCCCAAACTGTTAGAGTGTATGTCAGCATGGTGAGAGTTATTGTGAAGGCAAAAGAACTTTAGTACATGTAAACATAGCGGTTAGTCGTACCTTCTGGTCACTTCTGGCTCATTTCTGGCATATTTCTGTATACTACAGTTTTTTTCTACTAATATATAGAATCTAAATCAGTGTCAGATAGTTGTGTGCACTTAGTAATTTGTTTTTACTGACATCCATCTAGTAATTGCAGTTTCAGATTTTTAGTGTAAAATTCTTGTAGTAATTACAGTGGGTACGAAAAGTATTCAGACCCCTTTAAATTTTTCACTCTTTCTTTCATTGCAGCCATTTGGTAAATTCAAAAAATGTTATTTTTTTCTCATTAATGTACACTCTGCACCCTTTTGAGCTAGTACAGCCTTGAGTCTTCTTGGGAATGATGCACCAAGTTTTTCACACCTGGATTTAGGGATCCTCTGCCATTCTTTCCTGCAGATCCTCTCCAGTTCAAACAGTTGGTGGACAACCATTTTCAGGACTCTCCAGAGATGCTCAATTTGGTTTAAATCAGGGCTGTGGCTGGGCCAGTCAAGAATGGTCACAGAGTTGTTCTGAGGCCACTGCTTTGTTATTTTAGCTGTGTTTTAGGGTCATTGTCTTGTTGGAAGGTGAACTTTTGGCCAAGTCTAAGGTCCAAAGCACTTTGGAAGAGGTTTTCATCCAGGATATCTCTGTATTTTGCTGCATTCCTGTTTTCTTCAATTGCAACCAGGTGTCCTGTCCCTGCAGCTGAAAACACCCCCATAGCATGATGCTGCCACCACCATGTTTCACTGTTGGTATGGTATTGGGCAGGTGTTGAGCAGTGCCTGGTTTTCTCCACACATACCGCTTAGAATTATCACCAAAAAGTTCTATCTTTGTCTTATCAGACCAGACAATCTTATTTCTCATAGTCTGGGAGTCCTTCATTTGTTTTTTAGCAAACTCTATGCATGCTTTCATATGTCTTGCACTGAGGAGAGGCTTCTGTTGGGCCACTCTGCCATAAAGGCCCAACTGGTGGAGGGCTGCAGTGATAGTTGACTTTGTGGAACTTTCTCCCATCTCCCGACTGCATCTGTGGAGCTCAGCCACAGTGATCTTGGGGTTCTTCTTTACCTCTCTAACCAAGGCTCTTCTCCAACAATTGCTCAGTTTGGCTGAACAGCCAGGTCTAGGAAGACTTCTGTTCGTCCAAAACTTCTTCCATTTAAGGATTATGGAGGCCACTGTGCTCTTAGGAGCCTTGAGTACTGCAGAAATTCTTTTGTAACCTTCGCCAGATCTGTGCCTTGCCACAATTCTGTCTCTGAGCAACTTGGCCAGTTCCTATGACTTCATGATTCTCATTTGATCTGACATGCACTGTGCGCTGTGAGGTTTTATATAGACAGGTCTTTACAAATCAAGTCCTATTAGTTTAATAATCAAGCACAGCTGGACTCCAATGAAGGAGTAGAACCATCTCAAGGAGGATCACAAGGAGATGGACAGCATGTGACTTAAATGTGAGTGTCTGTCTGAGCAAAGGGTGTGAATACTTATGACCATGTGATTTTTCCATTTTTCTTTTTTTAATAAATTTGCAAAAATTTCTACATTTCTGTTTTTTTCAGTCAAGATGGGGTGGAGAGTGTACATTAGTGAGAAAAAAAAGCTTACAATCTAATTTTTTTCTATTCTTTCTATTCTTTTTTATATTATTTTCTTCAATTGTTTCTGTTCTTTATTTTCAGATTCTTTTCTTCTATTCTTTCTGTTTTTTTCATTTCTTCTGTTCTAAATCTAATAAAAAAAAGTTTATATCAAACACATACACATACACGTAAACAAAATTTGGTACACACACCACACAAGTGAAAAAATTTCCAGCTCATCCCAAACACGGTATTCAGCTGAGTAGGCATACACCTTCCTTGACTCCAATACCGATAGTGAGAGAGAGGCTGCCACCGTCCTTTATTTTTCCCCTTCCTCCTTATCCTCATCCTCATGTGATACCAAACCGTCTTGCAGCCACCCCATGACAGAAAATGAGCCAGTGCTCACCGTTAGTAACCTCCGGTGGATCTCATATCCAAAAAATTATGTGCGCCAGATTCCTGATTTTGTGGCACAATCAGGAATCCAATTTGACACGACCAGCCTCACAAAAATTGACTTTTTCAAATTATTTTTCTGTCACATTTTTGTAGATCTCATGGTGTCAAAAAGCTAATAGCAAAGCCACAAAAGAAGAATAAAGCCTCCAAAAATTCAAGCTACACAGCAAAAAAAAGGGCAGCACCGCTTACCTGCCTATATCTTAGAACAAGTGCACTGCAGGGTGCAGCCAGCCCAAATAGAAAGATGTTGGCAACATAGGTGCAAAATACTAGATAAACAGCAACTCTTCACCTACCCATTCCTGGAGGGGGGCGACTGCTCAGTATACATTTGCACAATAAAGGCCCGCAAAGGGCGCTGTTCACATTAGGGTACTGCATAGTGCCTGGTTCACAGCCTATTAGTCATGCCTCTACTATTTGATTAGGCAGGCTGGCCAGCACACCCTCAATGCATCCCAGTGTGAACACCCCTCATACGAGACCAGACGTGTTTGGGCTTGGCTGCACCCCGAAAAATATAGTGCACAAAATACACAAAAATAGTGAGGTACTGGTTGATATTTTGGCCAAAATATGCAAGCTCGTATTTGGGTAGGTGGAGAGTGGCTGTTTATCTAGTATTTTGCACCTGTGTTGCCAATATCTTGCTATATGGGCTGGCTGCACCCTGCAGTGCATTTGTTCTAAGATATGGGCAGGTGCTGCCCTTTTTTCTGCTGTGTAATTAGAATTTTTGGAGGCTTTAGTCTTCTTTTGTGTCTTTGCTTTTAGTTTAGTGTAGGGACTCGCAAGTGTGGTGATCTTGATGCGGATTGCGAGCTTGGGTATTTTGGCCAAAATATCAACCAATACCTCACTATTTTCAAGTATTTTGTGCACTATATTTTTTGGGGTGCAGCCAAGCCCAAACACGTCTGGTCTCGTATGAGGGGTGTTCACACTGGGATGCATTGATGGTGTGCTGGCCAGCCTTCCTAATCAAATAGCAGGGGCGTGACTAATAGGCTGTGAACCAGGCACTATGCAGTACCCTTATGGGAACAGCGCCCTATGCGGGCCTTTATTGTGCAAATGTATACTGAGCAGACACCCCCTCCAGTAATGGATAGGTGGAGAGTGGCTGTTTATCTAGTATTTTGCACCTGTGTTGACAACATCTAGCTCAATAGGCTGGCTGTACCCTGCAGTGCATTTGTTCTGAGATCTGGGCAGGTAAGCGGTGCTGCCCTTTTTTCTGCTGTGTAATCTCATGGAGTCACCAAACACCCAGCAATTTCTATCCCAAAATCCCACTTCATCATTTGTCAACTGGACCCTTGTAAACACCTTAGCAATAGTGAAGTTTTAGGGGCATAGTTCTTCATATAGTGATAGTGAAAAAGCCAGGCATTCAGCAATATTGGAGTGTTGATGTTTTTTACAATACTCCATTCTTCTACATGACTACACCCCAGATATGCTTTGAGGCCATCCATAAATTTTTGCATTGCAACGATAATGCACAATCGCCTCCTCGAGATGACTGCAACTTTGACTGACTTTTCAAAATTTGGCCTTTCATTGATTACTTCAGCAACAAGTTTGCTGAGGTGTATGTTTGCCAACAAGACATCTGCTTAGATGAATTCCTAATATATTTCAAGGGAAGGATCAAATTCTGGCAATACCTGCCAGGCATAGAATTAAAATCTACAAACTGTGTGAGAGTACCTCATTGTACACCTACAGGTTTAAGGTTTGTGAAGGGAAAGACACCCGGATTAAACCCCCTGAATGTCCCCTTGTCCTGGAAGTGTGTGGGAAAATTTGTATTGGAATTAGTGCACCCACTGCTGGATCAAGATTAACACCTTTGAGTAGATAATTTTTATGCCAGCATCTCACTTTTCAAGTCCCGCAAGTCAGAGTTACCATAGCTTGCGGTGCTGTATGCAAAAATCAGAGAGTACTTCCAAGTATGCTAATTGGACAGCTACTCAAAAGGGGTGAGAGTTGAGCCCAATGTAGCGACAACATGCTGGTGGTCAAGTACAACAACAAGATGGTGATGGCAGTACCCCCACCACTGTATGAGGTTCTTCTGCACAGGTCACCAAATCATACTGTGCCCTGGGGTACAACAAGAACAAGGGGGAGTTGATCACACTGATTAAGTCCTCCAGCCCCACAGTGCCATGCAAAAATCTAAGGTGTGGAACAAGAAGTTGGCTGTGCACATCATAGAGATGACATTGTATAACGCTTCCATGCAATCACGATGTGTACACCAGATCAGGACTTTCCTTCAGGAGGTAGTGATCAAGGCCCTAATATTTGTTAGATAGAAAGGAGCTGACCCCAGTACTTCTGGAACTGAAGGTGCCCTTGTACCAGGACGACATTCCCCTGGTGATGTATTTCAAACTACAAAGACAATAAGTTGACAAAAAAAGTGCAAAGTGTGTTACAGTATGGGGATATGAAAAGACACCATTTATCAGTGTGACACCTGCCCCGACAAACCTGGACTGTGTTTGAAAGACTGTGTCAGAGTCTATCCAACTTATGTATGCCAACCTGATGTATTCTAGGCTACTCAGATATACCAACCTGATGCACTCTACACAACTCACGTAGGCCACCTTGATGCACTCTACCCAACTAACGTATGCCATCTTGATACACTCTACACAACTTAGGTATGCCACCACAGTTATACAGTTCACATACCAAGAAAACACTTGATCAATTCCAATATAGGGTCACTTGTGGGGGGTTTCCACTGTTTAGGCACATCAGTGGGTCTCCAAATGTGACAAGGCTCCTGCAGACCATCGAAGTCTGTATTCCAAAACGTCACTCATTACGTTCCGAGTTGTGCCGTGCTGCCAAACAGTTATTTTCCCTCACATGTGGGGTATCTTCATACTCAGAAGGAATTCCGCAACAAATTTTGGAGACCATTTCCTCCTCTTACCCTTGTGGAAATAGAAATTTGGGGCTAAAATGTGAAAAAAATTGGATTTTTTATTTTCACGGCTCAACGATATAAATTTTTATGAAGCACCTGGAAGTCCAAGGTGCTCACCACACATCTAGGTAACTTTCTTGATGGGTTTAGTTTCCAAAATTGGGTCATTTGTGAAGGGTTTACACTGTTTAGACTCATCAGGGGATCTCCAAACACAACATGACCCCTGCTGACTATTCCATCAAAAGTCTACGTTTGAAAACATAATTCCTTCCCATCTGAGTCCTGCCATGCTCCCAAACAGTAATATTCAATAGCAAATAAGGTATCAGCATACTCAAGAAATTGCACAACAAATTTTGCTGTCCATTTTCTTTTGTTAGTCTTGTGAAAATGACATATTTGGGATTATAACAACATATTTGTGGAAAAAAAGTAAAATGTTCATTTTTCCCTTCCACATTGTTTTAATTTCTGTGAAGCACATGAAGGGATAAGAAACTTTTTGAATATGGTTTGGAATACTTTTAGGGTTGCAGTTTTTAGAATCATGCCACTTTTGGGTATTTTTGTCATATTGGCTCCCCAAAGTCACTTCAAATGTGATGTGGTCCCTAAAAATTGGTTTGGTAAATTTTGATGGAAAAATGAGAAATTGCTGATCAGCTTTTAACTCTTCTAACATCCTAAGAAAAACAATTATGCTTCAAAAATAGTGCTTATGTAAAGTAGACATGTGGGAAATGTTATTTAGTAACTATTTTGCGTGAAATAACTCTCTAGTTTAAGAACAAAAAAATTTCAAATTTTTCTCAAAATTTCTTATATTTTCACAAACGGAAGTCGTATCAAATAAGTTTTACCACGATCATGAAGTACAATACGTCATGAAAAAGCAGTCTCAGAATCATTAGAGTCTGTCGAAGCGTTCCAGAGTTATTACCACATAAATTAACACTGGTCAAAGTTGTACAATTTAATCTGGTCATGATGGTGAAAACAGGCGATGTGGTGAAAGGGCTAAAAAGTCACAAAATTGTGCTACTTTTAGTGTTTTCATGTGAGTTTTGCCCTGTTCTACCATAATGAGTGGAGCTGGTGCAGGATGGTGATAGAAGGTTGTCTGACACCACAGCTTGTTTAATTCATGACAAGTTGTGATGCTTCTTAAGCCAGAAATCTTAATCCAATCCTTGAATTAGGGGCATTTGAGAAGTGGCATGGGCATCTGTTGGCTTCCGTCTCGCCCCCCATTCTTATCTGGCTCAGCCTATTTTGGTGGAGCTCTGTGAAGTTGACGAGAAAACACCTAAGTACTGTATATACTCGAGTATAAGCCGACCCGATTATAAGCCGAGGCACCTGATTTTGCCATGGAAAACTGTGTAAGCTTATTGACTCGAGTATAAGCTGGGTATGTCCCCTCATCCCTGCCTGTATGTATGGCTCCCCCTGTCGCTGTCCTGGTATGTGTGGCTCCCCCCATCCTGTCCTGGTATGCGTGGCCTTACCTTAATGAGCGGGCCACGTGATTGTTCAGTCAGCACAGGAAGAGCTGCTGGAAGCCGGCACCAACGAGATGCTGTGTGCATGCTGGAGGGTGAGTATGAAGTCTTCTGGAAGTCTGCGGCTGCGGCTGCAGCTGTCATTGTGATGGCTATAGGAAAAATGAACATTCATTTCTCTTTAGCAGAGGCACAGGCTTTAACCACAGCCGCTAGCTCCTGCCTCTGTGACCGCTCCCCCTCCCCCGCTGACTTTCTGGGACAACTGACTCATGTATAAGCCAAGGGGGGGTGCTTTCAGCACAAAAAAATGTGCTGAAAAACTCGGCTTATATACAAAAGTTGAGCAAAAATTTTGCGACTTGTCAGAGCGATTTACACAAGAAATTGATTGTTTTGATCAATCAGGGCCGATGTGTGTTATGGCTTTGTATAACCTATGAGTTGCATATAGCCCTTATGTGGACTTTCATAGACTTTTTACTTTACTGTGCTTTTGTGTGCCTCTGATTTCATATGATGGCTTACAGTGGTTCTTTCTGTCTAATTCACACAAAATCTGTCTGATTTATACACAAGAACTTGTGGTATGCTTTATCACATGTTGATTGTGGCAGGAGTTGCGAACAACTTGTGTAATTGGTCTTCTGCAGATATTGCAATTTACAGAAAACCATTATGCAGTTATTTTCCTAAATGATCCCGTTCTATTTGCATTCTAAGAAAAATTTTAGTCCCATCAATTGCTTTTAATAAATACGGATGAAAAAAGTGGAGTCACTGAATTAATGTTTGTGTGAACACTGAAATATAATTCTTACGACTAAGATTAAATGCCCAGGAATACTATTAATAATAATAATAATAATAATAATCCAACTAAAATAACGCAGTGGAAATAACTGCATTGCAGGCAGTCGCTTCACTTGTTTTCTCTCCCATGATTCATCATGTTCTTCTTTTATGATGTAAAATCCAACAAATTATGCTGGGCAGCAAAAATAGCATTTTAATGATATAAGGAGGATGAGTGTTATCGTGATCCCCGCATCACTATATTGCTATACTTGTTATCATTTATTCATACTGTACATTATTATTAATCACAAAGCCAGTACGACTCTCATCTGTTAATTTGATAGACAGATAACTTATTAAAAGTGGGTTTCTTCTGTTGTGAAATGCCATTATCCTATTTTATTAAATGTTTCCAGGATATTAGAATTTTTTTTATATTCACCTATCCTATCTCGCTATGAATAACTAATATGTGTAATCTTCCACTGAGTAGACTGCATATATTAATATTTCTCTTGCAATTTTCTCTAACATTTGTTTTATTCATTCACAAGGTAAACCCTTCTATTGTGAAATACCGGTGACAGGGTATATTTGTCTTCCGCTAAGTTAAGTTTAAATTTCTGCTGTATTATAAATTCACAGTCTGGAATTATAAAGTACATAAAAGGAAAAGTAAATTACATCAATTAGATAAATTAAACAATCCTCAGCTCCAAACAAAGAAAAGTTTAGATAATAGAATAGAAATTGACAATAAGGTTTGCAAAACGAAATATATGTATTTTTACACATTGATATTTAGAAGAGATTGAAGGAATCTTTTATATTTCAAACTCACCAAATTTGTCAAATTTTTCATAGAAATTCGATTTGCAGCAAATTGATTTAATGTAAATCAAAAATAATCCAAAGCTTTTAATTTTCCTTAAAAATGTGCATGACACTGTCCCTTTTCCTCGCATTTCTTCACTGCTGTGCTGATATACACTCTTTAGGCTGAGTTCATGCATTGTGGACGCATTATTTTTTTTCTGCAATTATCATGATAGATTTGCACCCCACAAGGGAAAGACAAACCAATTCCCTCGACCAATATTACTGAGGGCTGGCTGCATCCTGCAAAAATTAAAAATACATAAGATATTAATTGATATTATGGCCAAAATACAAAAGCTCGCAACCCATGTTTTGAAGTCCGTACACTAAAATTAAAAGCAAATCACTGAAAATTACATCAAATCCCCCCAAATATCCTAGAAGAAGACATGCCATAAATATTTTAATAAGTGGGGTATGAAATCCAGCGCTTATGCCCCGTATCCATACAGGGATTTGTAAAAGTTTGGGCACCCTTGGTCAAAATTACTGTTATTTTGAACAGTCAACCAAGTTGAAGGTCAAATGATCTCCAAAAGGCCTAAAGTTAAAGATGACACATTTCCTTTGTATTTTAGGCAAAATATACAGTGGGGAATACAAATATTTGATGTACTCCTGATTTTGCTAGTTTTCCCACCTAGAAAGATTGGAAAGGTCTGTACTAATGATGAGCGAGTATACTCGTCGGTTGGGTTTACCCGAGCATGCTCGGGTGTCCTCCGAGTATTTTGGCGTGCTTGGAGATTTAGATTTGGTCGTCTCGGCTGCATGATTTGCGACTTGCAGACAGGCTGAATACATGTGGGAATTCCCTAACAAACAGGCATTCCACACATGTATTCAAGCTGTCTAGCAGACGCAAATCATGCAGATAACACGACGAAAACTATATCTCTGAGCACGCCAAAATACTTGGAGAAAAACCCGAGCAATGAGTATACTCGCTCATCACTAGTCTGTACAACCCCAACAACACTGTCCCGACTGTGAAGCATGGTGGGGGAAACCTCATAACTTGGGGGTGCTTTTCTGCAAAGTGGACAGAACAACTGCACCATATTGAAGGGAGGATAGACGGGGTAATTAAATACAAATTAATTATGTAAAAATCATACAATGTGATTTTCTGAAATTTGTTTAAATTCTGTCTGTCACAGTTGAAGTGTATTTTTGATAAAAATGACAGCCCTCTCCATTTTTTGTATGTGGGAAAACTTGCAGAATCGGCAGTGTATCAAATACTTATTTTCCCCACTGTATAGTACATATTATTATTACTATTATTTATTTATATAGCACCATTGGTTCCATGGTGCTGTACATGAGAAGGGGTTACATACAAATTACAGATATCACTTACAGTAAACAAACTAACAATGACAGACTGATACAGAGGGGAGAGGACCCTGCCCTTTCGGGCTTACATGCTACAGGATAGTGGGGAAGAAGACAGTAGGTTGGTGGGTTGCAGCAGTTCCAGTGTTTGTTGAGGTGATATCTCCGATAGTGGTGAGAGAGAAGGAGGTAGCGGGGTCATTGCAGGCTGTAGGCTTTCTTGAAGAGGTGTATATATATATATATATATATATATATTTATATATATTCTTATTGTTTACATTTTAAAAATTACATAAGGAAAATGGGTGAAATGTAAAAGTTTGGGCATCCTGCATGGTTAGCACCTAGTAGCATCCCCTTTTGAAAGTATCACAGCAAGTTAACACTTTTTGTACCCAGCCAAGAGTCTTTGAATTCTTGCTTGAGGGATTTTATCCTTTCTTCTAGTTCTGTGAGATTCCTGGGTTGTCTTGCATAAACTGCTATTTTAAGGTCTAGCAACAGATTTTTAATTGCGGGCCAGTGTGAAACCTTCAGCTTGTGCCTTTTGAGGGTCTATTGTGGGTTTTGACATGTGTTTAGAATCCTGTGCCATTAGTTGCAACACAACCCCAAAGCATGACTGATCCACCCCCATGCTTAATGGTTGGCGAGATGTTCTTTTCCTGAAATTCTGTGCATCTTTTTCTCCACACATACCTTTGATCATTGTAGTTAAAGAGTTCTATTTTAACTTTATCGGTCCACAGGACTTGTTTTGCAAATGCATCAGGCTTGTTTAAATGTTCTTTTGCATACTTATGATGCTGAATTTTATGGTGAGGATGCAGGAGAGATTTTCTTCTGATGAATCTTCCATGAAGGTCATATTTGTGCAGGTGTCTCTGAATAGTAGAGCAATTTACACTCAGATTTTTTAAACTCAAGCAAAGGCTCTGATGTTCATCTCTAGCAATCCTATGAGCAGTTCTCACTGAAATTTTGTTTAGTCTTCCAGACCTTATCTTGATCTCCACTGTTCCTGTTACCTGTCATTTCTTATCTACATTTCAATCTGAGGAAGGGAGAACTTAAAAATGCTTTGCTGTCTCATGTAGGCTTCTCCTGCTTTGTGGACCTCCAAAATTTTCATTTTCAGATTACTTGCCAGGTGTGTAGAAGAACCCATTCGATATTTGCATCAGCTGGTCTTTCCTAATTATGATAGTGAACAAGCCATAACCCTCACAGGCTAATTAAGGTCTGAAACTTTGGTCAAAGTTATCTGAGCACACACATCTCTAAGGTTGCCCAAACTTTTGTACTGGCCCATTTTCCTTTTTGTAATTTTTAAAATGAATATTTATATATAAATATATATATATATTATTTTGTCTAAACTGCAAAGGAATTGTAGTTCTTTTATGCTATCTGCCTAACTCTTACATCTGCATGCTTGCGCCATATCACAGGCTGTGGTTGCTGATTAAGCATATACGTATGTTCTGCTCCAGATTTCATACCTGGCTTATTTTACTTACTTATATGACACCATTAACTTCACAGTGCTTTACAGGCATCATCACTGTCCTCATTGGTGCTCACAATCTAAATACTATCAGTATGACTCTATTTAAAACCTTTGTAACAAAATACTTCTTGCGTTATGCAGCTTGTGATTAACAATTATATGTAGGCTGTCAATGTAATATTGGGTTTATTTTTGAAAAATGTAGGTGTTTTTATATAGGAAAAATAGAAGTGGATCCAGCTCACTCACAGGGCTTATTTAAAAATTAGAAAATTTTTTATTGGATGATCCTTAAAAAATTAAAATGACAAAACAGACATCTCAGATGGCACAGCAATTACAGGGGGTGGTGTAATGAGACCATACGCGTTTCAAGCAACACGGCTCTTGAACATTGGGTGAGCTGAATGTTCTCTTTTGTTTTCACTCAGGTTTTTTTATATACATTATACCTTCCTTCATACTATGATGTTACTTTGAATCACTTTTTGAGCATGTTTGCTACTTTAAATGTATTTAATCTGAGGTTTCATTAGCTCCATACCACCTCTTTTAACTTCACTGTCTACAATTGGGTGTTGTATTACTGGGAAGATTAGACTTCATGGAAAGAGAATAATTAGTTATTTAAATAATCCCCCAGAATCAGGGTAAGAGGAGCAATGACCACACGCATCACAGACGACATCAGTGAAATGTAGGACATTTCCCATGACAGTGGGATAGTCCCACCAGATCAGGGCAGTCCAGCTGACTGCGGGACAGTTGACAACTATGCTAATAATATGGAATGATGGATAATTAAGTATCTGCCTGTATTACTCAGCATTAAGGACACCATTAATCCTGATAGATATAAATGACCAAATTGATTTTGTCTTGGTCTGTTTGTAATCTGTGGGCCGGTGCTCCAGGGGTTAATACTTCGGAGCCTCTTTATCGCTTGGGGAGGGCTTTATATGACTGCTATCCGGCTGACTCCATTACTTGTCAGTTATACTTTTGCCCTTGGCTGAGTTAGTTGACCCCTGAGTGCCAGTGCTTTGTGCCTGCTTTGTTGTCTGATCCCTTGCTTTTGACCCGGTCCTTTTACCGTTGTGCTCTTGCCTTCTGATTTTGTACTGTGCATATGTTCTACTGGTTTCTGACTTCAGCTATGTCCCTGACTAATCTCCTGTTTACACCCCTTGTACTTTGATTGCCCACATGGTTTTGACTCTTGGCCTGACTTTGACTACCCTTCTGTTTAGCGCTCATCAGTGCCCCTAACCATCTTGCCTTGCAGCAGGTCCCCGCATGCTCAGCGACTCCCTCTGGGAGTGTAGTGGCTGGCCCCACTCGGGTCCGCCTCTGGCAGTCACGTGCCGCAGGTCCTACTGACCGGCGGTCGTGTCTACCCTACTGCTCCCTCCGGCTCTACGCAGCCTCGTCGTGTCCAACCTGAAGCACTGACCATTGTATCAGTCACGGGGTCCTGACAATAAAACTGACCGTTACTGGTTTTCCTCCCTCCCCCTTACTTCGGCGTTTGGAGGTACTATGGATCCCATGTGCACCCTCTCTGAGCAGGTAAAGCACCTGGCTCAGATACTTCAAAAACTTAATTTGGAGCAGCAAACTCTTGCCCAGTCTCAGCAGCAAGTGGCTGATATGGTGCAGGGGGCTCTTTCCTCTGCACTTCAGGGGGCAGTTGCCCAGGATGTTGCTTTAGTGTCTCCTGAGCCTCCGGTTAAATTGCGGGACAATTTTTCTGGAGATAAAGAGAAATTTAAGGTTTTTAAGGAAATTTTTCTTTTCCTTAAGACCTCGCTCCTCTGGAGATGAATGTCAGAGGGTGGGGGTCGCTATCTCTCTGTTAAGGGGGGCCCCACATGCTTGGGTGTTCTCTCTCCCCTCTATGGCCCCTGAGAGAATGTCGGTGGATGCGTTTTTTGAGGCCCTTGGGCATATTAACAATGAACTTGAATGTGTGCGTTTGGCTGAGGATATGGTGATGAGTGTGTGTCGGGGGAGGCACTCAACCGAGTGGTTTTGCACTGAGTTCAGACGCTGGGTCACGGAGGTTTCGTGGAATGATGCTGCTGTCTGGGGTTTGTTCCATAGAGGCCTGTCCGAGCATCTGAAAGATGCCTTGGCACTTCATCCCCCACCCGATTCTCTGGAGGATGCCATGACCCAGGCTGTCCGTATGGACCGTAGGCTGCGGGCAAGAGGGGTGATGCAACTGGAGACACCATTGTTCCCCAGTGGAGCTGAAGCTATTCACACTGCTGAAACCATGGAGGTTGGCACTCTCACCCTCAAGGAAAATGAGAGGAGACGCCATCGCAATAAGCAGTTATGCTTTTATTGTGGGGAGTCTGGACATTGTAAGAAGGACTGTCCCTCTTGTCCCTCATCAACCAAGTCAGCTGAAAACAATTAGGTCTGGGTAGTTGTCGAGGAGGTTACCCAGACCCTCAGGTACTGTACATTTTTCCTCATTTTCTAAAGTGTTGCTGCAAGTGGAACTGTTGGTGAATGACTGTTCTTCTTTCTCTACAGCTTCTGTGGCCTGTGGGTCATCCATCAACCCGGTCAACTCTCAGTTAATATCACAATGCAAGATAGGGACAGTTAGGCTTCAGACTCCAATTAAAGTGGTGGCCATTGACTCTTCATCCCTCACCAAAGAAGGGATTCTCTATGTGACAGAGATCTTTTCGCTTAAGGTGGGCGCAGGTCAAAAAATAAATTGCTTTGTTATGGACAATCTGTCTGCTGGTTTGGTGTTAGGAATGCCCTGGTTACAATGCCACAATCCAGTTATCAATTGGGAGGCAGGGAAGATTGTTCAATGGGGCCCTAACTGTTTCGATCTATGTTGTAAATCAGCTTTATTGTCTGAATCCGTTAAATCTGTATCTGTCTCATCTGTCAGTCTGGAGGGTATTCCATAAGGACTTTCAAGACATGTTCTCCAAAAGTGAGGCTGAGGTCTTACCGCCACATTGACCCTTTGATTGTGCTATTGAGTTAATTCCTGGGGCTAAGTTGCCTAAAGCCCATCTTTTTAACTTGTCCACCCCTGAACGTTTGGCCATGAAGGAGTATATTACGGAAATTTTCCACAAAGGGCATATACATCCTTCAGTCTCCCCCGTGGCGGCTGAGTTCTTTTTTGTAAAGAAAAAAGATGGCGGTTTACGGCTCTGCCTCGACTTTCGAGAACTCAAGAAGATAATTGTAAGGAACAAGTACCATGTTCCCCTTATCCCTGATTTGTGTAACCAGTTGCCAGGAGCCAAGTGGTTTTCCAAACTTGATCTGCGGGGAGCCTATAATTTGATAAGGATCCGGGAGGGGGATGAGTGGAAAACGGCATTCCTCACATCTGAGGGATTGTTTTTCTTGTGAAATTCTCAATATGTTTGATGTGTCACATGACCCTCTTCCCATTGGAAAAAAAGTTGGATCCAAAATGGCCAACTTCAAAATGTCCACCATGGTCACCACCCATCTTGAAAAATTGTCCCCCTCCCATATACTAATGTGCCACAAACAGGAAGTTGATATCACCAACTATTCCCATTTTATTTAATTGTATCCATATAAATGGCCCACCTTGTATGTATCCTTTTTACTTTATACTCACATCTGGTGCCTGTGACTTTCCCGCGGTGAATGGCACTCCCTCTCCCCAGGGCTCCTGTGCAGTTACTATGACAAGTGAGCCTGGCTGTTATGATTGAGTCACCAAGGAGGAAAGCAAGACCAAGCTAAGCCACAGAAAACCTGAGAGGTTGGTAACTAAGCGGATTGCAGACCCCTGATCCTATCCACACAACTAGCAGTAGCCATGGAGTGTACCTACGATGATCCTAGATGCCTCGACACAGCCGGAGAACTAAATAAGCTTAAAGCAAGAAAGGGGAAATCTAAACTGCCCCAGAGCAGACCCCAAAGGAATAGATAGCCCCCAAACATATATTGTCGGTGAGACAAGATGAAAACACAAACACAGATAGGAAAATAGACTGAGAAAATGATGGGGCCCACACTAACTAGACAGGACAGGAAAGGAAAGACTCTGTCGGCAATCACGCAAAAAACCCAGCAAAAAATGCCCAACACGTCTGATAGAAAAATACTGAAGTCACTAGACTTCACCCACTATATCAGCACTCTAGTATATTCTGAAAGCAGAGCAAAAAAGAGGCCAATCTAATAAGGGACAAAAGCAAACTGGCACAAGTAGTAACATAAGGATGGAAATTCAGCACAGCCCCAGCCGGAGCTGGCTGAACACACAAAACTGAAATAGACCAAACCAGATCAAATGTGAACAATAGCAAAAGAACACTTAGCTGAGCATACAGGGACTGAGCTGGAAACTAAGACCTCAGGAGGCAGGAAAAAATCACCAGCAGGGATAGAGGGAGTTGGCTGTCTTAAATCCAGTCAGAAACTCCAGATCTCCAGTCATCCTCCTCATTATCAGGTGGCAGGCCTCTGTTAATTAGATCAGCTCCATTACCTCCAGTAACCACCAGAGGGAGCCCGGAAAGAGAACTCGTGACCCCTCTGTCAATATAACCAGCTCCACTACTTTCACTAGTAACCAGAGGTAGGCCAGAAAGCGAATTCACAACACCTAGCGCCCAATCAGCGCTGGTGTCACTGCCCCCTTCTGTCGAATTGAACATGAAGTGGAAGTCAGAGATCAGCTGCAGACCTAACTTCCTCTTTATGTTCAATTCGACAAAAGGGGGACAGTAACACCAGCGCTGAGTGGGCACCAGGTCACGTATAACAAAATCCGCATGCGAGCCCCAGGACTGAGAGTACCCACACCGCTGTAACGGTGGCGACATGGGAAGTGAGTATTGTCTTTTTTTTTTATTAGGGACAAACATTTAGTTCAAGAAAGGATTGTCCTATTTGTGGACACACCCTTTAAGAAAAATATATAAACCAAGGGTTATCTATCATGCCAAATGTGTTTTTTCGCTTATTTGACAGTCAAGCCATAAACTACATCATTTCTTTTGTATTACTTTTACTTTTGTTAAGGTAGGGTGTTTTGTGGTTTTCTTTCTAGAGACAAAATTAAAATCTCAACATTTCAGATATCTGAATGCAAATGTTGGCCTCACAAAGTCTGCATGTTTTAAAGAGAAAGTTTACATAGAAGAATTGATGCTTTGATGCAGTTTTGAATGTCCCACCAAATATTAATTTGATTTAGATTTCTCTTTCGATATTCATTTTGCACTTTTATTAATTGATAAAAATAAACTATTACCACTTCTGCTTTTGAAAATTTTCTTACATTGCTCTTTGCAACATTGCTTCCATACATGGCTAAAACCACATTAAAGGTTAAATATTTTTACATCTATTTTTTGCTAGTCTTTTGGATACTTTTTGTTTATTACATACTTAGTCCGCAGTGACATAGTCCTCTTCAGTAATTAGGACACTTCATAGTATTGGATCATTTGCATTCCTAATACAGAAAAGGATGTACTTAGCCTTTTAAATCAAAAGAACTCGACCATCTGCTGTAAATGTAATACATCCATTTGCAGCTAGCTCTGCATTACTGCTTAGCATAGCACGGGGAGTTAAATTACAGCTTGTGAATTCTGTTAGGCTGAAATATATGAAGTTACAAAAACCATCACCTTCAGGAAAAACTATCTTTGTACAGGAGCAAACCTCCACGCTTTTTAACGCAATTAAAAACACAATAGAGACACTCATTTAAATTGCCTTAGTTGACCTTTCATCACCTGACCTCCCATAAAGTGGACACCTCCGGACAGTAATTCCATGCAAATTGAATTAATTTCTGTAGGATACTATAATAAAATTAAAGTCAATCTAAAATGACTGTCAGACTGCATCAAATTTACAAAAAATAAAATCCTAACTATGGAACAGTTTATACACGAAGTTTGGATCTGCTGCTGACGTCGGCATTTCTGTTACACTGTGTGAATGACTTTGGCCTACATGTCATAGGAGTCTATTGGATTTAGCTTACAAAGGTTATAATTCAAAGAATTTGCCATTAGATTTTTTCCTCCATTTCCTCCAGCAACAATGCATTTTTTTAAATTGTGTCACTATTTTTGGAGAGCCTTAACTTTTTTTTTTATTTCTCTCTCAGTAGACCGGTGTTGTTTGTTGCTTGTGTGACAGGCTGACATATTTATTGATACCATTTTATGGTACATGCAATGTTTTAATAGCTTTTTTTATTGATTTTTTTTGGGAAATACAGCAAGCAAAGAACTCCAATTCTGACTTTTTACGGTTTTAATGTTTATTGTGTGATAAATATTTATATATTTTATTAGTTTGGGAAATTACGCACAAAGCAATAACAAGTATGTTACTTTTATTATTTTTTACGTTTACTTTTTATGGTTGGGGAAAGGGGATTTTTTTTAATATTGTTGAAAAAATATGTTTTTAGTTTTTGCACTTTTTATTAATTCCCTTAGGGTAGGCTGCGAGCACTTGATCACTCAAAAAATATAATGCAATACTGTAGTGTTTTGTGAAACTACTGTCCTGTTACTGGGCTTCACAGTAATAATACGATACAGACAAGGATGACTTCTGAGGGCCACTCTCTACCATAGCAATCCATCAGAACCCCATTATTGTGGGAGCCAATGGACTTCAACGTGACAGTTGCCATCTTGGATTCCATTTTAAGTGCCTCTCACACACTTTGGCAGCTTCATTTAGGAAGTCAAATTGATGTGAAAGCCTCATTTACTTTCGGGTACTTGCTATGTAATGAGGCTGCCACCCACACTGTATAGACAGGGTTCAGTTCCCTTGCTCCTTCCATAGTGACAGTGCACCGATAAGAAGTTAAAGTGGTAGTCCACTACTGGATAACCCTTATTAATAAGCACAGGGTGTAGTATAAATTAAGAAACCTGCACATTTATCCTCAGGCCTAGTGCTGCTCCTCTGATCTCAGTGTGGTGTATGATCATGTGACATCGAAAATGACACCTGGCCGCTGCAAAATATCAGTGGCCACTAATCATCGGCAGCTCTCTCGATTGTGTCAGAGCAGAACAGATTGGTTGACAGAATATTGAAGGCTGCTGCTGATCAGTGGCTGATGATTTGTTGCAGTGGTCACATGAAATGACGATAGCAAATCCATCGCTGACCTCAGAGGAATACTGCCTTTGTTGAAGGTAAGTGTTCCATTTTTTTTCATTTCTATTTTTTGGGGGCTATTAATATATGGCTGTCCAGTTTGAACACAATACAGAGTAACAAAGCGATCTATATTCATAATTAAACAACAGGTATACTGTATACATTTCAAGTAAGCTTTTGCTCCTTCACCATTGAGTAACTTTCACGCATATTTTAACATTTCCCTCTACAGTAATTCTTTAATATGCCTATTATCCTAATCCTGTGCCAACTCTTCTATGCGACCAAATTCGGCAAGTTTGTAAAATGTACAAAGAAAATTCTGTAAAATATAAAGAGATTTACAAAAGGTCATCTATTATTTTTAAGACGTTTAGAATAACTGAGCCAAGTTTAAATGCAATGTATACAGTATATTCTTAGCATTACGTTGCAAATACAAGAGTGCTACACGAAAATGTAAGATTATTTATTTTTGGTATCTTTTGTTAAAAGTTTCATGCTTATCCCATTCTTCTGGAACCGCTCCATGTAACTAAGCTAATTGGTTAAAACTTCCTATTCATCTTTAAGCTGCCTTGAACTTGGATGCTCTGAAGCTTAACACCATCATGTGTTAGGCAAAGGCCACATATCACAACATTACACAAAGTAGGTTCAACATTATCTATAGAATTGAGGTTTTTCTCTGAAATATCTTTTATAGCTTCATTGTAAAACACTACAAGAATTGTTCAGCTCCTATTCAGCTCTCTCATTATAGAAGTTTTTTTAAACTAACTTTTTGAAGGAAAAAAAGCAATAAAAAGCATTGATTCTGAAATCTATCTATTATCTATTTATCCAATATCTATCTATCTATCTATCTATCTATCTATCTATCTATCTATCGCATCTACAGTAGGTACGCAAAGTATTCAGACCCCTTTACATTTTTCACTCTTTGTTTCATTGCAGCCATTTGGTGAATTCAAAAAAGTTCTTTTTTTTTCTCATTAATGTACACTCTGCACCCCATCTTGACTAAAAAAACAGAAATGTAGACATTTTTGCAACTTTATTAAAAAAAAGAAAAACAAAAATATCACATGTTCATCCATATTCAGACTCTTTGCTCAGACACTCATATTTAATTCACATGCTGTCCATTTCCTTGTGATCCTCCTTGAGGTGGTTCTACTCCTTCATTGGAGTCCAGTTGTGTTTAATTAACTGATATGAATTGATTTGTAAAGGCACACACCTGTGCATATAAGACCTCACAGCGCACTGTGCATGTCAGACCAAATGAGAATCATGAGGTCAAAGGAACTGACCAAGGAGCTCAGAGACAGAATTGTGGCAAGGCACACATCTGGCCAAGGTTACAAAAGAATTTCTGCAGTACTCAAGGTTCCTAAGAGCACAGTGGCCTCCATAATCCTTAAATAGATGAAGTTTGGGACCACCAGAAGTCTTCCTAGACCTGGCTGTCCAGCCAAACTGAGCAATTGTGGGAGAAGAGCCTTGGTTAGAGAGGCAAAGAAGAACCCCAATATCACTGTAGCTGAGCTCCACAAGTGCAGTAGGGAGATGGGAGAAAGTTCCACAAAGTCAACTATCACTGCAGCCCTCCACCAGTTGGGCCTTTATGACAGAGTAGCCCGACGGAAGCCTCTTCTCAGTGCAAGACATATGAAAGCTTGCATAGAGTTTTCTAAAAAAAAAAAACAAATGAAGGACTCACTCCCAGACTATTAGAAATAAGGTTCTCTGGTCTGATGAGACGAAGATAGAACATTTTGGTGATAATTCTAAGCGGTATGTGTGGAGAAAACCAGGCACTGCTCATCACCTGCCCAATACAATCCCAACAGTGAAACATGGTGGTGGCAGCATCATGCTATGGGGGTGTTTTTCAGCTGCAGGGACAGGACAACTGGTTGCAATTGAAGGAAACGGTTCCATGACAATTGTGTACAAGATAATTGTGTACGGACAATTGTGTACAGAAAATTGTGTACAGGCCAATTGTGTCCAAGGACAATTGTGTACAAGGACAATTGTGTACAGGGCAATCGCCTTGTACACAATTGCCTTGTACACAATTGTCATTGTACACAATTGGCCTGTACACAATTGTCTGTACACAATAGTCCGTACACAATTATCTTGTACACAATTGTCCTGTCACTGAAGGAAACATGAATGCGGCCAAGTACAGAGATATCCTGGATGAAAACCTCTTCCAGAGTACTCTGGACCTCACACTTGGCCAAAGTTTCACCGTCTAACAAGACAATGACCCTAAGCACCTAGCTAAAATAACAAAGGAGTGACTTCAGAACAACTCTGTGACCATTCTTGACTGGCCCAGCCAGAGCTCTGATTTAAACCCAATTGAGCATCTCTGGAGAGACCTGAAAATGGCTGTGCACCAACGTTCACCATCCAGCCTGACGGAATTGGAGAGGATCTGCAAGGAAAAATTCCGTACTCACTGTTGTTATCTATTTATCTAGATATCTATCTATAATCTATCTATCTATTGTATCTATCTATTTATCTATTATCTATCTATCTATCTATCTATCTGTCTATCTATCTATCGTACATAGCAGTATTATAGTATATTATTATTAACAGAAAATCCATCAGGTGCATATTGACCATAAATCAAGAGGCCATGTATAAATAGGATTCCTAATATGAACCCATTAGCCACTCTGACATAGATATAATGACACAGAAGAGTTCAAAGGAGTTAAATGGCTAAACATTCTTTTAAACAAGTACCTAAGAAGTGGGCATACATAGAACTGTAGTACATAGAATTAAAAGATAGCACACTGGCTACCAGATAAAAAAAAAAGGTATAAAGTGAGATGAGTATAATAGGGTACTTATAGTATATAATATCTACAATACAAGTGCGAGTGAAAACCATGACCAGACTCTCACTATAAATAGAGCTGCATCAAGTTTAAAGGGAAAACCTCCCCCCTTTAATAATTGTATCAAATAAAGACAACTTTGGTCATGCTGAGGAGTTTAAATTATCAGTTTCAGTTAATAAGGAATAAATTCTTGGACTTTAAGTGCGCTGCCAGACAAATTCCATAACAACACAAGGTTAAAAAAGTTAACCCTTTAATCCCTACGCGTTTCGAAGCATAACGCTTCTTCTTCAGGGGTTGACAACCCCTGAAGAAGAAGCGTTATGCTTCGAAACGCGTAGGGATTAAAGGGTTAACTTTTTTAACCTTGTGTTGTTATGGAATTTGTCTGGCAGCGCACTTAAAGTCCAAGAATTTATTCCTTATTAACTGTGGTGCGGTTCCGCTGTGGACCGTTGGACGTGCAGCAGGCTGACATACTATACAGGCTTTACTTTCTCTTTGAGAAGGTGAGTATAATACCTTTACTATTTATACATTTTACCCGGATAAGACCCTATTGCGCTCTTGTTTCAACCTTTTAGTGCATACAATTTCTAAATATCAGTTTCATGCACATCAAGCTGAACAGTCGATCTTACCCATATAGTGCACCAAGTCAGGCAACCAGGTATCATAAAGCTCCAACGAGCGTTTCGCATATTTGGGATGTTGCTTCTTCAAGGGGACAAACAGACTGTTCAGCTTGATGTATATGAAACTGCCATTTTAAAAGCATCAGTAGATCAAGGTTTTCAAATAGTTGACAAATTCTTTCATGCCTTTAAACCTCTGAATCAGTGCATGCTACTACAATTTGGCCTGCCAATATAGATTCAACATTTGTGCCTAAAAGTATTTTTAATATATATATATATAAATATATATATTAGACAATGTGAAAAGGGCCTAAGAATGTAAAAATAACAGTCTTGGATCCTCTTGGAACCCTAAGGCCACGTACACATGTTGAGTATTTGCTCAGTCTTTTACATCAGAATCTGTAAGTCAAAACTAGGAGTGGAACAGTCAGAGGAAAAGTATATTATAAACACGTCACCACTTCTGTATTATCATCCACTCCTGGTTTTGGCTTTCAAATACTGATGTAAAATACTGAGCAGATACTGAACGTGTGCACGTGGCCTTAGAGGAATGAGCTTCTTAATGAAAAATGTATTCAGGACTACAAGAAAAATGTAGTTCCACTATAATTTTTGTATTGTTATTGATATAGATGGATTTTTCTGATAAATGACATAACAATGAATTAAAATAGTAACTAGGTCATTTAAGATTATATTGAAAGATTTTAATGTTTGCCTGACATTTTACAGAAATGCATAATACTACAGAAAATTCAGTTCAAACTTTTTATAATAATTATTAATTTGTATCTGGGTTAATTAAGCAAATTAAACCTCTAGAATAATGTCACCATTGAAGACTTGTTTAATATGTCGCTAGTCAGAGATATCCATTATGATGTCAATGAAACAGTGAGAATATTAATAAACTAGTAGCATAATAAGCTTAATAAAAAAATTGATTCAGTGGTAAGTTAACAGTTACAGGCTGTTTATTTCCAGCAGTCCTTGCCAGAGATATCTAAAAAGTTCTCTGCAGCAAAGGCAATTAAATAAAAAATTCTGAAAAAACTCACATTTAAAATCCTTTGCCCCTAAGCAGTCATATAGTAGATAGTAACAAAAAGGTTCATCCAACTGTTTTGTATTTTTGAGTGACAGCCATGCTGTAATAAACTTAAATCATTTAGATTAAATGGGTTGTCCATTCTTTGACAGTCTTTATTTAATGGCCTCAAGGTGTTGAATAATATGCTGATTAGTTGCAGCGTTGACTGCAGTGGTCAGATGGCATTGCTTGTGTCGTAGTCCAGAGGGAGACACATGAACAATAATGGAGCAGAAGCTTTGGACTGGGAAGTAAGTTTAATTTTTTTTTTAATAAATGCAGTAGCGTAAGGCATAAGCAGCATAAATAGGCTGGAGTCACATTACCATGTCAAAAAATCAGTCCGATATTGATCCAGAAAAGAATTTCAAGTGTCATGTGAGTGCGAGTAGAATGTGAGTTCCCTCACCTAGCATCCATATGGCATCAATATGACTTGCGTAGGCAATTCATATGTAATGCGATTTTAGCATCAGCTTTTACATACTCTGTCATTTCAAGCTAGTTTACAAACTAGTAAAGCAATCTTATAAACAGATATAGATAGAATAGATAGAATAGGATAGATATTCTGTAGAAATTCAATGCCACAAGCCCCCTACATATAATAAACTAACACCCTTTAGTGTCTTTCATATGGCACTAAAGGGTGTTTAGCCTTATTTAACCTATTAAAGAAATAATTATTTTTTAAAATGTCATGGGTTCCCCCTATTTTTAATAACCAGCTGGTGAGCTGGCATTATTATTTTGGGAAGGGGCCAAAATCCATTAGCTTCCCAGACTATTAAAACAGCTCGCAGCTGTCTGCGTAGCCTTTATTGCTTATTAAAAACTTAAACCCACAAATAATGAAGTGGGGTCCCCCTATTTTTAATAACCAGCAAAGGCTAAGCAGACAACTGCTTTCTGATATTAATGGACTGAAAAGGGGCCATGGATATTAGCCACTTCCCAGACTAATAACACCAGCCATTTGCTGCCCAAGAAATGGTGCACTCATTCAATGCATCAATTCTGGCACTTAGCCTCTGCTCTTTCCGATTGCCCTGGTGCATAGATAATCGGGATAATGGTTTTGGGTTGATGTCAGCTGTGTAATGTCTGCTGACATAAAGCCCAGGGGTTAGTAATGGACAGACACCCCCCATTACTAGCCCCCTAGTTAAAAGAAAGATACACAAATAGAGAAAAGTCCTTTATCTCCTTAAAGACGAACCATGGGCCTAATTTTTTAAAACTGATCAGTGTCATTTTATGTGGTAATAACTCTGCAACAATCCAACAGAGCCCAATGATTCTGAAATAGTTTTCTCACAACATATTATACCTCGTGGTAGTGGTAAAATTTGTTCGATATGACCTGCGTTTATTTGTGAAAATATTGGCGATTTTGGGGAAATTTTTAAAATTTAGCAATTTTCAAACATTTAATTTTCATGCCCTTAAATCAGAGAGTTATGTCATACAAAATAGCTAATAAATAACATTTAAAATGTCTACTTTACATCAGCACAATTTTTGAAACATAACTTTTTTGTTAGGAAGATAGAATGGTTGAAGTGACTTTGGGGGCCTATATGACAGGAAATAACAAAATGTGACACCATTATTAAAACTTCACCCCTCAAAGTCCCCAAAACCACATTCAAGAAGTTTATTAACCCTTCAGGCGCGTCACATGAATTTATGCAATGTGGAAGGAAAAAATTAACATTTATTTTTTCACAAAAATTTTACTTTAGCCCCAAATTTTTCATTTTCACAAGGGTAACAGGAGAAAATTTACTCCAAACTTTTTGTACAATTTCATCTGAGCATGCCAATGCCATATGTGGTAAAAGCTGCTGTTTGGGAACATTGCAGGGCTCGGAATGGAAGGAGCACTATTTGACTTTTTGAATGCCAAAATAGATAGAATTGAGACCGGACGTCATGTCTTGTTTGCAGAGCCCCTAAAGTGCCTAAACAGTGAAAAACTCCCAACAAGTGACCCCATTTGGAAAACTAGACCCCTCCAGGAACTTATCTAGATGTGTGTCAAGCACCTTGAACCCCAGGTGCTTCACAGAAGTTTATAACGTATCGCTGTGAAAATAAAAAAAGCACATTTTTTTCCACAAAAATGCTCTTTTAGCCCCATTTTTTTTTTTATTTTCACAAGGGTAACAGGAAAAGTGAACCCCAGAATTTGTTGTGAAATTTCTCTTAAGTATGCCGATACCCAAAATGTGGTTGAAAACTGCTTTTGGGGCACAAAGCTCAGAAGGCAAGAAGCACCATATTGAAGTTTAGATTTTGCTGGAATGGTTTGCGAGCGCCATGTCACATTTGAACAGCCCCTGAGGTGCCAGAACAAAAGAAACCCATCATACGTGATGCCATTTTGCAAACTACACCACTCACCGAATTCATATAGGGGTACAGTGAGCATGTTGACACCACATGTACCTCACAGAAATTTATACCATTGGGCGGTGAAGAAAGAATAATTACATTTCTACAGCTAAATTGTTGTTTAATTTTAATTTTTAATTTTCAAATTTTAATTTTTTTTGAGCGCTAATAGGAAAATAGTGATCTTGTGCAATTCCTCCTGAGTGTGTCAATGTGTTACATGTAATCGGGAACTACTTTTGAGGCACAGTGCAAAGCGCAAAAGTGAAGGAGCGCCATATTATAGTGCAGATTTTACTATTAGGGTTTGCGGGTGCCATGACCAACTGAGTGAGCCCCTGAGGTGCCAGAACATAAGGTGCCATAAGTGACCCCATTTTACAAACTACACCTTTCAATAAATTAGTGTAAGGGTTCAGTGATCAAATTGACACCACGGGTCTGTCACACAACCCTACACCATTAGGCAGTGATGAAAAAATTATTACATTTTTACCACAAAAATGTTTTAGCCCCAGATTTTACAATTTCTGCTGAATATGGAAATACCCCATATGTGGCTGTACAGTACTGCTTAGCCACAAGGCAAGGCTCAGAAAGGAAGGAGAGCTATTTGACTCCTGGTGCGCAGATTTTCTTAGAATAGATTGCGGACTCCATATACAGAGCCCCTAAGTGCTAGAAGAGGAAAGAACACCCTGTGATGACACATTTCATTTTAATTATGCCAGACATATATTTTCAGTAGGTAAAGCAACACAGATTATTGTTTGTACGAGTCTGAATGTTGATTTTTGAATTGATATTTGTGAATTGTTGAATATCTGCTGTTTACCTCTTATATCAGCTCCTATAGGTTATTGTCTGCTATATTTGGAGGACAGGGATGCAGGGTCATTGAACAATTGATGTTTGCTATTGCTAATATGTTGTTTGCCCATTGTTTAATTCCATGTAGATTGTACGTATACCTGCAAAGCAGTGGAGGAAAAACTATGCAGATTGATTAAATGCTCAAACAATGAGAGTTAATATCACCCCACCTCCCCTGTTACCTGTGCTTGATGCCTGAAGGACAGTTTTGAACTATAAAAGGGATCTGTCTCTGTTCCCAGACCATTCTAGAGGATGCCAGCTTAATGGAACCCGGCCCTAGCAAGAGGAATAAACATTTGCTCCATTGACCATCACTGAACCTTCAAAGACGTTTGGAGAATCAAGGTTGATACAATCAGGTCACCTGGCCACATACTTCAATAGACTGTCAGCTTCCTAAGCTTCTCGTTGCCTCCTCTTTGTAGGTGCTCTAATCCCAATGAGCCAGTAGAAGCATGAGACTCTGTAATTTGCACCATCTTGGGTATTTGCTAGGACTGTTCTATATGTTATTGTCTGATGGTGGTTCAGTAATTATTATTAATTATTGCCATACTGTTTTACTTTCAATATGTGTTGTCTGGCTAGTATTCTTCCCTTGGGAAAAAAGTGCAGGCATTCATTTGGATGAGCAGTGGTCCATGCAGACTTTCTGCCAGCGGATGAGAGCACTGACCCTCATGTCTCTACACCCCCTACAAGTCTAGTGATGACTTGACTCTATGTATTTTTTTCCAAAAACAAGCAGCAGTGGATGTTGCTGACTGGAAACTACAAACCTGCTATTGTGTTGCCCATGCATTGTAGTGCTCAGTACGTTGTAGTGTTCAGTAAAATATGCTCAGCTCATGCTTTTGGTGACACGCAACCGAACATTAATCGGTCTCTGATCACTACGAAAGCGCCAAAAATGTGGACGCTAAATGTGGCTTAGGCACACTGGGGCTCAGAAGGGAGAGGGGCATTTGGAATTGGAAGCACAAAATTTGATGGATTTATTTTGTTGGGTAACAAGCCATAGTGCTTTTCCAGAACCTTTATACTACCAGTAACATTCAAGCCCCTTTATTTCCATTGACAGATGACGAACCTGAGTGGGAACTTTTATTTTTGTGGATTGAGTTGAAGTTTTTATTGAGAATATTTCACATTAACATTTTTAATCACATTTATTCTGCGCTCTATGCTGAGCACTTACATAGGGGTTTCCATCTAATTTTCGGAATGACGTAATTCAGATGAAACACCAGAGCAATTAATTCACTATTGTGAGGCAGCAGAGTAACTCTGTACTTTGTATGGCCTCTGCTCAGCTGTATCTATATTTTCAGAGGTGCAAAAAACTGTGGCGGACTGTGCTTTAAAGAACGCCTAAAATGATGGACACTGCCGGATCATAGGCGGTGTCCACAGTGACTCCATTTGCCTTATTATAGGGAATCTTCCACTGGAGTCTCTGTCTGAATCATGTATTTAAGAGATTTACATGGAAACCTTGGTGTAATCGCTCAGCGTAGAGAACAGGATAAATGTGAGATGAGCCTTACGGGAGGCAAAATGAACAATTTACTACTAGGTCAAGAATTGGTTTCATTTATTTTTTTACGCTGTTCCTTGTGTGGCATAAATGACTAGAGGACTTTATTCATTGGGTCGGTGCAATTATGGCAATATCAGAATTATATATTTTTCTTCTGTATGGATGATGTCACACATAGGTGTTTTCCAGAAACAAGAAGCATCATCATATTTTTAGAGTTATAATCTTCCACATTTCTGCCAACAGAGTCATGTGAGGGCTTCTTTTTTACTAAAGAATTGTCATCTTTATTGGCACCATTTTCGGGCACATGACATTTTTTGCATTGCTGTATTCTAAGAGCTATAACTTTTTATTTTTTCCACTAATAGAGCATATGGCGGCTTGTTTTTTGAAGGACAAGATGATGTTTTCAGTGATACCATTTTTATTTACATTTGTCTTTTTGATAGTGTTTTTTTCCAGCAGCATGATGAAAAATGATTGCTTGCCATGCTTTTTTTTACAGCAGTCACTGAAGCGGTTAAATAGTGTGATAGTTTCATAGATCGGGTCATTCCGGACGCGGATATTCCATGTTCTTTTTCTTTTTTTTACATAAAAATGTGTATTTAGTGGTATATATATATACATATATATATATATATATATATACTAGATGGAGGCTCAATGCTATCGCATCGGGAGGGCGATAATGTCGCGATGGAGGCAGGCTTTGCAGCGTTGAGAATCTCTCCCCCCATGTGCTCACCCACCCTTTCCCAATGTGCTGACTTCTCCTGTCTGTGCTCTCTTCTTTGACCTGTCTACCCCATGCGCTATTCCCCTTGTCTGCTGTGTTCTCCCCTCATATGCTGTCCCGTTTGAGCTGTCTTCCCCTGTGCTCTGTCTCTCTCACCCCTGTGTCTGACCATGTACAGAACATACCACAGCTCCTGGGCAGGGGAGGGAGCAAAAGACAACACTGACATTACAGCAGCAGATTGCAGAGGATATATTTTGTGAGGTAAAATATTGTTTAAAAATAGTTAGTGAAATATTTTACCTCACAAAATGAATTCTCTGTAATCCCCTGCTATAATGTCAGTATTGACTTTTGCTTCCTCCCCTGCCCAGGAGATGTGGTATGCTCCGTACACGGTCAGACACGAACAATTTTTAAAATTAACTTTCATTTGTGGGAAAACCCCTTTAATGTGACTGACTTCCTCTGCCTGTAGACACATCGCGTATCTGCCACCAGGATCAGCCGAATGATTCACTGTGCCTGTGTGGAAATTCACCCAGGCACAGTGCGACGGTGTTCCACTGGTGGTACCATGCAAGAGGCTGCATGAGTGTGTGAGTGTGAGTGTGTGTGAGTGTGTGTGTGAGTGTGAATGTGTGTGTGTGAGTGTGACTGTGAGTGTGACTGTGAGTGTGACTGTGAATGTGAGTGTGAGTGAGTGTGAGAGTGTGAGTGCATGAGTGTGTGAGAGTGTATAAGTATGTGTGAGTGTGTGTGTGGCATATAGAGTGTGTGTGTGTGGTGCGACGGTGTTCAGCTGGTGGTACCACGCAATAGGTTGGTACCAGCATCAGTTTCCATATTGAGAAACCCATCACTTGGGTGTCCCAATATGGCGGTCGGTAAACTTCCTCCGCTTGGAATTCTGGGATACGGTGATATCAGGACAAAACAGGAAATGAAAATATTACAAGGCAAAAATACATATGGATGAAGCAAGAAGTATCCAGGAATACATCAGGAAAATGGTACCAAAAGATGAGATTCTGAGAGAAAGCCTAAGGCAGCAACAACAGATCTGGAAGGAAGAACAGGAACATGAAGTGCCATGGCAAGACAAGCCGCTGCATGGGATGTACCATCGACACATAATGAAGGTGGCTGACATGGAGAAATCCTAACAATGGCTGTAGAAAGCTGGACTCCAAGACAGCACAATGGCACTAATCATAGCAGCACAAGAGCAAGCACTAAGTACCAGGTCCGTAGAAGCAGGAATCTACCACACAAGACAAGAACCAAGGTGCAGACTATGCAATGAAACCTCAGAAACAGTCCAATACATAGTGGCAGGATGCAAAATGCAAGCAGGAACAGCGTATACTGAACGCCATGACCAAGTAGCGGGAATTGTATACAGGAACATCTGCACAGCATATGGGCTAAGACCCCTAAGTCCAGGTGGGAGACCCCAGAAAAAGTGGTGGAGAATGAAAGGGCTAAAATCCTGTGGGACTTCAAGATCCACATGGATAAGCAGGTGTTGGCTAACCAACCAGACATTGTGATAGTAGACAAGGATCAGAAGACAGCAACGATAATAGATGTGGCAGTGCCAAGTGACAGCAACATCAGCAAGAAGGAATATGAGAAGCTAGAGAAATACCAGGGCCTCAAAGAAGAGCTGGAGAAGATGTGGAAGGTCAAGGCAACAGTGTTTCCAGTGGTGATAGGAGTACTTGGAGCATTGACCCCTACGTTGGAAGAATGGCTGCAACTGATCCCAGGAGCAACAACTGAGCTCTCTGTCCAGAAAAGCGCAATGCTGGGAACAGCTAAGATCATGCGCAGAACCCTCAAACTCCCTGGCCTCTGGTAGAGGACCCGAGAATGAGAAAGAACAACAAAGACCACCCCCATTGGGAGTGAGAAGGAAGTTTTGTTTTTATTTTACTCAGTCCCTATGGGACTTTTACTTTTTTACTTTGATAGCATTGGTGCATTGCAATGCATTATATCTGTACAGAGTAAGATGCTTTCCATAGCTTGGTGACCGAGGTGGTGACCCAGGTCTCCATTGACAATTATCGGTCCCCCACTATGACATCACAGTGCAACCGATCTGAAGGGAGAGGGAGCTTCGATGGTATGGGCGTTAGGTGAGTATAACTATGTTTGTTATTTTTAAATAAAAGACTTTATTCTTCCTGTGTGTCTATTTGCAATATAACTGTAGGTTACCTTTCCTACTTATAGACATCTTTCCATTACTAACCCATGGGCTTGATGTCACCGGACAATACAAAGGTGACATCAACCCCACAAATATGAACCTCACTTGCCACCATCACAGGGCAATTGGGAAGATCTGGGCAAAGCACCAGAATTGGCACATCTAATAGATGTGCCATATCTGGGCAGCTGCGGGCTGCTATTTTTAGGCTGGGGGGGCCAATATCCATGGCCCCTTACCAACCTGAAAATACCAGCCCCTAGTTGTCTGCTTTAGCTTGGCTGGTTGTCAAAAATGGGACAGACCCCATACAGTTTTTTTATTCTTGATAACCAACCTTGCTGAAGCTGACAGCTGAGAGTTGATGCCCAGTTTTGTCTGGCTAGTTCTCAAAAATACAGGGGAACTGAAGTGGTTTTATTTTTTAATTATTTATTTATAGCTTAGGCGTCGGCTGATAAATATTCCCATCAGCCAACACCTGCTCTAGCTGTTATTAGCAGCAGCAAGCATAGGTTGATGATAACAGTAGTCTGATCAGCCGACGCCAGTGACCATTTGTATACTTTTTACCTCTGATCACAGCTGCAAGTTCACACTGTTATTTGATTAACGATTTTACCGATGATCAGAGGCAATGTTTGCATGCATATGACAGTTTGAGAAACACCCAAATACAGTAGTAACATGGACTTACTGGTGAAGTCCGTGTTCAGAGTCCATGACTGAACAGTAGGTGTTCGGTACAGACGCCGAACTTTATTTTTTGGTTCAGCCATTTCTAGTCCTAAATCCAAATGCCAAAAACTCACTGACACTGAAAGGACTTGAAAATCCTCCAAAAATATCCAAAAATCAATGAAAGAAGGCAGAGATGCTTACCTGCCAAGGCCTCAAAACAATTGCACTAACAGGGTGCAGTGGATCCATCTAATTATGGCAGGAACACAGGTACATATACTATTGCACAAAAAACTCCAATCTGTATATGGCTTAATTCACACAGAGGTGATGCAGAGCATCCGGCTTACAGCCTATTACCAACGCCCATACTTTTAGATCAGTGTGAATTATGCCATATACAGATTGGAGTTTTTGTGCATTAGTATTTGCACCTGTATTGCTGCCATAATTAGATGGGTCCACTGCACCCTGTTAGTGCAATTGTTTTGAGGCCTTGGCAGGTAAGCATCTGTGTAGGTAAGGATCCGTGACGTGGGTTGCCAGCTTACGCATTGTCGCCATAATATTAACTAATACCTTACATATTTTGATATGTTTTTGTGCACTTTATCTATTTTTCAGGGTGCAGTTGGCCCATATGCCTCTGTATTCGTGGACTCTGTTCACACAGGATGCATTTGGAAGGCACCGGGCAGCCCGCCTGATCTAATAGTATGGGCAATGGTAATAGGTTGTAAGCCGGATGCTCCGCATCACCTCTCTGTGAATTATGCAATATACAGATTGGAGTTTTTTTTGTATTAATATTTGCACCTGTGTTGCCGCCATAATTAGATGGGTCCACTGCAACCTGTTAATGCAGTTGTTTTGAGGCCTTGGCAGGTAAGCATCTATGCCTTCTTTCAGTGATTATTGGATATTTTTGGAGGATTTTCAAGTCCTTTTAGTGTCAGTGAGTTTTTTGATGTTTAGTGGTAGGACTGGCAAGTATAGGGATCCATGACGTGGATTGTCAGCTTACGTATTGTGGCCATAATATTGACTAATAACATGCATATTTTGATATGTTTTTGTGCACTTTATCTATTTTTCAGGGTGCAGTTGGCCCCATATGGCTCTGTATTCATGGCCTCTGTTCACACAGGATGCATTTGGGAGGCAACGGGCAGCCCACCTGATCTAAAAGTATGGGCGCTGGTAATTGTCACGTGGACCCGTCCTGTGTGATGCAACCAGCAGGCCGGTAACTGAAACAACAAGACATGGCATGTGAAACTGTCCTGTGTGACACGGCCCGCAGGCCGGTAACTAAAACAACAAGACACGGAGGAAGGGGAAACAGTTACAACGGTGGGCCCTGCGATAGGAAGCGGGGACTTGGAGACCTCCTGCACTCCCCTGAGTCAGTGTCCCTCACACTCCTAACTTTCCCTAGGCCGGTTCCGCACCAGGCGCCGATCAGGATACCTGTCACCCTAGCACACCCTACACCTATCCCTTGCTAGGGAGCTGGTGATGACTGGCTCCACCACTGTACTAATACACACTAGGGAAAAATACAAACAGGGAAACACCACTTAGCTTTGCTCTGTTGCTCTTGCTCCCAGCAACAGGGTCCACCACCAGAATGCAGCTTTCCTCCTGAATAGCTGCCACCAAGCTTTGTCAGAGCTGCAAGGAAATCCCCTCTGACTCCTTCCACAACAGGGCTCTGACTGAGCTGCAAGGAACTCTCTCTCAATCCTTCCTCCACCAAGGATGGTTGAAATGAACACTATCAACAACAGTGATTGCAACACCTGACACTCTTTTATAGCAGAGCCAGAGCAATCACCTGCTTTATAATCATGCACTAAACTAAAGAAACCAGAATGCAATGATGCTCACCACCACCAGGGGCAAACTAGAACAAAAGACATCACTGTGTAATAATCCTAATGGCCACTGGGGGCAAAACCAAAACTTAAGCACAAGCTTAAGGAAAAAAAAAGTTACATGTGCTTTTATCTGTCATGATCCAACATGGATCATGACAGTAATAGGCTGTAAGCTGGATGCTCTGCATCACCTCTGTGTGAATTATGCCATATACAGATTGGATTTTTTTGTGCATTAGTATTTTCACCTGTGTTGCTGCCATAATTAGATGGGTCCACTGCACCCTGTTAGTGCAATTGTTTTGAGGCCTTGGCAGGTAAGCATCTCTGCCTTCTTTCAGTGATTTTTTCTCAAATTCAAATGCCCCCTCCATTCTGATGGCCAGTGTGCCTACGTTTTGACATTTCTGTGGCAATGACAGCCCACCTAATTTACAAGTGCATGTCTCCAGAAGCATGAGTTGGTCACTGCAACATACTGGTCACTACAACATACTGCGGGCTACAGCATACTGGTGACTACAATGTACATGCACTACAATGCCAGTTTGCAATTTTTACTCAGCAACATCCACTGCTTTTTGTTTCTTGAAAGCACCCATAGAGTCAAAGTTGTCACTACACTTGTAGAAAAATTTCCAAGGGGGTATGTGTTAGGGTTTGCTGAACGCACTAAATAAAATATGATGATTAAGTGTGTTTGCAACCTGGGGTCCACCATACAGAGATGGTAAACTGCAGCTAGTGTGAGCAATGGCGAACGGGAGGGTAGCGCTAAGGCAACCTAAGCACACAGTGTTAGTCGTCACACTGTGTGAACAGCAGCCTAATAAGTGCGCTCTTTTACGCCATAGAGCGATAGGCAAATAACTGAACTAAAAGTGCTGTACCCTGTTAAATGTCACAGGTCTCTACGGCTCAGCCCCTAGAACGCTGTGTTTAGAATCTGACCAGACCCACATTGCACACGACGCCGCATAAATGGCGCCACTACTTGGAGCTGACATTAGGCACTGACTCTGCCTCCTAGATGGCAGGGCTGAGCAACTCATGCATACCAAGGGAAGGGGTTTCATAATCAGTCAGTCACCAGAGACAATCATACGTGCATACAACACACACACCATATGGTCTATACTAGCGCACGGCCATGTGGCTGTAAGATCTTTTTATAGATCCCAGTCTGCCAAGACCTTGCTAGTGGACCAATCCGGGCTCACTTGAGGACCTGAGCAGCTGACCGCCGACCACCAATGAGAGGTTGCTTGCCACCTCACGAGCATGCTTAGTAGGGCGAAACCCGGACTTAGTCTCAGGAACGATTGCTCGCTGCTGTTTGCTGCTGATTGCTATAGCTGAACCTGGAGAAGCAGCAATCAATCGCACAGCACGGGTCTGAGCAATAAGCTGAGACTGACATCTCTGCTGAGCAGGATCCACTGAGACTGAATGGGAGTCTGCAGGAGAAGACACGGCTTGGGATCCATCCTGTGCAGAGGAAGAATCCTGGTGCAAACTATTCTAGGAAAATCTGTGCTCCACGAGACAAGTAGCACTCCATCCTTCCCCAGTCTCGCCGTATGACTAATCAGTACCGTACAACCATATATACAGTATATCTACATTCAGAAGAAATTGCGAGACAAATTTTGGTGTCATTTTTGCCCATTTCCTTTTGTGAAAATCTAAAATCTGGAGGTAAAACAAAATTTTGGTGGTAAAAATGTAATCATTTTGTCTTCACTGCTAATGGTATAAAGTTCTGCTACACACCTGTGGTGTTAATATGATCACTGCACCCCTAGATGAATTCATTGAGAGGAGTAATTTGTAAAATGGGGTCACTTATAGGGGGTTCTGATGTTCTGGCACCTCAGGTGCTCTACCAGTGTGGCATGGCACTCTCAAAACAAAATCTGAACTCCAAAAAGGTGCTTCTTCCCTTCTGACCGTTACACTGTAAAAGTAGTATTCAACCACATATGGGGTATCGGTGTACTTAGGAGAAATTGGTAAATAATTTTTGGGGTCCATTCTGTCCTGTTACTCTCACAAAAATGCAAAATTTGGGGCTAAATAACATTTTTGTTGGAAAAATTTGATTTTTTTATTTTCACGGCTCTCTGTTATAAACTTCTGTGAAACACTTTGGGTTTTGAGGCGCTCATCGCACATCTAGATACATTCCTTGGTCTAGTTTACAAAATAGTGTAATTTTTTTTTTTTTAAATGCAACATGGCATCCGCTAATTATTTCAGCAAATTTTGCATACAAAAAGTCAAATGGTGCTCTTTCTTTTCCCAGCTCTGCCAATGCGGTTAAAAAGCTTTTGAGATAATTGTCCAATTACTTTTGGACCCTTGAAAAAGAGGCAGCAACATATTAAAGAGCTGTACTTCCTAAACCCTTACTTCAATTAGGATATGATTAACCTCAAATTAAAACTGAAAGTCTGTACTCTAAGCATATATTAAATATTTAACTGTATCTTTGTATCTGTTATGATCTATGTGATTATTGTTATGCTGTAATGTCTATCGTCTGTACATGTCCCCTCTGAAATGTAAAGTGCTGTGGAATATGCCGGCGCTATAGAAATAAAATTTATTATTATTATTATTATTAATATGTTTTGCAAACAGCTAAAATGTCAAAATTGTTATCACTGTCCAAATATTTCTGGACCTAACTGTATGTCTTTTTTCTTTTTTGCATATGAGAAAAACAGATAACACATGGATGGTAAAAAAACAAAACTCATGATAATTTGATGTGTCACACTAAACAAAGACATAGTCTTTGCTTTATGGATGAAAAAAACAGGCGTGAATTCGGCCTTCCTGAACATTTTGTAAAAATTGCGAAATGCATATAAAATTTAATTTTAAAACTCTGACTTGCTATTATCAGGACCCTGAAGGGAGAATGCTAACATTTCCACTTTGTAATGCTTCTCTTACAGTAACATAAATAATAGCATTTATATAGCCAATGATTAAATCAATTAATTTGTAAGTGATAATTATAAGTAAAGTACACCATATTAAAGGGAATCTATCACCAAAAAAACACTGTCAACCTGCAGATATGAGGTTAATCGGCAGGTTAATAGCATCACTAACTTTATTTACCCCGCAGTGTTTGGGTTTCAGTTACGGGGGTGACTCTTTTACCACGCATGTTACTTTTAATGTTTGTATTGACCATACATGTGATCCTGCTCACTCCTGGTTATATGTCACCCATCCTCCCCTCGCTGTACCAGTATGTCTCCTCAATATTTCCATCTTTGTGCTGTAATGTTCGATAAACAATGAATTTATATGTGATATTTGATTAATAAACTATTTGTATCTATTTTCATCTATTTTGGTGGATGTTTTTTACTCCGTTCTTCTGTTGGTAATATTTTGGGGAGTATTCCCTGCTAGTCACACTTTTTCTTGGTGATTTATTCAGGGAGAGAGTGATTTTTTCCTCTCTTGGCCACAGTGTTACGAATTGCTTATTTGATTATTGTTTTATTACCTGTTAAAGTAGTCTGACTCCGAAACGCAAAAGTAGTATTGAGTGCATTTACTGAACATACATTTCAGTAGGCCAACATTTCGGAATTTAAAATAATTTTTCAAGCTGGTGTTATAAAGTATTCTAATTTACTAAGATAATGACTTTTGGGTTTTCATTGGCTGTAAGCCATAATCATCAACATTAACAGAAATAAAAACTTGGAATAGATCACTCTGTTTGTAATGAATATATATAACTAGATTATGGCCCGATGCTATCGCATCGGGAGGATGCGATAGCATCACACCTCTTGCCATGTTAACCCTCAACACACACACTCCTCAACACACACTCCTCTCACCTTTCACCATCTCCACTCGCATCCACTCACTCTTTCACTCCACATACGACCCTTTCTCTCTCACTCCATCTCTCATACTCACACCGTCATCGTCGCTGCCCCGACATCTTCCTCCGCCGCCGCGATCCTGGATCCAGACGTTCTCCAGGCCGCCAACATGTTCTTGCGGCGACGCCATCTTGGATTTCGTGAAATCCCGCGATATTCAAGATGGCGTCGCCACAAGAACATGTCGCTGGCGTGGACGACATCGGGATCCAAAATGGCGTCGGCGTAATCTCGCGAGATTTCGCCGACGCCATCTTTTTGGATCCCGAGTCGTCCACGCCAGCGACATGTTCTTGCGGCGACGCCATCTTGAATATCGCGGGATTTCACGAAATCCAAGATGGCGTCGCCGCAAGAACATGTCGGCGGCCTGGAGAACGTCTGAATCCAGGATCGCGGCGGCGGAGGAAGATGTCGGGCAGCGACGATGACGGTGTGAGTATGAGAAACGGAGTGAGAGAAAGGAACGTATGTGGAGTGAAAGAGTGAGTGGACGTGAGTGGAGGTGAAAGGTGAGAGGAGTGTGTGTTGAGGCGGTGTGGTGTGTTGAGGGTTAACATGTGCGTGTGTGTGGTGACGTCACCGGTTACAACTGGATGGAAGTTGTTACAACCGGAAGCTGCTTAGGGCATTTATTATTATAGATATATGAGTTTCACTTTTTGCATTGAAGAACTGAAATAAATGAACTTGTTAATTTTTTGAGACGCAATTGTAGGTTATAATGTTTTTCACTGAATGACTGGCTGATTTTCTCATAGGAAAGCAGTGGGTGAGAATTATTTGTGTTTTATATTGATCTGTACTTGTATTTAACTAATACAAATGTATCATTACTGAAAGATTTTTGAAACAATACATTTTCTATGATGCATGTACTTATGTTTCATTTATGGTGAACAATAAGCAACCATGGTATCTACTTTATTGCTTTTCCCTTTTGTCTTAGCAACAATTCATATTGTGTCTGTAGTTTATCAGCTTTTTCTTTTGTTCATTTTTTGTAAGCTTGAAATAGCAAAATACAATGTCTTCCATGTACAATGCCTATTCAATCTTTGTACCTCCTGCTGAGATAACAGCCTAGTGGCACTAGTACCATCAATCATAATCCGGGATAGATTTTTTTTTATTTTCCTGTAAAGAAACGTAACTTGTGATTTACTATTTGGTAGGTCACAAACAATGTTTCTTCGTTTTTTCTTGGAAGTTTCTTTAAAGGATGCTAGGAGGAACACTATTTATTTATTTCTAAACCTTTAAGTCAATGCATCATAAAACTTTTTAGAAGTAAAATATGAAAGCTTTTCAATACTTATGACAGTGTTACATTTTTTTTCCCTCTCCTATGAATTTCTTGACATATGGTAAAATGTTTACGGGTATAGTCAGTAACTGTATTTTGTGGGATTGGCTGGTTGACAGCAGTTTATGAATGTTTATTGGAAATTTCAAAAAATCGGGGCATTTGATTGATATACCAAAATCAAAAGAGAGAAAAACAAAAACAGTTCACAAATCTGACTGAATATTGTTATCTTGTATAAAACTAACTGCAATCTATATAAATGCTGAAACACATAGAAGTAAAAAGTTAAATTCAATGAAAAACAAGAAAATACCTAATAATAGGTGAAATACATTGGTATTTAGTATTTTCACCCATTGCTTGTCAACAGCAATCATTTATACATCATTTATACATCGAAATGATTGATTTATACTTTCTTCTCATGTTTCTCATTTATTCTTCATTGTGAACCAAATTGAGGGATGCACAGTGAAAAACTATAATTGAAAGATTTATGCCTATTTTATATTTTAGACTCACGCATGGTTTTATCCTACAGATATCTAAACCCACATTTGAAGATTTGTTTAAAGTTTGAAAATTGACTTGTAAAGGTAGCTATCTCCCATAGTTTGCATTAGGGAATTAACATTTTTCCTTTTAATTCCATGATGCATTGTTTCAAATTAAGTTTAAAATTCACTTTGTTCATGTAAAAACATTTTAAATTTGAATTTAACAGATTAGTGGATGTGCCAAATTCACATTCGACAGATCATGCAACTTTGTCAGGGAATGGAATGTTCCTCATTATGCTCTACAGACACTATAATAAATCACTGAACAATTGTATCAAATTATTGTATAATACTCAGCATACATTCCAAGGATATACACATCTAAAAACATCTCTTTATTGTTAATCATTAAAACCTGATAATCATCTTATATCTTATACACCCCAAAAAAGTGAAAACCAAAAAGAAGAGAGATATAAAATATATATATTGGGTAGTCTAGATTATACTAGGGGGCAGTCATCCTATTTTGCCTGCTATTTTGGGGCGTGTTTATAGGGTGCCATACTCCGCAGCCAGGCAGAAATGAGAATAGCTGGCAAAATACAGTGACTGCCCCTAGTATGCTCTAGATTACCTTACATACATATATTTTATATCACTATTCTTTATGGTTTTTACTTTTTTGGAGTATATAAAATATAAGGTGATAAGAGCCAATATCAGGTTTTAATGAATAACAATAAAGAAATGTTTTTAGATGTGTATATCCTGTGAATGTGTACAGACACAAGAGCAAAACAAACATAAGTTGTCAAATAAAAATTAAAACCAACCTAACCTGTCCCATCTTATGGTCCTCTTCTTATTACCTTCCCCCCATCATGCATATTTTATTCAACCTGCTTCACTCTGAGCTTCTGGCCTTATCAGTGCCTTGGATGACGCACATCATAATGTTGTGACTAGTGTTGAGTGATACCATCCGATATCGTGAAATATCGGATCGGATTGGATCAGACCGATACCCAAAAAGTATCGGATATCGCCGATTTCGAAACCAATGCAAGTCAATGGGACAGAAATCTTGGAATTAAAATAAACCCTTTCTTTCCTTGTAGGTTAATTCTACATGAAGAAAAACAACTAATAATAATGTAGAATGTATTGGGGGAGGTGGAGGAGACATTAAAGGCATAGAGGTTTAGCCCAATCAAATGGAATAGCAGGAATTAATTTTTTTTTAAGACGTTCGGAGTTACAAAGATATTGACTATGTTAACCTTTTTAATATTTTGTCAGATATGTATGTTTCACTACTTCCATGCTCTTCACCTTCTTTTTTACTTCTCCCACACTTTCTCCTTCATCATCCTCAGCAGCAGCATCTTTTTCATCAACTTCTTCTTCACCTTATTCATCTTCTTCTTCACCTTCTTCCTATTATTCTTTTTTTTTTACATTCTTCATATTCTTCTTATTCAACTATTATTCTTCTTCATATTCTACTTCTTCATCTTCTTCCTATTCTTCTTCTTCATCATATTCTTATTTGTGGCAGGCATTCCTGTAGTTGCTATCTATAAAAGTTTGAAGATTACACCAGCCGTTCTGTCTGTCACAAAAGATTTACAACAGGATTTGTCCGGATTCAGTTTGGCCTGCAGCAGCAGGCATTTTCCAAGGGCACCACGAGGAGGAACGGACTCACCCCCATACACTGCTAAGGCCGGTTTCACACTAGCGCATTTTCAGCGCGCGCACGGCCGGGGGTAGCTCCGCCCCCGATCCGGCTCTCTGCCCGGCGTGCCCGCCCCTTCCTTGTAGCGCCGCCTCCTAGCGGACAGCGGCGCCTGCGATCGGCGCACCCTATCTTTAGCATAGGGTGCGCCGATCGTGCGCAGGCCGTGCGCTAGTTGCGCTTTGACCTGCGCTGCGCACTTTTGACGGTGCGCCGTGCGCGCCAAAATCCGAAAAGTTTGATTTTGGCGCGCACGGCGCACCGTCAAAAGTGCGCAGCGCAGGTCAAAGCGCAACTAGCGCACGGCCTGCGCACGATCGGCGCACCCTATGCTAAAGATAGGGTGCGCCGATTGCAGGCGCCGCTGTCCGCTAGGAGGCGGCGCTACAAGGAAGGGGCGGGCACGCCGGGCAGAGAGCCGGATCGGGGGCGGAGCTACCCCCGGCCGTGCGCGCGCTGAAAATGCGCTAGTGTGAAACCGGCCTTAGTCTTCTTCTGCTTATAATTTAGATAATATCTTTTGCTCTGATTTTTAGTCTTATGCTTAATGTTCTTCTGCTTTTTGTTCTTCTGCTTCTTGGTCTTCTGTCTCTTGTTGTTCTGTATCTTGGTGGTTGTCTTCGTGCTCTTTGTCCTCTTGGTCATCTTCTTCAGGGTCATCTTTTTGGTCTTCTTCAGGGTGGTCTTCGGGGTCGTCGTCTTCAGGGTCGTTGTCAGGGAGATCCAGAGGGATTACCAAAAATCATTTCAAAAAGCTTGAACTTGGAAATGTAGCAGAAGGTACAAGAAGGCTGAGGAACTGCTGAGAACCAGCTGACGGTACTGGAAACCGGATGGGTAGCAGAAGGAATAAGAGCCAATGGCACTACCGAGGACCAGCTGATGGTACTGGAACCCGGTTACTAAGTAGGAGGTACCTGTGCTAGAAAGCACTACCAAGGACCAGCAGACGTTGCTGAAACTTGGATAAGAAGAAGGAGGCACCTAAGCCAAAGGCACTGCTGAGAAACAGCTGACGGTGCTGGAACCCGGATGGGTAGCAGAAGCTGCAAGAGCAAATGAAACAACCGAGGACCAGCTGATGGTGCTGGAACCCGGAGGGGCAGCAGAAGGAACAAGAGCCAATGGCACTACCAAGGACCAGCTGACGGTGCTGGAGCCCAGTTACTAAGCAGGAGGTACCTGTGCTAGAAAGCACTACCAAGGACCAGCAGATGTTGCTGGAACTCGGATACGAAGAAGGAGGCACCTAAGCCAAAGGCACTGCCGAGAACCAGCTTACGGTGCTGGAACCCGGATGGGTAGCAGAAGCTGCAAGAGCCAATGGAACTACCGAGGACCAGCTGACGGTGCTGGAACCCGGAGGGGCAGCAGAAGGAACAAGAGCCAATGGCACTACCGAGGACCAGCTGACGGTGCTGGAACCTGGTTACTAAGCAGGAGGTACCTGTGCTAGAAAGCACTACCAAGGACCAGCTGACGTTACTGGAACTCAGATACCGAGAAGGAGGCACCTAAGCCAAAGGCACTGCCGAGAACCAGCTGACGGTGCTGGAACCCGGATGAGTAGCAGAAGCTGCAAGAGCCAATGGAACTACCGAGGACCAGCTGACGGTGCTGGAACCCGGAGGGGCAGCAGAAGGAACAAGAGCCAATGACACTACCGAGGACCAGCTGACGGTGCTGGAACCCGGTTACTAAGCAGGAGGTACCTGTGTTAGAAAGCATTACCAAGGACCAGCAGACGTTGCTGGAACTCGGATACCGAGAAGGAGGCACCTAAGCCAAAGGCACTGCAGAGAACCAGCTGATGGTGCTGGAACCCAGATGGGTAGCAGAAGGTACCCATGAAAAACAAAGTTGCAAGGCCGCGAGCCGGCCGCAGCTACCGAAACCCACAGTCCTAACGGGGATGCTTGTCCTATTGGCACTACGGAACCAGCCTTTGTTGCCAGATCCCGCAGCCCACATAGGAAGCCCATAAACTGCAGGCACCATAGACTCGGCTAACCCGACCACAACACGACAGGACAACGTATTGGTGGCAAAGTGACATTGACACTACCCGGAAACAGCAGGCATGCTGGAACCAGGCTGGACAGGAGTACCTGTGCCAAAGACACTGCCGAGAACCAGCTGACGGTGCTGGAATCCGGAGGGGCAGCAGAAGGAACAAGAGCCAATGGCACTACCGAGGACCAGCTGACAGTGCTGGAACCTGGTTACTAAGCAGGAGGTACCTGTGCTAGAAAGCACTACGAAGGACCAGCTGACGTTGCTGGAACTCGGATACCGAGAAGGAGGCACCTAAGCCAAAGGCACAGCAGAGGACCAGCTGACGGTACTGGAACCCAGATGGGTAGCAGAAGGTACCCATGAAAAACAAAGTTGCAAGGCCGCTAGCGGGCCGCAGTTACCGAAACCCACAGTCCTACAAGGGGTGCTTGTCCTATTGGCACTGCAGAACCAGCCTTTGTTGCCAGATCCCACAGCCCACATAGGAAGCCCATAAACTGCAGGCACCATAGACTCGGCTAACCCAACCACAACAGGACAGGACAACGTATTGGTGGAAAAGTGACATTGACACTACCCGGAAACAGCAGGCGTGCTGGAACCAGGCTGGGTAGGAGGGAGTACCCATGCCAAAGACACTGCCGAGAACCAGCTGACGGTGCTGGAATCCGGTTACTAAGCAGGAGGCACCTGTGCTAGAAAGCACTACCAAGGACCAGCAGACATTGCTGGAACTCGGATACCGAGAAGGAGGCACCTAAGCCAAAGACACTGCCGAGAACCAGCTGACAGTACTGGAACCTGGATGGGTAGCAGAAGGTACCCATGAAAAACAAAGTTGCAAGGCCGTGAGCTGGCCGCAGTTACTGAAACCCACAGTCCTACAGGGGGTGCTTGCCCTATTGGCACTACGGAACCAGCCTTTGTTGCCAGATCCCGCAGCCCACATAGGAAGCCCATAAACTGCAGGCACCATAGACTCGGCTAACCCGACTGCAACACGACAGGACATCGTATTGGTAGCAAAGTGACATTGACACTACCCGGAAACAGCAGGCATGCTGGAACCAGGCTGGGCAGGAGGGAGTACCTGTGCCAAAGACAATGCCGGGAAACAGCTGGCGGTGCTGGAACCCAGGGAAAATACTACAAACAGAGTGGAGACAGAGGCCTAATTGGAGCAAGTTTAAAATCTGTAGTTGTTTGAGTGTGGACAGAGCAGGAGAAATTGCCGGACACACAGCTGGGGATCAGAGGACATTTCTGAACCCCAATAACACTGGAGCATATGTTGACTGTGCAGACGGCACTTCTGAGCAGCAACTGGCGATGTTGGAGCCCAGGGTCAATCAGCGTGTAGCCTGAGGCCTAATTTCATAAAGTTTATTATCTGTTGTAGACTACTACTGATTTTAAACATGCTCCAGTAGTAGTGGGAATGTGGACAGAGCAGGAGACATTGCCGGACACACATCAGGGGATCAGCTGACGTTACTGAACCCCAGTAACACAGGAACAAGTGTTGATTGTGCAGATGGCACTTCTGAGCAGCAACTGGCGGTGTTGGAGGCCAGGGTAAATACTAGAGACAGAGTGGAGCCAGAGGCCTAATTGGAGCAAATTTTATACCTGATGTAGTTTGAATGTGGAGGCAACAGGAGAATTTGCCAGACACACAGCAGGGGAGCAGCTGGCGTTACTGAACCCCACTAACACAGGAGCTAGTGTTTTTCTCTGTGCAGACGGCACTTCTGAGCAACAACTGGCGGTGTTGGAGCCCAGGGTCAATCAAGGAGTAGGCTGAGGCCTAATTGGAGCAAGTTTAATATCTGATGTAGTTTGAATGTGGAGGGAGCAGGAGACATTGCCGTACACACAGCAGGGGAGCAGCTGGCGTTACTGAACCCCACTAACACAGGAGCTAGTGGTTTTCTCTGTGCAGACGGCACTTCCGAGCAGCAACTGGTCGTGTTGGAGCCCAGGGTCAATCATGGAGCAGGCTGAGGCCTACTTGGAGCAAGTTTAATATCTAATGTAGTTTGAATGTGGAGGGAGCAGGAGACATTGCCGGACACAAAGCAGGGGAGCAGCTGGCGTTACTGAACCCCACTAACATAGGAGCTAGTGTTTTTTTTCTGTGCAGACGGCACTTCCGAGCAACAACTGGCAGTGTTGGAGCCCAGGATCAATCATGGAGTAATAATAATATAATAATAAATTTTATTTTTATAGCGCCGACATATTCCGCAGCACTTTACATTTCAGAGGGGATTTGTACAGACAATAGACATTACAGCATAACAATAATCACATACAGTAGATTATAGCAAATACCAAGAGGAGTGAGGGCCCTGCTCGCAAGCTTACAGTCTATGAGGAAAGAGGTAGACACGAAAGGTGGGTGGTAACAGTTGCCCTGATTGTATGGACCAGCCATAATGTTAAGTGTGTAACAGTACAGACACAGAGGGCTAATGGATGCATAAAGCATGTGGGAACATGATGCTGGGAACCTGGTTATGGTAAAATTTTTGGCTCTGCCACACAGGGATAGGTTAGGTTAATGTGTTGAGGCGATAGGCCAGTCTGAATAAATGCGTTTTCAGGACACGCTTAAAATTGTGGGGACTGGGGACTAATCGTATTGACCTGGGAAGTGCATTCCAAAGAATTGGCGCGGCACGTGTAAAGTCTTGGAGACGGGAGTGGGAGGTTCTGACTATTGAGGATACTAACCTCAGGTCATCAGCAGAACGGAGGGCGTGGGTAGGGTGGTATACTGAAACAAGGGAGGAGATGTAGGGTGGTGCTGAGCCATGGAGGGCTTTGTGGGTGAGGGTAATAAGTTTATACTGAATTCTGGAGTGGATGGGTAGCCAGTGTAATGACTGGCACAAGGTAGAGGCATCGGAGTAACGATTGGTGAGGAATATGATCCTGGCTGCAGCATTCAAGACAGATTGGAGAGGGGAGAGTTTTGTAAGAGGGAGACCGATTAGAAGAGAGTTACAATAGTCGAGACGAGAATGAATAAGAGAAACAGTAAGAGTTTTTGCAGAGTCAAAAGTAAGAAAAGGTCGAATTCTAGAAATGTTTTTGAGGTGCAGATGACAAGAGCGAGCCAGTGATCGAATGTGGGGGGCAAAGGAAAGCTCGGAATCAAGTATGACCCCAAGACAGCGGGCATGTTGCTGGGGAGTAATAGTGGAACCACAGACGGAAATGGCAATGTCGGGTGTAGGTACATTAGTAGCGGGAGGAAACACAAGGAGTTCAGTCTTTGATAGGTTCAGTTTCAGATATAGTGAGGACATGATATTAGACACAGCGTTTAGACAATCGCCAGGCTGAGGCCTACTTGGAGCAAGTTTTATATCTGATGTTGTGTGAATGTGGACGGAGCAGGAGATGTTGCCGGACACACAGCAGGGGAGCAGCTGACATTACTGAACCCCACTAACACAGGAGCTAGTGTTTTTCTCTGTGCAGACGGCACTTCTGAGCAGCAACTGGCAGTTTTCGAGCCCAGGGTCAATCAGGGTGTAGGCTGAGGCCTAATTGGAACAAGTTTAATATCTGATGTATGGTGAATGTGGCGGGAGCAGGTGCCATTGCCAGACACACAACAGGGGAGCAGCTGGCGTTACTGAACCCCACTAACACAGGAGCTAATGTTTTTTTCTGTGCAGACGGCACTTCTGAGCAACAACTGGTGGTGTTGGAGCCCAGGATCAATCATGGTGTAGGCTGAGGCCTACTTGGAGCAAGTTTAATATCTGATGTAGTTTGAATGTATAGGGAGCAGGAGATATTGCCGGACACACAGCAGGGGAGCAGCTGGCGTTACTGAACCCCACTAACACAGGAGCTAGTGTTTTTCTCTGTGAAGACAGCACTTCTGAGCAACAACTGGCGGTTTTGGAGCCCAGGGTCAATCAAGGAGTAGGCTGAGGCCTAATTGGAGCAAGTTTAATATCTGATGCAGTTTGAATGTGGAGGGAGCAGGAGATATTGCCGGACACACAGCAGGGGAGCAGCTGACATTACTGAACCCCACTAACACAGGAGCTAATGTTTTTTTCTGTGCAGACAGCACTTCTGAGCAGCAACTGGTCGTGTTGGAGCCCAGGGATTACAGTTCAGGTAGTAGAAACATGAACACAACAGGAGATCTGGATACTGTTGCCAACCAATTATTTATTCTGGAAGAGGACTGGCAAATTCTGGCGAGATCCACGCCTTGTTCATTTTCAGAAAAGTAAGCCGGACAACGTTATCGGTGGATAGTTTCGTGCGACGGTCTGTTAGTGCACCACCTGCGGCACTAAAGACGCGTTCCGATAATACACTAGCAGCAGGACAAGCCAGCACCTTCAATGCATACTGGCTAAGCTCTGGCCATGTATCCAGCTTAGAGACCCAAAACTTGAAGGGGGAAAAGCCGTCTTGTAGTACACTGATAGGGCAAGACATGTAGTCGGTCTCCATCTGACGGAAATGTTGCCTCCTGCTGACTGGAGCCGTCTGTGATGGTGTAGACATTTGTGGCGGGCACACAAAACTTTGCCACATTTGGGCCATACTGGTCTTGCCTTGTGCTGAGGCGCTGCCTCTGCTCCCTCTTTGTGCAGAGCTTCCTCCACTGCCTCAACGCACAGAGCTGCTTTGCAAAGCACTAGCAGCACTGCTCTTGGGTGGAATGGAGAACATGATGGAATGCACCAGTGTGTCTTGGTACTCCTGCATTTTACGCTCCCGGTTCAACGGTGTTATGAGGCTTTGTAAGTTGTCCCGGTAGCGAGGATCTAGGAGGGTGTACACCCAATAACCAGCCGTGTTGAGAATGTGGGCGATGCGGCGGTCATTTCTCAGGCACTGCAGCATGAAATCAACCATGTGCTGCAGACTCCCAACTGCCCAAGAAACGCTGTCCTCTGCTTGAGGCGTCATCTCTGCCTGCTCTGCATCACTGCACTCTCGCTGTACATACTGACTACTAGAGCATTGTGTACCTCCCTCCTCTGGAGAGATGTCTTCCTCCTCCACTGACTCCTCCTCATCCTCCTCACAAAGTGTCCCCTGCCTAGGCCTTTGTGAGGAACCACATTGCGCAGACTGTCCAGAAGCAGATGGCATTTGTGACTCCTCATCCTCCACCTCTTCCAAAACCTCCTCCCTTAGTGCTTGCAGTGTTTTTTGAAGCAGGTAGATAAGGGGGACAGTCATGCTGACTAGTGCATCATCTGCACTCGCCATCCGCGTGGAATCATCGAAGGCACGCAAAACGTGGCAGATGTCCTTCATAGAGGCCCACTCAGTGGTGCTGAAGTGTGACCGGCGCACAGTGCGACTTGTTTGCACCTGATGCAGCTGGTACTCCATTACTGCTGCCTGCTGCACACACAACCGCTCCAACATATGTAACGTTGAATTCCACCTGGTGGGTAGGTCACATATGATGCAATGTTCCGGAAGGTGGAATCGGCGCTGCAGCGCTGCAATGCGCGATCTTGCCATGCTGGAATGCCGCAAGTGAGCGCACTCTATGCGGACCTTGTGCAGCAGTGCATCAAGATCCGGATAGTCCCTCAGAAAGCTCTGCACGATCAAGTTGAGCACATGTGCCAGACATGGGATGTGAGTGAGGTTGCCTAGGCCCAGAGCTGCCACCAGATTTCGACCATTGTCACACACTACCAAGCCTGGCTGGAGATTCGCTGGCACAAACCACACGTCGCTCTCCTGCTTGATGGCATTCCAGAGCTCCTGCTCTGTGTGGCTTCGATTCCCCAAAGAAAATAATTTCAGTACGGCCTGTTGACGTTTGGCCACGGCTGTGCTCATATCGGGTAAGCGTTCACGGGTCCATGTGAAGGTAGACCGTGACGGCTCCTGCAGCGCTGATTCTGAAGAGCTTGAGTATGAGGAGGAGTCAATGTGTACAGACTAGATTCCTGCAATCCTTGGAGTTGGCATAACACGTACAGCGCCACTCTCAAGATCTGTACCCGGCTCCACAACATTAACCCAATGGGCAGTGAGGGAAAGGTATTGTCCCTGTCCATGGTTACTGGTCCACGCATTGGTGGTCAGGTGGACCTTGCTACTGACGGCGTTTAGTAGCGCATGTTTTATTTTTCCCTCCACATGCTTTTGCAGGGCAGGGATGGCTTGCCTGCTGAAATAAAAGCGGCTGGGCACGGTGTATTGTGGGACTGCCAATGCCATGAAGTTACGGAAGGTGTCAGTCTCCACCAGCCTGAATGAGAGCATTTCAAGGGCCAGAAGTTTTGCAATGCCAGCATTCAGAGCCTGTGCTCGGGGATGGTTTGCCGAGTATGGCCGCCTTTTCTCCCATGCCTGTGCTACCGATGGCTGTACAGTGGCCTGGGAGTGTGAGTATGACAGGGAATGTGGTGCTGTGGGTGGAATGTCACTGGGTCTCTGGACAACAGTGCCAGAGGTTCTTCCATGGCGATCCTGTGAGGAAGCCGAACCAGCTGTGTGTGAGCTGGAGGAAGAGGCTACAACACGAGCTGAAGAGGTGGTAGGTGGTGCTGTAGGTTGGCCTACGTCTTCAGTGTGTCTTTGTAACTCCACCACGTGCTTGGTCCGCATTTGTTTCCACATATTTGTGGTATTGAGGTTGCTGACACTTATCACTCTTTTGACTTTATGATTACACAGCTTGCATTTGACAAAGCAAATGTCATCTGCAATTGTGTCAAAAAAGGACCACGCACTGCAAGTCCTGGGTTTTGGAAGAGGAATGCTCCTAACGGGTGCCGAAGTGGAGGCTACAGGCAACCAAGTCTGCCCCTCCCTTTCCCTCCTGTTTTGGCCGTTTGTGGAATCTCTTCCTCAGAGCTGCTCCCACCACCTTCCTGTTCCTCATGCCATGATGGGTCAACACCTGCTTCTCCTGGGTAGTCTCGCCAGCACAGTACGCACCAGAAAGTGGCACCTGAGTCTCATCATCTGATGCGTACTGAGGTGTGCTGACCATAGGCACTGGCCCACCTGCCTCTTCAGATTCAGAGGGACAAAGCAGTTGCGCATCACTGCATACTCCCTCTTCTTCACATTCTAGAATGCTGCTTGGCTGGCCCCCTATTTCTAAGCCAACAGATTCAGAGAACAGAAGTAGAGATGGCTCCTGTCCAGGACTCTCTGACTGCCTGGGCAATTTGGCAGGTGGTGAAGAGACAGATGGTTGCTCTTCAGTGCTCTGGCCTTGAGAGGATGTGGAAGTCATTGAAGTTGATGCCTTAGCTGCATCCATCCGACAGCGGCTTCAATTTGTTCGTCATGCAGCAGTGGGGTACGGCGAGGTCCTACAAAGCTGCGCATAAAGGACTGTTGCCTGGTAAAACTGGGGGATGCTGAGTCACTGGTGCCCGCAGCAGGCACAGAATCCCCACGTCCTCTCCCTGCTGAAACTCCACGTCCACGACCACGTGCCTTACTCCCTGCCTTCTTCATCTTGGTAGACTGATAAAGATAGGCAGAAAAGTACAAAGGGGGGGCTTAGTGTGCTTATTCCTGAACAGCTGCTAACAGGTATAAGAAATACTAATTTTATAAAGTGTGTGGACTACACTTTAATATGAGCTAATGTAGCCTACACAACTGTCAAGTGGAGTGTTTGGTGAACTTTATTTACGTGTTTTTTTCAAAAAAACAAAAAGGATGTGACCAAAGATGTGAAAGTGATAGTATCACAAACTTTTTGGAGCTATTACAATGCAGGAAGGTAACCTACAATGCAATAGATCAGGCTCCAAAAAATAGGCTAATACTAATCTGGCTGCGGCTGCAGGGCACAAGCCAGAAAAAAGGCTCCTCTATCTACTCCTATATAGTGTTTGCAACCAACCAATGTAGATGGATACGGATGGAAGCATACTAATAGGAGGAAAAAATCAGGAAAAATGAGCTGCAATAAAACAAAAAAAGGACTATGTATGAGGCAGTGACGCACACTGAGCGGACTACAACCAGAGGTGGCTGCAGAACACACTACAACGTGAGCTGCACTCACACGCAGAGACCTCACAGACAGCCGTGAACAGTGCAGAGAACTGGGCACTAGCACTGAAACGCTGCAGAAAGGCTCCGCTGTCTACTCCTATAGTGTTTGCAACCAATGTAGATGGATACGGATGGATACACACTAATAGGAGAATTAATGAAAAATGAGCAGCAATAAAACAAAAATAAATATGTAGGAGGCAGTGACGCACGCTGAGCGGCCTACAACCAGAGGTGGCTGCAGGACACACTACAGCATGAGCTGCACTCACACAGACCTTGCAGACAGCTGTGAACAGCGCTGCAAGGCAAAAGAAAGCTACAGTGATTGATAATGTAGCCTGGGTAAAGCACAATATTATATAGCAAATCGCTATCTCTAACTGTCCCTCAGAGTCTTGAACAGCAGCCTGTCCCTAACTGAATTCACAGCAGAGTGAACCCTAAATGGCGACGGCGGCTTTTATAGTGCATCATGACATCATTTCAGCAGCCAATCACAGCCATGCCATTAGTTAACATGCCTACATGCCTAACAGGATGTGCCCACACTTCTGAGGATTCCTCATTGGCTGAATCAAATCACACTGGCTCATAGAATTATGGGAACTTCCCATTCCGGTATTCGATATGCAAAAAGTATCAGAACTCAGTATCGGAATTCTGATATCGCGAATATCGGCCGATACCCGATATTTGCGGTATCGGAATGCTCAACACTAGTTGTGACATCATGACATGTAACGCAACTATATGATGCACAGGGACATCAGAGGCTTAGTTGGCCGGAAGCCATGGCCCAGAGGGAAGAAAGCCAAAGAAGATGTGCATGACAGGTGAACGAGAAAATAAGAGGTTGTGGGGCAGCATGACAGACAAGTCATGAGGTGAGTACTCTTTTTGTTAACCCTTTGCCAGCCCTTTTTTGGTTCAGCAATTTGGCAGCCAACTATTTGGTTGAGTTTGCATGGAATGAACTACAAAAAAAATCTGTATTCTGAATACGAACTTTTGTAAAATTTGAGAATTCCACTGTTCTACTCAAGTAAATTTGCTCAATTCTAGACCTGATAGGAGAAGGACAGGTAAGATATTTTGTATTACAAAATGTTTATAGAAAAGTATATGATGTCTCATTAATTTTTGGCTGGTATTTGAGCTGGAAACACGCTGGATTATCTGACTGTCTGTATAATTATATGCAAAATGAAAGACATGTCTCTGTAGTCAGAGTCTAAGGCTTATAATATACAGACATGGTCAAAATTGTTGGTACCCCTCGTTTAATGACAGAAGAACCCACAATGGTGACAGAAATAATTTGAATGACAAAAGTAATAATAAATAAAAAATCTATGAAAATGAACAAATAAAAAGTCAGATATTGCTTTTCAACCATGCTTCCACGGAATTAAAAAAAATAAATAAAACTCATGAAATAGGCCTGGACAGAAATGATGGTACTCCTCAAAATAATGTGACAAAAGGGAAATTTTTAATCAAGGTGTGTCCACTAATTATCATCACACTTGTCTACAATCTTGGAATCAGTGAGTGGGCCTGTATATAGGGCTACAGATACTCGCTGTGCTGTTTGGTGACATGGTGTGTATCACACTCAACATGGACCAGAGGAAGCGAAGGAAAGAGTTGTCACAGGAGAATAGAAAGAAAATTATATATGAACATGTTAAAAGTAAAAGTTATAAGACTATCTCCAAGCAACTTTATGTTCGTGTGACTACAGTTGCACATATTATTCAGAAATTTAAGCTCCATGGGACTGTAGCCAATCTCCCTGGATGTGGCCGCAGAAGGAAAACAGATGACAAATCAAAGAGACAGATAATACAAATGGTAACAAAAGAGCCCAGAAAACCTTCTAAACAGATTAAAGGTAAACTTCAAGCTCAAGGAACATCAGTGTTATATCGCACCATCCGTCGTTATATGGGCCAAATTGGACTTCATGGGAGACAACCAAGGAGGACACCATTGTTGTAAAAAAAATCATAAACAGCCAGACTGGAATTTGACAAATTACATGTTGACAATCCACAAAGCTTCGGGGAGAATGTCCTGTGGACAGATGAGACAAAAATGGAACTTTTTGGCAAGGCATATCAGCTTTATGTTCACAGACGGAAAAATGAAGCATATCAAGAAAAGAACACTGTCTTTACTGTGAAACATGGAGGAGGCTCTGTTATGTTCTGGGGCTGCTTTGCTGCATCTGGCACAGGAGGTCTAGAATCTGTGCAGGTTACAATGAAATCTCAAGACTATCAAGGGATTCTAGAGAGAAATGTGCTGCCCAGTGTCAGAAAGCTTGCTTTTTATTTGCAGGTCATGGGTTTTGCAACAGGATAACAGTCCAAAACACACAACTAAAAACACCCAAGACTGGATAAGAGGAAAACATTGGACTATTATGAAGTGCCCTTCTATGAGCCCTAACCTAAATCTTATTGGACATCTTTGGAAAGAACTGAAACTTGCCGTCTGGATAAGGCAACTTTCAAACACAAGACAACTGGAGCAGTTTGCTCTTGAGGAGTGGGCCAAAATACCTGTCAAGAGGTGCAGAAGTCTCACTGACAGTTACAGGAATTGTTTGATTGCAGTGATTGCCTCAAAAGGTTGTGCAACAAAATATTAAGTTAAGGGAAGGGTACCATCATTTCTGTCCAGGCCTATTTCATGAATTTTATTTTTTTTTAAATTCTGTGGAAGCATGGGTGAAAAACAATGTCTGACTTTCATTTGTTCATTTTCATAGATTTTTGATTTATTATTACTTTTGTCAGATTCAAGTTATTTATGTGACCAATGTGGGTTTTTCTGTTATTAAACGAGGGGTACCAACAATTTTTACCACTTGTATATGTAGTCTTAGACTTTTTGTCAGCCAATGTGTAGTGCACCATAATTGTGATACTTTTAAGTGAACCAGTAAAGTCACATACACACACAATTGGAAAGATATGTGCTGGCTTCATTCTTTCCATTAAGCACTTACTGTATAGCAAGAGATTGGCAACGTTAACTTAAAATCTATGACAAATGTCAATAGCAACCAATTTTTCATTTCTGAGATGAGATATTTTACTCTAGTGTCTTGCACTGCCAGGAATTGTATTGAGAAAGATGTATTTTTGAGTCATTGGAATGATTCATGGGTTTAATATCAAATGAGGAATCACACTATGTTGCAGAAAACAGCAATGTTTAGAAAATGCCTCAATTACAAAATGATTTATTATGGACCAACATTTCAATGAACTAAACAAAAAATCAATACACAGGCATATAATATCTCTTGCTTTGTCTTTGGTATACAAAGTGCCATCTCAGGTTAGCTACAAAGTAGCGCTGTAGAATAAGAGTAGGAAAATGTATCGAAAAGAGGGTTCTTGGGGCCCATTAGCATTTATTCTTTTGGTTTAATGGCGCTTTTGCCTTTAAATCAGCTAGAATTTTGCCTCCTAATGTTTTGAATGGGAATCAGAGCAGTTGAAAAAACATTGCATATCAAATCATGAGGTGATTATTGCATGGAAACTACAGCATGAAGCCACACCTGAATTAGCCCCATTAAATACAACAAAATGGCGTGCGAATCCGACACAGTGCAAGCTGTAAATCCCCATAGACTCAGATTTCAGGCTCAGATTTTCTGTCTAATCAGCAACTGTCTTTTCAGTATGAACATACCCTCAAAGCAAATTTTTCTTTTTGTCTGTTTACAAAGATTTTATCAGTATTATTGCATCCTCGAAGCTGGACATGCCAAGAAAAAAACAGACCCAACAGTATGTTTTATATTAAAGTTCAATTCAATATATTAACCCCTTAACCCCCAAGGGTGGTTTGCACGTTCATGAACGGGCCAATTTTTACATTTCTGACCACTGTCCCTTTATGAGGTAATAACTCTGAAACACTTCCATGGATCCCGGTGATTCTGACATTGTTTTCTCATGACATATTGTACTTCATGCTAGTGGTAAAATTTCATTCATATAATTTGCGTTTATTTGTGAAAAAAGCAGAAATTTGGCAAAAATTTTGAAAATTTCACAATTTTCCAACTTTGAATTTTTATGCCCTTAAGTCACAGAGATACGGCACACAAAAAACTTAATAAGTAACATTTCCCACATGTTTAGTTTACATCAGCACAATTTTGGAACCAAAATTTCTTTTTTGTTAGGAAGTTATAAGGGTTAAAAGTTGACCAGCGATTTCTCATTTTTGCAACACCATTTTATTTTTACGGACCATATCACATTTGAAGCCACTTTGAGGGGTCTATATGATAGAAAATACCCAAAAGTGACACCATTCTAAAAACTGCACCCCTTAAGGTGCTCAAAACCACATTCAAGAAGTTTATTAACCCTTCAGGTGCTACACAGGAATTTTTTGAATATTTAAAAAAAAAAAGGACATTTAACTTTTTTTCACAAAAAAAATAATTCAGGTTCAATTTTTTTTATTTTACCAAGGGTGACAGGAGAAATTGGACTGCAAAAGTTATTCTGCAGTTTGTCCTGAGTACGCTGATACCTGATATGTGGGGGGGACACCACTGTTTCGGCGCATGGCAGAGCTCAGAAGGGATGGAGCGCCGTTTTACTTTTTCAATGCAAAATTGGCTGGAATTGAGATCGAACGCCATGTCACCTTTGGAGAGCCCCTGATGTACCTAAACAGTGGAAACCTCCCACAAGTGACCCCATTTTGGAAACTAGACCCCCCAAGGAACTTATCTAGATACAGTGGGGCAAAAAAGTATTTAGTCAGTCAGCAATAGTGCAAGTTCCACCACTTAAAAAGATGAGAGGCGTCTGTAATTTACATCATAGGTAGACCTCAACTATGGGAGACAAACTGAGAAAAAAAAAAACAGAAAATCACATTGTCTGTTTTTTTTTTATTTTATTTGCATATTATGGTGGAAAATAAGTATTTGGTCAGAAACAAGCAATCAAGATTTCTGGCTCTCACAGACCTGTAACTTCTTCTTTAAAGGGGGTTTTACACTAAGCAATATCGCTAGCAATATCGCTAAAACGTCACTGGTTTTGTGACGTTATAGCGATATTGCTAGCGATATCGCTATGTGTGATACTTACCAACGACCGGCCCCCCCGCTGCTCATCGCTGATCGCGCGAGAATGTCCGGCTCCATTTCTCGTCGGGGGCTTCCTGCTGGGCTTCCTGCTGTGACGTCCAGCGACGCGTGGAGGCGGGCGGGAGGACGCAGGATCGCTGTGTGTGAATGGTAAGTATCGTGCGCTGCGTCGCTGCTGCATCGCTGTGAGATCTTTCTGTATGAAAGCTCACTAGCGATCATTTAGCGATGCACCAGCGATCCTGACCGGGTCGGATCGCTGGTTGGATCGCTGGTGCATCGCTAAATGTAAAAGGGCCTTAAGAGTCTGCTCTTTCCTCCACTCATTACCTGTAGTAATGGCACCTGTTTAAACTTGTTATCAGTATAAAAAGACACCTGTGCACACCCTCAAACAGTCTGACTCCAAACTCCACTATGGTGAAGACTAAAGAGCTGTCAAAGGACACCAGAAACAAAATTGTAGCCCTGCACCAGGCTGGGAAGACTGAATCTGCAATAGACAACCAGCTTGGAGTGAAGAAATCAACTGTGGGAGCAATAATTAGAAAATGGAAGACATACAAGACCACTGATAATCTCCCTCGATCTGGTGCTCCACGCAAAATCCCACCCCGTGGGGTCAGAATGATCACAAGAACGGTGAGCAAAAATCCCAGAACCACGCGGGGGGACCTAGTGAATGAACTGCAGAGAGCTGGGACCAATGTAACAAGGCCTACCATAAGTAACACACTACGCCACCATGGACTCAGATCCTGCAGTGCCAGACGTGTCCCACTGCTTAAGCCTGTACATGTCCGGGCCCGTCTGAAGTTTGCTAGAGAGCATTTGGATGATCCAGAGGAGTTTTGGGAGAATGTCCTATGGTCTGATGAAACCAAACTGGAACTGTTTGGTAGAAACACAACTTGTCGTGTTTGGAGGAAAAAGAATACTGAGTTGCATCCATCAAACACCATACCTACTGTAAAGCATGGTGGTGGAAACATCATGCTTTGGGGCTGTTTCTCTGCAAAGGGGCCAGGACGACTGATCCGGGTACATGAAAGAATGAATGGGGCCATGTATCGTGAGATTTTGAGTGCAAACCTCCTTCCATCAGCAAGGGCATTGAAGATGAAACGTGGCTGGGTCTTTCAACATGACAATGATCCAAAGAACACCGCCAGGGCAACGAAGGAGTGGCTTCGTAAGAAGCATTTCAAGGTCCTGGAGTGGCCTAGCCAGTCTCCAGATCTCAACCCTATAGAAAACCTTTGGAGGGAGTTGAAAGTCCGTGTTGCCAAGCGAAAAGCCAAAAACATCACTGCTCTAGAGGAGATCTGCATGGAGGAATGGGCCAACATACCAACCACAGTGTGTGGCAACCTTGTGAAGACTTACCGAAAACGTTTGACCTCTGTCATTGCCAACAAAGGATATATCACAAAGTATTGAGATGAAATTTTGTTTCTGACCAAATACTTATTTTCCACCATAATATGCAAATAAAATGAAAAAAAAACAGACAATGTGATTTTCTGGATTTTTTTTTCTCAGTTTGTCTCCCATAGTTGAGGTCTACCTATGATGTAAATTACAGACGCCTCTCATCTTTTTAAGTGGTGGAACTTGCACTATTGCTGACTGACTAAATACTTTTTTTCCCCACTGTATGTGGGAGAAAACTACTGTATGGGCACACGTCGGGGCTCGGAAGGGAAGTAGTGACGTTTTGGAATGCAGACTTTGATGGATTGGTCTGCGGGTGTCATGTGCATTTGGAGAGCCCCTGATGTACCTAAACTATTGAAATTCCCCACAAGTGACCCCATTTTGGAAACTAGATCCCCCACGGAACTTATCTAGATGTGTGGTGAGCACTTTGAAGCCCCAAGTGCTTCACAGAAGTTTATAACGCCGGGCGTGAAAATAAAAAAAATCATTTTTTTCCACACAAATGATATTTTTGCCCCCAATTTTTTATTTTCCTAAGGGTAACAGGAGAAATTGGACCACAAAAGTTGCTTTGCAATTTGTCCTGAGTAGGCTGATACCCTATATGTGGGGGTAAAACACTGTTTTGGCGCATGGCAGAGCTTGGAAGGGAAGGTGCACCATTTGACTTTTTCAACGCAGAATTGGCTGGAATTGAGATCAGATGCCATGTAGCATTTTGAGAGCACCTGATGTGCCCAAACAGTGGAAACCCCCCAATTATAACTCCAACCCTAACCCCAACACACCCCTAACCCTAACACTAACCTTAACCCTAGCCCTAACCCTAGCCCTAATGGTAAAATAGAAATAAATAAATTTTCTTTTAATTTTATTACTTTTCCCTAACTAAGGGGGTGATAACGGGGGGTTTGATTTACTATTTATGGCGGGTTTTTATTTTTGGCAGCTGCCGCACGCTAAAAGACGCTTTTTATTGTAAAAATAGTTTTTGCATCACCACATATTGAGAGCTATAATTTTTCCGTATTTTGACCCACAGCGTCATGTGAGGTCTTATTTTTTGCGGGACGAGATGACGTTTTTATTGGTGTCATTTTTGGGCATGTGACATCTATTGATCACTTTTTATTCCAATTTTTGGGACGCAGAATGAACAAAAACCAGCGTTTCAGGAATTTCTTTTGGGGGGTGCGTTTACACCGTTCCGCCTGTGGTAAAATTGATAAAGTGCTTTTATTCTTTGGGTCAGTACGGTTACAGCGATACCTCATTTGTCTTTTTTTATGTTTTGGCGCTTTTATGCAATGAAAACAATTTTATATAAAAAATAATTATTTTTGTATCGCTTTAATCTGCGAGCTATAACTTTTTTATTTTTTTGCTGATGATGCTGTATGGCAGCTCGTTTTTTTGCGGGACAAGATGACGTTTTTAGCGGTACCATGGATATTTATATGCGTCTTTTTGATCGCGCGTTATTGCACTTTTTGTTCGGCGGTATGATAATAAATAATTTTTTGCTTCGTTTTTTATTTTTATTTTTTAAGGGGTTCGCTAAAGGGGTTAACTAATGGGACATTTTTATAGGGCGGGTCGTTACAGATGCGGCAATACCAAATATGTGTACTTTTTTTGTTTTTTTTTCTTTTATTTCCAAAAAATAAATTTATTAGGGAATGTTTTTTTAATTTATTTATCGATTTTTAAAAAATTATTTTTACACTTTTTTTTTACTTTATTACAATGTCCCAGGGGGGACATCACTGTCATGTGACAGATCGCTGATCTGTCACATCACAGATCACTGTGACAGATCAGCGATCTGTCACAGGCACTGCACAAGGCTTCCTCCTTGCATGCGCTTTGCAGGCATGAGAAAGCCAGCTCCCTGCAGGCCGCCGAAGGTCCCCGTCGCCATCTTGGATTCGGGGACCTGCAGAGATGGAGCCCAGGGAAGCACTCAGGGAGCCCCCTCCTTGCCGATGCTTCCCTTTAACCCCCGGTACACCGCGATCGTGTTTGATCTTGGTGTGCAAGGGGTTAATGTGTCGGGGGCAGTCCGTGACCTCCCCTAACACATTTTGCCAGGTGTCAGCTGTGATAATCAGCTGACACCCGGCCGCGATCAGCGGCGCTCACCACGTGGGCGCCGCTGATCGCTGTGACGTACTATCCCGTCCCTGGGAATTAAGTCCCAGGGCACATGGACGGGATAGTGTGTCACATGAGAGAAAGGGGTTAAAATTAGTCATTTTTATCCAGACCGATTATTATTTAATAATTGCTTCCTCAAAAGTTTTCGGAGAAAAAGTACATTTTTTTCAACTATTCCACTATGCTCTGTTTTCTCCTTGAATAAAGTCTTATTATTTTCTTAGATTCATCTAAATCAGTAACTAGATTTACAACTACATCTTCTGCTCAGACTGAATTGTACAATAATTAATTGGGTTACATTTGCTTATGTTTCTGATTACTATCAATGTGCCAAAACTTTTGAGCTTACATTAAGAGGCTGAAAACATGCTTAAACTTTTAAGCATTTAAGAGATAGTTTATTAGTCTCTTAAGGTCTGTTACTGATCGGTGTTTGGTTGACTGCCTGTTACACAAGCAGATTAAATCAAACTATGAAAACTGAGCTATATACTGTATACTAGATCACTCAATCCATGTAGGCTGCCATGTTTCTAGGAAGTCTGAGTCCTGTTTACACAAGATCAGGCACTGCCAAGAACGATGATCTGCACAAAAGATCACTAACCTGTTGAAGGAGCATTTTGGTCATTCATTAACTGCTTGACAGCCTGTTTATGCAGCAAGATAATCGTGAAACAAATGTTTTTAGCATTCATGATTATCTTATAGTGGAAATTCACCTTTCCTGTGAATATCGGTCTAGATTCTCCTCTTTGACACTGGCTCTATAAATCTCTTCTGATCTGTAATCCAGGCTAGAAATTCCTATTTACATTGATGCACAGTATCAATCCGCAAATGTGTGAAAGCAGGGCTGTTATGGATGAGTCACCGAAGGAGGAAAAAACAAAAATAATAGCTAAGTCCAGAAAACCAGAGAAGTTGGAAGCTATCGGATTGCAGACCCCTGAACCTATCCACAACAACTAGCAGTAGCCATGGGGGGTTCCTACGGTGCCCTAGACCCCTCGATCACAGCCGGAGAACTAAATTAGCCTAAAGACAGAAAGGGGAAATCTAAACTGCCCCAGAGCAGACCCCAAAGCAATAGGCAGCCCCCAACATATAATGACTGTGAAGCAAGATGAAAAAACACTAACACAGATAGAAAGATAGGTTGAGCAAATGATGGGGCCCAAGCTAACTAAATAGGACAGGATAGAAAAGCTGCTGTCTGCAATCTGCAAAAACCCTATCCAAAAATGAACCAACAGACTGATAGGAAAAACAGGCCCTGAAGTCGCTAGGCTTCAAAAAGACTATATCAGCACTCAGGTATATTCTGAAGACAGAGCCAGAGATCAACAGATCAGAGACAAGAATGGAATTCAGCTCACCCCCGGCCAGGGATGGCTGAACTCCAAAAAACAAGGCAAACAAAACCAGAACTAAAGTGTACAAAAGGCAGAGCAAAACTTAGCTTTGAGAAGCAGAAATCAGACTGGTCTCCAAGAATCCAGCAGGAAAATCACCGGCAAGGCAGCAGGGCGTCAGCTGCCTTATATCTAGTCATCAGTTCCTGTGACCCAGTCATCATCTACCTGCTCAGCTGTTTGGTAATCAGCCTCACTACCTTCCTTCGCCAGAAGAGGGAGTTCATCAGACCTCACTGGTGAAGGGAAAAATGAACTCACAACACAGGGCTATAAGAGTTCCAAAAAGGGTTGTTTAGCCTTGATTTACAAAAAAAATTACCCGAAGTACTAAGAAATAATTAAATAGATAATATCTCTACTGGCATCCTTTACAAAGAACTTCTTGGATTGGTAACCGCTCTTTTGATGTTACTGATCGGTAACCTGCTTCTTAAATGGTGTGATTTAGTTCAAAGCATGAGAAATTGCAATTACACATTAGATCTTGCGCTTTCATAGTGAGGAAGGCCCTGGAAGGTTGTGCGATCCCTTTCTGTGTGCTAGGATCGCCCAACACATGAGTTAGGACCCAATTTTGACTTGAAAGTTAGCTCTACAGATGTACAGATCTTTTGAAATTCTAATTCATCAGGTTCGACAAATTTTCTCCAAAATTCAATTTGCGGCCAATAAATTTGTTGTGAATCTAAATAAAGCCACTAATATCCACTGAGAAGTCACTAATAAGCTGGAGCGAAAGAGAGAGAAAGAAGGAGATAGAAATCAAGTTTGTTTGCAGTGTGTGAAGAATAAAAAAGGCTGTCATTGAGGTGTTGTTACTGCAGTATTTCACAGATCACTCATTTCAACGCTTCAGTATATTACTTAATTATTAATCTCAGACTACCACTTCCGTTTTCATGGTGGTCCAGCACCACAATAGTATACACCAATTAGAATTTGGCCTTTTTCTATCACTATGTGTGCTCTGAACTCCTATCTCTACACTGTACAAGCTTAAAATAGCACTCCTTGGATAACCCGCATCTTGTATACTTGCTGCGATAGCCCACCTGATTGCAGTACAACGATGTGATACCATAGCTGCAGGGCATTAAGGGGTAGCCCGCACAGCCATGCAAAAAGTCACTAGTCCACTTGCTGATGCATCAACAGTGTGTGAAATGGCACCGGGCATGTTCTTTCTGCAATCCTCATGAATCAAATTGCAAAATGTTGACATTTGTGGGGACTTACAAATTTGAGGTCATTCAACTTGAAGTTGATCCTCCGTGGATCGATCTGCACATGTTACAGTATGAACCTTTATCCTGGCATTTGGGACACTTCTCAGCATTTTTATTTAGTTGTATTTAGTAAAATTGTCACTTGATATGTACTCTAGTTTTCTAAGTAACTCTATGGCCGCACTCTCCGTATAAGTAGTACTTAATAACTGAGATACCCATTTCGGTTCCCATTGCTAAAGGTAAAGGTGAACAAACAGTCATTGCAGCTTAGCAGTTTTTACTGGTGAAAAACCTGGTAATGAATGTGATGCCCCTTATGGCACATGCCTTTAAATCTTCATCTGTGTCATATATTTGATGTACAGATATATGTAAATTTCCTCTCTTGTACTTTCAGTTCCCTTTTCACTTTCCTCCTCTTACACTATAAGGCTGTTGTATGGCTTGTCAATAATCTTGCTTTCCATCACTTTAATGACTCTGCCAATAGAACTCACTTGCTCAAACAGTTCTTTTTAATTTTCAGGAAACCATATGCCAAACAAGTGTGATTGGTTCATGCAATATAAGTCTGCACAATGCAATCCTATTTTGTTGCACCATAAATTTTTATCCAGTTCTCTAAAGTTACATGCTGCACATTTATACAGATTCCGAAATGAATTCCATATTTTTTTTTACAAGTACACTTCTCAAGGTCATGGAAAAAATCCATTATTACATTACTTTTCCTTTTGATTAGAAATTGCATTTACTGTGATTACAGAATGGAAGGAAACATTGCCATAAGCATTAAAAAAACATGTTTTTCTGTCCTGCCTTGTCTTATCTTCATAGAAAGACCCATGTCTGCAAAGTGCAATAGCAATATCAATTACAAAAAAGACATTCGGCAAGCTGAATTATTCAAGCAATCATTCAATATGATTTATAGAATGGTGGTTACAGGCAGTCGTTAAGCAAGGCATTTTCCATATTCTATGTGGCAATAGATTATCCCTTGCACTGCAGAGTAGCAGTTGTAATCAACTAGAGGCTGAAATGTTTAAAGTCTCCTATTGTTCATATATTTCCATTAAACATAAATTGTCTGTGGGTTTCCTTCAATACTGCAATTCCTCAGAACATACACATTTCATTCTGTATGACATGAAGATAAGCTGCTGCTCTGTTGAGAGGGAGTAGTTGAATCTCTGGCAGGCGCGGTCAATGACCGTCACTGGGTATAACAGGCAGGTCGTTGCCCTGTTAGCAAATACATGTCTTTTTTATGTACGGGATATCCCCTTTAAGAAGTCTAATTTGACTTTTCAAAAAAGTGGATTAAAGCAGACTGATGTTTTAATCTAGAATATGCTGGATTAATTAGGATCTAACTTTTAACCCCTTTGTGACATCTGACGTACTATCCCATCCACGGTACCCAGGCCCGTATGACCGGGGACGAGATAGTACATCACCGCGATCAGCGGCGTTCTCGGGGGGAACGCCGCTGCTCGCGACCGGGTGTCAGCTCATTATCAGAGCTGACACCCGACACTATGTGTCAGGGGTGGTCACGGACCACCTCTGGCACATTAACCCCTGGCACACTGCGATCAAACATGATCGCAGTGTACCAGGGCACAGGGAAGAATCATGCAGGGATGCGGCTCCCTGCGTGCTTCCCCGAGACACACGGAACAGCGTGATGTGATCGCGCTGTTCAGAGGCCTGCCTCCCTGCCACGGGGGCCTTCGGGTTCCTGCAGGGAGGCAGCTTTCTCAGTGCCTGCTGAGTGCAGGTGCTGAGAAAGCCTCCTCAGTGCCTGTCAGATTGCTGATCTGACACAGTGCACTGCAAAGTTTCAGATCAGCGATCTGACACTTTATAGTAATGTCCCACACTGGGGCAATATAATAAAGAAAAAAAAAATTAAAAAAAATTCCTAAATAAATAAAAAAAATATCTCTAATAAATTATTTTTTTTGTAAATTAAAAAAAACCCAAAACAATAAAAGTACACATATTTAGTATTGCCGCATCTGTAACGACCCCTCCTATAAAATTGTACCACTAGTTAACCCCTTTAGTGAACCCCTTAAAAAAAACAAAGCAAAAAACAATGCTTTATCATCATACAAAAAGTGCAATAACGCGCGATCAAAAAAGGCGTATATAAATAACCATGGTACTGCTGAAAACATCATCTTGTCCCGCACAAAATGAGCTGCCATGCAGCATCATCAGTGAAAAAATAAAAAAGTTATAGCTCGCAGAATACAGCGATGCAAAAAATAATTTTTCTTTATATAAAACTGTTTTTATATAAAACTGCCAAAACATAGAAAAATGATATAAATGAGGTATCGCTGTAATCGTACTGACCTGAAGAATAAAACCGCTTTATCAATTTTACCACATGCGGAAATGGTGTAAACGACCCACCAAAAGAAATTCATGAAATGCTGGTTTTTGTTCATTCTGTGTCCCAAAAATTGGAATAAAAAGCGATCAAAAAATGTCACATGCCCAAAAATGGTACCAATAAAAACGTCAACTTGTCCCACAAAAAATAAGACCTCAAATGACTTTGTGGGTCAAAATGCGGAAAAATTATAGCTCTCAAAATGTGGTGATGCAAAAACTATTTTTACAATAAAAAGCGTTTTTTAGCATGTAACAGCTGCCAAACATAAAAACCCACTATAAATAGTTAAACAAACCCCCCTTTATCACCCCCTTAGTTAGGGAAAAATAATAAAATTAAAAAAATGTATTTATTTCCATTTTCCTGTTAGGCCTAGGGTTAGCGTTAGGATTAGGGCTAGGGTTAGGGCAAAGGTTAGGGCTAGGGTTAGGCTCAGATTAGGGTTAGGGGTATGTTGGGGTTAGGGTTGGAGTTAAAATTGGAGGGTTTCCACTGTTTAGGCACATCAGGGGCTCTCCAAACACAGCATGGCGTCTGATCTCAATTCCAGCCAATTCTGCATTGAAAAAGTCAAACGGTGCTCCTTCCCTTCCAAGCTCTGCCCTGCGCCCAAACAGTGGTTTACCCCCACATATGGGGTATCAGCGTATTCAGGACAAATTGCACAACAACTTTTGTGGTCTGATTTCTCCTGTTACCCTTGGGAAAATAAAAAAATTGGAGACTAAAAGATCATGTTTGTGGAAAAAATTTGATTTTTTTATTTTCATGCCCTGGCATTATAAACTTGGGGGTTCAAAGTGCTCACCACATATCTAGATAAGTTCCTTGGGGGTCTAGTTTCCAAAAGGGGTCACTTTTGTTTTTTTTTCACAGTTTAGGCACATCAGGGGCTCTCCAAACGTGACATGACAATCAAAGTCTGCATTCTAAAGCATCACTACTTCCCTTCTGAGCCCCGACGTGTGCCCATACAGTAGTTTTCTCCAACATATGGGGTATCCGCATACTCACTACAAATTGGACAACAAGTTTTGGGGTCTAATTTCTCCTGTTATCCTTAGGAAAATAAAAAAAATTGGGAACTAAAAGATCATGTTTGTTGGAAAAAATTTGATATTTTTATTTTCACACCCGGGCGTTATAAACTTCTGTGAAGCACTTGGAGGTTCAAAGTGCTCACCACACATCTAGATAAGTTCCTTGGGGGGACTAGTTTCCAAAATAGGGTCACTTGTGGGGGGGGTTGCACTGTTCAGGCACATCAGGGGCTCTCCAACCCCGATATGGTGCCTGATCTCAATTCCAGCCAATTTTGCGGCAAACGGTGCTCCTTCCCTTCCGAGTTCTGCTATGCGCCCAAACAGTAGTTTACCCCCACATATGGGGTATCAGCGTACTCAAAACAAATTGCACAATAACATTTGGGGTCCTGTTTCCCTTTGGAAAATAACAATTGGGGGTGAGAAGATCATTTTTGTGCAAAAATATGATTTTTTAATTTTAATCTGTACGTTACAAACTTATGTGAAGCCCATGGAGGTCCAAAGTTCTCACCACACATCGAGATAAATTCCTGGTTGGTCTAGTTTCCAAAATGGTGATGTGGTCGCTAAAAGAAAATTATGTTGTAAAAATGAGAAATCGCTGGTCAACTTTTAACCCTTATAACTTCCTAACAAAAAAATTTTGGTTCAAAAATTGTGCTGATGTAAAGTAAACATGTGGGAAATGTTACTTATTACGTTTTCTGCGGTACTATGATTATTTATATCTGTGTTTTTGATCACGTGTTATTGCACTTCGATGATGATACCACTTGGAAAAAGTATAATTTGCTACTTTTTTCTGTTTTTTTACGGCGTTCACTGAAGGGGTTAACTAGGGTGACACTGTTATAGATGGGATTTTTATGGACGTGGCGATACCAAATGTGTATTTTTTTGTTTATTTTATTTTTTTTACATAAAAATGTGTAATTTTTAGGGGATTTTTTAGGGAATTTTTTAATTATTTTTTATTATCTTTTAATACTTTTTTTTACATATTTTTTAAAAAAATGTTTTGTTTTTTTACCTTGTCCCTTCATGGGACTTTTACTTTCACTTTCAGGTATAATACATTACAATACTCCAGCATTGTAATGCATTATACCAATGCTGAAAGCTGGTGACACCATGCTGTGAGCATGGTGTCACCAGTTTTCCGTAGGTAAATGACCCAGAGGTTGTCATGACACCTCCGGGTCATCATGGCACAGGTCGGGCCCCGCGATTACATTGCGGGATGCCGACCTGAGGCAGAGGGAGCTCCCTCTGCCTCCCCCTCTGAACGCTGCGATCGCGCTCGATCGCAGCAGTGAGGGGATTAGCAGCCAGGGGCGGTGGGGGCTCTGCTCCTAGCTGTCAGTGCAGGACGCTCAGCCACTGCAGTGCTGAGCTCCTGCATTGATATCGGGCAGGAGAAGCTCAAATTTCAGCCTCTCCTGCTCATCACTGCTGTGTGTGGTCTGTCAGATTGACTTACCAATCACAGCACTGTGGGTGCAGGGACCGACTACAAGGGTCTCTGCCCCCCTTGCTGTGCCTCTCAGCTGTCATAGACAGCTGTCCTCACTGAACTGAAACTGCGTGTTTACACGTAGTGACAGTTCAAAGGCAGAACGTGCAGAGTCCGTCATGGTGCGGGAAGTTACCTCCTGCCATGACGGACTCTGCACGTCCATAGACATTAAGGGGTTAAGTTTTTTGTGTCATATCTCTGTGATTTAAGGGCATTAAAATTCAAAGTTGAAAAATTGCGAAATTTTCAAAATTTTCGCTAAATTTCCATCTTTTTAACAAATAAACGTTATATGAATGAAATTTTACAACTAGCATGAAGTACAATATGTCACGAGAAAAACAATGTCAGAATCACAGGGATCCATGGAAGCGTTCCAGAGTTATTACATTATAAAAAAACAGTGGTCAGAATTGTAAAAATTGGTCCGGCCATTAACGTGCAAACCATCCTTTGGGGTAAAGGGGTTAAAGAAAGCAGTAAATGTGATAACAACAAAATAAATTTACACACCTGTTATTTCCACAGGTGTTACAGTGCTGGCTTTCAGTAGCTACCACTTTACAAGCACCTGGCACTTGACCACTGCAACCAATCAGTGGCCTCAATGGTCACATGCAGTTCTACTTCTATTGACTCTCCCCTCACTCAGTGATGGTGCCAGAAATATGGCATGTGTCTGTTATTACCATTGAATGGCTGTAGCTGTCTTACTTGTCTTATGCTGAAGACAAACATAAGATAGACCACTTGAGCATCAACGCTAGATTGGAAGGAAAAAAAAAGGTGAGTGTTGGTTATTTTGTTATTTTCTAGCATTCATAGCTGTTTTAAAAAATGTTGCATAATCTATTTAAATTATTATAGTATCAACTTGAGAACATTACTACATGGCTATTTATGGGTACGTCTAAAAGTTTGTAAGCATTTTGGTTAGAGCCACTAAAGTCAAAAGTTATCGTAAGTAAGGACAATGGGATAGTTTGATTCTTGCTTACATAGGTACTATTGAAGGACCCACTCCAACTTTGTGCTACACTTTTCAGTAATATCTTTGACGCTGAACCCACAAAGTTTATTGTAAATTGTAGTGTAGAATTGAGTTGTATGATAGGGTATGCCACAAACAGAGAATGAGTCAGGCCTAACTAATAATAATTTATTACTGATTAATGCATCTATGGATAATATGCATCTTTATGATATTAATTCATACAAAGGATATCATGCAAAGCTAAGGTAAAGGAGATATCAAATATAATTGTTAGGAGAGGATGTGCAAACAGCATGTAATCTATAGCAAAAATATTCTAACCAAATAGCTGTTCACCTGCCATGTATGGTTGTGTGAAAAAGTGTTTGCCCCCTTCCTGATTTCTTATTCTTTTGCATGTTTGTCACACGTAAATGTTTCAGATCACCAAACCAATTTAAATGTTAGACAAAGAAAACACAAGTGAACACAAAATGCAGTTTTAAATCAAGGTCATTATTATTAAGGGAAAAAGAAATCCAAACCTAAAGGGCCCTGTGTGAAAAAGTAATTGCCCCCTAAACCAAATAACTAGTTGGGCCACACTTAGCAGCAACAATTGTAATCGCTAACTGGCAATGAGTCTTTTACAATATTCTGGGGGAATTTTGGCCCACTTATTTTTTCAGAATTGTTGTAACTCAGCCACATTGGAGGATTTCTGAGCATGAACTGTCTTTATGCTACAGGATCTCAATTGGATCAAGGTCAGAACGATGACTAGGACACTCCAAAGTCTTATTTTTTTTTTCTGAAGCTATTCATAAATGGACTTGCAGGAGTGATAATTGTCCTGCTTTTGTTAGGCTGACTCACTCAACTGCTCACAGAGGTAGGCACAGGAACGTTTCTTCTGCTGTTTTGAAAATCACAACATAAACCAGTGAAGGGTTCAGCAAAATAAACATGGACTTTTTTTAAAATGGAAAACAAAAAGATAACATATAGCATAGTCCTTAGGCCTGTGAGAATCCGCCCACTCAGGGTACAATCGACAGAGTCCAGAACAGTTGCACATAAACACTTCTCTGGAACTCCCTGCCTGGAGACCTACAGACAGAGGAAAAAAAACCTCAGTGGCTAGACATTTAACTTGCCGAAACACACCCTTAAGGTGGAGATATGGTGAGTAGTCATCCCACCATATCTTACAACTACTTACAAAAACACCCTGTCATTGCCGATTAACCCTTCTCAGCACATAAAATGCTGAAGAGAAATATCTGGGTTTTCACGTCACAGAAGATAGCAATCTACATGTTTAGATAGAGTCACTAGCAATGTATGTGAAGGAAACTATCACATATCCCCCTTCTGCCCAAATTCAGGGGTTTTGGTACCTTCAGACACCAGACAGGGAATTCTGCAGTGTTACCTTGCAAATCCTGAGTCTATGTTCTACGTGGAATAAAAAGTCCTGGAGGCCTAAGAACCACCTGGTCACTTTGGCATTCTTACCCTTATTTTCTCTTAACCATCTCAGAGGCGCATGGTCTGACATTAGTTTAAACTTTCGGCCTAGTAGGTAATACTTCAGTGTATCAATGGCCCATTTCCTGGCTAAGCACCCTTTCTCGACAATTGCATCTGACTCAGATACAGGATGGGATGTTTTTCATAATTTATCTGTTGAGAAAGCATGGCTCTCAGCCTGACTTCTGAAGCATCCGTCTGGACCTCAAATTCTTTACTGAAGTTCGGTGCAACCAGGACCGACTGTTTACATAGGGCCAGCTTCAGCTCTTGGAATGCCATCTCTGTTTCAGCAGTCCATTTCGTAATGATCGATTTGGTGCCTTTAAAGAGATCTGTATGTGGTACGGCAATCATGGCAAAATTTGGGATAAATTTCTGGTAATATCCCATAATACCAAGAAATGCTCTCACCGGCTTCTTGGAAAGCGGTTACGCTCACTTCTAGATTGCCTCAACCTTGTTTAATTGTGGCTTGATTTTGCCTCTCCCGACAATGTAGCCTAAGTAATTGGCCTATTCCTTCCCCAAAGCACATTTTTGGGGTATTTATGGAAAACCCTGCTTTCCTCAGAGGATTCAGAATCGCCTGTACTTTTGGTAGATGACTAACCCAGTTGGTGCTGAAAATCATTATGTCATCAAGGTAGGCTGCGGCATACTGCTTATGGGGAGCTAGGATGCAATCCATGGCCACCTGGAAGGTGGCTGAGGCATCCTGTCGTCCACAAGGCATTCTAGTATATTGAAAGCACCGTTTAGGTGTTGAGAATACTGTCTTATCCTTGGCATTCTGGGACATGTGGTTTTGCCTGCAGCACTTTGCCAGGGTGGTAATGTACCTCGCAGGTGCAAGCCTCTCAATGAGTTAATCGATGCTGGTTTTCAGGTATACGTCAAATTTGGACAATTCATTCAGACTGCTGTAGTTGTTATAAAACCACTCACCGTCGGACTTTGGAATGAGAACGATGGGTCTTGAACTTCTGCTTTTGGACTCCTTTATCACGCCGATGTCTAGAATTCTTTTCACCTCATTTGAGATTACCTCACAGCGTGCTTTTAGAATCCTATATGACTTAAGATTCACTTTTTTTTATGCTCTGTCAGAACTTCATGCTCCACCATCTGCATACGCCCCGGTAACTCCGAGAATAGGTCACGGTTCCGCTGTAGCAGTTATTGAACCTGTTGCTTCTGGCCCTTTGATAGAGTTTCTGCAATTGTGACATCCTTCACTTTGGCTTTCTGACAATGGTCTTCCAGCGATTACTGATCTTGCCACAGCTTTAACAAGTTCACGTGGTATACTTGGTGAGGTTTCCTTCGACCTGGCTAGTGGCCCTTGTAATTAACCTTGCCCAGTTTTTCCATCACCTCATATGGACCTTGCTACTTGGCCAGGAACTTTCTCTCGACTGTGGGGATTAGCACCAGTATGCGGTCCCCAAGCTGGAACTTCTTCAGCCTTGCTGATCGGTTATACACCCTTGCCTGTGCCTCTTGTGCCTGGAGGAGATGGACCTTCAAGATTTTCATCACTTTTGCTATTCTCTCCTGCATCTGGGAGATTTGCACTATGATGCTCTGGTGGGGTGTGACCTCGGCTTCTCATGTTTCCTTGGCGATATCCAGTAGCCCTTGCAGATGTCGACCATACAGGAACTCAAACAGAGAGAAACCAGTGGAGGCTTGAAAAACTTACCTTACAGAGAAGAACAGAAGCAGAAGCAGATTGTCCCAGACTCAACCATCCTTCTCAATGATCGTTTTGAGCATAGCCTTTAAGGTCTTATTTAAGCGCTCCAATAGGTCGCTTGTCTGTGGATGTAGACTAAGGTTCACAGCTGGGCAATCTGGAGGACTCTACACAGCTCCTTCATCACCTTGCTCATAAAGGTTGTCCCTTGGTCCTTCAAGATCTCCTTTGGCAGGCCGGTCTTATGAAAAATCTGGACAAGCTCTCGGGCTATACACTTGGTGGATTAGTTCCTCAGTGGTAAAACCTCCGGGTAACTGGTCACATAGTCCATGACTACCTCAAGATCATGGGACTTGGTACCACAGTCCAGTCCCATGGTTACTATGTACACTGAGTAGTTCTTGTCATCTCTGTGTATATAGAGAAGGCCCATGCATTTGTCAGAGATCAACTGGTGGGATAATGTAACACTGAACAGGGTCAGAGAAAGGAAATAGGTGGCACATCCATCCACAATATGTAAAAATTTAGTTCATGCTTTATTAATAATTCATAAAAAGCGTGGAATCCAAAAACTATGCATAAAAAGCTGATGCGTTTCTGGCATCCAAGCGCCCTTAGTCATAGGATATAGGTGAGCTTCAAAATTTCCCCCCCTCTCCTTAAACTGAACAGGGTCACCAGACTTCCTGAGTCCTAAAGTCAAAGTACCAGTACCCCATAAACTGACACGGAACACACCTACGGCCCCTTGCTGAGTTGACAGTCCACACTGCAGGCTGGATATTCATAATAGGTACAATGCTGCCCTAGGTTGCAGTCCATTCGTTCAGGGGCATAAGACACCCGGCAGCTATGTATCCAGGATTGTGATATCGCCAACAGACCACATCCTTAACAATATTTTTTGGGGACCCTCAGTAGAATTTGGATGTCCCCCGTTTGTGGCTCTAGAGCCGGTCTGTAGCGAGCCCACACTCTTTTAGGTATTCCAGTACTGGGAACTGATGATGTCCTGTTTCCCTAGTGATTCCTCGACAACCTGGTACCTCTGCACTAGGCCAACCAGATCATCCACGCTCAGAGAGTCGTCCTGGACAACCCATGTCTCCACTGTCATGGGAAGGGAGTGGATAAATCTGTCCATCACCAAATGCTTGACTATCTGAGCAAGAGTAGAAGACTTTGGCTGCAACCACTTCTGGACTAAATGCAGCAATTCACACATCTGCTAGTGAGGAGGTTTGTCGCCGGCATATGCCCAGTGGTGGACTCGTTGGGCTCTAAGTGACATAGTTACTCCCAGATGTGCCAAGATTTAGTTTTTTAACTTGGCATATTCCTTGTCATCCTGCAGTGTTAAGTCGTAATACAACTTTTGGGATTCACCTGTCAAATATGGAGCCAGCCCCTCTGCCCATCGCTTGGGAGAGGCTTCCGGCAAGTCAGCCACCCTCTTGAAAACTGTGAGAAAGGCTTCCACATCATCCCCGGGGTCATCTTCTGCATGGCTCATCTTACCCTCTTCTGGACACGTAAGTCATTATCTGGACTTGGGGAAGGGGCTGTTGGCCTCCCACAAACCGCCTCTGTGAGCAACTTAATCTGCTGCTGTTGTCGGCACTGATATTGTTGCTGCTGATGGTTCTGCTGAATCTTTTGCATAGGCAGCTTACTTGTCTCCTGGTGTGCCAACTGTTGCTTCTGCTGTTCTTTTACAAGGTGCTTAATCAGGTCCTCCATTGTGTCTGACATTGCTCCCTAGCTCACTGCCAACTTCACCCAAGACATGCAGGTCATCCGTAGCAGCTACACGTGTTCCAGGAAGGTTGCCCGCATTCTCCACTAACTGTGGTAGGTTGACTCACTCAGCTGCTCACAGAGGTTGACGCAGGAATATTTCTTCTGCTGGTTTATTTAAACCATGGAATAAACCAGTGCAGGGTTCAACGAAATAAAAATGGCCTTTCTGGCAAAACCAGGAAACAAAAAGATAACATATTACACAGTCCTTAGGCCTGCGGGAATCTGCCCGCTCAGGGTACAATCAACAGAGTCTAGCATAGTTGCACATAAACACTTCTCTGGAGCTCCCCTACCTCCAGATGCGCAGAGAAAAAAACTCAATGGGTGGACATTTAACTTGCCTAAACACACCCTTGGGGTGGAGATATGGTGAGTAGTTGTCCCTCCCACCTCTTACAATTGCTCACAAAAAATTCCAACCCTGTCTTGGCTGACTAACCCATCTCAGCACATAACATGTTGGAGAGAAACATCTGGGTTTTCATATTACAAGACATAGCAATCTACATGATATATATCTTCCTTCACATACATGGCTAGTGACCCTGTCACATGGTGCATAACCCAAGAGCGATACAGCTTGAGGTCATCAAACAGATGTCCAGACATTCTTCTTCAGGATTTTTAGACTGCAGAATTTATGGTTCCATTTACCACAGTAAGTTTTCTGGGTCCTGAAGCATCAAATCAGCCCCAGAACATCCCACTACCACCACCATATTATTCTGTTGATTTGATGTTCCTTTTCTGAAAAGTTACTTCTGTGTTACTTCTATTCCAGATGTAATAGGACATACACCTTCCAAAAAGTTACATTTTTTTCTCCTCAGTCGAAGGAATTTTCTCCCAAAAGTCTTGGGGATTGTAAGGGACGACAGAGATGTCCCTCCGCTCCTGGAGTATGCTCCCCACCCTTGGGATTACACAGGATCATTGTTTTTCTTTAATTAAAATCCAGGAACAAGCCTTTTGAAGCTCTGTGACTAGCAATTAGCTCTAGTGAGCTCTAGTGCAACTACAGCCAAACTGGATTCCTATGTCTAACTCTAGCACCACAGGTCACAGCAAGGCTCTGAGGTATTGAATCTAGAAAATGACCAATAATAACAGAATGCAATATCTCTGAGCCTAGCCGAACACATTCTCGGAACCGGCATTCCTTGATCACAGACCATTTCTCTATTGTCATCCTTTTTGGCGGTTTTAGTTCGTACTTTTGCATTTTGTCATTGCTTTCATCAGTACTGTACAGTAATATGAGGTGGTTTCTGCAACCCACAGAAGTTGCTCAGGTATAAATTCGGGCTGTCAGCACAGTGTCCAGAGCATGGAGCAGATACCAGGAGACAAGCCAGTACACCAAGAGACATGGATGAGGCCATAGGAGGGCAACCACCCAGCAGCAGGACTGCGACCTCCTCCTTGCACAAAGCCCTGGAAAATGATGTCCAGCAGGCTACTAACATCCATGTGTTTGCTCAAACTGGTAAACACAGACTACATGAGCCTGGTATGAGGGCCCAACATCCACAAGTCCCAACACTATGCAGGGCAATTGGCATTTGCCAAAGAACATCAAGATTGGCAGATTCAACATTGGCACCCTGTGCTTTAACGGATTAGAGCAGGTTCACATTAAGCACATGTGACAGACGTGACAGTCTGGAAAGGCCATGGAGAACATTCCACTGCCTGCAAGATCCTTCATCATGACCGGTTTGATAGTGGATCAGTAATGGTGTGGGAAGGCATTTCTTTGAAGGGCCACACAGCCTCCATGTGCTAGCTATAAGTACCCTGACTGGCTGCCATTAGATATCGGGATGAGAACCTCAGACCCATTGTGAGACCATATGCAGATGCAGTAGGCCCTGGTTTTCTTCTGATGCATGACAATTCTAGGCCTCATGTGGCTGTAGCGTGTCAGCAGTTCCTGCATGATGCAGACATTGATGCTATGGACTGGCATGCCTGTCCCCATACCTGAATCCAATCAAGCATATCTAGGACATCATGACTCTATCTATCCACCTAAACCACATTGCACCACAGACTGTCCAAGAGTTGACTAATGCTTTAATCAAGGTCTGGGAGGAGATCTCTCATCTGCAGCCTCATCAGGAGCATGCCCAGGCACTGTATGTAGGTGATATATGCCCGTGGAAGCCTCACACACTACTAAGCATAATTTCCTTATCACGAGACATTTCCACTGAAGTTTGATTTTTCAGTTTGATTTTTAGTATCATTCCAAAATCCAGACCTCAATGGGATATTAATTTTGATTTACAGGGATCATTTTTATGTTTAATTGTTTTCAACGTATTCCACTATGTATTGAATAAAATGTTGCAACTGGAATATTTAATTCAGTGATATCAAAGATGTGGTATTCTAGTGTTCCCTCTATTTTTTTGAGCAGTGTAGTTTGTCTGTGTATTAATTCTTTTAGTTACAGTATGTGCAAAATTTTGTAAATAAATACTGATTAAATTCCTACCAAAATTTTCTCACATGTTATTAAATGCTGAAATTAAAGGAATTTGCTTTTATTTATTCCCTTTACTGGAGATACTAAGGAGGAAATTTCATTATAAAACAAAAAAAATGGCTATTAGGAAATGACTGAGCTATCCCGCTTTCTGTAATCTCAGTGCTCAATGGGTTATTACATTACCAAGTAATACATTACTGCACATTAAACTATTACTTATAGTAAAACAGAAAAAGGGTATTAACATGGTTTTCATTATTCATAAAATTTCTAGCTTAATTACATATTATTGGCTACTGTACACATACTATATATAGATGTATAAGGATCGGATGTTTCTGCACACAAAGACGAGATACAACCTAAAATGACTGATCTTCTGATGATAATGTCTAGCTGATATTTTAGCATACAGTTTGCGTTTATTTTTTAATTAATCTATTGCTTAAATCAAGAAATGTTAATCATGGTAATGGCCATTTACACTTGAAACACCCAAATTAATGGCGCTGAACTGCAATATCACATCATCAGGCACAATTCATGAACAATAGTGGCACTGTAAATGGAAAAATAACACTTGTTTAGTATCTCATGAACTCCTATATGTAATCAAAGAAAAAATGGCACATTCTCCATGTTCAAATGGATGTTTGTAGGACTTTCATTAATGTATATTGATATATAACACTTTAAATTCACTTTTTTAACACAATTAGATAGGCTTACCAACCATTGGCGTGGAAGACAAAAAAAAAGTGATTAAAAGAAAGCTGAAATAGCCTAAAAGATTTGTCCTCAAAAATTGGAATTTCAAGCAGGAAATTAGAAGAGAGGAAATAAAATCCTAAAAAATGACCTTAAGGCTATGTGCGCACATTGCGTATTTGCTTGCAGAAATTTCTACAAGATTTCTGTATCTCTTGGCAGAAAATTGCAGTGGAAAATACACGTTTTTATGCATTTTTTATGCGTTTTTGCATGGGTTTTTTCATGGTTTTTTTTCATGTGTTTTTGTAAATTCATAGAGCTAAATAAAAATATATTATTTAAAAAAAGAATTGTGATATCATTTCCTTGTTCGACCTCTTCTTACAAATATAAGTGAATATATATATATATATATATCTATATGTTTCTCTCTCTCCCTCCCAATATATACTCAAGTATAAGCCGACCCGAGTATAAGCCAAGGCCCCTAATTTTGCCACAAAAAATTGGGAAAGCTTATTGCCTCGATTATAAGCCAAGGGTGGGAAATGCAGCAGCTACTGGTAAATTTAAAAAATAAAAATAGATACCAATAAAAGTAAAATTAATTGAGATATCAATAGGTTAAATGTTTTTGAATATCCATATTGAATCAGAACCCCCATATAATGCTCCATACAGTTCATGATGGGCCCCATAAGATGCTCCATAAAGGTTGATGATGGGCCCCATAAGATGCTCCATAGAAAAATTTGCCCCAGATAATGCTGTACAAAGGATAATGTTGGCCCCATAAGATGCTCCATAGAAAAATATGCCCCATATAATGATGCACAAAGTTTAATAGTGGCCCCATAATGTGCTCCATAATACAATATGCCCCATATGCTGCTGCTGCTGTGATTAGAAAAAAATGACATACTCACCTCTCATCGCTGGGGGCCAGGTGTTGGTGTCCTGAGCAGGCGGGGACACCGGAGCACTATGGGGGTCAGGTGTCGGTGTCGCCACTTGCTCAGGGCCCCAGCACTGGTTATATTCACCTCCGCGCTCCACTCTGTCTTCCGGGTCCTTTGTCAGTGACTGTTCAGGCAGAGGGCGCGCACTAACCATGTCATCGCGCCCTCTGACCTGAACGTCACAGCCAGAGGACCCGGAAGACAGAGCAGGGTGCAGCAGTGGAACACGGACAGGTGAATATAGCCAGTGCCAGGGCCATGAGCAAGCGGCGACATCGGCACCTGACCCCCAAAGTGCGCTGGTGTCCCCGCCTGCTCAGGACACTTGCACCTGGCCCCCAGCGACGAGAGGTGAGTCTGTCATTTTTTTATCGCAGGGACCGAGACTCATGTATAAACCGAGGCGGTCTTTTTCAGCCAAAAAAGGGGGCTGAAAAACTCAGCTTATACATGAGTATATACGGTATATATATATATGTAATACCAAACCTGAGGTTTAGTAATGAACAGGTGTCAGCCAGATACCCTCATTAATAAAACGGTAAATAAAGACACACACACACTCACCAGCCTATGTAGGAGCATTAACATATTTAACCTTCATATGCTGTAACAAAACAGCAACTGTCAGAAATCTGGGTGAAACGCAATATCTGCTTATTTAAAAAAAAATTTTTGAAGCTGTCATGTGGGACTGTGTTGTATCCCTCATCTGCTGTATTGTATATTGTATTACAGTGATTAGGTTTTTTAGAAGGACGTAGATATGGGGATTTATTCTGACAGAATATAGGCTGAACTGGATGGACAAATGTCTTTTTTCAGCCTTGCTAACTATGTTACTATGCTGGATGCATTGAACTCATCCAAGGATTATTTCTATATTTTCCTGGTGTCGGATTACCAGGTGGCGCCGTCGGATCTGCTCTCTTTGTGTGAACTCATTGTGGACTCATTACGGACACTGCAGAATTACCTTCATTTGTTTTGCCCTAGTTCCCTGTTCCAATAAATCTCATTGGATTGTTTATCGGCCAGGTGTCTCTTCCTGCTCTGTTGCATACCCTGTCACAACGCCTAATCCCCAATGCCCTCGTCTCCTGCAAACAATCAAAAAACAATAAAACAACATATAATACTATCCTTAAAAAGGAGAAAACGGAGTAACGGATCCAAAATATATGCAAAAGTATAAATTTTATTAGTACTCACATCAAGTGCTGACAAGTATACAAGTTGACTAAAATAGGGGGGATAAACCCCAATGATACAACAATCAGGACAGACAAGGACAGGGTAAATAAAATGATACCAGTGCTCCAAATCTACATGGCACAACGTTCAGTCAGCCCATGGGCATTGCACATAACAGACATATGTCTAATGGTAAAAGATAGTCAAATATGGCATACTCAATTAAATGTGTATTGTACATAGTTGTACATGTCTGGAGCGCCAAAAAAAAAAAAAAACATCTAGAGGGGTCAATGTGCAAGTCCAATGGACACTGAACATAAATGAAACAATGACATGTGAAAGAATTCTTAAATAGTTAATAACATATGTATCAACATATCAAAACTGCGCAATTGTGCCAGAGAGAACCCGGGAGACGACCCGCCCAGTGGTCCAAATGACCGAAGTGTGGAAACAAGTAAAGGCAGGCTGCTTACCGGGGAGCAGAGGAGGTGAAGGCCCATGCAACGACCCCCGACGTACGTTTCGCGCCCGCCACAGGAGCTTTATCAAGGGAGTGTTGACTGAGGTGAACCACCATGTTTTTACGCAGAAAGACCTCCCACTTGGAAGCGGTCACATGGGGCAGGTCTACCAACCAAAGGCAGCGGACAGAGCATGTGCAGTGCAGCTCACTCAAACCAGGAAGTGATCAATAGTATGGACAAAAAAAAAAAAAAAAAAGAGGCGGGACAAAACCGCACTCATATGAAAAACTAGATAGCATCGTTACCCTAGACGCCTGCGCAGTGTATTGCGTTGACAAAAAGTGTCAGAGCTCAATAAATAATAAAGATGTAATCAGACCATAATAGCGGCGCATACTCAGTGCAACACCTCAGTCCTCCAGGAAATGGGGCAGGCGTCACGCGTCAGGGAAAACACAGAGGGAAATTAACCCCGTGTATAACCTGAGGCGGGCAGACGCCCAAACCCATATCGGAGCAACGGGTGAGCGCAGGTATGCGCACTAAGGTCACAGCATAAAGAATCAGGAGAAGAAAATTAAAAAAAAACAAAAAAAAACAAAAAAAAAACAAAAAACAAATAAATAATAAACCAAGGTCACGAAGACAGACCATGGAGGAAATACAGTGAAGATAGTGACATCAATCATAATTGGGGCAAACAATATAAACACATTATATGATAGTGTGTGCTACCAAAAATCCAGAGCACCAGTAAGGATTGTAAAGGCACACAATAAGATTGATGCAACAGTCCAGAGAAACTTATCTTTTTTTTTTCTTTTTTTTCTTTTTTCCCCTCCTTCTTCTTTTTTTCTTTTTTCCTTTCCTTTTATATAGTAATAGATGAATGACCCGAACACGATGGAGTGTCCGCATTCTCCATGATATCAATATGCCGTGAAACGATGATGAAGGTAGATACTCTTTCCAGATCCAACAGATAATAAACGCAGGCGTGGGTACGGACATCCAGAATAGAGGGGTCCACACCACACAATGGTACCAGTGAGTCCACATGTAGCCAACACAGAAAACACAGGGAAACTAAAAAAAAAAATATAAAAAGACAAAAAGTTAAAATCATACAAACCGAACGTTGATAGGGCCTAAAAAATAAAACAGTGGTGAGTGCAGCGGAGACAGCAGAAGCTACAAAAATGAGGAGAAACTCAGAGATTCGTTAAGTCCTTTGGGGGTCATGGTATCCAGAGCGACGATCCACTTAGCCTCTCTCTGGGCCAACGCCTTTTTGTAATTTCCAGCTCGGATTCCCAAGTGTACACATTCAATACCTCTTACCATGAAGGACCCCGGGTCACAATCATGGGAGGATCTGAAGTGATGTGGGATGGTCTTAAGGGTAGTAGGATCGACCACTGTCTTGGCCGCCCGAATGTCCCTAACATGCTCACGAACTCTCACACGTAATTCTCTTGATGTGAGGCCCACATATATCAGTGGGCACCCACATGTCGCGTAGTATATGACATTAGTAGTACTGCAGGAAATGTGTTGTTTGATGTGAAAATCTTTTTCACCATCGGAGGACTGAAAGGAGGAGCAGCGAAGGACATTCGGGCAGGCAACACAGTGGCCGCAGGGAAAACACCCCCGAGTTGGACCAGTAGATCCAAAGGGGTTCGTTGTCGTCGCGATGTAATGGCTCTTGACCAAAAAATCCCTCAAGTTTCTACATCTTCTTGAAGTCATCAGAGGACGATCACCGATAACCTGGCCCAAAGATGGCTCCGAGCCAAGAATTGCCCAGTGTTTGGCCAAAATGCTCCTCATGTGTTCCCATTCATGGTTGAAGGTAGAGATGAAACGTATTGGGGCAGATCCACCTGACTTAGCAGATCTCCCAGTATTATCACGCCTCGAATAAAGCAAGTCCCTACGGGCAGTAGCCCTGGCTCTACTGTAACCCTTTCGTATGCTCCTGTTACTATATCCCCGGTTGCGAAAACGAGTCTGTAGGTCCCTAGCTTGCCTTTCAAAACCATCCTCGGTGGAGCAGATCCGCCTCATCCTGAGGAACTGACCGACAGGAACGGCCCTGATGGTAGAGGTGTTATGTGCGGACTCGGCATGGAGTAAAGAGTTGACAGAAGTGGGCTTCCTGTACACGTCAGTCTGGATCCGGCGTGTATCATCGATCTCCAGTGTGACGTCCAGGAAGTCAATAGTTTTAAGATCATATTTAAATGTCAATCTAATGTTAAAAGTATTAACATTGAGCCATGCCATGAAGTCTCCGAGCTGCTGCAGCGTCCCGTCCCAAAAAAATAAAACATCATCGATGTAGCGGTGCCAGCACAGCACATGGGAAGCGGCCGGTGCGCCCTCGTCGCCAAAGATGGATCTCTCCCAGGCACCCAAGAAGAGATTAGCGTACGAGGGCGCACAGGCCGCGCCCATCGCCGTGCCGCACCGCTGAAGATAGAATTGATCTTTGAATACAAAAAAATTGTGGGTAAGGACAAACTGCAGCAGCTCAAGGAGTAGTCCACACATCGGGCCGTCCAGGTCGGACATCCCCAGGAAGAGGCGGACCGCATCCAACCGAGGGTATGGTCAATACATGTATAAAGGGACTCTACGTCCGCGGTCACCAAAAAGGTATGACCGTCCACAAGGACGCCGTCAACCCGCGTGAGGACGTCCGTTGTGTCTTTAATGTAAGATGGTAATAATTCAACCAGTGGTTTGAGGTAGAAGTCAAGAAATTTACATACTGGGTCACAGAGCCCTTCAATACCAGACACAATCGGACGGCCAGGCGTCTCGACGGCGTCCTTGTGGATCTTATGCAAGAGATAGAAGGTGGGTGTCTTTGGGGTTCGGATCATCACCCCCTCAAAGACCGTTTTGGTTATAATACCCCCCTCCAAAGCTCGAACAAGAATACGCTGAAGGGAGAGCGAGAAGGAGGCAGTCGGGTTATAGGATAACCTTTCGTAAGTATTACGGTTTCTCAATTGCCTATGTGCCTCACGTTCATACATATGTGTAGGCCATACCACGACATTCCCCCCCTTGTCAGCAGGTTTGAAAACCACCCCCGAAAGTGATTGTAATTCGGAGATAGCCTTCCGCTGTCTCCATGTGAGGTTGTCAAATTTACGTCTAGATGGTAATTTTCTGAAATCCTCTGCGACTAGTTTTGTGAAAATGTCGATGGCGGGACTGAGAGACAGGGGGGGAATCTCGTGGATTTCGGCAAAACGTGTGGAGGAAACTTACTCCTACTTGGTGGTGTCTGCTCATCGAGAAGATCCTCCAAAACTCGAAGTGCCTCCATCTCACTCTCAGTCAACGACTCCTGAGAGATATTCTTATGGTGTAGCTTGCGTAATAGTAGCTTTCTGGAGAACAGGTGAAGATCCTTCAGTGCTACAAAAAAGTTAAAAGGATTAGTGGGGGAGAAAGTCAGTCCACGACTCAAAACCTCCAACTGGGGTTGTGTAAGAGCATGTGTTGAGAGGTTAACTTACCTGAAGGCCACCAGCTGAGTAATCAGTAAAATTGCGTCCTGTGTATGTCTTCTTTCTGGCAGATTGCCGTGTAACCACACGTTTAGTTACGGGGTCAGAGCTGGAGCTGAGGGTACCACCTGGATGAGACAGCTGCACCGATGCTTCGTCGTCAACAGAAACAGTGGATTTAATAGATGTAGATCTAGATCGAGAACGTGACATACTCCTATGTAACTGTCTGGATCTATCAGGAGGATGGCGCCATCTGTACACATGGGCCGTTAATTTATCCTGTATATCTCGTTTGAGTTTCTTCGTCTTGGTTGCTTGTGTTTCTTGGGCCCATTTTTGGAGGTCAACATCAAGTTCATCGTTAAACTTTTTGAGTGATTCCCCAGTTAAGCCTTTTTGTAAATACAATTGAATAATTTCAATCTCACTCTCAAGAAGAGTAAGCGTTTTTTTATTTTGTGTTTTCAATAGGTCCAAAAAACCCATAGAACATACATTGGCCAACTCCTCCCACTTGGCTTTGAAATCATCATCCTGAATGGGGAAAGAGGGGAAGACCTGGATACGCAGACCCCTAGGGATAAGATTATTCTGAAAATATTTGTCAAGAAATTCATGGTTCCACCATATGCGTGTGCGTTTCCTGAGCAGATCTCTGAATTTCAACATAGCTGCTTGCATATCACCGCTGCAACCACCAGTGTCCCCGCCACTACTGTCCTGGAAGGCATCATTAAGCTGCGCACGCCACGTCGTGTCGCGTGCACGAAAATCCATATTCGGGCAGGAAAATTCTGTGAAAAACACAGATACAATCAATACATATATGATAATGCCCAGTATCAGAGAATGAGACAAGGCGGTGACCATGGTCCAAAAACGCCTTGTGCATGGATTACCACTCCATATGCTAATCTTAAAAAGGAGAAAACGGAGTAACGGATCCAAAATATATGCAAAAGTATAAATTTTATTAGTACTCACATCAAGTGCTGACAAGTATACAAGTTGACTAAAATAGGGGGGATAAACCCCAATGATACAACAATCAGGACAGACAAGGACAGGGTAAATAAAATGATACCAGTGCTCCAAATCTACATGGCACAACGTTCAGTCAGCCCATGGGCATTGCACATAACAGACATATGTCTAATGGTAAAAGATAGTCAAATATGGCATACTCAATTAAATGTGTATTGTACATAGTTGTACATGTCTGGAGCGCCAAAAAAAAAAAAAAAACATCTAGAGGGGTCAATGTGCAAGTCCAATGGACACTGAACATAAATGAAACAATGACATGTGAAAGAATTCTTAAATAGTTAATAACATATGTATCAACATATCAAAACTGCGCAATTGTGCCAGAGAGAACCCGGGAGACGACCCGCCCAGCGGTCCAAATGACCGAAGTGTGGAAACAAGTAAAGGCAGGCTGCTTACCGGGGAGCAGAGGAGGTGAAGGCCCATGCAACGACCCCCGACGTACGTTTCGCGCCTGCCACAGGCGCTTTATCAAGGGAGTGTTGACTGAGGTGAACCACCATGTTTTTATGCAGAAAGACCTCCCACTTGGAAGTGGTCACATGGGGCAGGTCTACCAACCAAAGGCAGCGGACAGAGCATGCGCAGTGCAGCTCACTCAAACCAGGAAGTGATCAATAGTATGGACAAAAAAAAAAGAGGCGGGACAAAACCGCACTCATATGAAAAACTAGATAGCATCGTTACCCTAGACGCCTGCGCAGTGTATTGCGTTGACAAAAAGTGTCAGAGCTCAATATATTTTTTTGGCGACGGGACGCTGCAGCAGCTCGGGGACTTCATGGCATGGCTCAATGTTAATACTTTTAACATTAGATTGACATTTAAATATGATCTTAAAACTATTGACTTCCTGGACGTCACACTGGAGATCGATGATACACGCCGGATCCAGACTGACGTGTACAGGAAGCCCACTTCTGTCAACTCTTTACTCCATGCCGAGTCCGCACATAACACCTCTACCATCAGGGCCGTTCCTGTCGGTCAGTTCCTGAGGATGAGGCGGATCTGCTCCACCGAGGATGGTTTTGAAAGGCAAGCTAGGGACCTACAAACTCGTTTTCGCAACCGGGGATATAGTAACAGGAGCATACGAAAGGATTACAGTAGAGCCAGGGCTACTGCCCATAGGGACTTGCTTTATTCGAGGCGTGATAATACTGGGAGATCTGCTAAGTCAGGTGGATCTGCCCCAATACGTTTCATCTCTACCTTCAACCATGAATGGGAACACATGAGGAGCATTTTGGCCAAACACTGGGCAATTCTTGGCTCGGAGCCATCTTTGGGCCAGGTTATCGGTGATCGTCCTCTGATGACTTCAAGAAGATGTAGAAACTTGAGGGATTTTTTGGTCAAGAGCCATTACATCGCGACGACAACGAACCCCTTTGGATCTACTGGTCCAACTCGGGGGTGTTTTCCCTGCGGCCACTGTGTTGCCTGCCCGAATGTCCTTCGCTGCTCCTCCTTTCAGTCCTCCGATGGTGAAAAAAATTTTCACATCAAACAACACATTTCCTGCAGTAGTACTAATGTCATATACTACGCGACATGTGGGTGCCCACTGATATACAGTGGGGAAAAAAAGTATTTAGTCAGTCAGCAATAGTGCAAGTTCCACCACTTAAAAAGATTAGAGGCGTCTGTAATTTACATCATAGGTAGACCTCAACTATGGGAGACAAACTGAGAAAAAAAAATCCAGAAAATCACATTGTCTGTTTATTTTTCATTTTATTTGCATATTATGGTGGAAAATAAGTATTTGGTCAGAAAAAAGCAATCAAGATTTCTGGCTCTCACAGACCTGTAACTTCTTCTTTAAGAGTCTCCTCTTTCCTCCACTCATTACCTGTAGTAATGACACCTGTTTAAACTTGTTATCAGTATAAAAAGACACCTGTGCACACCCTCAAACAGTCTGACTCCAAACTCCACTATGGTGAAGACCAAAGAGCTGTCAAAGGACACCAGAAACAAAATTGTAGCCCTGCACCAGGCTGGGAAGACTGAATCTGCAATAGCCAACCAGCTTGGAGTGAAGAAATCAACTGTGGGAGCAATAATTAGAAAATGGAAGACATACAAGACCACTGATAATCTCCCTCGATCTGGTGCTCCACGCAAAATCCCACCCCGTGGGGTCAGAATGATCACAAGAACGGTGAGCAAAAATCCCAGAACCACGCGGGGGGACCTAGTGAATGAACTGCAGAGAGCTGGGACCAATGTAACAAGGCCTACCATAAGTAACACACTACGCCACCATGGACTCAGATCCTGCAGTGCCAGACGTGTCCCACTGCTTAAGCCTGTACATGTCCGGGCCCGTCTGAAGTTTGCTAGAGAGCATTTGGATGATCCAGAGGAGTTTTGGGAGAATGTCCTATGGTCTGATGAAACCAAACTGGAACTGTTTGGTAGAAACACAACTTGTCGTGTTTGGAGGAAAAAGAATACTGAGTTCCATCCATCAAACACCATACCTACTGTAAAGCATGGTGGTGGAAACATCATGCTTTGGGGCTGTTTCTCTGCAAAGGGGCCAGGACGACTGATCCGGGTACATGAAAGAATGAATGGGGCCATGTATCGTGAGATTTTGAGTGCAAACCTTCTTCCATCAGCAAGGGCATTGAAGATGAAACGTGGCTGGGTCTTTCAACATGACAATGATCCAAAGCACACCGCCAGGGCAACGAAGGAGTGGCTTCGTAAGAAGCATTTCAAGGTCCTGGAGTGGCCTAGCCAGTCTCCAGATCTCAACCCTATAGAAAACATTTGGAGGGAGTTGAAAGTCCGTGTTGCCAAGCGAAAAGCCAAAAACATCACTGCTCTAGAGGAGATCTGCATGGAGGAATGGGCCAACATACCAACAACAGTGTGTGGCAACCTTGTGAAGACTTACAGAAAACGTTTGACCTCTGTCATTGCCAACAAAGGATATATCACAAAGTATTGAGATGAAATTTTGTTTCTGACCAAATACTTATTTTCCACCATAATATGCAAATAAAATGAAAAAAAAACAGACAATGTGATTTTCTGGATTTTTTTTTCTCAGTTTGTCTCCCATAGTTGAGGTCTACCTATGATGTAAATTACAGACGCCTCTCATCTTTTTAAGTGGTGGAACTTGCACTATTGCTGACTGACTAAATACTTTTTTTCCCCACTGTATGTGGGCCTCACATCAAGAGAATTATGTGTGAGAGTTCGTGAGCATGTTAGGGACATTCGGGTGGCCCATACAGTGGTCGATCCTACTACCCTTAAGACCATCCCACGTCAGTTCAGATCCTCCCATGATTGTGACCCGGGGTCCTTCATGGTAAGAGGTATTGAATGTGTACACTTGGGAATCCGAGCTGGAAATTACAAAAAGGCGTTGGCCCAGAGAGAGGCTAAGTGGATCGTCGCTCTGGATACCATGACCCCCAAAGGACTTAACGAATCTCTGAGTTTCTCCTCATTTTTGTAGCTTCTGCTGTCTCCGCTGCACTCACCACTGTTTTATTTTTTAGGCCCTATCAACGTTCGGTTTGTATGATTTTAACTTTTTGTCTTTTTATATTTTTTTTTTAGTTTCCCTGTGTTTTCTGTGTTGGCTACATGTGGACTCACTGGTACCATTGTGTGGTGTGGACCCCTCTATTCTGGATGTCCGTACCCACGCCTGCGTTTATTATCTGTTGGATCTGGAAAGAATATCTACCTTCATCATCGTTTCACGGCATATTGATATCATGGAGAATGCGGACACTCCATCGTGTTCGGGTCATTCATCTATGACTATATAAAGGGAAAGGAAAAAAGATAAAAAGAAGAAGGAGGGGAAAAAAGAAAAAAAAAAAAAAAAAGATAAGTTTCTCTGGACTGTTGCATCAATCTTATTGTGTGCCTTTACAATCCTTACTGGTGCTCTGGATTTTTGGTAGCACACACTATCATATAATGTGTTTATATTGTTTGCCCCAATTATGATTGATGTCACTATCTTCACTGTATTTCCTCCATGGTCTGTCTTCGTGACCTTGGTTTATTATTTATTTATTCATTTATTTTTTTTTTAATTTTCTTCTCCTGATTCTTTATGCTGTGACCTTAGTGCGCATACCTGCGCTCACCCGTTGCTCCGATATGGGTTTGGGCGTCTGCCCGCCTCAGGTTATACACGGGGTTAATTTCCCTCTGTGTTTTCCCTGACGCGTGACGCCTGCCCCATTTCCTGGAGGACTGAGGTGTTGCACTGAGTATGCGCCGCTATTATGGTCTGATTACATCTTTATTATTTATTGAGCTCTGACACTTTTTGTCAACGCAATACACTGCGCAGGCGTCTAGGGTAACGATGCTATCTAGTTTTTCATATGAGTGCGGTTTTGTCCCGCCTCTTTTTTTTTTTGTCCATACTATTGATCACTTCCTGGTTTGAGTGAGCTGCACTGCGCATGCTCTGTCCGCTGCCTTTGGTTGGTAGACCTGCCCCATGTGACCGCTTCCAAGTGGGAGGTCTTTCTGCATAAAAACATGGTGGTTCACCTCAGTCAACACTCCCTTGATAAAGCGCCTGTGGCGGGAGCGAAACGTACGTCGGGGGTCGTTGCATGGGCCTTCACCTCCTCTGCTCCCCGGTAAGCAGCCTGCCTTTACTTGTTTCCACACTTCGGCCATTTGGACCGCTGGGCGGGTCGTCTCCCGGGTTCTCTCTGGCACAATTGCGCAGTTTTGATATGTTGATACATATGTTATTAACTATTTAAGAATTCTTTCACATGTCATTGTTTCATTTATGTTCAGTGTCCATTGGACTTGCACATTGACCCCTCTGGATGTTTTTTTTTTTTTTGGCACTCCAGACATGTACAACTATGTACAATACACATTTAATTGAGTATGCCATATTTGACTATCTTTTACCATTAGACATATGTCTGTTATGTGCAATGCCCATGGGCTGACTGAACGTTGTACCATGTAGATTTGGAGCACTGGTATCATTTTATTTACCCTGTCCTTGTCTGTCCTGATTGTTGTATCATTGGGGTTTATCCCCCCTATTTTAGTCAACTTGTATACTTGTCAGCACTTGATGTGAGTACTAATAAAATTTATACTTTTGCATATATTTTGGATCCGTTACTCCGTTTTCTCCTTTTTAAGATTAGCATATGGAGTGGTAATCCATGCACAAGGCGTTTTTGAACCATGGTCACCGCCTTGTCTCGTTCTCTGATACTGGGCATTATCATATATGTATATAATACTATCCTGTCTGATGTAGTCCATTTAATACCCAGTGTCCCACGGCGATCTCACGTGTAGAACAGTCACATCAAGAGATGTGACTGCTCTACCCTGCCTATGGCAATACACTGACAGGAGGTAGTCGCTCCCATAGTGTATCACTGCGTTGCTGTGAGAGTTCACCGGAGTTCATCAGCTCTGACGCTCTCAGTTACAGCAGCGCTGCATGAGAACCGGAGCTGATCAGCTGATGAACTCCAGTGAACTCTCATGGCTGCGCAGCGATACACTGGGGGAGCCATCCTGTCAGTGTATTGCCGGAGGCCGGGTAGAGCAGTCACATCTCCCAATGTGACTGTTCTACACTCAAGATCGCCATGGGATACTCGGTATTAAGTGGACTATGGCGGACAGGGAGTATATGTTGGTTTATTATTTCTGATTGCTTGCAGGAGACCTGGGCGTCAGGGATTAAGTGTTCAGTAAGTATGTATTTTGTATGTGAATATGTATGTTATATGTAAATATTTAGATTTTTTTTGCAATTGAACCCAGGCGCTGGATGATAAGACTATTCTCTCGCCTAATAATACAAGAAGTTTCGGCACTCAAACAGAAGTATATGCAGAAAATTAAATTTGTACATCTGATTATCCCAATGTCATGTTACATTTCAGTCTACAACTCAGACCTTTCTCAGACTAGAGGTATGGAGGTATACATGAGCATGGACAATCCATGAAAAACAGCCATGAGAAATAGCAACATTCTCCCTATTGGAACCAGAGTCTTGGAACAAAGGGAAGAAGTCCCTGTGGGTGCATAATCCAGTGTACACGCAGCGCTGTCAAAGGGGCTGGGGCGCCCCGTGGTTCTCCCATCATCGGCTCATGCTGTCTCTGCTATACGTGACAGCAGGCATAGCCAGATGGGAGTAGAAGTCTCATCAGACGACGCCTAAGTACAATCACTACGGGCTCTTCATCGCATGGGTACACACACACACACACACACACAGACAAACAAAGACAGATGCAGATACCCACAGACAGACGCAGACAATCGCAGACAGACGCAGACACCCGGAGACAGATGCAGACAGACACAGCCACACGCAGACAGACGATTACAGACGATTACAGACACCCACAGACAGACACGCACATACAGTGGGGAAAAAGTATTTAGTTAGCCACAAATTATGCAAGTTCTCCCACTTAGGCTGGTTTCACATTTGCGTATATGTGCACAGCATTTGCTCCGCATAGATCCGCATGCATCATGCATACATATCTTTAGCATGGTGTACGCAGGGACATTCGTTTGCATGAAAACACGCACGCATGAGTCTTTTCGCGGTGTGCAGCTGTGTCCAGTGAGTGCAGCATGTTGCATTTTTTGTTGTGTCAAAAACCCATCAAATATGCACAGGCATGAGCATGCGAATGAGTGCGTAAAAAAAGCATTTCTATCTATGGAAATGCATGCGTACGCAAGGACATGCATATGCATGCCTTCGAAATGCATGCGTTTTTCACATAATCATGTCTGGAAAATGAGACACGCCTATTGGGTGTGGCTTGTGTTAAGGAAATTCTACGAACGCATGTGCTGATAAAAATGCAAACACATGCAAAAAACGCATGCAACCGCAATGGTTTTTTGCCATCACGCATAAGCTGATAAAAAACGCAGCATAAACATGCGTTTGTATGCGTTTTGACATGCGATTGCGCTGGGCACTCAAATGCTAATGTGAACCTAGCCTTAAAAAGATGAGAGAGGCCTGTAATTGACATCATAGGTAGACCACAACTATAAGAGTCAAAATGAGAAAACAAATCCAGAAAATCACCTTGTCTGATTTGACAAGATTTATTTTGCAAATTATGGTGGAAGATAAGTATTTGGTTATCTAAAAACAAGCAAGATTTCTGGCACTCACAGACCTGTAAATTCTTCTTTAAGAGGCTCCTCTGTCCTCCACTCATTACCTGTAGTAATAGCACCTGTTTGAACTTGTTATCAGTATAAAAGACATCTATCCACAACTTCAAACAGTCGTACTCCAAACTCCACTATGGGGAAGACCAAAAAGCTGTCGAAGGACATTAGAAACAAAATTGTAGCCCTGCACTAGGCTGGGAAGACTGAATCTGCAATAGGCAAGCAGCTTGGTGAGATGAAGTCAACTGTGGGAGCAATAATAAGAAAATGGAAGACATACAAGACCACTGATAATCTCCCTTGATCTGGGGCTCACCCGGTTGGGTCAAAATGATCACAAGAACTGTGAGCAAAAATCTCAGAACCACACGGAGGACCTAGTGAATGACCTGCATACAGCTGGGACCACCGTAACAAAGGCTACCAGTAGTGATGAGCGAACGTGGTCCCCACTACTCGGTACTCACCCGAGTATCACTGTGCTCAGTGTACTCAGCGAGCACCGAGTAATTCCGTGATTACACGGCGGGAACTCGGGTCTCCACCCAGCAGGAATTGTCTGCCAGGCCATGAAACGCCGCAGCCATCTATCTTGTGATCGTGCAGTGATTGTCCGGCTGCACAGCATCATCAGGGGTATAAGGGACCGGATGCCGCCCTGCTCGCCGCATTCAGCTCTTGATTGAGAGAGTGCAGGTAGAGCGGCTGCCTTGATAAGGTCAGAATTGGGCATTAGTGTGGGGTCTACCATCCTAAATACTCACATCCAGCTAAGCCAACAGTCCTTGTAAGGACTATTTCTGAAGTATAAAGGTTCCAGTGTTAGGCAGGCAGGGGAGTGTACATTGCTGTATACACATCAGTGCAAGGCCTGCAGGCACTGTATGTGTGTATATAGAGCATTGCATATATCTGTGCATGCTGAAATTTTGGCTTTTTTTCTCTTTTTTGCCTGTCTGTTAGTTTTGCTTCAATAAAGCAGTATTTAGCTAAAAAAAAAAAGCAGTATTTAGGCAAAAAAAGGCCACCCACTTTTGGTGCGGTATCTTTGTGCCAGTTCCTATCTGTACGTGGTGAAATTTTGGTCACTTTACGGCTTTTTTTCTCATTTTTGCCTAGTTGTTAGTTTTGCTTCAATAAAGCAGTATTTAGGCAAAAAAATAAAAAGGTCACCCATTTTTTGGTGCGGTATCTTCGTGCCAGCTCTTATCTGTGCGTGATGAAATTTTAGCCAGTTTACGGCCTTTTTTCTCTTTTTTGTCCGGCTGTTAGTTTTGCTTCAATAAAGCAGTATTTAGGCCAAAAAAATAAATAAAAAGGTCACCCTTTTTTTGGTGCGGTATCTTCGTGCCAGCTCTTATCTGTACGTGGTGAAAGTGTCACCGGTTTATGTTGGTTTCCTTTTTTCGGCCTGGCTGTCACAGTCATTATATCCAGCAGTCTTTAGTATCCAGAAAATAATAATAAATTAATACAGTCTGTTATCTCAGGCTGAGGCCTGGTGTATCTGTGATGGAAAATTGTTTGCTTTGCAGACATACTTATGACATCTTATTTTTCTCACAAGAAATCCATTTGTATTGAGGTTTTGAAATCTTTCAGTAGTCCATTTAAAATGGGCAAGGGACAGGGAAGTGGATGTGATGCTGATGTTGCATGCAGAGGACGAGGCCGTGGTCAAGCAGAAAGTGGCCCTCAGCAAAGACCCACATCTGCACTCTCGACCTTCCTGTCCCAGTTTCTAGGGGACCGTACCACACCACTATTGAATCCACAGCAGTGTGAAACGGTTGTTGGTTGGATAGCTGATAATGCTTCCAGTCACTTAGCCAACACCACCACCACCACCACATCTTCCACACAGTCAAGTCTGAGTAGCTGTGAGTGTGGACCGGATATTACTCACCCTGATCCTCCTTCCTCCCACCATGCTGAGTGCCCCGAGACAACTGATACCACCCTCAGAAGAGCTGTTCAGTTATCCATTTGGAGATTCGTGCCTCTTGCCAGCTCCACTTGAAGCAGGGCAAGACGATATTCCTGTCAGGCTTCGGGTTCCTGTCGCTGCACAGCAGGAATCCCGAGCCTTACTTCCGGCGGTCTCCCATTCCTCTCCAGCTGCAGAGGAGGTTGCTCAGCAAACTCATCGGTCCAGGCGCTCTGCCCAGACCAGCTTTGTGGGTTTGCTTGCTGCTGCCACCTCCGGCACAGCTGTGGCAATACATGCTGCTCAGGGGAAGAGTCTTGAGGAGATCATTTGCATATTCCCAGTGCCTTCTGGGATAAGTGAAGAGTCTCCGCGAGCTCAACGATCACTGGGTTTTGGCGGTTGCAGCTGAAAAGAGGAAAGTGGAAAACCAGGGGAAGAGTCTTGAGGAGATCATTTGCATATTCCCAGTGCCTTCTGGGATAAGTGAAGAGTCTCCGCGAGCTCAACGATCACTGGGTTTTGGCGGTTGCAGCTGAAAAGAGGAAATCGGAAAACCAGGGGAAGAGTCTTGAGGAGATCATTTGCATATTCCCAGTGCCTTCTGGGATAAGTGAAGAGTCTCCGCGAGCTCAACGATCACTGGGTTTTGGCGGTTGCAGCTGAAAAGAGGAAATCGGAAAACCAGGGGAAGAGTCTTGAGAAATCGGCGCGCGAAATTTGGCTCATCTTTCATCGTTCTTAAGAAATCTCAAGATGGAAGAGGCCAGGAGCCATTTGGTGAGCTGCATTTCTTGCTACATGTTCACAGATTTACCAGTGGAAAAGCCAAACTTCACATGCCACAAATGCAAGCTTGTGTCCCTGTTGGAGGAAAAGTTGCAAAATCTCGAAGAGAGGTTAGCTACGTTGAAGATCATTAAGGAAGGTGAAGAGTTCTTGGACAGAGCAGAATTATCTCTTCATGTTACAGAAAGAGAAGAAATTCGAAGTGCACCTGAAGAAACAGAGGAATGAAGACATGTGACCCAGAGAAGCAGGAGGATCAGGAGGCAGTCAGCACCCATACTGCTCAGAAACCAGTACCAGGCTCTCACGCAGGAAAACGCTGAAGAAATACATCAGGATAAGACTTTGCCAACAAACAGCAACCTTGTACGCCTTCAGAGTCCTCCTGGATGGAGAAAGAAAAATGTTGTGAAGAAGAAACGAAGAGTGGTGGTCATGGGGGATTCCCTGCTGAGAGGAACAGAGGCCGCTATCTGCAGACCGGATATAACTACAAGAGAAATGTGCTGTCTTCCAGGTGCAAAAATTAAAGATGTGTCTGACAGGATATCAGGACTCTTCAGACCTACAGATGACTACCCATTCCTGCTACTACATGTGGGGACAAATGACACCGCAAGAAACGACCTGGAAATCATCTGCAGAGACTTTGAAGACTTAGGCAAGAAAGTGAAAGAACTGGGAGCGCAGGTGGTCTTCTCTTCCATCCTCCCAGTGGATGGCCATGGAACAAGGAGGTGGAATAAGATTCTGCAGGTGAACAACTGGCTACGTCGATGGTGCCGTCAGCAACGATTTGGATTTTTGGATCACGGAGTGAACTACTTATACGATGGACTACTTGCTAGAGATGGGGTGCACCTTACGAAGACTGGAAAGCATGTATTTGGAAGTCGCCTTGCTACACTTGTAAGGAGAGCTTTAAACTAGAACAACATGGGAAGGGAAGCAAAAGACCAGAAAAAGCCATACACCTGACAAATGCTATTGAGAACTCTGCTATTAGAAGTGGAAAGGAAGAACAAAGACGAAAGAATCTAATTAATAAAAATATTGGAGAAAGAGAAACCAATCACAAACTAAAATGTTTCTATACTAATGCACAAAGCATGGGCAACAAACAAGGAGAATTGGAACTACTAACACAGGAACAGAAATATGATGTAATTGGAATCACTGAAACTTGGTGGGACAATACACATGATTGGAATACAAGACTAGAAGGATACAACTTATTTGCAAGAAACAGACTTGATAAACGAGGAGGAGGCGTCGCATTGTATGTTAGAAACGCGTATATCTGCACAGAGATTGAAGCTTCAGAGACTGGGAGTTCTGTGGAAACTGTTTGGGTAAGAATACAAGGACAGAACAATGGAAAGGACACCATTGTAGGCATTTACTACAGGCCGCCTGTGCAAGCCGAATATATAGATGAACTCTTTATGCATCAGATGGCCAAGTTCTCCAAAAAATATGACATAGTTGTCATGGGAGATTTCAACTATCCAGACATTTGTTGGGAATCTCTCTCAGGCAAAACTAACAGGTCAAGGAAATTCTTATCCTCTCTTGCTGACAACTTTATCTTCCAAAAGGTAAGGGAGAAAACAAGGGGAACTGCTACCTTGGATCTAATCCTTATAAACAGGGAGGAAATGGTTGAGGAGGTAAAAGTGGCTGGGACCCTAGGAGGTAGCGACCATGCTATTTTAGAATTTTGGATTACTAGAGGTGGAAGACCTGTGAAGACTCAGACGTCAAGGTTAGATTTCAGAAAGGCAGATTTTAAGGGATTCAGAAAGAGAATTGGAGGGATCCAATGGCTGGATATCCTTAAAGACAAAAATGTCCAGGAAGGATGGGAAATCTTGAAAAATGAAATTCTCAAAGCACAGTTGTTAACAATTCCGAAAAGAGGGAAGAATAGGAAGCATTTAAGGAAACCAGGATGGATGAACACAGAACTTAAGCACATGCTAAAAAGGAAGAAAAAAATGTTTATAAAATGGAAAGAGGGAGGCATATCTAAAGAAGAATATAATGCTGTCTGCAGAACCTGCAGGGCACAAATCAGATTATCTAAAGCTGAAAATGAACTGAGGCTTGCAAGAGATGTCAAAAGCAATAATAAAGGATTTTGGGGATATGTCAAAAGTAAAAGAAAAGTCAAAGATGCTATAGGATTTTTACAGGATGAAAATGATGAAATGGTAAGACAGGATGTTGAGAAGGCTGAACTTTTAAATTCCTATTTTGCATCTGTTTTCTCTCAGAAAGGAAATGCAACATCAACTGTTATTCACTGTCCTATTAAGGGAATAGAAGAATCCAGGATATCTATAAACAGAAAGATAGTGAGGAAACACTTAGCTAACCTAAATGAATTCAAGTCTCCAGGTCCAGATGAATTACACCCCAGAGTACTGAAGGAGATAGCAGAAGAAATTTTTGAACCCCTCTCCATAATCTTTGAAAATTCTTGGAGAACAGGAGAAGTGCCAGAAGACTGGAGAAGAGCAAATGTTGTTCCTATCTTCAAAAAGGGGAAGAAGGTGGACCCAGGCAACTATAGGCCGGTGAGTCTGACTTCTATACCAGGAAAGATCTTTGAACAAATTATTAAACAACATGTATGTCAATACCTGGATAAGAATGAAGTGATTAAACAGAGTCAGCATGGGTTTGTAACTAATAAGTCATGTCAGACTAACTTAATTTCCTTCTATGACGGTATCACTGATTGGGTGGATCAAGGAAATGCTGTAGATATAGTATATCTTGACTTCAGCAAAGCATTTGACAAAGTCTCTCATACAATCCTTATTGAAAAAATGACTAAGTATGGAATGGACAAGGCAACTGTTAGGTGGATTCATAACTGGCTTAGTGATCGGACCCAAAGAGTGGTCGTAAATGGCTGCACATCCAGTTGGAAGAATGTCTCAAGTGGGGTACCACAGGGCTCTGTCCTGGGCCCTGTATTGTTCAACATCTTTATCAACGATTTAGATGAAGGAATTGAGGGTAAACTGATTAAATTTGCTGATGACACAAAGCTAGGAGGGATAGCTAATACTAGAGAAGAGAGAGAGAGGATTCAAAAAGATTTAAATAAACTGGAGAAGTGGGCAGCAACTAACAGAATGGTTTTTAACAGGGAGAAATGCAAAGTACTACATCTGGGCAATAAAAATGAAAAAAGCATATATAGAATGGGAGGAATAGGGCTAAGTGACAGCACATGTGAAAAAGACTTGGGTATACTAATAGATCACAGACTGAATATGAGTCAACAGTGTGATGCAGCAGCAAAAAAGGCAAATGAAATTCTAGGATGTATTAACAGAAGCATACAGTCTAGATCACGTGAAGTCATTATTTCCCTCTACTCCTCTTTGGTCAGACCTCATCTGGAATATTGTGTCCAGTTTTGGGCACCACATTTTAAAAAAGACATCAACAAACTGGAGCAAGTTCAGAAAAGAGCGACCAGAATGGTGACCGGTCTGCAAACCCTGTCTTATGAGGAAAGGTTGCAGGATTTGGGAATGTTTAGTTTGCAAAAGAGAAGACTGAGAGGAGACTTAATAGCTGTCTACAAATATCTAAAGGGCTGTCACATTGTAGAAGGATCAACTTTATTCTCATTTGCACAAGGAAAGACTAGAAGCAATGGGATGAAACTGAATGGGAAGAGACACAGATTAGATATTAGAAAAAACTTTTTGACAGTTAGAGTGATCAATGAGTGGAACAGGCTGCCACGAGAAGTGGTGAGTTCTCCTTCAATGGAAGTCTTCAAACAGAGGCTGGACAGACATCTGACTGGGATGATTTAGCGAATCCTGCTTTGAGCAGGGGGTTGGACCAGATGGCCCAGGAGGTCCCTTCCAACTCTACGATTCTATGATTCTATGATTCTATGATTCTATGATTCTCCAGGGACTAAGTCCTCATGTCGGGCCACTGAGCATGCCCTTGGAGTGATCTCACATTGGAGATCGAAGGTCACGTGCTTAGGTCCTGCTCCTGTTTGGATTGGCCCATCCGAGAAGCCAGGAAGGTCCCGGATGCTCGCGGCTATAAAAGGTTCGCATGGCCGCTCGGCCATGCACTAGGATAGACTGTATTTACAGACTATGTGGAGTGAGTGATGTATGCACGTATGAATGTCTCTGGTGAATGACTCATTAACAAACCCCTACCCTTGGTACGCATGTGTTGTGCAGCCTAGCCTGCTAGCGCCCAGGCTTAGGCGTAGGTAGGTCAGAGGTTGAGTCAGGCATCAGTCCTCACCAGTGACTCAGCACACCTCAGTGCACGTGCTCCACATTCCATAGCCAGCGTCTATAGCGGCGCTCGCGGCAGCGACGCCGCACGCTCAGTGGGCCTAGAGGGACTCTAACCCCGTGTCCTTGGGGTAGAGTTCTGTGGCCGTACACTGTGCGCTCTTTTGGCCGGGCTCTGTGAGCTAAACAGGCTCCGGCATCTACGTTCAGCGGTTGTGCGGCTCTGTGCATTAACAGAGTCCGCTCCTGTTCACATTGGGTGACGTAACCCACATGTGACTGTTTTTACGCCGCTCTATTCTTCTGCCATTACCTAGCAGCAGAGTACCACCTCTGCATGGTGGACCCCGGGCTGCGAACGCACCTACTATTATTTTATAATTTGGTGCATTCCGCAAGTCAGGAGGAGGAGCAGAGTGCGGATGTGGAAGATGAGGTGGTGGATGACATAGTGACTGACCCAACCTGGCAGGAGGACATGCAGAGCGAGGAAAACAGCATACATGGGGAAGGAGGCATATTACCCCAACAGGCAGGAAGAAGCAGTGTGGTGGCTGCAGACAGAAGGCGTGCATCTGTTCCCTGTAACACCAACAGGACGGAAGTGGCCATTCATTTGGTTAGATCTTTCCAAGTCTGGTTATTTTTTAGAGACTCTGCTTATAACCCAAACAGGCTATTTGCAGCACTTGCCATGCCCACATCAACAGGGGTAGCAAAGCTACCAGCCTGACCACCACCAGCATGATTAGGCAAATGGCAGCAAAGCACCCGACATTGTGGACTGAACCCCAGGCTCCAGGAACACTGTCTGCAGGTGCAACACTGCTTCTCCACTGTTTTGCATCCAAGCCAATCCCCAGTTCACCATGACTGCGAATATGCCTCGGGCCCTGCACCTGTTGTTGCCTACAGTCAACCAGCACCATCATCAAGCCTGTCCATGTCCTTGTCCCAGCCCAGCCTTCAGTTGTTTATACCCCAGTCATTGGAGCGCAAGCGGAAAAACACAGCCAATGTCCCACAGGCCACAGTACTTAATTTGCACATTTCTTGTCTGCTTGCGCTCAAAATGTTGCCTTTTAGGCTCGTTGAGATGGAAGCTTTTCACAACCTGATGGCGGCAGCTGTCCCAAGGTACTCGGTCCCGTCACCAATATTTCTCCCATTGTGCCGTACCTGCATTACACCAGCATGTGTCCCACAACATTACCCGTGCCCTCAACAATGCTGTTACTGGAAAAGTCCACTTAAACACAGACACGTGGAAAAGTGCCTGTGGGCAGGGATGGTACATCTCACTGATGGCACACTGGGTTAATATAATGGAATCTGGGACCCTATTGGACCTAGGGATGGAACACATCCTCCCCACGCAGAGGATTGTGGGCCCTACGTCAATCAGGGTTGCCCCCACAGTCTACAGCTCCTGCACCTCATCCTCCTCCTCCTCTTCTTCAGCCTCCATCTCTGAAATGAACACATCAGTCAGAAGCTGGAAGCACTTCAGCACTGCCTCAGCCAAGCAGCAACAGGCTGTGCTGAAGCTAATCTGCATAGGTGACAAACCGCACAATGCAGAAGAGTTGTGGACAGTGCTGAAAGAGCAGTCAGAAATTTGACTGACACCGCAGAACCTACAGCCAGGCATGGTCGTGTGTGACAATGGTCAGAACCTAGTGGCGGCTCTTAGGCAAGGTGAACTCCCACACGTACCTTGCCTGGCTCATGTGCTTAACCTCGTGGTTCAATGTTTTCACAAAAGCTACCCTGAGCTGCCGGATTTGCTACTGAAAGAACACCGTCTGTCTACCCATTTTAGAAAGTCAGCTACAGCTTCAGCCGCTCTTGCTGGGTTTCAGCAGCGTTTGCATTTGTGAGCAGAAAAGGGCAGTTGTTGACTACCAGCATCAACAAGGCCATCGATTTTCAGTTGCGATTCCACACATAAGACCTCAGGAGTGGACATGGATGTCAGACATATGTACCATCCTCCAGAACTGAAAGGGGTATTGGGGTGCATTGTAATTCTTGGCAGCCCAGCCACTCACTGCATAGGCAATAACAGCATAGAAGACCCACTGTTTAATAAAGGCCCTTTAAGCAGATTAATGCCACCTAAAGCCCTTCTAAAAATAGGCTTTGTGACTTGAAGAGTCCCTTCTTCAGAAATAAAACAAGATGTGTCTCCTTATGTGTCACACACCACATGGCCTGCTAGGGTTGTTAAATGTTAGACTATGTGTACACATTCGGAATTGCTGCGGAAATTTCTGCGGCAATTCCGCAACTTCCTGTCGCTGGAAATACGCATGTGGAATTGGCATGCGTATTCCCGCTAAACACTAGCGTTTTGCAAGCGTAATTAGCTTGCAGAATGCTAGCATTTTCCAAGCGATCTGTAGCATCAATTGGAAAACTTGATTTTACAAGATAGGATGTTAAAAATAATACAAATAATAAAAAAAATGGTTATTCTCACCTTCCGACGGCCCCCGATCTCCTCATCGGCGCTCCCAGCATCTTCCTTTCCCAGTGATGCTTTGCGCGAAGGACCTTTGCAACTTCACGCTCGTGAGAGCGCGGCGTCATCTCAGGTGATTCGCACAAAGCATCACTGGGACCGGAAGATGCTGGCTGCGTGGCGGACAGGCGTGAAGTCTCCGGCGGCCGTCGGAAGGTGAGAATATCACTATTTTTTATTCTATTTTTTACAGGATTATGGTACCCAGGGCCTGGAGGAGAGTCTCCTCTCCTCCAGACCCTGGCTACCATCCGCACATGAAGCGCTCACTTTACGCATGGTGGGCATAGCCACATGCGTAAAGAGAGCGTTTCAATGCAATCCTATGGGTGCGGAATCGCTGCGATTCTGCAAAAAGAATGAACATGCTGCGTATTTTTCCGCAATGCGATTCCGCAGCGGAAAAATCCACTTCATTAGCACAGCAATGTGGAATCCCATAGGATTGTATGAGATGCAATTTCTTAGCGTTTTCGCAGTGGAAAACCGCCATGAAATCGCTAAAAAAAGCAATGTGTGCACACAGCCTGACAATAACATTTCCCAGTGAACGCATTAGTATTGGTTGAAAGCAATGTTAAAGTTGAAAAATGCTTCAAAAACGCAGAGTCTGAACATAGCCCAAGTGGAGGAGGAACATTTTGGTCTGGGGTTATTTATTTTGCCTTATATGCAAGTCAATAACCTGGAAAGGATGTACCTTAACATATTTCTCAGCAAAATCCTTTATGGTTTCGTTTTGATATGTTTTTTGGTGCACCGGTAAAAATGGCATGAAACATTGTTTAATGCTGTGAACTAGGACTCAGGAATGCTTCCAGTGTTTCCATCATTTTCAGACATCTTACAGCCTAAAAAGACCCCCAGGGGGGATCGTGGTAAAAATGCTCGGGTCTCCCATAGACTTACATTGGGCTCATTGTTCTGTTCGAGTACCCGAGTATTCCAATTTGCTCGACCCGAACAATGAGCACCTGAGCATTTTAGTGCTCGGCCATCACTAGCTACCATCAGTAACACACTATGCCGCCAGGGACTCAGATCCTGCAGTGCCAGACGTCTCCCTCTGCTTAAGCCAGTACATGTCTGGACCCGTCTGAAGTTTGCTAGAGAGCATTTGGATTATCCAAAAGAGTATTGGGAGAATGTCATATGGTCTGATGAAACCAAAGTAGAACTGTTTGGTAGAAACAAAACTCATTGTTTTTGAAGGAGAAAGAATGCTGAGTTGCATCCAAAGAACATCATACCTACTCTGAAGCATGGGGGTGGCAATATCAGGCTTTGGGGCTGTTTCTCTGCAAATGGATCAGGATGAATGATCCGTGTAGATGAAATAATGAATAGGGGCCATGTATAGTGAGATTTTGAGTGCAAACCTCCCATCAGCAAGGGTATTGAAGATGAAACATGGATGGGTCTTTCAGGATGATAATGATCCCAAGCACACCACCAGGGCAACAAAGGAGTGGCTTTGTAGGAAGCATATGAAGGTCCTGGTGTGGTCTAAACAATCTCCAGATCTCAACGCCGTAGAAAACCTTTGAAGGGATTTGAAAGTCTGTGTTACCCAGCAACAGACCCAAAACATCACTGCTCTAGAGGAGATCTTCATGGAGGAATGGGCCAACATACCACCAACAGTGTGTGGCAACCTTGTGAAGACTTACAAAAACATTTGACCTCTGTCATTGCCAACAAAGGATATATAACTAGTGATGAGCGAGCATACTCGGTAATGCTTGGTACTCGACCTAGTATCGCTGTACTCGGTGAGCATTTCCGAGTTTGCTCGGTGGGAATTCGGGTCCCCGCCCTGCATATTTGGCACTCTTAGAGCACCAATAAACATGTAGAGATTGTCTGCCACGCACTATAATGCCGCAGCCATCTTGGTTGTGGTATTGCAGTGATTGGCTGGCCGCACTGCATCATCAGGTCTATATGAGACCTGCCGCCACCTGCTCGTCACAGTCACCTCCAGAATTAGACAGTGTAGGGAAAGTTGCTGCCGTGATAGGGTCAGATTTGGGGGTTTATAGGTTACTGTGGTATACCATAATAGGATACACAAATCCAGCTTAATCAACAGTCCTTCTAAGGACTAATTATGAGGCATATAGATTGCTGTGCTAGGTAGGCAGGTAGTGTCTGTGGTAGTTGGGACCTGTTGAAGTGCATTGTGCATGAAACGGCTGTCGTCCGTCTTTTTGCATTTCTTCCGTGCCATTGCCTATGCTTTATTAATATGAAATAAAGTGAAGCATTTCAAGAGAACGGTGAGTGCCATCCTCCTGTCTTTTTCTACTATGATATTTCATGTTTTTTCTTCACATGGATAGAGCACCCGTTCAGCAAGGGTTACAGGTGTCACACTGATAGCGGTTATAAGTGACTTTGCGGGTATTTCTTTCTCAGGGACAGTGCCGGATGTTTCTTTTTTCTTTGACTGACTAGTGTCTGTGGGTATATAGATATCAGTAGCAGGCAGGCATTGTATGTGGCATACTTCATTGCATACATCAAGAGGGTCCATTTCATTACTGTCTGCTGCTGCCTATTGCATATATTGACCGTATATACATAGCCCCAGGTATCAGTGGGCAGGAATATCTTTTTTGCCTCTTAATCCTGATTATTTTATTCCAAAGCAATCCAGGGCCCCCTTTTTTTCTCCATTTGCTTGTTGACACTGCATAAAACAGACTTATCCTTTTCATAGTCCAGCGTGAAAATCCAGCTATATTAAACGGGTTTTCCAGTCCCAACCATCACATTTGAATGCGCAGAAAATTCTGCCATTTTTGTGGTACTGTAAAAATTTTTTGGAGTGTCTTATATAATTTCTTGACACCATTTTGCTGCCAAAACATATTTAGCTGCCAAAAAAATGTTTAGCTACAAGGCAGATATTTTAAAGTGGGTTTTGTCCGCCACATGGATCGCATATCATTGCGCTCAAAATTGTGCCATTTCAGGCCTCCAAAGAATTTTTTTTATTGTGTCTTAGCCTACTTATTGACACAATTTAGATGGGCAAAAAAAAAAAAATACAGACCAGATATTTGAAAGTGGAAAGTGGGCTATCTCCATCAGATGCCTCATCTATCTGTGGGCTACAAATTGTGGCCTTTGAGGCCTCCATTCAACTGTATTTGCTGTCTGTGTCCCTGGTTCTATACACTATTTCGAGAAAAAAACAAAAAATACAGGCCACATATTGAACAGTGTGTTATCTCCGTCAGATGCCTTATCTATCTGTGGGCTACAAATTGTGGCATTTGAGTCCTCCATTCAACTGTTTTGGCTGTCTGTTATCCTAGTTCTATAAGCAATTTTGCATTAAAAAACAAAAAATGCAGGCCACATATTGAACAGTGTGGTATCTCCATAAGACGCCTCATGCATCTTGCCTGAGGAGGTGTTGATGGTGAACTCAGTTGAGGGGTTCAAGAGAGGCCTGGATGTCTTCCTGGAGCATAACAATATTGTATCTTACAGTGATTAGGTTCTTTAGAAGGATGTAGATCTGGGGATTTATTCTAATGGAATATAGGCTGAACTGGATTGGCAAATGTCTTTTTTCAGCCTTGCAAACTACGTTACTATGTTACTATCTGTAGGTTACAAATTGAGGCATTTGAGGCCTCCATTCAACTATTTTTGCTGTCTGTGACCCTAGCTCTATACACTATTTTGTGTTAAAAAGCAAAAAATACAAGGCCACATATTGAACAGTGTGGTATCTCCGTGAGATGCCTCATCTATCTGTGGGCTACAAATTGTGGCAGTTGAGGCCTCCATTCCACTGTTTTCGCTGTCTGTGACCCTAGTTCTATACACTATTTTGCGGTAAAAACAAAAATTACAGGCCACATATTGAACAGTGTGGTATCTCCATAAGATGCCTCATCTATCTGTGGGCTACAAAATGTTGCATTTCAAGCATCGATTCAACTGTTTTTGCTGTGTTTTACCCTAATTAGTTTTACCTTAAAAATGGATGTGATAGTGATGGTGCATGAAGAGGCCGAGGCCGTGGCCAGGCTGAAATTGTGCCACAACAAACACCCATATCTTCTCGCCCAACCTTCCTATCTGAATTACTCAGGGACCACAAAACACCACTATTAAACCAAGAGCGGTGTCTAACAGTTGTTTGTTGGATAGCGGATAATGCTTCCAGTCACTTTTGCATGACCACCAGCACCCTGACTTCCACACGGTCAAGTATGAGTAGCCATGCGTCTGGACCGCATATTCCCCACGCTGATCCTCCTTCCTCCCGCCATGCCGAGTGCCCGGAGACAACTGATCACACACTTGGACACTCCGAAAAGCTGTTCATTTTACCATTTATAGATTCAGGCCTAGTGTTGAGCGATACCACCCGATACTGCAAAATATCGTATCGGAATGGATCGGCCGATCTAAAAAAAGTATCGGGTATTGCCGATTCCGATCCCGGAAGTCCCATTCAAGTCAATGGAACAGAAATATTGGAATTAAAAAAAACCCTTTCTTTCCCTGTTGGTTAATTCTACATGGAGAAAAACAACTAATAATAATGTAGAATGTATTGTGGGAGGTGTAGGAGACATTAAAGCCATAGAGGTTTAGCCCAATCAAATGGAATAGCATGATTTTTTTTTTTTTTAAAGACGTTCATAGTTACAAAGATATTGACTATGTTAAAGTCTTTAATTTTTTGTCAGATATGTATGTTTCACTACTTCCATGCTCTTCACCTTCTTTTTTACTTCTTCCACACTTTCTCCTTCATCATCTTCAGCAGCAGCAGTATCTTCTTCTTCTTCTTCTTCTTCTTCTTCTTCTTTTATTCTTCTTCTTTTATTCTTCTTCTTTTATTCTTCTTCATATTCTACTTCTTCATCTTCTACCTATTCGTCTTCATCATATTCTTATTTGTGTCAGGCATTCCTGTAGTTGTTATCTATAAAAGTTTGAAGATTACACCTTCCGTTCAGCCTGTCACAAAAGATTTACAACAGGATTTGTCCGCGTTCAGTTTGGCCTGCAGCAGCAGGCCTTTTCCAGGGGCACCACGAGGAGGAACGGACTCACCCCCATACACTGCTTAGTCTTCTTCTGCTTATAAATTAGATAATATCATTTGCTCTGATTTTTAGTCTTATGCTTCATGTTCTTCTGCTTTTGGTTTTTATGCTTCTTGGTCTTCTGTCTCTTGTTGTTCTGCATCTTGGTGGTTGTCTTCCTGTTCTTTGTCCTCTTGGTCATCTTCTTCAGGGTCATCTTTTAGGTATTCTTCTATGTGGTCTTCAGGGTCGTCGTCTTCAGGGTCATTGTCAGGGAGATCCAGAGTGAGAATCAAAAACCATTTCCACAAGCTTGAACTTGGAAAAGTAGCAGAAGGTACAAGAAGGATGAGGAACTGCCGAGAACCAGCTGACGGTACTGGAACCCGGAGTGGCAGCAGAATGAACAAGAGCCAATGGCACAACCGTGGACCAGCTGACGTTGCTGGAACACGGTTACTAAGCAGGAGGTACCTGTGCTCCAAAGCACTACCAAGGACCAGCAGACATTGCTGGAACTCGGATACCAAGAAGGAGGCACCTAGGCCAAAGGCACTGCTGAGAACCAGCTGACGGTGCTGGAACCCGGATGGGTGCAGAAGCTGCAAGAGCAAATGACACTAGCGAGGACCAGCTGATGGTGCTGGAACCCGGTGGGGCAGCAGAAGGAACAAGAGCCAATGGGAGAACCGTGGACCAGCTGACGGTGCTGTAACACGGTTTCTAAGCAGGAGGTACCTGTGCTACAAAGCACTACCAAGGACCAGCAGACGTTGCTGGAACTCGGATACCAAGAAGGAGGCACCAAGGCCAAAGACTCTGCCGAGAACCAGCTGACGGTGCTGGAACCCGGATGGGTAGCAGAAGGTACCCAGGAAAAAAACAAAGTTGCAAGGCCGTGAGCCGGCCACAGTTACCGAAACCCACAGTCCTACAGGGGGTGCTTGTTGCTTGTCCTATTGGCACTACGTAACCAACCTTTATTACCAGAACCCGCAGCCCACATAGGAAGCACCAAAACTGCAGGCACCACAGACTCGGCTAACCCGACCGCAACACGACAGGACAACGTATTGGTGGCAAAGTGATGTTGACACTACCCGGAAACAGCAGGCGTGCTGGAACCAGGCTGGGCAGGAGGGAGTACCCGTGCCAAAGACACTGCCGAGAACCAGCTGATGGTGCTGGAACCCGGAGGGGCAGCAAAAGGAACAAGAGCCAATGGCACAACCGTGGACCAGCTGACGGTGCTGGAACACGGTTTCTAAGCAGGAGGTACCTGTGCTAAAAAGTACTACCAAGGACCAGCAGACGTTGCTTGAACTCGGATACCGACAAGGAGGCACCTCAGCCAAAGGCACTGCCGAGAACCAGCTGACGGTGCTGGAACCCAGATGGGTAGCAGAAGGTACCCATGAAAAACAAAGTTGCAAGGCCGCGAGCCGGCCGCAGTTACCAAAACCCACAGTCCTACAGGGAGTGCTTGTCCTATTGGCACTATGGAACCAGCCTTTGTTACCAGAACCCACAGCCCACATAGGAAGCACTGAAACTGCAGGCACCATAGACTTGGCTAACCCGACCGCAACACGACAGGACAACGTATCAGTGGCAAAGTGACGTCGACACTACCCGAAAACAGCAGGCGTGCTGGAACCAGGCTGGGCAGGAGGGAGTACCCGTGCCAAAGACACTGCCGAGAACCAGCTGATGGTGCTGGAACCCGGAGGGGCAGCAAAAGGAACAAGAGCCAATGGCACAACCGTGGACCAGCTGATGGTGCTGGAACACGGTTTCTAAGCAGGAGGTACCTGTGCTAAAAAGCACTACCAAGGACCAGCAGACGTTGCTGGAACTCGGATACTATGAAGGAGGCACCTAGGCCAAAGGCTCTGCCGAGAAACAGCTGACGGTGCTGGAACCCGGCTGGGCAGGAGGGAGTACCCGTGGCAAACACACTTCTGAGCAGCAACATGCGATGTTGAAGCCCAGGGGTCAATCATGCAGCAGGCTGAGGCCAACTTGGAGCGAGTTTTATATTTGTTGTACACAACTACTGATGGTAGCCGTGATCCACTTTGGCCTCTGGCTCTACTGTCTCTAGTATTTCCCCTGGCCTCCAACCACGGCAGTTGCTGCTCTGCAGAGTTGTCTGCACAATCCACACTTGTTCCTGAGTTACTGGGGCTAAGTCACGTCAGTTGATCCCCTGATGTGTGTCCGGCAAGGTGTCCTGCTCTGTCCACATTCCCACAACTATTAAGGGGAATGGGGACAGAGCAGGAGACATTGCCGGACACACCACAGGGGATCAACTGACATGACTGAGCCCCAGTAACACAGGAACAAGTGTGGATTGTGCAGATGGCACATCAGAGCAGCGACTGGCGGGGTTGGAGGCCAGGGGAAATACTAGAGACAGTACAGCCAGAGGCCTAAGTGGACCACGGTTAAAAGTCAGTAGTAGTGTGATGTTGGAGGTAGCAGGAGACTTTGCCATCCGCACAGCAGGGGAACAGCTGGCGTTACTGAACCCCACAGACACAGGAGCGAGTGTTTCTATCTGTGCGGCCGGCACTTCCAAGCTACAACTGGCTGTGTTGAAGCCCAGGATCGATGCTCCTAGCAGGCTGAGGCCTACTTGAAGCAAGTGGAAAATAACATGTAGTGTGATGTTGGAGGCAGCAAGAGACTTTGCCATCCGCACAGCAGGGGAACAGCTGGCATTACTGAACCCCACTAACACAGGAGCTAGCGTGTGTTTCTCTGTTAAGACGGCACTTCTGAACACCAACAGGCATTGTTGGAGCCCAGGATGAGGCATGGAGTTGGCTGAGGCCAACTTGCAGCACGTTTTATAGAGGTTGTAGACTACTACTGATTGCAACCGTGCTCCACTTAGGCCTCTGGCTCCACAGTCTCTAGTATTTCCCCTGGCCTCCAACCCCGCCAGTGACAGCTCTGAAGTGGTGTCAGCACAATCCACACTTGTTCCTGTGTTACTTGTCCCGTCAGTTGATCCCCCGATGTGTGTCCAGCAAGGTCTCCTGCTCTGTCCTCATTCACACTACTAGTAATGGGAATGTGGACAGAGCAGGAGACCTTTACGGACACACATCAGGGGATCAACTGACGTGACTGAGGCCAAGTAACACAAGAACAAGTGTGGATTGTGCAGACGCCACTTCAGAGCTGTCACTGGCGGGGTTGGAGGCCAGGGTAAGTACTAGAGACAGTGGAGCCAGAGGCCTAAGTGGAGCAGGGTTAAAAATCAGTAGTAGTTTGAATGTGGATGGAGCAGGAGACTTTGCCGTCCACGCAGCAGGGGAGCAGCTGGCATTACTGAACCCCACTAACACAGGAGCGAGTGTTTATATCTGTGCGGACGGCACTTCCAGGCTACAACTGGCTGTGTTGTAGCCCAGTATCAATGCTCCGAGCAGGCTGAGGCCTACTTGGAGCGAGGAGAAAAAGCGTTGTAGTGTGAGTTTGGAGGCAGCTGGAGACTTTGCCGTCCACACAGCAGGGGAACAGCTGGCGTTACTGAACCCCACTAACACAGGAGCGAGTGTTTATATCTGTGCGGACGGCACTTCCAGGCTACAACAGGCTGTGTTGTAGCCCAGGATCAATGCTCCGAGCAGGCTGAGGCCTACTTGGAGCGAGGAGAAAAAGCGTTGTAGTGTGAGTTTGGAGGCAGCTGGAGACTTTGCCGTCCACACAGCAGGGGAACAGCTGGCATTACTGAACCCCACTAACACAGGAGCGAGTGTTTATATCTGTGCAGACGGCACTTCCAGGCTACAACAGGCTGTGTTGTAGCCCAGGATCAATACTCCGAGCAGGCTGAGGCCTACTTGGAGAGAGGAGAAAAAGCGTTGCAGTGTGAGTTTGGAGGCAGCTGGAGACTTTGCCGTCCACACAGCAGGGGAACAGCTGGCATTAATGAACCCCACTAACACAGTAGCTAGTGTGTGTTTCTCTGCGAAGACGGCACTTCTGAACAACAACTGACGTTGTTGGAGCCCAGGATGAGGCATGGAGCTGGCTGAGGCCAACTTGCAGCACGTTTTATAGAGGTAGTAGACTACAACTGATTGTAACCGTGCTCCACTATGGCCTCCGGCTCCACTGTCTCTAGTATTTCCCCTGGCCTCCAACCCCACCAGTGACAGCTCTGAAGTGGCGTCAGCACAATCCACACTTGTTCCTGTGTTACTTGGGCTCAGTCCCGTCAGTTGATCCCATGATGTGTGTCCGGCAAGGTCTCCTGCTCTGTCTTCATTCACACTACTAGTAATGGGAATGTGGACAGAGCAGGAAACCTTGCCGGACACACATCAGGGGATCAACTGTTGTGACTGAGGCCAAATAACACTGGAACAAGTGTGGATTATGCAGATGCCACTTAAGAGCTGTCACTGGCGGGGTTGGATGCCAGGGGAAATAATAGAGACAGTGGAGCCAGAGGCCTAAGTGGAGCAGGGTTAAAAATCAGTAGTAGTTTGAATGTGGATGGAGCAGAAGACTTTGCCGTCCACACAGCAGGGGAGCAGCTGGTGTTACTGAACCCCACTAACACAGGAGCGAGTGTTTTTCTCTGTGCAGACGACACATCTGAGCGACACCAGGCTGTGTTGAAGCCCAGGGATTATAGTTCAGGTGGTAGAAACATGAACACAACAGGAGGCCTGGATACAGTTGCCAACCAATTATTTAGTCGGGAAGAGGACTGGCAAATTCTGGGGAGATCCAGGCCTTGTTCATTTTCAGAAAAGTAAGCCGGTCGACGTTATCGGAAGAAAGTCGCGTGCGACGGTCTGTCAGTACACCACCTGCGGCACTAAAGACGTGTTCCGATAATACACTGGCAGCAGGGCAAGCCAGCACCTCCAATGTATACTGGCTAAGCTCTGGCCATGTATCCAGCTTAGAGACCCAAAACTTGAAGGGGGAAGAGCCATCTGGGAGTACACTCACAGGGCAAGACATGTAGACTGTCACCATCTGACGGAAACGTTGCCTCCTGCTGACTGGAGCCGTCAGTGATGGTGTAGACAATTGTGGCGGACACACAAAACTTTGCCACATTTGGGCCATAGTGGTCTTGCCTTGTGCTGAGGCGCTGCCTCTGCTCCCTCTTTGTGCCGAGTTTCCTCCACTGGGTCGACGCACAGAGGTGCTTTGTAAAGCACTAGCACCACTGCTGTCGGGTGGAATGGAAAACATGATGGAATGCACCAGTGTGTCTTGGTACTGCCGCAGTTTACGCTCCCGGTTCAACGTTGGTATGAGGGTTTGCAAGTTGTCCCGGTAGCGAGGATCTAGGAGGGTGTACACCCAATAATCAGCCGTGTAGAGAATGTTGGCGATGCGGCGGTCGTTTCTCAGGTACTGCAGCATGAAGTCAACCATGTGCTGCAGACTCTCAACTGCCAAAGAACCACTGTCCCCTGCTTGAGGCGTGATCTCTGCCTGCTCTGCATCACCCCACCCTCGCTGTACATGCTGACTACAGCTTTGTGTACCTCCCTCCTGTGGAGAGATGTCTTCCTCCTCCATCGACTCCTCCTCATCCTCCTCACAAAGTGTCCCCTGCCTAGGCCTTTGTGAGGAAGCACGTAGCGCAGAATGTCCAGAAGCAGATGGCATTTGGGACTCCTCATCCTCCACCTCTTCCAAAACCTCATCCCTTAGTGCTTGCAGTGTTTTTTGAAGCATGCAGATAAGAGGGACAGTCATGCTGACTAGTGCATCATCTGCACTCGCCATCCGCGTGGAATCATCGAAGGCACACAAAACGAAGCAGATGTCCTTCATAGAGGCCCACTCAGTGGTGCTGAAGTGTGACCGGCGCACATTGCGACTTGTTTGCGCCTGATGCAGCTGCTACTCCTTGACTGCTGCCTGCTGCTCACACAACCGCTTCAACATATGTAACGTTGAATTCCACCTGGTGGGTAGGTCACATATGATGCGATGTTTCGGAAGGCGTAATCGGCGCTGCAGAGCAGCAAGGCGTGATCTTGCCGTGCTGGAACGACGCAAGTGAGCGCACTCTATGCGGACCTTGTGCAGCAGTGCATCAAGATCCGGATAGTCCCTCAGAAAGCTCTGCATGACCAAGTTGAGCACATGTGCCAGACATGGGATGTGAGTGAGGTTGCCAAGGCCAAGAGCTGCCACCAGTTTTTGGCCATTGTCACACACTGCCAAGCCCGGCTGGAGATTCGCTGGCAGAAACCACACGTCGCTCTCCTGTTTGATGGCATTCCAGAGCTCCTGCACTGTGTGGCTTCGACTCCCCAATGAAATTAATTTCAGTACGGCCTGTTGACGTTTGGCCACGGCTGTGCTCATATCGGTCGTAACAGGCTCCTGCTGCGCTGTTTCAGAGGAACTGGAGTAAGAGGAGGAGTCAATGTGTACAGACTGGATTCCTGCAATCTGTGGAGTTGGCAGAACACGTAGAGCGCCACTCTCCAGATCTGTACCCGGCTCCACAACATTGACCCAATGGGCAGTGAGGGAAAGGTATCGTCCCTGTCCATGGTTACTGGTCCACGCATCGGTGGTCAGGTGGACCTTGCTACTGACGGCGTTTAGTAGCGCATGTTTTATGTTTGCCTCCACATATTTCTGCAGGGCAGGGACGGCTCACCTGCTGAAATAAAAGCAGCTGGACACGGTGTATTGTGGGACTGCCAATGCCATGAAGTCCCGGAAGGTGTCAGTCTCCACCAGCCTGAATGACAGCATTTCAAGGGCCAGTAGTTTGGCAATGCCAGCATTCAGAGCCTGTGCTCGGGGATGGTTTGCCGAGTATGGCCGCCTTTTCTCCCATGCCTGTGCTACCGATGGCTGCCGAGTGGCCTGGGAGTGTGAGGATGACTTGGAACGTGGTGCTGTGGGTGGAATGTCACAGGGTCTCCGGACAACAGTGCCAGAGGTTCTTCCTTGGCGATCCTGTGAGGAAGCCGAACCAGCTGTGTGTGAGCTGGAGGAAGAGGCCCCAACACGAGCTGAAGAGGTGGTGCTGTACGTTGGCCTACGTCTTCAGTGTGTCTGTGTAACTACAGCTCGAGCTTGGTCCACACATGTTTCCACATATTAGTGGTATTGAGGTTGCTGACATTTTTCCCTCTTTTGACTCTCTGATGACACAGCTTGCATTTGACAAAGCAAATGTCATCTGCAACTGTGTCAAAAAAGGACCACGCACTGCAAGTCTTGGGAGCGCCCTTTTTGCCTTTTGAAAGTGGAATGCTCCTAATGGGTGCTGAAGTGGAGGCTACAGGCAACCAAGTCTGCCCCCTCCCTCTCCCTCCGGTTTTGGCCGTTCGAGGAATCTCTTCCTCAGAGCCGCTCCCACCACCTTCCTGTTCCTCACGCCATGATGGGTCAAGGACCTCATCATCTACACTCCCCTCTTCAAACACCTGCTTCTCCTGGGTTGTCTCGCCAGCACCGTACGCAACAGAAAGTGGTAACTGAGTCTCGTCATCATCTGATGCGTACTGAGGTGTGCTGACCATAGGCACTGGCCCTCCCGCCTCTTCAGATTCAGAGGGACAAAGAAGTTGCGCATCACTGCATACTCCCTCTTCTTCACATTCTGGAATGCTGCTTGGCTGGCCCCCTCTTTCCAAACCAACAGATTCCGAGAACAGAAGTAGAGACTGTGATGACTCCTGTCCAGGGCTCTCTGACTGCCTGGGCACTTTGGCAGGTGGTGAAGAGACAGATGGTTGCTCTTCGGTGCTCTGGCCCTGAGAGGATGTGGAAGTAATTGAAGTTGATGCGTTAGCTGCCATCCATCCGACAACGGCTTCAATTTGTTCCTCCCGCAGCAGTGGGGTACGGTGAGGTCCTACAAAGCTGCGCATAAAGGACTGTTGCCTGCTAAAACTGGGGGATGCCGACTCACTGGTGCCAACAGCAGGCACAGAATCCCCACATCCTCTCCCTGCAGAATCCCCATGTCCTCTCCCTGCAGAATCCCCAAGTCCTCTCCCTGCTGAAACTCCACGCCCATGGCCACGTACCTTACTCCCTGCCTTCTTCATCTTGCTAGACTGAGAAAGATAGGCAGAAAAGTACAAAGTGGGGCCTTAGTGTGCTTATTCCTGAACAGCTGGTTACAGGTATAAGAAACACTAATTTTATGAAGTGTGTGTGTGTCGACTACACTTTAATGGGAGCTAATGTGGCCTACACAACTTTCAAATGTAGTGTTTGGTGAACTTTGTTGTTTTTTTGGGGGGGCAAAATAACTAAAAGGATGTGACCAAAGATTTGAAAGTGAGAGTATCACCAACTTTCTGGAGCTATTACAATGCAGGCAGGTAACCTACAATGCAAAAGATGAGGCTCCAAAAAAATTGGGTAATACTAATCTGGCTGCAGATGAAGGGCACAAGCCAGAAAAAAGGCTCCTCTATCTACTCCTATATAGTGTTTGCAACCAACCAATGTAGATGGATAGGGATGGATGCACACTAATAGGAGAAGAAAAAATGAGCTGCAATTAAAGAAATATATGTGTGAGGCAGTGACGCACCCTGAGCAGCCTACAACCAGACGTAGCTGCAGGACACACTACTCAGCGTGAGCTGCACTCACACACAGTCAGAGACCTCTCAGACAGCCGTGAACAGTGCAGCTAAGTGGGCACTAGCACTGACAGGCTGCAGAAAGGCTCCGCTGTGTACTCCTAGAGTGTTTGCAACCACCGTATATGGATACAGATGGATGCACACTAATAGGAGAAAAAATGAGCTGCAATAAAAGAAAAATGTGTGAGGCAGTGACACGCTGAGCGGCCTACAACCAGACGTAGCTGCAGGACACACTACTCAGCGTGAGCTGCACTCACACACAGTCAGAGACCTCTCAGACAGCCGTGAATAGTGCAGCTAAGTGGGCACTAGCACTGAAAGGCTGCAGAAAGGCTCCGCTGTCTACTACTAGTGTTTGCAACCAACGTATATGGATACGGATGGAAGCACACTAGATAGAATTTTTGAAAAATAAACAGCTCAAAAAGAAAAATATGTATGAGGCAGCAGTGAGGCACGCTGGGCGGCCTACAACCAGACGTGGCTGCAGGACCCACTCCACAGCGTGAGCTGCACTCACACAGCCCTTGCAGACAGCTGTGAACACTGCTGCTAGGGAAAAGCAAGCTACAATGGTGGTTTATGTAGCCTGGGTAAAGCACAATATTGTTTTGAGAATCGCTATTTCTAACTGTCCCTCACAGTCTTCAACAGCAACCTGTCCCTAACTGAATTCACAGCGGAGTGACCAGAAATGGTGGCGGCAGTGGCTTTTATAGTGCATCATGACATCATTTCAGCAGCCAATCACAGCCATGCCAATAGTTAACATGCCTACATGCCTAACAGGATGTGCCCACACTTCTGAGGATTCCCATTGGCTGAATCAAAGCGAGCGGGCTGATAGCATTATGGGAACTTCCGATTCCGTATCCGATATGAAAAAAGTATCAGAAGTCAGTATCGGAATTCCGATACAGCTAATATCGGCCGATACCCGATACTTGCGGTATCAGAAAGCTCAACACTAGTTATGACTGTGCAATTGAGTTGATGCCTGGGTGTAAATTTCCCAAGGGTCGACTTTTCAACTTATCTGTACCCGAACATGATGCTATACAATCCTATATTAAGGAGTCGTTGGAGAAGGGTAATATTAGACCATCCTCGTCACCTTTAGGCGCTTTTTTTTTGTGGCCAAGAAAGATGGTTCATTAAGACCGTCAATTGATTATCGTTCCCTTAACAAGATGACGGTTAAATATCAGTACCCGTTACCTCTGATGTCTGATTTATTCTCCAGAGTTAAGAGTACCTGCTGGTTTACTAAGCTTGACCTCAGGGGGGCGTATAATCTTATTCGCATCAAGCAAAGGGATGAATGGAAGACGGCGTTTAATACTCCGGAGGGACATTTTGAGTACCTGGTGATGCCTTTTGGGCTCTCTAATGCTCCTTCTGTCTTCCAGTCCTTTATGAATGATATTTTCCGAGACTTTGTGGATAAGTTTTTGATCATCTATCTGGATGATATTTTGATCTTTTCTAGTGATTGGGATTCCCATGTGGAACATGTCCGGACTGTGTTCCGGATTTTGAGGGAGAATTCCCTGTTTGTTAAGGGATCGAAATGTCTCTTTGGTGTACAGAGGATTTCAGTTTTGGGATTTATCTTATCTCCATCGACTATTGAAATGGACCCGGCCAAGGTACAGGCCATTTATGATTGGGTTCAGCCTACTTCTTTGAAGGCTCTTCAGAAGTTTTTGGGTTTTGCTAATTTCTATCGTAAATTTATAGGTAATTTTTCTAGTATTGTCAAACCACTGACTGATCTGACCAAGAAGGGAGCTGATGTGCTGAATTGGTCTCCTGAGGCTGTCTCAGCATTTCAGGAGCTTAAGCGGAGATTTACTTCAGCTCCAAGTTTTACGGCAACCTGATGTTTCACTTCCATTTCAAGTGGAGGTAGACACTTCTGAGATTGGTGCAGGAGCTGTTTTGTCCCAAAAAGACCCTGTGACTTCTTAGATGAATCCCTGTGCCTTCTTTTCTCGAATGTTCTCCCCATCTGAATGCAACTATGACGTGGGGAATCGGGAATTGTTGGCCATGAAATGGGCATTTGAGGAGTGGAGACATTGGTTGGAGGGAGCTAGACATCAATTTGTGGTCCTCACCGATCACAAGAATCTGACTTATCTGGAGTCGGGCAAACGCTTGAATCCTAGACAGGCTAGATGAGCCTTGTTTTTCACGCGTTTTAATTTTGTGGTCTCTTTTCTTCCGGGCACTAAGAATGTTAAGGCAGACGCCCTTTCTAGGAGTTTCGTTGCGGATTCTCTTAATGTGACCGAGCCTACTACTATCCTAGGTGAGGGGGTAGATCTTTCTGCCATTTCGCCCGATTTGAGACGCGCCCTGGAGGAATTTCAGGAGGATAAACCTGAGCGTTGCCCTATGGGAAGATTGTATGCTCCTGACAAGTGGAGAAAGAGAGTGATGTCAGAAGTCCATTGCTCTGCATTGGCTGGTCATCCAGGTATTTTTGGTACCAGAGATTTGGTGAGTCGGTCGTTTTGGTGGCCTGCCTTATCTCGAGATGTCAGGAATTTTGTACAGTCCTGTGGGACTTGTTCTCAGTCTAAACCCTGTTCTCATTCTAGTGGGTTGCTGATGTCCCTGCCGGTGCCCAAGAGGCCATGGACCCATATCTCAATGGATTTTATTTCTGATCTTCCTGTCTCTCAGAGAATGACTGTTATCTGGGTAATTTGTGATAGATTTTCGAAGATGGCCCATCTTGTACCACTCCCAAAGTTGCCATCTTCCGCTGAGTTGGTACCCTTGTTTTTACAACAGGTGGTTCGGTTACACAGGATTCCTGAGAACATTGTGTCCGATAGAGGGGTCCAATTTGTTTCAAGATTTTGGAAAGCCTTTTGTTCCAATCTGGGAATTCAGTTATCCTTCTCCTCCGTGTTTCATCCCCAGACCAATGGGCAGACTGAGAGAACAAACCAGACCCTGGAGTCTTATTTAAGATGTTTTATATCTGCTGATCGAGATGATTGGGTCTCATTTTTGCCCTTGGCCGAATTTGCGCTGAACAATAGAGCTAGTTCTGCCACTTTGATGTCACCCTTTTTCTGTAATTTTGGGTTTCATCCTTGATTCTCTTCAGGGCAAATGGAATCTTCGTCCTGCCCAGGTGTGGACACTGTGGTTGTGAGAATGCAGCAGATATGTGACCAAGTGGTGGATAAATTGTCACTCTCTCAGGAAAAGGCCCAGAGTTTTTCCAACCGGCAAAGGACCATTGGTCCCTGGTTTAAAGTGGGTGATATGGTTTGGTTGTCGTCTAAAAATATTCCTATGAAGGTTGCATCTCCAAAATTTAAGCCAAGATTTATTTGACCTTATAGGATTTTGGAGATTCTTAATCCTGTTTCTTTTCGATTGGCTCTTCCAGTTACATTCTAAATCCATAATGTATTTCACAAATCACTGTTGAAGAGGTTTGTTGAGCCAGTAGTTCCTGTGGCGGCACCTCCTGACCCTGTATTGGTTAAAGGCAATGTGGAATATGAGGTAGAGAAAATATTGGATTCTCGTTTGGTTAGACGGAGACTCCAGTATTTGGTCAAATGGAAGGGTTATGGCCAGGAGGATAATTCTTGGGTCTCTGCCTCTGATGTTCATGCCAATAAATTGGTTTGTGCTTTTCACCGGGCCCATCCTGATCGGCCTGGTGGCATGGATGAGGGTTCGGTGACCCCTCCTCAGGGGGGGGTACTGTTATGAGCTCATTTTCTGCTCCACCAGTTGAGAGTTCTCCTTCCGTTCTCCCTCTGGTGGTGACAGGAGGTAGTGAGGTTGATTTAATTGGTAGTGATCTGCCACCTGGTGAGGAGGATAACGATTGGATCTTTGGAGTATCAGACTGGATATAAAACAGCCGATGCCCTATCCTGGTGCTGGTGATTCAGTCTGCTTCTCAGGTCTTGGACTCAGCTCTGTTCCAGTCTTCTCAAGTTAAGCTAGTTTTTGCTAATGTTCACACTTGCTCTTGTTGGTCAATTCAGTTTTTTGTGTGGTCAGCCAGTCCGGCTGGGCTGTGCTGAATTTCCACTCTTATTTATCTGTATTTGCCAATTTGCTTTTTCTTGTTCCTTATTAGATTGGTCTCTTTTTGCTCTGTCTCAGAATATTTCAGAGTGCTGATATAGTGGGAGAAGTCTAGTGACTTCAGGGTTAATTTGCTATCAGATGTGTTGGACACTATTTTTGGTAGGGTTTTTGGCAGATTGCAGACCGTGTCTTTCCTTTCCTGTCCTTTCTAGTTAGTTTGGCCCCATTGTTTGCTCAGCCTATTTTCCTGCCTTTGTATGTGTTTTCATCTTGTTTCACCATCAATACATGTGGGGTATGTCTTTCCTTTGGGGTCTGCTCTGGGGCAGTTAGTTTTCCTCTTTTCCTGCTTTAGGCTTATTTAGCTCCCCGGTTGTGACGAGGCGTCTAGGACCAACGTAGGAACACTCCACGACTGCTGCTAGTTGCGTGGTTAGAATCAGGGATCTGCAGTCTGCATAGTTACCAACCTCTCTGGTTTTCTGAGACTTAGCTTGTGTTGTTTTTTTCCTCGGTGACCTATTCATAACAGTACTGCTAGTTGTGTGGATAGGAACAGAGATCTGCAATCCGCTTAGTTACCAACCTCTCTGGTTTTCTGTGACTTAGCTTGGGCTTGCTCTCCTCCTCAGTAACCCAATCATAACAGTTCACCCAGTGTGCCATCAGTGAAATGTAGTGTCCATGGCCACAAGCGATTGTCCACATTTGGTCGTTAAGTGGACAATGCCAGTAAGTGCGTTGGCAAGGCAAGGGGTGATGTTCCTGGAAACGTGCTTTTACAAGGCAGGAATGACAAAGCGGGAGAAAAAGTGGGAGCTGAGGACCGAATACAAAGGGACAGCTGCCGCCATGAGTCGGCGGAAATCCTCCATGTCTATCAGCCTAAATGGCAACATTTCCATGGCAAAACACCTGGAAAAGTGCCCGTTTAGCATTTGGGCCTGTGGGTGGTCGGCAGGGAACTTTCTTTTTCATTCCAAGGCCTTGGGTAGGGACAGCTGAATGCTGGGCTGGGACAAGGATTTGGAAGTTCCTGATTATGGTATGTCAGATTGTGAAAGGATAGGTACAGGGCAGTAAGCATCTCTGCCAGTATTTTGGACAGGAAATTGGGAAGCACCTAGCACAGGAAAAGAAGCAAATGGTGTCACTTGATGGCACCAATCGTGAACCCAGGCATTCTTCCTACCTAGTCAGGTGCTTAGCTGACATATACCTGATCATGCTGGTGGTGGTTAGGTTGCTAGAGGTCAGGCCCCTGATGACCTTTTCATGGCACAGGTTGCAAATGACCATTTTATTTGTTTCAGAACTCTCTTTTAAAAAGTCCCATACTGCGGAACACCTAACTCTTTGATAGAGAAATTCAGGACTGTCGGTGCTCTGTGGAACAGTTTCCCATCTTCTCATTCTGGTCTCCCCACTGCCTCTTCCTCTCTGCCTCCGTGCTGCTGATCTCTCCCCCTCTGTGCTGCTGGCCTCGCTCTGCATGTCAGCTTCCCAGGTTGAATTTGTTACTTGGTCAGCCACCTCCTCATCTTACGCCACTGCACCCTGGTCCTCCTGACTTTGTGACCTAACAACAAAAAGACTTAGCTGTAACTGTGTCTCATCATCATCTTCCTTCTCCTTATCCCAAATTTGCAGTTCCTCTGCATCATGTTCTAGCGGTCATGGCTGCTCTAAGTTCTGTGCATCATTAAACAGCAAATCGTCCTGTTCCTCTTGGAGCAAGTAGCTAAAAAGCCTCAATCAAGAAATATTGTGGTAAATAACTCCTCAGAGTGACCTAGTGTGGGATCACTAGTCTCCTGGGACTCAACATGGTGGAAGGAAGGAGGATCACGGCAAGGATTAAGTGATCCAGACTTTAGGCTGGTGAAACTGGATCGTGTGTAAGACTGTGTGGTGCTTCCAAGCCTGCTGGAAGCATTACCTGCGGTCCAACCGATCATCTGTTCACACTGCTTTGGCTTGAGAAGTGATGTATTGTGCCTTCCTACAAAGTGGGACAGGGACCTATTTGTCGAGGATGGGCATGTTTCTTGTGCTCCAGCAACAGGCATAGTCGCACACGCCCCATGTCATTGACTTCTGCGTGCACTATCATCAGTACTTCAACTTTCCCGTCCCGCCTTATGCATTTTGTAATTGCTAGATCTCTTGAAACCAAGTTTATTTTTAATAAAGAAAAACAATTGGTTACCTGCTGCAATAAAAGCATTTTTTGCTAGTTTACTTCACCGTAATATAACAGAAAGAATGCAAAAGAGTATGGATGACAATCAAATTCAATCCAGAAAATTGTTTCAATGTTTTTTCTCAATTTTAGAGGTCACAGAAATGTTCACAGACCACATTACACTGTATTTCTGAGAATTGAACGCCTACTAAATTTTTAAAAGCTTTTGTTCAATTTTAGAGATCACAGAAATGTTCACAAAGTAAGACTGTATGTTTGAAAAATGGAGGCTTACAACATTTTTAAAAGGTTTTTTGCAGTTTTACAGATCACAAAAATCTTCACGGGCCTGTATGTCTGAGAAATGGAGGCCTACAAAATTTATAAAAGCTTTTGGTCACTGATATTAAAGAAATATTTACACACAAAATAATACGGTATGTCTGAGAAATGGAGGCCTGCAAAATTTTTAAAAGCTTTTTTGCAGTTTTACAGATCACAGAAATGTTCACAAAGTAAGACTGTATGTCTGAGAAATGAAGGCCTAAAACATTTTTAAAGCTTTTTTTTCAGTTTCACAGGTTACAAAAATGTTCACAGACCATGTAGCACTATATGTCTGAGAAATGTAGGCCTACAACATTTTTAAAAGCTATTTGTTGACTGAGATCACAGAAATTTACTCCACACTACGGAACAGTGTATGGCTGAGAAACGTAGCCCAGGAAAATGTTTTAACGATTTTTGGGTATGTAATATAGCACAAAAAAAGACCTCAAAGTATGTAATACTTCATGGATAAAAAATATTAAATTTTTCCAGCACCCACAAAAAAGCTGCAACTATATATTTGCCAAGGACTGCACAGGCCTAATCAGTGTTTATAGGCTGGATTCTGTCACTCTCCCTATTCCAGCGACTCTCTCTCACTCCCTAGGTTAAATGCAGATTGTATGTGATGCAAACAATTAGCACTTAGAAGGGCTGTTAGCATGATGGTCCAGCTTCAGCACCAGTATCAACACTACAGACCTCTGATTCGTTACACTGTGCATGCACAGGCCTTGACAACACACGCTCCCTCCAATACAAAGTGTTACAGAGCTGTGCAATGGCATCAGTGTGCCGAGCCGGACAGCACCTGTCCTTTTATAATCCCTGATGATGTCAGACAGCTAGCTAATCACAGTAATGCAGCAATCAAGACGGCTATGGCATTCCAGTGAGTCACAGGTAATCCTCACATGCTTATTGGCTGCTAAAGATACATGGTGAGTTTTACATCAAGCACTGCCCTATACTCACCAAGTAAGGAGCACATCTGAGCACCATGACACTCGGGTAATAACCGAGTATCACCGAGCACGTTCGCTCATCCCTATTAATTATGTGATGCTTCGTGTTCTTATTAAACTCATTATTGTATAAAAGGAGGAGGAATAGATGAGGGCATACCAATTTTGTATAAAGTGAATGGAATTACATTTGCTTCACTGAAGGTTAAAAATCACTATTTTTCTTTGCATCACATTCTGGAATCTGATGAATTTGGGTAAACAGTTAAATTACGTTATGTTGGACTGTGAAGAAGTCTTTCTGCATTTCATTTCAAGACTGTTGGAAAAGTGATTGCTCACATGTAATTCATCTCCACAACACTTCTGAGTTGTGAGGTTTACAGTTGATAAGAAGTTGTTTTTCTGTACCGCTCCAAGCAAAGGATATGCCTTTTAATGTGTTTATTCACCATGAGAAAGCTTTTGAAGGCTGCTGTTAAGGTTATTTTTGAGGCTCTTTAGTGGTCTTATTTCCAGGCTTCCAAGTTTGTTTGGTAAATTATGGAGAGATATTTTTCTTACAGTATAGATTTTGGTCATAAGAACATGTCATCTCCTTAGTGGAGCTTTGCAAAATCCTAACATTATTATTATTATTTATATAGCACCATTGATTCCATGGTGCTGTACATAAGAAGGGGTTACATACAAATTACAGATATCACTTACAGTAAACAAACTTACAATGGCAGACTGATACAGAGGGGAGAGGACCCTGCCCTTTTGGGCTTACATGCTACAGGATGGTGGGGAAGGAGACAGTAGGTTTATGGGTTACAGCAGTTCCGGAGTTGGTTGAGGTGATATCTCCGGTAGTGGTGAGGAGGCAGCGGGGTCATTGCAGGCTGTAGGCTTTCTTGAAGAGGTGGGTTTTCAGGTTCCGTCTGAAGGATCCAAATGTGGTTGATAGTCGGACATGTAAGGGGAAAGAATTCCAGAGGATGGGGGCTATTTGGGAGAAGTCTTGAAGCCGGTTGGATGAGGAACGAATAAGTGTGGAGGAGAGAAGGAGGTCTTGGGATGACCGGAGATTACGTGAGGGAAGGTATCGGGAGCTTAGTTCAGAGACATATGGAGGAGACAGGTTATAGATGGCCTTGTAGGTCAGTATTAGTAATTTGAACTGGATACGCTGAGGGAATGGTAGCCAGTGAAGAGATTTGCAGAGGGGAGAAGCGGAGGAGTAGCGAGGAGAGAGATGAATTAGTCGGGCAGCAGAGTTAAGAATGGACTAGAGAGGTGCGAGGGTGTTAGCAGGGAGACCACAGAAAAGGATGTTGCAGTAGTCTAGGCGGGAGATGATGAGGGCATACACAAGCATTTTAGTAGATTGAGGATTGAGGAACGGACGGATTCTGGAAATATTTTTGAGCTAGAGGCGACAGGAGGGAGAAAGAGCTTGGATGTGCGGTTTGAAAGACAGGGCAGTCAAGGGTTACTCCGAGACAGCGGACTTCCGGTACTGGGGAAAGCGTGATGTCATTAATTGTGTTATATAGGTCAGATAAGGAAGATCTGTGAGATGGAGGAAAGATGATGAGTTCAGATTTGTCCACATTGAGCTTGGGGAAGCGAGAGGAGAAGAAGGAGGATATGGCTGATAGACACTCCGGGATTCTGGGCAGCGGGGAGGTGACATCTGGGCCAGAGAGGTAGATCTGAGTGTTGTCAGCATAAAGGTGGTACTGGAATCCATGGGACTTTATGAGTTGATCCAGGCCAAGGGTATAAATTGAGAAGAGTAGGGGTCCTAGAACAGAGCCTTGTGAGACTCCAACAAAGAGAGGATGGGATGAGAAGGTAGTGTGGGAGTGGGAGACGCTGAATGTGCGGTTGGAAAGATATGAGGAGATCAAGGATAGGGCGAGGTCTTTGATGCCAAAGGAGGAGAGGATCTGTAGTAGGAGGCAGTGGTCAACTGTGTCGAATGCAGAGGACAGGTCTAGAAGCAGGAGTATAGAGTATTGTCCATTTCCTTTGGCTGTAAGTAGGCCGTTAGTCATTTTGGTCAGGTCTGTCTCAGTGGAGTGATGGGGGCGGAAACCAGATTGTAGATTGTCAAAGAGTAAGTTAGATGAGAGGTGGGAGGAAAGTTCAGGGTGGAAGTGCAGCTCCAGGAGTTTGGAAGCAAATGGGAGCAGTGATATTGGGCGATAGCTGGACATAGCGGTTGGGTCGAGGGTTGGCTTTTTAAGGATAAGCGTGATTGTGGCATCTTTAAAAGCAGAAGGGAAGGTACCGGACGTTAGCGGTAAGTTGAATAGGTGGGTTAGGGATGGGATAAGTGTGGTGGTGTTGTTGGGGAGGAGGTGAGATGGGATGGGGTCAAGTGCACAGGTTGTGAGCTGTGATTTGGAGAAGAGGCGATTAAGCTCCCCTTCAGTGATGTTGGAGAGGGAGGTTATGGGATTTGGTGATTGGTCTGGTATACAAAGGGGTTGTGGTGGTTAAACAATAAAGACTTGCCTTGTTTGGTCGATCTTATTTTTGAAGTGTGTGGCAAAGTCCTCAGTAGAGATGAGGGAGGTTGGAGGGGGCAGTGGTGGGTGGAGGAGGGAGTTAAAAGTTTTTAATAACTGTTTGGGATTGTAGGATAGGGAAGATATGAGGGTGGTGAAGTAGGCCTGTTTAGCAGAGGTGAGGGCAGATTTGAAAGCGAGTGTTGCCTGTTTGAATGCAGTGAAGTCATCTTGCGAATTTGTTTTCTTCCAACGCCGCTCTGCAGCCCTGGACACTTGCCGGAGCTTTTTAGTTGTGTTATTGTGCCAGGGTTATCTGTTGGTACGTCGCATTCTGCCATGAACGAGAGGGGCGACCGTGTCAATAGCTGATGCGAGAGTGGCACTGTAGAAAGCAGTGGCACTGTCAGAGTCTTGGAGTGAGGATATGGATGCCTAACATTATTATATAGAATTATTTTAGTCAATAGTTTATCATGTAATTCAACTACTAATTACTGATTGGCATCCACTTACACAGCTACAATGTTCATTAATTTTGTGGGATGCAGTGATGCCTTGTGATGCAGGGGGAGAATGTGATACACTTTTAAAGCACCACTCCAGCATTTTTTTCAGTGCTGGAATGGTACTTCAAATTTAAGGTCCCTGACCGAAGTCTTATGCTTCTCACTGCAAATTTCATCTTTTATTGGTGCCACTCCAGTCCATCGGTACCATGCACCATCTTATAACCACAACTTCTGACTAGCCAGTAGTCAATGGTAACAGGCAAAAGTTCTCAATGTAAGTCTATGAGAGCCAGAGAAAGGCTCTTGCAGACTTACATTGAAAAGTGATCTCCAGCTTGCTCCAGCAAACACTGGAGCATTCTGTCTGGTCACCATCTGCTGGAGATCAACCGTACCAGTGGTGATAGAAGGTGAAGATGATGGTGGGTAAGTATAGACTAGGATCAGGGACCTTAGATTAGACGCACCACTCCAAAGTTGCATGAGAAAAATGCCAGAGTGATGATTTAAGGTACTGAATTGATTGAGCTATGGGCAGGACCAAAAGAGGAGCATATAAAATCTAACCAACCACAACAATTATAAATGGTAGGTGTATGAATAGCTGTTCAGTAAAGACTTCCCCTTTATAACATTACTAGCTAAGAACCCGTTCTACGCCCCGGGTGGCGAGCATTTTTATTGTTATATGGTCTCCAATCCTGGTATGTGCTGCCCCCCTCCTATCCTGGTGTGCATGGCACCCATCATCCCTATCCTGGTATGCATGGTACCCTCACCCCCCCAATCCTGGTAAGCATTGCACCCTATTCCTCATCCTGGTATGCATGGTCCCCTCACCCCAATATCCTGGTATCCATGGCCCCCTCACCCCCCAATCCTGGTATGCATGGTCCTCTCACCCCCCCTATCCTGGTATGCATGGTCCCCTCACCCCCCCATCCTGGTATGCATCGTGCCCTCACCCCCCAATCCTGGTATGCATGGTCCTCTCGCCCCCCAATCCTGGTATACATGGTCCCCTCGCCCCCCCAATCCTGGTATGCATGGTCCCCTCACCCCCCTTTTCATGGTATGCATAGTCCCCTCACCCCCCTTTCGTGGTATGCATGGTCCCCTCACCCTCCTTTCGTGGTATGCATGGTCCCCTCACTCCCCATTTGTGGTATACATGGTCCCCTCACTACCCTTTCATGGTATGCATGGTCCCCACACCCTCCTTTCATGGTATGCATGGTCCCCTCACTCCCCTTTCGTGGTATGCATGGTCCCCTCACTCCCCTTTCGTGGTATGCATGGTCCCCTCACCCTCCTTTAGTGGTATGTATGGTCCCCTCACCCTCCTTTCGTGGTATGCATGGTCCCCTCACCCCCCTTTGGTGGTATGCATGGTCCCCTCACCCCCTTTCGTGGTATGCATGGTCCCCTCACTCCCCTTTTGTGGTATGCATGGTCCCCTCACCATCCTTTCGTGGTATGCATGGTCCCCTCACTCCCCTTTCGTGGTATGCATGGTCCCCTCACCCCCCTTTGGTGGTATGCATGGTCCCCTCACCCCCTTTCGTGGTATGCATGGTCCCCTCACCCTCCTTTCGTGATATGCATGGTCCCCTCACTCCCCTTTTGTGGTATTACTGGTCCCCTCACACCCCTTTTGTGGTATGCATGGTCCCCTCACCCCCTTTTGTGGTATGCATGGTCCCCTCACCCCCCCTTTTGTGGTATGCATGGTCCCCTCACTCCCCTTTCATGGTATGCATGGTCCTCTCACCCTCCTTTCATGGTAGGCAGGGTCCCCTCAACATCCTTTTGTGGTATGCGTGGTCCCCTCACTCTCCTTTTGTAGTAAGCGTGGTTCCCTCACTCCCCTTTCGTGGTATGTGTGGTCCACTCACCCTCCTTTCGTGGTATGCGTGGTCCCCTCACCCTCCTTTCATGGTATGCATGGTCCCCTCACCCCCCTTTTGTGGTATGCATGGTCCCCTCACCCCCCTTTTGTGGTATGCATGGTCCCCTCATGCCCCTTTTGTGGTATGCATGGTCCCCTCACCCCCCTTTCGTGGTATGCATGGTCCCCTCACCCCCCTTTTGTGCATGGTCCCCTCACTCCCCTTTCGTGGTATGCATGGTCCTCTCACCCCCCTTTTGTGGTATGCGTGGTCCCCTCACTCTCCTTTTCTAGTAAGCGTGGTTCCCTCACTCTCCTTTTGTGGTATGCGTGGTCCACTCACCCTCCTTTCGTGGTATGCATGGTCCCCTCACTCCCCTTTCGTGGTATGCATGGTCCCCTCACTCCTCTTTCATGGTATGCATGGTCCCCTCACCCTCCTTTCATGGTATGCATGGTCCCCTTACCATCCTTTCATGGTATGCATGGTCCCCTTACCATCCTTTCATGGTATGCATGGTCCCCTCACCCCCCTTTCGTGGTATGCATGGTCGCCTCAACCTCCTTTAGTGGTATGCATGGTCCCCTCACCTTCCTTTCGTGGTATGCATGGTCCCCTTACCATCTTTTCATGGTATGCATGGTCCCCTCCCCCCCCTTTCGTGGTATGCATGGTCGCCTCAACCTCCTTTAGTGGTATGCATGGTCCCCTCACCCTCCTTTCATGGTATGCATGGTCCCCTCACCCCCCTTTTGTGGTATGCATGGTCCCCTCACCCCCCTTTTGTGGTATGCATGGTCCCCTCACCCCCCTTTTGTGGTATGCATGGTCCCCTCACCCCCCTTTCGTGGCATGCATGGTCCCCTCACCCCCCTTTTGTGGTATGCATGGTCCCCTCACCCCCCTTTCGTGGTATGCATGGTTGCCTCAACCTCCTTTAGTGGTATGCATGGTCCCCTCACCCTCCTTTCGTGGTATGCATGGTCCCCTCACCCCCCTTTTGTGGTATGCATGGTCCCCTCACCCCCCTTTTGTGGTATGCATGGTCCCCTCACCCCCTTTTTGTGGTATGCATGGTCCCCTCACCCCCCTTTCGTGGCATGCATGGTCCCCTCACCCCCTTTTTGTGGTATGCATGGTCTCCTCACTCCCCTTTCGTGGTATACGTGGTCCACTCATCCTCCTTTTGTGGTATGCATGGTCCCCTAACCCCCCTTTTTGTGGTATGCGTGGTCCCCTCACCCTCCTTTCATGGTATGTGTGGTCCCCTCACCCCCCTTTCCTAGCATGCGTGGTCCCCTCACCCCCCTTTCCTGGTATGCATGGTCCCCTCACCCCCCTTTCCTGGTATGCATGGTTCCCTCACCCCCCCTTTCATGGTATGCGTGGTCCCCTCACCCCCTTTCCTGGTATGCATGGTCCCCTCACCCCCCTTTCGTGGTATGCATGGTCCCCTCACCCCCTATCCTGGTATGTGTGGTCCCCTCACCCCCTTTCGTGGTATGCATGCTACCCCTTACCCCCTATGCTGGTATGCATGGTCCCCTCACCCCCCTTTCATGGTATGCGTGGTCCCCTCACTCCCCTTTTGTGGTATGCATGGTCCCCTCACCCCCCTTTCGTGGTATGCATGGTCCCCTCACCACCTCTATTCTGGTATGCATGGTCCCCTCTCCCCCTATCCTGGTATGCATGGTCCCCTCTCCCCCTATCCTGGTATGCATGGTCCCCTCTCCCCCTTTCCTGGTATGTATGGTCCCCCTCACCTCTATTAAACTATACACATACAAAAAAAACATTTATGCTCACCCTTCTCCCCTGTGCCCCAGCGCTGCCTGCACGTTCTGCTCGAGACCGGGAGAGGAGTCTGGCGCCAGAGTAAGCACATGCCCATAGCGCTGCAAATGTGTCATCAGCAAAATGGTGCCGGATCGCATTATGCGCATGCGCAATTCAGGCCGCACTCCTGCCCCGGTCTCCGGCAGAAGACAAGCGCCGGACATAGCGGTATGCAGTGTGTATGCGTGCCGCCATCTCCGACGCCATACACACTCCTCACCACTGCGCTGGCGCATCGCGCTTGCGCAGTCTATAAAGGCTTCGGACAGAGTGACGCTTAGCCGGTTATATTATAGATGCTTGTTCTGTATACTGATGAGCACTGGTGTTTGTACTTGACCTTGTACTAGTAAATATGGTCTGTTCTGGTGATACTGTAAATATCAGGTATTATATATGGGTTCAATATGATGAATACCTGCCACATCTATTGTATTAGGAAAGTACTTAATATAGAAGGGGCAGCACAGTGTCTCAGTGGTCAGCACTGTAGCCTTGCAGCGCTGGGGTCCTGGGTTCAAATTCCACCAAGGACAACATCTGCAAGGAGTTTGTAGGTTCTCCCTGTGCTTGCGTGGGTTTCCTCTGGGTACTCAGGTTTCCTCCCACATTCCAAAGACATACTGACAGGGAATTTAGATTGTGAGCCCCATCGGGGACAGTGCCAATAATGTCTGAAAAGCGCTGTGAAATTAATGGCGCTATATGAATAAGTAAAATAAATGAATAAACTATCTCTGCAACAATAGCTCCAAATGATCTTAAACAAGAATTTTTTTGTAACTGTTTTAGAGTAAAGGGGGCTTTACACATAGCGATATCGCTAGCAATATCTCTAACGCGTCACGGATTTTGTGACGCAGCAGTGATATCGCTAGTGATTTCGCTACATGTGATACTTACCTTCCACCAGCTCCCCCGCTGGCTATCACTGATCGCGCGAGAACGTCCTGGGTCATTTCTCGTCGGCGGCTTCCTGCTGGGCTTCCTGTGGCACCGACAAGCGACGCGTGGACGCGGACGGAGAACGTCATCATCGCTGCGTCTGACAGGTAAGTAATTACCGCTGCTGCGTCGCTGCTGAGATCTCCCTGTGTGGCAGCTCACTAGCGACCATTTAGCGATGCACCAGCGATCCTTACCAGGTCGTATTGTGGTCCGGATCGCTGGTGCATCGCTAAATGTAACGGGGCCCTAAGACTAGTTTGGGTGTTAAAAAAAATCATTTAAAAATAGGTAATCTCCAAGATAACAAAAATGGTTATTTTGAAATGCAGTTATCGAAAAGACTGTGATACATTCATCTTATTCCATTTATTAACCAACTGTAAACAAAAAGTCAAAACATTAAGGAAATTGACATAATTTCTACAACTATTCTGATAAAACTGATCATACTATCAAAATGCTTTCATTTTAGACCAGACAACCTCTTTATGATATTAATATGCAACTGATTTACCACCATGGCAATCTCTGCATAGTCAAAGCCCCCATTTCTGAATACATATATGGGAAAGAACTGAAAGAGTTTGCTGAAACACATTCCTTTTCCTAAGCGTTTGACACAGAAATAGATTATAATATGTCAATGCTAATATAGTCACTGTATGTGGAATGTCGAATTAGCTTCTCCGTCTTCTGTTTCATATACTTGTAAGTGCTGCTTTCCCGATTCCTCCTCTTCACATGACCTCATACCTTCTGCAACTGTTATTGCTTCTACCAACTTATCTATGCTAAACTATACGACTGTAACATCTTTACTATGGAAATACCATTTATTTTGTTCTTATCTCTTGCTTAAATGTATGTTAAATATATAAAAAAAAGCTGTACCCATCACTCTTCATTCTCCCAAGCCCCTCTTGCAAAGATACTTCAAGTATTTCAATAAGTCAGAATGTAGTGGAATGCCTCCGACCAAATGACATACAGCCGATAAACAGGTCTATGCCAGGAGTCATACTAGAAATGAATCATGTAAATAAGGGAGTTGATAAGAGTATATTACAGAAGTAAAGATAAAATTAGTTTAAAATGTTATGTCAAAAACATGAATACTTAAAAAAAGTCAAAGCAGAGTTTTTCAAGTGGTGACTTGTCATTCTGTCAAAATGCTGTGCAGTCCTGCGTATCAGAATGTGCCTATTCTGGTGGAAGTGAAGGGAGCAAGTGGAAAGGGAATAAACAAAATGTGGATACTTGTAAAAATCACAACTTATTTACAGAAATGTTTAACCAACTAAGAACTTCATAGAATTTCTATTTTAGCCCTGAAGAAAAATGATTTAGCTTGGCTGACTCGTCAATAATGCTGTTTTCTCAAATGTATTATTAAAACTCAGCATCTTGTAAGTTCTGCACACGTTTCATTCATTGACTGATGGTTAAAAGTTTTCAAAAACATACTATATATAGGAATTGTAAAGATAAACCATGAATGTTGATAACACATGCAAGAAAGTAGCATGAAGATCCCTTTAAATAGGCTTCTTTAGCTGCATTAACTCCTATCTATAAACGCTTTTACTCATCTGTCACAATGATGTCAACACAGGGCAAAAATAACCCAACTTAAAACCAGGCTTGGATAAGTGCCTCATAGAAGATGAGTGCTCTAATTGTGAACTGAAAGGGGTATCTTTAGAAAGTTCAGTAATTAGACCTTAGAAGACACAAATCTAGGTGACAACACCAGTGTACACTGCCGGTCGTTTACTACACAACTAATTAACTTGCTTGTCATTTATAGAGGAGACATATACATCTTTTCTATTCTTGCAGAATGTCTTTAATGGAGAACATTATAAAAATAGATAAGCAATTACCTGCATATCAGTACCTGGCAGAAAATGAGTAGGCATTGCTATTACAGAGGTGCCCTGCATCTCTTTATAGCTCATGTCTTTAAGAATTAACTTTATTTGATTCGGTATTCAGTAAATAAATTTAAACTGAATATAAGAGCAACTGCTTAACAACGAAATGCAAAATGAATGTCCTGAGAAGCCATCAATCCAGGTCATCTAGCCCACAATGCTCTCATAGTAAATCCCATGGTGGTTCTTATAATTTCCTTTCAAGACTCTTCAGTAATGAGGTTACAGAATCTCATGTTGAAATTTCAATGAATGAAGAACAATAGCAGGAAGTCGCCAGCTTTAAACATCATGTGAACAGATACTTCTACATTGCTTTTGTGTGATTTAGGATCTATTCAGCCAACGGTGACCACTAAAGGTTTCCTGTTAAAGAATAAGAGAATTCAAGAAGAATTTACAATTTCTTTGGTCTCTTCATTTTGTTAGGTAAACCTCTGTTTTTTGTGTTTAGGATAGAATGTGTTTAACCCCTTTCTGACATAGGACATAATGATCAGTCCATGTGACCTGGGCCAATTTGACCATAGATGGATCATTATGTCATTGCGATCTCTCATGATCACAGGGGGTGCGCGGGCGATCGTTGCCGTGTGTCAGCTGATTCTGACAGTTGACACCTGGCACTAGGTGCCAGGAGCGGTCACAGACTGCTCCCGGCAGTTTAACCGCTGAAATACTGCGATTGAACAAGATCGTAGGATTCTGGAAGCAGGCAAAGGGCTGACAACCCTGTGCCACTGGATAGGAGACCCCGCGGCGTGACGATATCTGGATCACCAGAGTTAGGAAACTTGTTGATTATGCGCAGTGCATGATCAGCAAGTCTCTCTGTCAGTGCAGCGCTGACAGCTTCTATGGCATGCAGATGTTGCTTCATTTGCATGCTAGAGAAGCAATCAGCCTGCAAAAAATGATTGTCCCATAGTGGGACAAAGTAAAAAAGTTAGAAAAAAGACTTACATCTGTGTATTAACACGTGTTTGTATTTGTTGATGTATATGTATATCTGTCTAGGCATTGTTTTTTGAGATCTATATCATTAGCATGGGGGACGGGATTTCAGTGTTTTTACTTATGTTTTCACCTATTTTTATGAATAAAGTTTTTCCTTTTTATACTACCATTAGTGTTATGTGCTATATATAGTGGTCTCTTTTCTCCTGTTTTTCTGTCTATTTGATTGACCACTATCCTTGCACCTCCGTTTTGTATGATTGGCATATTGGTAGTGCGCTTAGTGCATCTCTGTGTTCGGTTTAAAGCACCAGAATTGGCACCTCTAATAGAGGTGCCTTTTCTAGGCAGCTGCGGGCTCCTATTTTTAGGCTGGGGGGTCAATATCCATGGCCCCTTACCAACCTCAGAATACCAACCCCAGCTGTGAGCTTTAGCAAGGCTGGTTGTTAAAAATGGGGTGGACCCCATGCCGTTTTTAAATTATTTGAGTAATCAAAAAAACAACGTCTATTCCTGATAACCAACCTTGCTGAAGATGAAAGCTGAGGATTGCAGCCCCCAGCTGTGAGTTTTACCTGGCTAGTTATAGAAAATACAGGGGAACCCAAGCCATTTTTTAAATTTATTTATAGCGCAGGTGGTGGCTGATGAATACCCCCATCAGCTGCTCCTGCTGTCACTGTTATTAGCAGCAGCAGGGAGAGTAATAGTCCCATCAGTCACCGCCTGCAGTCTCTTTTATCACTTAAATGTAACTCTCATCATTCTCCCCTCTTCACGCCGTCACTGGTACAGCAGGACAAAATGATGAGAGCTTACTGTAACGCTTCTTCACCAGCGCCAATGTGTGTCACATGGTTGACATCCATGTGAGTTATGCGTATGCACGTGTGCGGGACGTTTTATGGCCCATGCTGACATTAAAAAATGGACATGTCAGCGTGTTTTGCCTACAGACACACAATCTGTGGAAACACACTGACGTGCACAGACCCATTCACTTGAATAGGCAAATAGAGCTCCATTCCTCCAGAGTCTCCCCACATGGCTAAGTAGTACTGTACAGCCACACATGGGGTATTTCCACGTTCAATAGAAATTGTGGAACAAATTTTGTTGACATTTTTAAAAAACTTCTTGTGTGAAAATGTAAAATCTTTGGCTAAAACAAACTTTTGGTGGTAAAAATTTAGTTATTGTGTCTTCACTGCCCAATGGTATAAAATTCTGTGAGACACCCATGGTGTCTATATGATCACTGCACCCCTAGATGAATTCATTGAAAGATGTATTTCACTTATGGGGTGTTTTGCTGTTTTGGCACCTTATGGGCTCTCACAATGGGTCATGGCACCTATAAACCATAACAGTAAAACTGGCGCTCCTTTCCTTCTAAGCTTTGCACTGTGCCTAAAAAATATTTCCCGATTACATGTAGGGTACTGGCACACTCAGGAAAAAATGAACCTCAGTTTGTTGTAAAAAAAAATGTCCTATTAGCCCTTAGAAAAATTAAAAACTTGGGGCTAAAACATCATTTTAGTGGTAAAAATGTAATTTATTCTTTCTTCACCTCAGTGGTATAAAATTCTGTGAGGCACATGTGGTGTGTTAATATGATAACTGCACCCCTAGTTGAATTCATTGGGGAGTGTAGTTTGTAAAATGAGTTCACATATAGGGGTTTCTGTTGTTCTGGCACCTTAGGGGCTCTGCCAATGTGACATGGCACCCTCAAACCAGTTCAGCAAAATCTGAACTCCAATATGGCGCCTCTTCCCATCTGAACTTTGCACTGTGCTTGAAAAGTAGTATTCCCCTACATATGGGGTGTCGGTGTACTCAAGAGAAATTGCACAACAACTTTTGGGGATCCAATTTCTACTGTTACCCTTGGTAAAAATAAAAAATTGGGGGCGAAAAGATTATTTTTGTGGAAAAAAATATGATTTTTTATTTTCATGGCTCTATGTTATAAACTTCTGTGAAGCACTTGGGGGTACAAAGAGCTCACCACACATCAGGCACATCAGGGGATCTCCAAATGTGACATGGCATCTGATCTCAATTCCAGTCAATTTTGAGTTGAAAAAGTCTAACGGTGCTCCTAACCTTTCGAGCTCTGTCATGCGCCCAAACAGTGCTTTACCCCACATACGGGATATTAGCGTACTCAGAACAAATTGCACAATAACTTTTGGGGTTCAATTTCTTCTGTTACCCTTGGTAAAATGAAAAAATTGTAGGCAAAAAGATCATTTTTATGGAAAAAATATGTTTTTTATTTTTACAACTCTACGTTCTAAACTTCAGCACTTGGGGGATTAAATTGCTCACCACACATGTAGTCAAGTTCCTTGGGGGGGTATAGTTTCCAAAATGGTGTCACTTGTGGGGGGTTTCCACTGTTTAGGCACATCAGAGGCTCTCCAAATGCGACATGTCATCCAATCTCAATTCCACCCAATTTTATATTGAAAAAGTCTAACGGTGCTCCATCCCTTCTGAGCTCTGCCATGCGACCAAACAGTGCTTTTTTATTTTTACAGCTCTACGTTCTAAATGTCTGCAAACCACTTGTAGGTTCAAAGAGCTAACCACACACCTATATAAGCTCCTTAGGGGTTCTAGTGTTAGGCACCAGGATTCTCCTGCTGCACAGTATAGATCCCAAGCCTTGTCTGGTGCAGTGGTCTCCCATTCATGCTCAGCCACTGGGATGACTTGTCAGCACAGACTCCAGACCCAGCACCTTGCCCAAGCTCATGCTGCATGTGTAGTTGCTGCTGGCTCTCCAGCTAAGCATATAGTGTCTACTTGTATATATGTGCAGCATTGTACTCTGGAGCCTAAGTCCAGATTTCACCCTACTGAGCATGTCCATGATGTGGCGTCTTCTCATTGGTGCTCAGATGTCAGCAGCTCTGGTGATGTGGCAGCTTCAGATTGGTCCACAGGCAAGGTCCTATCTGTCTGGATTAAGGTATAAAAGGCTCTCAATGGTGCACGCCTGTGCACTAGTGTCATGTGTTTTGGTGACTACTTTACCACGCTGTGTGACCATGTGCCGCAAATAGCACTGCGAGTGTTGGTCTAGGCAGGCAGTGTAGGTTGGGAACTCCCACTTGAAGTTATCATCTGCACCTAGCATCCTCAGGTGCGCGTGCTAAAGCACCGTGTGTCAGAGCAGGTTCAACCACCAGCTTAGTCTTCCCTGGGGGGGTTAATTTTATAGGGACCCAAATTAGTATTTTGTTTTTTCATACGCCTGTGCAGTCTAACAGGGTATAGTCCTTTGTGCGTCGCTTCTTTGTACTGCTCTGCTTTGTAACAGAGCTTGGTACTTTGCACTCTGTGCACACTGAGTGACATTTAACTCAGTATGCTTAGTGTTTTCTCACAGTCTTGGTCCGCCATTGTGCTAGCTGCAGTGTCTCCATTACCGCACGGTGGACTCCGGGTTGCGAAGGCACCTTATAATTATTTCTTATTTGGTGCGTTCCGCCAATCCTAACATTTAGTTTCTAAAATGGTGTCACTTGGGGGGTTTCCACTGATTAGGCACATCAAACTCGACATGGCGTCTGATCTCAGTTCCAGCCAATTTTGCATTGAAATAGTCAAACGACGCTCTTTCCCTTCCGAGCTCTGCTATGCGCCAAAACAGTGGTTTACCCCCACTTATTGGGTATCAGCGTACTCAGGACAAATTGCACAATAACTTTCGTGTTCTAATTTCTCCTGTTACCCTTGTAAAAATAAAAAATTGGGGGTAAGAATATTATTTTTGCGAAAAAATGACTTTTTTATTTTTACGGCTCTATGTTATAAAGTTCGGTGAAGCACTTGGTAATTTGAAGTGCTCAACACACATCTAGGTAAGTTCCTTGGGGGGTCTAGTTTCCAAAATGGTCACTTGTGGGGGTTTCCACTGTTTAGGCACATCACAGGCTCTCCAAACGCAACATGGTGTCCGATTTTAATTCCAGCCAATTTTGCATTGAAAAAGTAAAACAGCGCTACTTCCCTTCCAAGCTCTGCCATGCGCCCAAACAGTGGTTTACCTCCATTTATGGGGTATCAGCATACTCAGGAAAAATTGCACAACAACTTTTGGGGTCCAATTTCTCCTGCTACTCTTGGTAAAATAAAAAAATGGATCTAAAGTAAATTGTTTGTGAAAAAAAGTTAAATGTTCATTTTTTTAAACATTCCAAAAATTCCTGTGAAGCATCTGAAGGGTTAATAAACTTCTTGAATGTGGTTTTGAGCACATTGTTGGGCGCAGTTTTTAGAATGGTGTCATTTTGGATATTTTCTTTCATATAGACCCCTCAAAGTGACTTCAATTGTGATGTGGTCCTTAAAAAAAATGGTGTTGTAAAAATTAGAAATCGCTGTTTAAATTTTAACCCTTATAACTTCCTAACGAAAAAAAAATTTTGTTTCCAAAATTGTGCTTATGTAAAGTGAACTTGTGGGAAATGTTACATATTAAAGGAGATCTGTCACCCTTTTTATCCCCTATTAGCTGCCGACATAGACATCGGGGGATAAGCCCCTGATGTAACCTGAAAGAGAAGAAAAACACGTTATATTATACGGTCCGATGGGTGTTGCGGTCCGGTCCGGCGCTTCCCATTCTTCCCATTCTTCTACCGTCCAGAAATGGCTCCGGCGCAGGCGCATTGCTCTGCCCTGTTGAGGGCAGAGCAGAATTCTGCAGTGCGCAGGCGCCAGACCTCTCCCGACGCCTGCGCACTGCAGGACTCTGCTCTGCCCTCAACAGGGCAGAGCAGTGTGCCTGCGCCGGAGCCATTACAGGATGGGAGAAGAGGACGTCATCGCATGAAGAAGGGAGGCGCCGGACAGGACGGCAACACCCATCGGACCGGACCGCCCACCTCGGTGAGTATAATACTGTATAACGTGTTTTTATTCACTTTCAGGTTACATCGGAGGCTTATCTACAGCATTACAGAATGCTGTAGATAAGCCCCCGATGTCTATGCCAGCAGCTGCAAAGCCAAAAAAAGGTGGCAGATGCCCTTTAAGTATTTTTTGTGATAAATCTCTGTGATTTAAGGGCATGAAAATTAAAAGTTGGAAAATTGAGAAATTTTTTAAAATTTTCGTCAAATTTCCATTTTTTCACAAATAAACATAAGTCATATCGAAAAATGTTACCACTATAATGAAGTACAATATGTAATGAGAACATTTTCTCATAATCACCGGGATCCATAGAAGCATTCCAGAGTTATTACCTCATAAAGAGACAGTGGTCAGAATTGTAAAAAATTGGCCTGGTCATTGACATGCAAACCATCCATCGGACCGGACCCCGGGTGAATATAATATAACTCGTTTTTCTTATCTTTCAGGTTACATCGGGGGCTTATCTACAGCATTACAGAATTCTGTAGATAAGCCCCTGATGGCCGTGCCGGCAGCTTATATATGAAAAAATAGGTGACAGATTTCCTTTAAGGGAGCGATGCTACACAAAGTAGTCTTAGGCTACTTTCACACATCAGGTTTTCGCCGTCAGGCGCGTTCCGGCGTCGTGCCGGAGCGCCAGATCCGGCAAATGTTTTGTAAAACCGGATGTGACGGATCCGGTTTTCTGCCGGATCCGTCTTGCGCTTGACAGCCAAAACCGGATCCGTCTCATCCGGTTCATCCGGTTTTCGATCCGTTTTTCGACGGATTACGCCGGATCCGGTTTTTAAAATCACCCCTTGTGGCCTTCCGAACGGGATTGGCTACTGAAAAACTATATATAGCATGTTCCTACAGCCCTTCTTTGACAGGTTGTAGAGGAGAAAGTGCAGGTTGTAGAGAAGAGCAAGTTACTGGCGAAGATGGATGTTGTGATTGGAAATATTTTGAAGAATCTGGCGGATTTTACAGCGAAGGCGAATCGTTTGAGGGTGATTGTTCTGGAGAAGGAGAGAGCGAGACAGCAGCGCATCAGGCATCGTAGACGATGTTTGTGGATCCACCCCATCACTGCCAAGAGAATGACGCGTGGGGTCTATTCTACACTCTGCATGGACCTTAGACGAAACCCGGATACATTTTTTGGATATGTTCGGATGAAAATGGAGAATTTTGATTACTTGGTGGAGCGCATTGCACACCTCATAAGAAAATCGGACACCTGTTGCCGCTTCTCTGTTTCACCCGCAGAGCATCTGATGGTGACTTTAAGGTAAGCCACATTTATTGGATATGCTCGCATCAGAGCACACTTTCACTGCAATCTTGTTGGTGGTAGTTTGTATCTCCAAGTGTTATAGCTCAGTTTTGGTATGTAATGCTGTGATTTTAAACTAATTGATTGTTTTTTAATTCCCCACAGATTTCTTGCAACTGGAGAATCCCTTTCGTCACTGCATTTCCAGTACAGACTCGGGATTTCCACCATATCTGGAATAGTGAAGTACACATGCCGTGCACTGTGGGACTCCTTAGCTGAAGAGTTTTTACCAGAGCCCACAACAGAGAGGTGGATTGAAATTTCAGAAAAGTTTCAACAGATATGTCAGTTTCCGAACTGCTTGGGCGCTGTGGACGGGAAACATATCCGCATTGTAAAGCCAGCCGGATCGGAATATTTCAATTACAAGAAATATTTTTCAATTGTCCTCATGGCCATCGCTGACGCGGAATACAAATTTATTGCTGTTGATATTGGGGCCTATGGCCGCTCCAATGACTCTCAAGTTTTCAAACTGTCTGCCATGGGGCGTAAACTGTATGGAAACACCTTCCAGTTCCCATCCCCTAGACCGCTGCCGCAAACATCTGGTCCACCTATGCCATTTGTCTGTGTAGGGGATGAAGCCTTCCAGCTGTCAGAACACCTTTTGAAACCGTACGGTAGCAGAGGATTGTCAAGAACAAAACGCATTTTTAATTACCGCCTCACAAGAGCAAGAAGAATGGTTGAATGTACCTTTGGTATTCTGACAGCCAAATGGCGGGTCCTATTGACTGCGATCAACCTCAAGACAGAAACTGTGGACGAGGTGATCAAAGCTTGCGTGGTACTCCACAATTTTGTTATCTGCAAGGAACCCATTTCCATTGAGGACACCTCTGAAGAAACCACCTTGCAAGATTACCATGACATTACCACTAGAAGTTCTGTGATGGTTTCAGTAATGAGGGACAATTTTGCACTATATTTTATGTCACCTCAAGGCAGAGTACACTGGCAGGATGACAGAGTGTGAAAGATTTGTGCCCTTAACCAAACTTGTGTACCTTCTGTACCAACAGTATATACCTTTGCCAACCAAAGTTGGCTATCTTGTCATGGTCTTACTATTTTTACCTTTAGGCCACAGGTGTGTACCTGGTTGTGTTTTATGCAAAGTATTTCACCTTTTAACAAAAGTTGTGTACATTGTTAGGAAATCACCAACAATAAACACAACTTTTTAGGTGAAATACTTTGCTTCAAACACAACCAGGAACACAACTGTGGCAAAAAGGTAAAATTTATTTACCTTTTACCTACAGTTATATACCTGGTTTTGAGATCCTTTTTACCTTTTAAATACCCTGTATTTAACCTTTTTTTTAACATATTTCGCCGCAGAAAGAAATGACAGACAACCATTGTAAAACGATAATTTAACTTTTATTTAAATTTTTTTTTTTTTTGGTAAAATGTTTTTAAAGTGAAAAAAACTTTTTTAATAAAGGCTTGAAACCAAATGGTCATTTTTATTGAAATACACACATTATAAATTTGTGTAGTGTGGGGTGGAAATAGTGCTGGAGGGGCTGCGGGACACTTCGACACTGGGAGTGTGGAGAGAGGACTGGGATCGTGGTGGGGAAGGAACAGTTAGAGGTGAAGGTGTGGAAAAAGCTACAGAATGGGTGGACATGTGGGAGGCAGAACAGGTGGTGGGCGGTGGAGTGGAGGGTTGGGCAGGGACTGTAGGAGCAAATGATGTTGATGGAAAGTTGTATGGGGAAGGAGTTTGGTACGGGGAAGGAGTTTGGTACGGGCCAGGGTGCTGGAAGTGGGGAGATGTCTGGTACTGGGGAGGTTGCTGGTACTGGGGAGGTTGCTGGTACTGGGGAGGTTGCTGGTACTGGGGAGGTGGCTGGTATGTAATAGGAGGGGGAGGATGGAAAGTGGCTGGAGGGGGTGCAGGTGGAGGAACTACTGGGGTGGGAGGAGGAGGTCGGGAGGTAACGTGCTGGAGAGCACCGTGGCACGAATGCATTACATGCATCTGTTGGCTAGGAGAGAGCGTTTCCATGCGCTCCACAACAGACCTGAAAAAGGTGTGGTTTGGCGAAGATCTTGCTTCTGAATGCATGGTTTGCAGAAGTGTCTTCACCTCCAGAATACTGGAGTTGATCTGCTGAAAGCCTGTGGAGATTTGCTCTGACAAGACTTTTAGACAGTTCTGGAAAGATGCATTCAGATGCAAGAACTCTGGCGCATAAGTCTTTTCCTGACCCCTCTGCCACTGCCGCCCAGTCCCCGCAGGTGTACTAGAGGTGGCAGGGGCAGAAGGGTGGGGTAAAGGGAAAGCGATCTCCTCACCAGCAGCTTCATGTAATGTAGGCGGCCACGATGCTCCTGTGCTGGTGGATGGGACAGATGGGTCGAATGTGTGGGAAGGTGCAGATGTACCGGGGCGGTCGAAGTGTCCCTCGGTGCCGTTCTCCTCAGGGATCGCCTCAGAAGGGTCCAATCATGCAGGCTCCCGAGTGCTACTCACCGTGCTGTGGAATAAAGAGAAAAAAAAACAATTAAAATAGTGACATGGTATGGCCATGGCTGAAAAAAAATTGTTACATCTAAACATTTTTTTTTCACATGTGGTGTGTAATATTTACCTTCTTGTGACCATTGTATCCCGGAGGGACGACAGGGCTCGTGCGTACTTGTACTTGCTCCTGCGTCCTCCAGATCCACTCGGGGCCCGCATCTCTTTATTGAACTCCTTCTTGAAACGATCCCTCACAGACCGCCACTGCTTCACAATTCTGTCCCCTGAAACGAGAAAGGACAAAGTGGGTAGTATACAACATCAGTGTTTCCCAAACTCCAGTCCTCATGGTCCCCAGGGGTCATGTTTTCAGGATTTCCATAGTAAATAGAAATCCTGAACACATGATCCGTGGGGACCACGAGGACTGGAGTTCGGGAAACACTGGTTTACATCAAGCAACCAGTACTGTATATACTTACACTCTTAAATCTGGGCCCGAGCATCGAGGTCCTCCCAGCGGCCCACAAGGAGCGAACAGATTTCCTCCCAGAGTCGTCGGGTAACAATCAGGTCAGCATGGCAGCGGTCAGCCATATTCCATAGCGGCACCCTTACTCTGACGAGATCGATGAGGTGGTCAACATTAATTCCTCCATCCTCACTGTCTGAGTCGGGAGCACGCTGTGAAGGCTGTTAAAGTAAAATAGAAAAATAGCAAAATTAGTCACCACACTTAAGACATGAAATAAAAAGTGTACCAAAATTTAACTTAAACATTATACTTAGAATCATAGAATCATAGAATCATAGAATCGTAGAGTTGGAAGGGACCTCTTGGGCCATCTGGTCCAACCCCCTGCTCAAAGCAGGATTCGCTAAATCATCCCAGTCAGATGTCTGTCCAGCCTCTGTTTGAAGACTTCCATTGAAGGAGAACTCACCACTTCTCGTGGCAGCCTGTTCCACTCATTGATCACTCTAACTGTCAAAAAGTTTTTTCTAATATCTAATCTGTGTCTCTTCCCATTCAGTTTCATCCCATTGCTTCTAGTCTTTCCTTGTGCAAATGAGAATAAAGTTGATCCTTCTACAATGTGACAGCCCTTTAGATATTTGTAGACAGCTATTAAGTCTCCTCTCAGTCTTCTCTTTTGCAAACTAAACATTCCCAAATCCTGCAACCTTTCCTCATAAGACAGGGTTTGCAGACCGGTCACCATTCTGGTCGCTCTTTTCTGAACTTGCTCCAGTTTGTTGATGTCTTTTTTAAAATGTGGTGCCCAAAACTGGACACAATATTCCAGATGAGGTCTGACCAAAGAGGAGTAGAGGGAAATAATGACTTCACGTGATCTAGACTGTATGCTTCTGTTAATACATCCTAGAATTGCATTTGCCTTTTTTGCTGCTGCATCACACTGTTGACTCATATTCAGTCTGTGATCTATTAGTATACCCAAGTCTTTTTCACATGTGCTGTCACTTAGCCCTATTCCTCCCATTCTATATATGCTTTTTTCATTTTTATTGCCCAGATGTAGTACTTTGCATTTCTCCCTGTTAAAAACCATTCTGTTAGTTGCTGCCCACTTCTCCAGTTTATTTAAATCTTTTTGAATCCTCTCTCTCTCTTCTCTAGTATTAGCTATCCCTCCTAGCTTTGTGTCATCAGCAAATTTAATCAGTTTACCCTCAATTCCTTCATCTAAATCGTTGATAAAGATGTTGAACAATACAGGGCCCAGGACAGAGCCCTGTGGTACCCCACTTGAGACATTCTTCCAACTGGATGTGCAGCCATTTACGACCACTCTTTGGGTCCGATCACTAAGCCAGTTATGAATCCACCTAACAGTTGCCTTGTCCATTCCATACTTAGTCATTTTTTCAATAAGGATTGTATGAGAGACTTTGTCAAATGCTTTGCTGAAGTCAAGATATACTATATCTACAGCATTTCCTTGATCCACCCAATCAGTGATACCGTCATAGAAGGAAATTAAGTTAGTCTGACATGACTTATTAGTTACAAACCCATGCTGACTCTGTTTAATCACTTCATTCTTATCCAGGTATTGACATACATGTTGTTTAATAATTTGTTCAAAGATCTTTCCTGGTATAGAAGTCAGACTCACCGGCCTATAGTTGCCTGGGTCCACCTTCTTCCCCTTTTTGAAGATAGGAACAACATTTGCTCTTCTCCAGTCTTCTGGCACTTCTCCTGTTCTCCAAGAATTTTCAAAGATTATGGAGAGGGGTTCAAAAATTTCTTCTGCTATCTCCTTCAGTACTCTGGGGTGTAATTCATCTGGACCTGGAGACTTGAATTCATTTAGGTTAGCTGAGTGTTTCCTCACTATCTTTCTGTTTATAGATATCCTGGATTCTTCTATTCCCTTAATAGGACAGTGAATAACAGTTGATGTTGCATTTCCTTTCTGAGAGAAAACAGATGCAAAATAGGAATTTAAAAGTTCAGCCTTCTCAACATCCTGTCTTACCATTTCATCATTTTCATCCTGTAAAAATCCTATAGCATCTTTGACTTTTCTTTTACTTTTGACATATCCCCAAAATCCTTTATTATTGCTTTTGACATCTCTTGCAAGCCTCAGTTCATTTTCAGCTTTAGCTAATCTGATTTGTGCCCTGCAGGTTCTGCAGACAGCATTATATTCTTCTTTAGATATGCCTCCCTCTTTCCATTTTATAAACATTTTTTTCTTCCTTTTTAGCATGTGCTTAAGTTCTGTGTTCATCCATCCTGGTTTCCTTAAATGCTTCCTATTCTTCCCTCTTTTCGGAATTGTTAACAACTGTGCTTTGAGAATTTCATTTTTCAAGATTTCCCATCCTTCCTGGACATTTTTGTCTTTAAGGATATCCAGCCATTGGATCCCTCCAATTCTCTTTCTGAATCCCTTAAAATCTGCCTTTCTGAAATCTAACCTTGACGTCTGAGTCTTCACAGGTCTTCCACCTCTAGTTATCCAAAATTCTAAAATAGCATGGTCGCTACCTCCTAGGGTCCCAGCCACTTTTACCTCCTCAACCATTTCCTCCCTGTTTATAAGGATTAGATCCAAGGTAGCAGTTCCCCTTGTTTTCTCCCTTACCTTTTGGAAGATAAAGTTGTCAGCAAGAGAGGATAAGAATTTCCTTGACCTGTTAGTTTTGCCTGAGAGAGATTCCCAACAAATGTCTGGATAGTTGAAATCTCCCATGACAACTATGTCATATTTTTTGGAGAACTTGGCCTTCTGATGCATAAAGAGTTCATCTATATCTTCGGCTTGCACAGGCGGCCTGTAGTAAATGCCTACAATGGTGTCCTTTCCATTGTTCTGTCCTTGTATTCTTACCCAAACAGTTTCCACAGAACTCCCAGTCTCTGAAGCTTCAATCTCTGTGCAGATATACGCGTTTCGAACATACAATGCGACACCCCCTCCTCGTTTATCAAGTCTGTTTCTTGCAAATAAGTTGTATCCTTCTAGTCTTGTATTCCAATCATGTGTATTGTCCCACCAAGTTTCAGTGATTCCAATTACATCATATTTCTTTTCCTGTGTTAGTAGTTCCAATTCTCCTTGTTTGTTGCCCATGCTTTGTGCATTAGTATAGAAACATTTTAGTTTGTGATTGGTTTCTCTTTCTCCAATATTTTTATTAATTAGATTCTTTCGTCTTTGTTCTTCCTTTCCACTTCTAATAGCAGAGTTCTCAATAGCATTTGTCAGGTGTATGGCTTTTTCTGGTCTTTTGCTTCCCTTCCCATGTTGTTCTAGTTTAAAGCTCTCCTTACAAGTGTAGCAAGGCGACTTCCAAATTACACGCTGGTGACCGCCGCGTTGCTGTCGCCGACGACCCTGGGAGGCACTGCGAGGACCTCTTGGCCGAGCACCAGATTGGGAAGACTAGAGAAGAAAAGAAAAAAATTTATGTGTTTGGATGTTGGCATTTGTTTGCTGTGTGAGGTCTGCGGTACATTGTTTTATATGTGTTGTGTGTAGTGTGATGTTGTGTTTCTGCGTTTGATGCAAAAAACTTACCAATTGTGAGCCCACTCCAGGTGTCTGTCCACCCCTTCCTTCTTCTTCTGAGAGCTCCTCTTTAGCTTGTGATTCCTGTTTTGAAATAAAAGCCAATGAATAGGCATATATTACAGAGATGATGGATTTTGGAAATAAAAACTTACTGTCAAACGCTGACGATGCGAGGGAGGGCTCCCAGAAGAAGATGTGCTGTCATGTTGCTGGCCAGACTCCATGGCTGTGGGTGGTGCTGCTGCTGTTGCTGCTGCCAGTGCTGCCAGTGCTGCTGCTGCTGCTGCTGCATCTCTTGGGCGGCTGTTGAATAAAGAGAAACAAAGGGCCAATGAATATCTTGATATTCCATGGACCTAGTTTTTAGGAATGGGGGATTTGATAATTACCGTCTCTCATCTGCTGCTGGACTCCCCTCACGTTGTTCTGCATGTTCCCTTTCCTGCTCCATTTGGGGTGGTGGTGGTGCTGATGGTGCTGCAGTGGTCTCCTGCCTTCTCCTGCGCCTGGTTGCTGTCTTTGGTGGAATGTTGGGTGTGGCTGAGGGTCCCACTGTCATGCTTTTATATATGTGTGCTGTGGGCAGAGCTACTGAGCATGCTCAGACCCAAAAAAACGGATCCGGCGCATTGCGGCGCTCATAGGCTTTCATTGTGTGAAAAAGCCGGACACTCCGAATCCGGCGTGTCCGGCTTTTTCGCCGGAGACAAAAAACGTTACAGTAGCTGTTTTTTCCAGACGCCGGATTGCGACACATTGCCGGATCCGGCGAAAACCGGATGAAACGCATGGCCATCCGGCGCAAATGCAAGTCAATGGGGGGAAAACCGGATAAGCATACTCACAGACGCGGATTCTTTACTGTAAGAGCAGTGAGACTATGGAACTCTCTGCCATATCATGTTGTAATGAGTGATTCCCTACTAAAATTTAAGATGGGACTGGATGCCTTTCTTGAAAAGTATAATATTACAGGGTATATACACTTGTCATGTCCCATGATTTTGAATCATCAGACAGTACTGCATTTTACCATATTGTTGTTTCCATTGCTGTATATAGATCTGTTCCTTTTAGAGGTTTTCTCCTCCCCCCTTGCATGTGACTCTCATTTCTGTAACCCCTCCCTTCTTGTCCATTTTTGAGTCTTCTCCATCTTGGAGACACACGTTTATACAGCTCTGTACAAGGAAAATCTCTTTTTACCTACTGTAACGTGCATTATGTAAAGATTCAGCTGAGAATAAACCTTCTACTGGACTCTTCAAACTTGCTCTTTTCAGTCGAGTTTAAACTATCTGCGGACATCACTAAACATGAGTAACGGTCAACAGACTCAATGGGTTGGCAGTCTGAGCGCCCATACACTTACAGTTTGGCCATCAGGCAGAATAGTAAAAAGAGATTCCTGCAGTTACATCTGTAAAATCATCTCCAGCTTCTACAAGTCAGAGCAGACATCAGAAGATCTGCTTACATCATATAGATTCCATCAGCCTGTGTGCAGCACAGCTCCTCCCCCAGCCTTCACTGCAGAGACTGTAGCAGCTCATATTACACAGATCTCATCTGCCTGTGAGTTACAATGGCTGAAGGAAAGTCTGCAATATCTGAATATGAGGACTCGGCCACTAACAGACCCAGGTGCTCTGCTAAGCCGTCACTGAAAGCTATAGAGAACCTTGAAGCCATTAAACATGAACTTTCTTGTAATATATCCGTCTTATGGCAAAGACTGCAGAGTCACATTAACAGCATCTCCCAGTATGCTTCTCATGAGTTACCAGCAGAGGGAGCCCTTGAACAATTGTACTGTGCATACCAGGCTTACAAAGACACTTGCAGAAAATACATCTCAGTGCTACGGAAATTAAATACGCCAGAATCGCTAAAAGAATGCGAGGTCTTCCAACAGCTCAATGCCGAACGAGATAGCACCATGCGCGACATTGTGAACAAAACAGAAGCAAAAATCCCACAAATGTCAGAAGTGACATCACACAGATCCAGGTCTGCTAGGAGCTCAAAGCACTCAATCAAGTCAAGCTCATCAAGGTACTCAACCCTCAGTGAGCAGCTCATAAAAGCGCGTGCCGAAGCAGAATCTTTGAAAGTGCAAGCCATTTTCGCCCAAAAGAAAGCAGAGAAGGAAACAGTATCTGCACGCAAGAAAGCAGAGATGGAAGCTGAATCCGCATGCAGGAAAGCAGAGATGGAAGCTGAATCCGCACGCAAGAAAGCAGAGATGGAAGCTGAATCCGCACGCAAGAAAGCAGAGATGGAAGCTGAATCTACACGCAAGAAAGCAGAGATGGAAGCTGAATCCGCATGCAAGAAAGCAGAGATGGAAGCTGAATCCGCACTCAAGAAAGCAGAGATGGAAGCTGAATCCGCACTCAAGAAAGCAGAGATGGAAGCTGAATCCGCACGCAAGAAAGCAGAGATGGAAGCCGAATATGCACGCGAGAAGGCGGAAATAGAAGTCCTGCAGAAAGAATACGAACATGCAGCAGCCGTGGCAAAGCTAAAGGTCTTCGAGCAGGCTCTAGGTGGGAGCCAGGGAGGCAGCATCAATTCGTACGAACTCGACATGGAAGACCCACTTAAGCGCACAAGAAATTGCGTGCTGAGCCAAACCAACGAACCCCTGACCACCAACAACATTCCCGTCAGCACCCATCTCTCTCTAGAGCATCAGGACGTCGATCCGCCTGCAGATTCTAGCTTTCTTGGTCAGTCAAATGAACCACAAACATTCAAACCCGAACCTTCTTCATGTGTCAGTACACGGCCTGACCCTACACCTCAGCCAGTGCCATACGCCAATGTCTACATGCCACCTAACATGCCGAAAAGGCACTGCGCTCCTGATAACTGTGTGGTTCCAGTCCCGCATACAACAGAGATCATATGCCACAAACCGGTTGCTGGTATAAATGCCTACGCCACTCCGTATCTTCCCATGTTCTTGAACCAAGAAGCTAAGACCCACGCTAACAGCATCACTCAGCCGGCAAATGTTACTTCAAAGTCAGAAAGAACAGACATGGCCGATTTTGCGAGGCTAATGATACGCCGAGAACTCATCAACACCGGTCTCACAAGGTTCGAAGACCAGCCGGAGAATTACAGAGGTTGGAAATATACCTTTAAAGCCGCAATTAGTGACCTTGGCATCACTTCTGCTGAAGAGCTGGATCTGCTAATCAGGTGGCTCGGACCTCATCCACGGAGCGGGTCAACAGGCTCAGATCCGTCCACATCAGTAATTCAGCAGCTGGTCTCATGGCTGCATGGGAAAGACTAGAACGTAGTTTTGGCAGTCCTGAAGCCACAGAGAATGCACTGTTTAGGTGTCTACAGGACTTCCCCAAAATATCTTGCAAGGACAGTTCAAAATTCCTAGAGCTCAGTGACCTACTCCTAGAGCTCCAGTTAGCCAAGGCAGACACGCACCTACCTGGTCTTAGCTACCTGGATACCGCTCAGGGCGTTAACTCAATAGTTTCAAAACTGCCATACAATATACAAGAGAAGTGGGCCACTATTGGATCAAAGTACAAAAAAGCCAATCAAGTCTCCTTTCCTCCATTTTCCTACTTCTGTGAATTTATCAAGGATGTCGCAGAGTGTAAGACCAACCCGAGTTTTTCCTATGTAGAACCCAGCGGACCCGTTCCAACTCCTCCTAATTATGAGGGTCCACGTACTAACCTGAAAAGCCAAGGAGGCCCAGGGTCAGCGAAAAAGACCGACATCCTTCCCACACCTACATCAGCTCCAAACCAGAGCAACACAGGGGACAAGGTTGAAGATCCTAATCGTATGTGTCCCATTCATAAGAAGCCACATCCCTTAAAGAAGTGCATTGGCTTCAGAAAGAAGCCGCTCCACGAGCGCAAGGAACTTCTAAAGATGTTTGGTGTATGTTACAGATGTTGTGCTTCTACTGAACACTGTGCTAATGACTGTAAAATTCCTATTAAGTGTTTGGAGTGTGACAGTGAGGACCACGTGCAAGCACTCCATACATCCCAGCCTACCTCTGCTCAGCTCACACCTTCCATACTCACCACAAGCTATGGCGGGGAGGAAACAGAGCAAGCAAGTACTACCAAGGTATCATCTTCATGCACAGAAGTTTACGAAGAAGACCTCTGGGACAAGTCATGTGCAAAGATATGCCTGGTGAACATATATCCTAAGGGTCAGCCCGAAAAGAGCACAAGGGTGTACGCCATCCTGGATGATCAAAGCAACCGATCACTTGCAAGGTCAGAGCTCTTTGATCTGTTTGACTTAAAAGGAAATGCTTACCCCTACACCTTGGGTACTTGCAGTGGTGTCACAGAGGTCTCTGGGAGAAGAGCCAATGGACTTATAGTACCTTCACTTGAGAACAACGTAGAGATACCTCTGCCTACACTCGTCGAGTGCAACCAGATACCATCCAATAGAGAGGAGATTCCAACGCCAGAGGTTGCTCTTCTTCACCCTCATCTAATGACGATAGCCAGCAAGATACCAGCTCTTGACAACAGTGCAGATATCCTGATCCTGCTCGGTAGAGACAATCTCCGACTGCATAAGGTACGTAAGCAGATCAATGGACCACATGATGCTCCATTTGCTCAACACTTTGGTCTAGGCTGGGTTATCATAGGCAACGTCTGTATAGACAAGATGAAGAGGCCTACAAAGATTTACTCATGTAAGACTCATGTCTTGCCAAATGGTCGCAGTCCATACTGTCAACCATGCCCACATCACTACTGGGTGAAAGAAACACTGTGTGACTGTAAGTAGCAGCTAGGAACCTATGACAACATGAATATATTCTGGTCCTGTGACGAAAACTTCAGGTCAACGGTGTTTGATTCTACAAATGAAAATAACAAGTTGGCACCAGCAAGAGAGGACAAAGAATTCATTAAGGTCATGAACAAGGAATTCACCGAGGATGACTCCAACAACTGGACAGCACCCTTACCCTTTCGTTCTCCAAGGACAAGTTTGCCAAACAATATGCAGCAAGCAACTGCAAGATTTGCATCTTTAAAACAAACTTTAAAAAAGAAACCAGAGATGGAAAAACATTTCCTCGACTTCATGCAGAATATCTTTGATAGAGATCATGCAGAGCCTGCTCCACAACTAAAAGAAGGAGAAGAATGCTGGTATCTTCCATTCTTTGGTGTCTACCATCCTCGCAAACCCAATCAAATCAGAGTTGTGTTTGACTCCAGTGCCCAGTATGAAGGTATTTCTCTCAATAACCTGCTCCTCACTGGACTCAACCTGAACAATAGTCTCATAGGAGCCTGCTAAGAACTTCAGCTTGATCATTTCTTAAACGACAATGGGTGCGCTTGGGTGTTCAACCCTCCACATTCATTGCATATGGGAGGATCCTGGGAGCGCATGATTGGAATTGCACGAAGAATTCTTGATTCAATGCTGCTGGACCACAAGCTGCCACTCACCCATGAAGTCTTGGTCACCTTCCACGTGGAAGTGTCTGCAATAATAAATGCCAGACCGCTGGTGCCGGTATCGTCGGACGCTGATGCCCCAATGATCCTTACACCAGCAACTCTTCTTACACAGAAAATTGGAACCATCACAATTCCTCCTGGAAATTTCAACCACAAGGACATGTACAGACGTCAGTGGAAGCAGGTACAACACATGTCTAATGTCTTTTGGCACCATTGGAAGATGGAATACCTGCATCTGCTCCAGAGCCGTCACAAATGGCAGACAGCAAAACCTAACCTCCAAGAAGGAGACCTCGTCCTCCTAAAAGACGAAGAAGCTCATCGCAACGACTGGCCAATGGGTCTTATCACCAAGGCTATGCCCAGTGCGGATGGAAAGACCCGAAAGGTGGACATTAAGGTAACAAAAGGTGGTTCATCACGACTTCTCCTTTGCCCAGTCACCGAACTTGTACTGCTTCTACCAACGGAGGACATCACATAAAAGATATTTCTACTGGACACAGCTCACGATGGAGAGCATACCGACATACACCCTTAACTGTCAAGAACTTGAACTTCATCTTTGGATTGTTTGGGTTGGTGGAAGTGTTGGCACGTTGCGGCTTCCCCAATCTGAAGATAGGTTCTCCTATGGACTTGGACTATCCATCCGTTGAGGACTTCACGTCATCTACCAAGAATTGGACTTACAACTGTTACAGTTTATTTGCATGTTGTGTTTCTTCTTTTTTTGTCTTCCAGGCTTCTAGGACGCCGTTGATCATCATCGTAACACGTCACGTCAAGTTGAATCATCATGAAATCTAAAGATTTCAGACAGGGAGTGTCATGTCCCATGATTTTGAATCATCAGACAGTACTGCATTTTACCATATTGTTGTTTCCATTGCTTTATATAGATCTGTTCCTTTTAGAGGTTTTCTCCTCCCCCCTTGCATGTGACTCTCATTTCTGTAACCCCTCCCTTCTTGTCCATTTTTGAATCTTCTCCATCTTGGAGACACACGTTTATACAGCTCTGTACAAGGAAAATCTCTTTTTACCTACTGTAAGGTGCATTATGCAAGGATTCAGCTGGGAATAAACCTTCTACTGGACTCTTCAAACTTGCTCTTTTCAGTCGAGTTTAAACTATCTGCGTACATCACTAAACATGAGTAACGGTCAACAGACTCCATGGGTTGGCAGTCTGAGCGCCCACACACTTACAGTTTGGCCATGAGGCAGAATAACACTAGTTTCCTTAATATTGCGTTGATCCAGGGAGCTAGTCTGATTGCCGTATGTGGAGTCGGGAAGGAATTTTTTTCCCCAATGTGAAGCTTACTGTTTGCCACATGGGTTTTTTTTGCCTTCCTCTGGATCAACATGTTAGGGCAAGTTAGGATTGGATATGGGTTGAACTAGATGGACTTAAAGTCTCCCTTCAACCTTAATTACTATGTTACTATGTTCTCTATACACAGCCTCATACTGCAGCAGCACCTCACTTCTCTCATTTTCCCATCACACCTCTCATTTTCCCCCTCACGCCTCTCATTTTCCCCATCACAACTGTCATTTTGACCTCACACCTGTCATTTTCCAATCACTCCACTATTTTCCCCTCACTCCTCTCATTTTCCCACTCACACCTCTCATTTTCCCCCTCACTGCTCTCATTTCGCCATGACAGCTGTCATTTTGACCTCACACCTGTCATTTTCCGATCACTCCACTAATTTCTCCTCACTCCTCTAATTTTCCAATCACATCTCTTCATTTTCACACCTCACACCTCTCATTTTCACCTCACACCTTTCATTTTCCCCTCACTTCACTATTTTCCCCTCACTCCTCTCATTTTCCCCTCACTCCTCTCTTCCCCTCAAATGTGCCCAGCAACTTCCTGTTATGAGCACAGTGGTATAATACATGAGGCTCCTCCCTTTCCTTTAACGTCATGGCTCACAGGAGCAACTCCATTCTAAACACAATGGAGCTAGATGTGGCCTGTGACTGCCATGCACTGATAATCTGAAGGCGGGGGCCCTGATTGTAGCTCACAGCGGCTGGGTATTTCAGGGTGGTTTTTGAGGTGAATGTGTCTTCGCACGTGTGGATATGTGGAGTGGGCAGGGTTATGTGGAGCAGGGCTTAATTCAATACATACACACACATACACACACTCAGCTTTATATATATATATTTTTTTTTTCTCCATTAAAGCTGATAATTTAACCAGTGGTAAGGTTTAACAGTGCATTAACATACAATATAGTAGTATGCCACTAGTTTAGGTTCAAAAGCTGCACTAACAAGTCCCTTGAAAAGACAATAAATATGCATAAAAATGAAATAATGTGCAGTCCCTTGTAGCACTAGCTTCATAGGAGTCAGGAACGGACTGAGACTAAAATTTAGACCTGGCATTTGAAAGCACACAGGCCCATGCTGGCTCCATCCCCTTACCCAGATTGGGGTCTCTGTTACTTAAAATTACTCTGCCTGCATTAAATCAAGATTTACTACTACCTATATTTTCAATAACTCCGCTATATAAGATTTATGAATAATAATATTATTGCAATATAACAGACATATAACACCAGCATAAACAGTAGTGATAATACCGCCATGCTGAGTTTTAAAGAAGCACTCTCATCTATACTGTTTATTAAATGTGTGTATATGTGCATGTAGTGTAATGTGATGGTATTAATATTTCCAGGACCATTCTGTTGCTCTTCTCAGTAACTTATTCCAGTGAGTAATTTTCATACACCATTGGTAGCTCCGTGATGGTGTGGTAGGGGCCAGGATTGTGGGGGTGGTCCACTGCTTACCACGTCCAGACGACACAGACACCAGGCGATGCAAAGCCAGGACGGAGGCAGATTTCAGTTGTAGCAGATCCAGGTTTATTGGCTGTCCTCCTGATGACCATAGCCCTGCACCGCAGTTCCTTTACAGTTCTCCATTTCCAGGCCCGGGTACCTTCACCTTTCCTTCTGTCGAAGTGACGTCCCTCGTGGATCTTTCGCTGGGGCTGTCCTAGACCAATCTACCGCCAGCGCTTCATCTGCCCGAGTTTGTCGTCCAATCGGTACCCCCGGGGCCTCGTCTGTCCTGTGGTCCATCGTGTCAGGGCCACCCTCCTGACTGTCTTTTCCTGTCAGTCTCCTGGTCGAACTCTTCCACCGGTCTCAGTCTTCTGTCCTGAGTCTTCTCCTCCTGAGCTCCTCCCGGGACTAGCCTAACCTGGAACCCTATCCTGTCCTATGTATCCCCTCTCTCACTGGGAATTTCCCTCCTGGGTTCCTATCTCCCCGACCCTCATGACTAAGCGGTTTCTATAGCCTTAAGCTGCTGTCAAGTCCTGAACTACACTCCCCCTGCCATCTTGTGGTCAATTCTAGGTATTGCACTCCCTTTTCCATCTACCCCATGTTATGAATGAGTCACCATAGGAGGCAAAAACAGAAATACTAGCTAATTCCAGAAAACCAGAGAAGTTGGCAGCTATCGGATTGCAGACCACTGAACCTAACAACAACAACTAGCAGTAGCCGTGGGGGGTTCCTACGGTGCCCTAGACCCCTCGATCACAGCCGGAGAACTACATAGCCTAAAGACAAAAAGGGAAATCTAAACTGCCCCAGAGCAGACCCCAAAGCAATAGGCAGCCCCCAACATATAATGACAGTGAAGCAAGATGAAAAAACACTCACACAGATAGAAAGATAGGCTGAGCAAATGATGGGGCCCAAGCTAACTAAATAGGACAGAATAGAAAAGCTGCTGTCTGCAATGCGCCAAAACCCTCTCAAAAACAAGAGCCAACAGACTGATAGGGAAGAAAGCCCTGAAGACGCTAGGCTTCAAAAAGACTATATCAGTACTCAGGTATTATCTGAAGACAGAGCAAAAAGGAATTCAGCTCACCCAGCAGGGAAAGGCAGAAATCCAGAAAAACAAGGCAAAACAAAACCAAAACACAAATGCAAAAAGTAGAGCAGAAAACTTAGCTTTTGAGGAGCAGGAATCAGACTGGTCTCCAAGAATCCCTCAGAGTAATCACCAGCAAGGCAGAAGGGCGTCGGCTGCCTTATATCCAGTCAGCAATCCCAGTCACCCAGTCATCATCATTCTGCTCAGGTGCTTTGTAATCAGCCTCACTACCTTCCTTCACCAGAAGAGGGAGTTCATCAGACATCAATGGTGAAGGGGAAAATGAACTCACAACAGTACCTCCCCCTTGAGGAGGGGTCACTGAACCCTCATCCACGCCACCAGGGCGATCAGGGTGAGCCCGATGAAAGGCATGCACCAATCTTTTGGCATGAATATCAGAGGCAGAGACCCAGGAATTATCCTCCTGACCATAACCCTTCCACTTAACCAAATACTGGAGTCTCCGTCTAGCCAGACGGGAATCCAGTATCTTCTCTACCTCATATTCCATGTTACCTTCAACTAATACGGGGTCCGGAGGTGCCACCCCAGGAACAACTGGTTCAACAAACCTCTTCAACAAGGACTTATGAAACACATTATGAATTTTAAATGTGACAGGAAGAGCCAAACGAAAAGAGACCGGATTAATAATCTCCAAAATCTTGTAAGGTCCAATAAATCTAGGCTTAAACTTAGGAGAAGCCACCTTCATAGCGATATTTTTTGATGATAACCAAACCATATCACCAACCTTAAACTGGGGACCAATGGTCCTATGTCGGTTGGAAAACCGCTGGGCCTTTTCCTGGGAGAGAGATAACTTATCCACCACTTGGTCCCAGATCTGGTACATTCTCTCCACCACAGTGTCAACACCTGGGCAGGCAGAAGGCTCCACTTGTCCTGAAGAAAATCGAGGATGAAACCCAAAGTTACAAAAAAAAGGTGACATCAAAGTGGCAGAACTAGCTCTATTATTTAAAGCAAATTCGGGCAAGGGCAAAAATGAAATCCAATCATCCTGATCGGCGGAAATAAAACATCTCAAATACGACTCCAAGGTCTGGTTTGTTCTCTCCGTCTGCCCATTGGTCTGAGGGTGAAAAGCAGAGGAGAAGGACAACTGAATTCCCAGCTTGGAACAGAAAGTCCTCCAATATCTAGACACAAATTGAACTCCTCTGTCAGATACAATGTTCTGATGTCAGATACAAGGTCATCGTTGGCGCCCGCCCTTCCTTTTGGGGTGTCCGTGGCGTCGGGGACCTGACTGATGGATCACTGTCTGGTTCAATATCTTTCGGCTCTTTGTACATCACTTAAAAAAGAGTCATGGTCGGCGTTTTTGTCACATCCACCTCGTACCCGGGACCTGTTACACACATTTTTTTTTGTTACACACAATGCTCATTAAATCAACTTTAAGCATACCGTTACCTCTACTTTAATAACACCTATTGTTATTATTGTTAGTTACTCAACCGGAGTAACCCCATTATCTTTGTTTTTTGCTTTTTTTTCTCCTTTTCTTTCAACACAACATTTTAAAACAGAGCATAAATACTCCCCGAGCACTTCCTCCCCCGCATCCCCGCTATATCAGGAGCAAGAAATCAACAATAAAACATGTCCCTTATCTTGGACGTCGAAATGTCCTCTGGCCTGCACAACGGTGCATAGAAATCTCGGTAGTACGGGCCATCTCCTGATAGCCGGTATCTCGTCAGTAGTAAGGGGCTCCACAGCCGTGGAGCTCCCGGGATGCAGGGAGTGTCTCAAGGGGTCCTTTTTACTTGGGCTCGTGGCCTTCGGGTTCAGCGATTACGGCTATCGTGTAGTCGCCGCGGCGACAGTACTCCTTGTAGTACGACACCAAGTCCCCCTCCCGCAAAGCCTGGCCGTGACGGATGGAAGTCACATTGATGTATACCTTTTGGCCGGTTGCGAGGTCCTGAATGAACCCATATCCTTTTTCCAGATTGGTATACACGAGCCGCCCCATGGATCGGGAAGCCGCCATGCCAGCCTCCCCTCTCTCGTGGAGCAGGCTCCAGATTTCCCACTCTCTGGCCTTCTTCTTCTGTATGACCTCCGCGACCCAAACGGAGGTTCCGGTGTAGACCGCGGAGTCCGGCGGGTGGGACGCGGCCGGGGTTGGGAGCGGGGCAGAAGCGGCCGCAGATTCTGGTGGCTCAGCAGCTGCTGGGGCCGGACGACGGGGAGGGGCAGCTGTGGTTCCTGATGGGTAGGCCGCAGAGCCCGACAAGCAGGCCGCAGCCGACTCTGGGGGTGACGCAGATGCGGCTGCAGGGCAGGTCGCAACTGGAGTCGCGGACGGGGCCGGAGTGGTGGCCGGCTTCAGGTGACAGGCTGCTGCTGACAGGTGGGACACAGCAGAGTCGGCCGCGGGCTGGTTCCGCACCGGCGACGCGGGTCGATGCACCGTTGGGCGGGGTGGCTCAGGGCGGTGGATGAGAGTGTCGGTCGGCCCAGCGGAGGCCGCAAAGCCCTCCGAAACCGGGGCCGTTGGAAAGTGGGAGGCCGCGCGGGGAGGCTGAGTGATGGGGCCGCCTGCGGAACCGCCGGCAGAGCCGGGGGAACTCTCACCTTCCCTGGCGCCACGGCCTCTGACAGGCCACCCCGCGGCTCCTCCCGCAGCCTCGGATCTTCATCCCGCCATCGGGCAGGGCTAGCCTCCAGGCTCGTGGGTCCCACGGGGAGGCTCCCCGGCGATGTCTTCGGCGCTGCGCCAGCAGAGCCCGCAGTCGCTCCTCTCCGCCCAATGTCAGGGGGATTGTCAGTGGCTCCCGAAAGCAGGTCTCCCAGCGAGATTCGACCTCTTGACGCCACCGCCATTCCAGGCGTCCGAGGCCATGGCAGCTGCAGCGTCGCATCCCATCCGGTGTACAGCAGTCAAATGGCGCCAAACAGCCACAGCCGGTCTTCCCACTCGGGCCGCTCCCGCCCTTGAGTAGGGCGATGGTCGGCTTATCCACCCATCTTCCCGGGTCCAGTATGGGGGGGTGGCGGTCTCCAGATGTACACCGCTTCCCTCAGGGGTGAATTTGAGAGGGCCCCAGTCCGTCCAAAGCAGCGGCAAACACCTGGGCCTCTTCCTGGTGTTGAAGTACCACGGCCATGTTGTCCGGCTTCTGGTACCGCCCCGGATCTTCTGATGACAGCCCAGGATCCGGAACCAAGTCTCAAATTTGTAATCCACAGGTGGGTAAATTTGTAATCCACAGGTGAGAAAATTTGTAATCCACAGGAGGGCAGCTCAAGTCCTTTTAGTTCTCCTGACGCAGGCTTGCCGCAGAAGTTGTAGTATTGGCGGCAGCGATCCTGCCGACTACGCCAAATGTGGTAGGGGCCAGGATTGGAGGGTGGTCCACTGCTTACCACGTCCAGATGACACAGATACCAAGTGATGCAAAGATGAGACAGAGACAGATTTCAGTTGCAACAGATCCGGGTTTATTGGCCATCCTCCTGACAACCATAGCCCTGCACCGCAGTTCCTTTATAGTTCTCCATTTCCAGGCCTGGGTACCTTCACCTCTCCTTCTTTCGAAGTGACGTCCCTCGCGGATCTTTCGCTGGGGCTGTACTATACCAATCTACCGCCAGCGCTTCACCTGCCCGAGGTTGTCATCCAATCGGTACCCCCGGGGCCTCGTCTGTCCTGTGGTCTGTCGTGTCAGGGCCACCCCCCTGACTGTCTTTTCCTGTCAGTCCCCTGGTCGAACTCTTCCACCAGTCTCAGCCTTCTGTCCTGAGTCTTCTCCTCCTGAGCTCCTCCCGGGACTAGCCTAACCTGGAACCCTAACCTGTCCTATTTATCCCCTCTCTCACTAGGAATTTCCCTCCTGGGTTCCAATCTCCCCGCCCCCCATGACTAAGCGGTTTCTATAGCCTTAAGCTGCTGTCAAGTCCTGAACTATGCTCCCCCCTGCCATTTTGTGGTCAATTCTAGGTATTGCACTCCCTTTTCCATCTACCCCCAGCTGCCTCCCTTCTGTCATTACTACCATCCGTCTCCAGTGCACAAACCATCCCTTCTCCCTCCAGTCAAGTCCGTCCGTCAAGTCACCTTCCCCACACTGGCTTGGTATGACCCCCCCACAGGTCCAAGGCAATAGAAGCTTTAAAAATTCCAAGGCACCAGAGAAAAATATGGGTATAAGATGTAGACTTTATTCCTTCCTTAAAGGGGTTGTCTGGACTTTCTGTATAATTTGTGTGTGCACCTAGGATGCAGAATGCTGACAGTTTGTAATATACTCATCATTCTTCGGCATCGTCTGACAATATGTTTAAGTCCCTGTGGCAGCATGTTTTGCCTCTGCTAACCCCTTTACCTCCGAGGGTGGTTTGCATGTTAATGACAGGGCCAATTTTTACAATTCTGATCACTGTCCCTTTATGAGATAATTACTGTGAAACGCTTCAACGTTTCTTGGCGATTCTGAGATCGTTTTTTCGTGACATATTGTACTTCATGTTAGTGGTAAAATTTCTTCGATATAACTTGCGTTTATTTGCGTAAAAAAACAGAAATTTGGCGAAAATTTTACAATTTTCAAACTTTGAATTTTTATGCCCTTAAAAACAGAGAAATGTTTCACACAAAATAGTTAATAAATAACATTTCTACTTTACATCAGCACAATTTTGGAAATATAATTTTTTTGTTAGAAAGTTATAAGGGTTAAAAGTTGACCAGCGATATCTCATTTTTACAACAGAATTTACAAAACCATTTTTTTTAGGCACCACCTCACATTTGAAGTCACTTTGAGGGGTCTATATGATAGAAAATACCAAAAAGTGACACCATTGTAAAAACTGCACCCCTCAAGCTGATTAAAACCACATTCAAGAAGTTTATTAACCCTTCAGGTGTTTCACAGGAGCAGAAGCAACGTGGAAGAAAAAATGAACATTTAACTTTTTAGTCACTAACATGATCTTTTAGCAACAATTTTTTTTATTTTCACAAGGGTAAAAGGAGAAAATGGACAGATAAAGTTGTTCTGCAATTTCTCCTGAGTGCACCGATACATGATATGTGGGGAAGAACCACTGTATGGGCACACGGCAGGGCTCGAAAGCAGTGTCGGACTGGGGTGCCAAGGGCCCACCAGTAACATTGAGTTTGGGGAGGCCCAATTTTCATCTGCATACAAATATTACGTGACCCTGGTTCAAAAATTTACCTATATCTCTATATAATAATACACTGGTTAATTTGGTTAATGAATTAGATGCTGCTTTTTTCTGTACAGAGAGAATAAAGTGAATTATGATAAGTACTGCCCATACAGTAAGGTTGGGGGCCTAGATTTGCACATGGGCCCACTGGGGAATTCCCCTGTTACCCTATGGGCTAGTCCGAGCCTGCTCAGAGGGAAGGAGCGCCGTTTGACTTTTTCAAACCAAAATTGGCTGGAATTGAGATCAGACGCCATATCGTGTTTGGAGAGCCCCTGATGTGCTTAAACAGTGGAAACCCCCACAAGTGATACCATTTTAGAATCTAGACCCCTCCAAGGAACTTATCTAGATGTGTGGTGAGCACTTTGAACCCCCAAGTGCTTCACAGAACTTTATAATGTAGAGCAGTGAAAATAAAAAATCATGTTTTTTCCACAAACATGATCTTTTAGTCCCCAATTTTTTATTTTCCCAAGGGAATCAGGAGAATTTGGACCCCAAAGGTTGTTGTCCAATTTTTCTTTTCGTACACTGATACCCCTTTTTTATGGATATTATTACCTTGCTGTGTGCACTATATGTTTCTCATTTTTCACTTAATATTGGAAGTATATATTTTTATAATTTTATCTTACCAGTTTGTGGAATTTCCTATATGCCTTTGTTATTGGGGTTTGTCAGCCTAAGGCCTCTTTCACACTTCAGTTTTTTGTGTCAGTTAAAATCCGCCAAAAAGGCGGACAAGCGGATCCGTTCTTAACTGATGTGAACGGATGCCACAGGATCCATTGTTTGACGGATCCGCAAAATGAGGAAATTTAAAGGAACCGCTGGCCGGGAAGGAGAGAGAGAGAGAGAGAGAGAGATTTTTTTTTTTGTCCTGCACCCTTACAGAAATTCGGGTTAAATCAGTGTCTGGAGGATCCGCCGGCCAAAAAAACGTTGCAAGCTCCGTTTGGAAATCTTTGAGGATGTTGATGGACAGCAACATTATGGCGGATCCGCACAAAAACGGATGCAACGGACGGCAATCCGTCAAAATCCGCCAATAATGAAAGTCAATGGGGAAAAAAACGGATCAGCAAAAAAAATTTGCGGATCCGTTTTTTTCAAAACCTGGCGGATTTTGACTGATTGTAAAAAACAGAAGTGTGAAAGAGGCCTAATCAATCACTAGTACAATAAAGCTATTGTAAATTTGTATTGATAACCAGTTGTATATTTATCTATACTAGACTGGGAATTTTTTGACATGACTATGGCCATTTTTGGCCTTTTGGACCTTTTTGACTTCTTGATCTCTTAACCTTCAAGGCTCATTATATACATTCTTATGATCTGGCGTCATCATCACCATATATTTAAAGCATAAAAAATAAGTGATATTGTTGTGCGTTTTCACTTCTTTGTCATATGTGGGTGCTTGCCACTTAGCACGGTATTCTCCATGCATTATGTGCAAATGCATTTAGTGAATACCTAATTGTTTTTATTATTTAGTTCTTATTATTTGTTTACATTTTTTGTGCACAGTGGCAAAGACCCCTTTACGACAGCGAACCTATGCCTGCTTCATGCAGTAGTGGACTTTTTGAAGCGGCCTCTATTCTTTTCGCCATATAACCTACCAACTCTACTACATGTTCTTGTGGTATTATCCTCTAGATCTTGTGCACCGTGCTGCCCGTACACATGTTCCACCCTGTCTACATGACGTGCCGGACATGTGTTCTGGTTTTGCCAGGTCAGCGCTGATCTGATCTGGCCTCAGACTGTTCCATCGCGTAGGCACGTGACCCACAGGTCCCGCGCCTTTTCATTGTTGCACCGTTTGATCGGACATGTGCAAATATGTGACCTGCAGGCCCTGTGTCTTTATTCTCCCACTACGCAGATGCGACTATGCTATTTGCAGGTCCTTTCACTAATCATTGCACAAGTACAGACATGTAACCTACAGGTCCTGCACCTGCTTACTATTCGTGCCCACGGCGTTCTGCCATGTGTTTTTCATATGAGACTATGATTTTCCAGTCTGTATATTGGTTATCCACTTCAGAAGCTCTCCCCCCCTTTACTACCGACACCTGATCTACAGGTAATTGAACTTCATGTGCATTATATAAGCCTGGTACTTAACTGATACCTCACTCTTTTCCCCTGAGGAAACCACGCTTAGCGGTGATACGCGTGGGGCTCTTCCCTCCACACATCATGCTGTGACCGGGCATTTGTATCTCTGCATCGCATCTACCCACAGGTCTCTTGCTGCCTCTTTTTTATCCCTTGGTGGTCTCTACCATGCGTTACATCCTTTATCTTTAGGTTGTTGCTCAAATGACCTTTTCTACCATTCAAGGGCTTTCATTCACATCCCACCTTGGGCTCTTTGTGCAGCTTTATTTATAGGATCTGTGTATTATATCTAGATTGGGGTTGTTTATTCTATTTTGATTGTAGAACAATAACACCAGCACCCTATATAACAGAAAATACAATAGGCTATATAGTGAGAAGCTGCAAATAAACTCTGGATTCTGTGTGTACAATCCAACAATTTAATATATCATAAAGAGCAAAATTAGGTTATCGCGCTAATTCTGTGCATTGGAGTTTTTATGTGAATTTCCTTCATAAGGGGCTTTTTGGATCATTTTTTAGTGGTCTAGGTGCATTAGCACGATAGATTATATATATTGAATCTATTGATTCATTGGTGCATCATTATCTTTGCCTATTTCCGGTGCAGACAGTGGAGGAGTCTGGAAGGTACTTATATTGTTCCAGGTGTTATTTTTACCTTTAATGGTTTTTTAATTGTTTTCAAATGTATGTTTTTTGCTTTGCTTGTGTAATTATGTCACAATAAAATTTTTGTCTTCAATATTTGTAACTCATTAATGGTGATCCTGGCCATTTGTATACATACTTCTTTTCCTCAGAAGGGAAGGAGCGCTATTTGACTTCTTCAAACCAAAATTGGCTAGAATTGAGATCGGACGCCATGTCGTATTTGGAGAGCACCTGATGTGCCTAAACTGTGGAAACCCCCCACAATTGACCCTATTTTGGAAATTAGACTTCGAAGGAACTTATCTAGATGTGTGATGAGGCCTTCCTGATTTCCAAAGATTAAGGCCTTAATCACAACCACCTGGAACTGAAGGTACGACATAGTGGTCTGGCCTGCACATCGTGACATCAGGAAAGCGTTGAGCATTGCCATTTTTATGATGTGCACAGCCAGCTTTTTGTACCACACCTTGACCTTTCTCAAGCAGCTGGAGGAGTTGATCAGAGAGATCAAAGCCCCCCTTGTTTAGTTGTACCCCAGTACACAGTCCAGTTTGCTGACCTGTGCAGAGGTACCTCGTTCAGTGCGGAGGGCACTGCCATCACAATGTATGGTGGTCAAGAAAAAGACATCCCTTTTGTCCTTGTACATGACCACCAGCAGGTGGTCGCTACATTGGGCTCTGCTGTCACCCCTTCTGAGCATCTGCCCAAGTAGCGTTTTTGGGAGGCCTCTCTGATTTTTGCGGACAGTACCGCAGGCTGCGGTACCTTGTGCAGAGAGGGATTTGAAAAGTGGGATGCTGTAAAAGTGTAAAAGTGATAAACTTTATCCAGCAGTGGGTGCACCAAATCCCACACAGTTTTCCCACTCACTCCCAGGACAGGGGGGCATTCAGGGGGTACAATCCTGTGGGTGTACCCTGAGGTACTCTCACACAGCTTATATAGTTTAATTCCATACCTGGCCCTCTTGCTGGGCAGGTACTGATGGAATATGAGCTTTCCCTTGAAATGAATTAAGGACTCATCCACGCAGATGTCCCTTTGGGGCTCATACACTTCAGCAAACTTTTTGTTGAAGTGTTCGATAACCGGCCGAACTTTGAAAAGATGGTCAAAGTTGGGGTCATCTTGTGGGGGACACTGTGCATTAAAGGCATAATGCAGGAATTTGTGGATGGCCTCAATACGTGTCCGGGCCATGAAAAATCGGAATAGTGAGTGGAGTGTTGTATAAAACATCAACACTTCAATATTGCCGAAGTTCTGGCTTCTTCAGGATCCCCATGTGAAGTACTAGGCCCCAAAACTGCATCATTTCAATTGTGTCTACAGGAGACCAGTTAGAAAATGATGAACCGGGGTTTTGTGCCAAAAATTGAAAAGCATATAGATTAGTTTGGCCCACTGTGAAGTTAACAAAATCCTCAGAGAAAAAGACTTTGAAAAAGTCTAGTTCTGTGAGACCGGTGGTGTCAAACTTGATTCCTGATTCTGCCACAAAATCAGGAATCAGTGGCTCGTAATTTTCGGAGGGTGAGGTCCATATGGGGTCTGTAATGGGGTATGCTGGTTCATCTTCTGGAATGGTGGGTGCTGCCTCCTCCTCTGTCCTTGAATATCTGCATGGCAGTCCAGCAGGACCTGAGGAAGAAGAAGAGGAAAAGGAAGAAGAAGAGGATGATGAATCTGAAAAGTAAAGAAATGTGGGATCCTCCCCCTCACTATCACTGTCGGAGGGAGGGAAAGCATATGCCTCCTCCACTGAATAGCATTGTTGGGGCGAACGGGACAGGCGGGATGACATTTTATGAATATGGTGATTGTGTCAGCACTTTATTTTTAACTATTTGTGTGTGTGGGGATAGTGCTTCATGCAAACTTGTCTTAAAAGAAAAAGCTAAAAGAAAAAAAGAAACAGGGAGAAAAAAAATATGCGAAAAGAAAAGTGTAAAACAACAGGCACGAGCTCTGATGAGTGAACTGTGTCACTAATCAAAGCTTGGCAGTTGCTGGATGCATGCACGGAGGTGGCAAAAAAGAAAAGTGTCTAAACAGCAGACACGAGCTCTGATGATTGGACTGCGTCACTTATCAAAGTTTGGCGGCTGCTGGATGTACGCACGGGGGTGGCGCAAGGGAGGGTGAGAAAGAAAAATGGAAAACAACAGGCACGAGCTGTGATAAGTGTACTGAGTGACTTATCACATTTCAGCGGCTGTTGGATGTGCGCATTGGGGTGGTGCAAAGATGGGTCAAAAAGATAAGTGGAAAACAGCGAGCAAGAGTGTTGATCGGTCAACTGCATCACCAATCAACACTCGGCAGCTGCTAAATGTGTGCAAGGAGGTGGTAAATAGAGGGGAAAGGGAAGGGGGATGAGGGGGATTGGGGTGGATGAAGAGAGATCGGGCAGGGATCAGGGATCAAAACACTTACAGGTGTTGTCTCCCTTCTTTCTTCTGTCTTGTCTTCTTTCTTCTTTCTTCTCTATTCTTTGAAAAAATAAATTGTGGTGTCACAGGCTTCTGTGGGACCGCAATGCCCAGCACAGCAGCAGATCCTGTAGTGTGACCGCTCTGCAAGAATCCTCAGCTAGTGCAAGGACCTGCAGTGCGGTCACAGACAAGTGACAGACAGGTCACAGAGTGGTAATGCCACTGCTGTGCCCTGTCATTGATCTGATCGATGATGACATCGATCACATCAATCAGAGCTGGACCTGGTGACGCCGGTGTTACTAGACACCAGCCTAGGATTAGAGGTCACAGCTCCGATCCTAGGCAGGTCTCCAGCAGGGCACAGTGTGGTCATACCGTGGCTGTGCCCAGCGATTGGCGCGATCGATACGATCTGCGATCGCGCCAATTGCAGTCCTTTCCGGCCATGCCTTGCATAGCCAGACACCAGCCTAGGATCGGTGCTCGATCCTAGGCTGGGACCTCAGTGTTTCAGGCAATCTGATTGGCTGAAACACTGAGAAACGCTGTGATTTGCTGTTCAGAATTGAACAGCCAATCACAGTGATCGTGGGAGCGGGAGGACAGCGACACCCCCCAGGATGATGGCACCATCTACCCACAGGTAAGATGGCGCCGGTATTTTAATGCGACCACCACAACTTCAGTCACAGTTTCACATTAAACATATGACATAATGATCCGTCCATAGTCAGACAGGCCCAGGTCACATGGTCGGATTATTACATCAGATGTCAGAAACGGGTTAAACAGCCGCAACACATGTGGGGTGTGCCTGTTTATTCCAGGAATTTATGACGCAAAATGCATTGCTGCTGGGATCACATGAAGGAAGTCTCAGGATAGTGTATTACGTCTGAGCAGGCTCATGGCTGATCTAGGGACACCAAAACACCAGAATATTCACCAATATTTGTCACAATCCTAAGCATTACATATCAGCTTTTTTAAAAACATAGTCTATTGTTACTGAAAATAAATTTTGCTACACAAAAAGTCACCAAAAAAGCTGACATTATTTTTTGCTTTTTTTCTGTAGGAAAGCAAGAAACAATATGTGTCCTAACTGGATTCCAAAATCAAGTAGTACTGGAACAAAGAGGCATTAATAACTGTAGAAACTGTGCAGTAGTTTCCTTCTTCCTTTTTGAACTGATATCAGAAATACCTGCAACTATTTCTTCAGCTCAGTGGTTGAAGGCTATGGATGCATCTGACTCTTTTGTTGACCTTTGGTAAAACAGGAGACAAGTACTATTTGAAATGCTCCATTACCACCAGGACAGCTTCCATAATAGGTGGGTATGAAGGGCACTGCTGCAAGGTGCCTGACCTTATTCCTTTAACTAATGCAGTTTGCAGTCATAAATTCCTCAAACTCTGCTTTGCTTCATGGAAAGCCGCATCCTTGCAACAGAATCATTATAATTTAACAAAGGGTCTATGTATAGTCTATCTAGCTGCGTTTAAAACAGACATTCTTTTTTTTATAAAACTTAGTCTTTTTTTTTAAAAAAAGGTTGGTCTCCTAAAAGAGTATGACTTAAATATACAAACATTAATACCTGTGTCTCTCAGAGGAGAAATAATCCAACTTCTAATTGCACTTAATTGCATTTAATGTGACTTTCCAAAATGGAAGTCAGGGCATGAAAAACAAATTCATTATGTTGCCTCATGGAGGCTTAGAAGGTCAAAATATTTATGTAATGTGTAGACTTTGCACAGAGATGGATCATCCTCCCCTCTTATGAAATGAAGCTCATTTGGGCAGATGTTTGATTTGGAGGGACAACAAGAAGGTAGGGGAGAAAACAAGGGGAACTGCTACCTTGGATCTAATCCTTATAAACAGGGAGGAAATGGTTGAGGAGGTAAAAGTGGCTGGGACCCTAGGAGGTAGCGACCATGCTATTTTAGAATTTTGGATAACTAGAGGAGGAAGACCTGTGAAGACTCAGACGTCAAGGTTAGATTTCAGAAAGGCAGATTTTAAGGGATTCAGAAAGAGAATTGGAGGGATCCAGTGGCTGGATATCCTTAAAGACAAAAATGTCCAGGAAGGATGGGAAATCTTGAAAAATGAAATTCTCAAAGCACAATTGTTAACAATTCCGAAAAGAGGGAAGAATAGGAAGCATTTAAGGAAACCAGGATGGATGAACACAGAACTTAAGCACATGCTAAAAAGGAAGAAAAAAATGTGTATAAAATGGAAAGAGGGATGTATATCTAAAGAAGAATATAATACTATCTGCAGAACCTGCAGGGCACAAATCAGATTATTAAAGTTGACAATGAATAGAGGCTTGCAAGAGATGTCAAAAGCAATAATAAAGGATTTTGGGGACATGTCAAAAGTAAAAGAAAAGTCAAAGATGATATAGGATTTTTACAGGATGAAAATGATGAAATGGTAAGACAGGATGTTGAGAAGGCCGAACTTTTAAATTCCTATTTTGCATCTGCTTTCTCTCAGAAAGGAAATGTAACATCAACTGTTCTTCACTGTCCTATTAAGGGAATAGAAGAATCCAGGATATCTATAAACAGAAAGATAGTGAGGAAACACTTAGCTAACCTAAATGAATTCAAGTCTCCAGGTCCAGATGAATTACACCCCAGAGTACTGAAGGAGATAGCAGAAGACATTTTTGAACCCCTCTCCATAATCTTTGAAAATTCTTGGAGAACAGGAGAAGTACAAGAAGACTGGAGAAGAGCAAATGTTGTTCCTATCTTCAAAAAGGGGAAGAAGGTGGACCCAGGCAACTATAGGCCGGTGAGGCTGACTTCTATACCAGGAAAGATCTTTGAACAAATAATTAAACAACATGTATGTCAGTACCAGGATAAGAATGAAGTGATTAAACAGAGTCAGCATGGGTTTGTAACTAATAAGTCATGTCAGACTAACTTAATTTCCTTCTATGACGGAATCACTGATTGGGTGGATCAAGGAAATGCTGTAGATATAGTTTATCCTGACTTCAGCAAAGCATTTGACAAAGTATCTCATACAATCCTTATTGAAAAAATGACTAAGTATGGAATGGACAAGGCAACTTTTAGGTAGATTCATAACTGGCTTAGTGATCGGACCCAAAGAGTGGTCGCAAATGGCTGCACATCCAGTTGGAAGAATGTCTCAAGCGGGGTACCACAGGGCTCTGTCCTGGGTCCTGTATTGTTCAACATCTTTATCAATGATTTAGATGAAGGAATTGAGGGTAAACTGATTAAATTTGCTGATGACACAAAGCTAGGAGGGATAGCTAATACTAGAGAAGAGAGAGCGAGGATTCAAAAATATATAAATAAACTGGAGAAGTGGGCAGCAACTAACAGAATGGTTTTTAACAGGGAAAAATGCAAAGTACTACATCTGGGCAATAAAAATGAAAAAAGCATATACAGAATGGGAGGAATAGGGCGAAGCAACAGCACATGTGAAAAAGACTTGGGTATACTAATAGATCACAGACTGAATATGAGTCAACAATGTGATGCAGCAGCAAAAAAGGCAAATGCAATTCTAGGATGTATTAACAGAGGCATACAGTCTAGATCACTTGAAGTCATTATTTTCCTCTACTCCTCTTTGGTCAGACCTCATCTGGAATATTGTGTCCAGTTTTGGGCAAAAGAGAAGACTGAGAGGAGACTTAATAGCTGTCTACAAATATCTAAAGGGCTGTCACATTGTAGAAGGATCATCTTTATTCTCATTTGCACAAGGAAAGACTAGAAGCAATGAGATGAAACTGAATGGGAGGAGACATAGATTAGATATTAGAAAAAACTTTTTGACAGTTATAGTGATCAATGAGTGGAACAGGCTGCCACGAGAAGTGGTGAGTTCTCCTTCAATGGAAGTCTTCAAACAGAGGCTGAACAGACATCTGACTGGGATGATTTAGCGAATCCTGCTTTGAGCAGGGGGTTGCACCAGATGGCCCTGGAGGTCCCTTCCGGGGGTCTTGTGTGTGTGCAGGCATCGTCCGATGGGACTACAAATCCCATCGGGCGATGCCTGCTACAATGACAGTGATTGACACATTAGCCAATGATGAGACAGTAGTAGTCCCATCATCCGGCTAATGTGTTGAATGTAAAAAAAAACAAAAAAAACATACTACATACATACTACTAGAGTTGAGCGACTTTTGGTTTTTTAGGGTCGCGTTTCGTTTCGTGAAACCCGACTTTTCCAAAAGTCGGGTCGAGCAAGATTGTCCGATTATAGGGAAAAGTCGGGGTCGTCCCGAAACACGAAACCCAATGTAAGTCAATGGGGAATAAAAGTCGGCAGTGAGAGGAGGACAGGAAACACATCTACAGTGCCCATTTGAATGCCAAAAGCATCAATTCTTCTTACTTAAGCTTGTCAACCTTAATTAACTTCATAATATAAGTTACGCACTGAAAAATGGGGGTTATTTGGCTAAAGTTGTGGGGGGGGAGGGCTGGCTGCAGGTTTTCATGTGCCCTGGGTGAAAGAGCGCCCCTTTAACACATACCACAACTCATCATGCTCCGATACGGCAGATAAATAGCGGTATAGTACAATGAAAAATACCTCACTTTTTACATCTCATGACGAGGCCCATCTATTTCTCCATACAGAATCATTGGTCCCATATAATGTTTGAAACAGTATATGATGAGCTCCACATAATGCTACAGTATATGTTGGTCCCCATGGATGAAGCTCCACTGTCTTATGGGCCCAAATAATGCTCCAAACATAATGGGCCCCATTTCTAATGCTCTAGTGTATAATGGGCCCTGTAAATGCTGCTCCAGTGTCTGATGTCCACCTTTGGAATGTTCCAGTGTATGGTGGGCCCCATCTATCATTCTCCAGAGTATAGTGCTCCCCAAAAATTGCTGTCCCAACATTGAAAACAATCAAATAAGTTTCCTCGCTAGGGAATCCCTGTACTTGTCTGGACAGGTGCTGTAGCTTGCTTAACAGCTCGCCAGCCGTTCTCATGCCCAGTATGGATTGCACGTGATTGCACAAAGGTTAGAAAGGGTACCGTATCCCTGGATAACATGTATGGATAGCGTACACATTCAAAATATATGTCTATACAGCATGAGGCAGGCTCAGACGGTGTTAGGCCCAGTATGGATTGCAAGTCATTGCACAAAGGTTAGAAAGGGTACCGTATCCCTGGATAACATGTATGGATAGCGTACACATTCAAAATATATGTTTATACAGCATGAGGCAGGCTCAGACGGTGTTAGGCCCAGTATGGATTGCACGTGATTGCACAAAGGTTAGAAAGGGTACCGTATCCCCGGATAACATGTATGGATAGCGTACACATTCAAAATATATGTCTATACAGCATGAGGCAGGCTCAGACGGTGTTAGGCCCAGTATGGATTGCACGTCATTGCACAAAGGTTAGAAAGGGTACCGTATCCCTGGATAACATGTATGGATAGCGTACACATTCAAAATATATGTCTATACAGCATGAGGCAGGCTCAGACGGTGTTAGGCCCAGTATGGATTGCACGTGATTGCACAAAGGTTAGAAAGGGTACCGTATCCCCGGATAACATGTATGGATAGCGTACACATTCAAAATATATGTCTATACAGCATGAGGCAGGCTCAGACGGTGTTAGGCCCAGTATGGATTGCACGTGATTGCACAAAGGTTAGAAAGGGTACCGTATCCCCGGATAACATGTATGGATAGCGTACACATTCAAAATATATGTCTATACAGCATGAGGCAGGCTCAGACGGTGTTAGGCCCAGTATGGATTGCACGTCATTGCACAAAGGTTAGAAAGGGTACCGTATCCCCGGATAACATGTATGGATAGCGTACACATTCAAAATATATGTCTATACAGCATGAGGCAGGCTCAGACGGTGGTAGGCCCAGTATGGATTGCACGTGATTGCACAAAGGTTAGAAAGGGTACCGTATCCCAGGATAACATGTATGGATAGCGTACACATTCAAAATATATGTCTATACAGCATGAGGCAGGCTCAGACGGTGGTAGGCCCAGTATGGATTGCACGTGATTGCACAAAGGTTAGAAAGGGTACCGTATCCCTGGATAACATGTATGGATAGCGTACACATTCAAAATATATGTCTATACAGCATGAGGCAGGCTCAGACGGTGTTAGGCCCAGTATGGATTGCACGTGATTGCACAAAGGTTAGAAAGGGTACCGTATCCCTGGATAACATGTATGGATAGCGTACACATTCAAAATATATGTCTATACAGCATGAGGCAGGCTCAGACGGTGTTAGGCCCAGTATGGATTGCAAGTCATTGCACAAAGGTTAGAAAGGGTACCGTATCCCTGGATAACATGTATGGATAGCGTACACATTCAAAATATATGTCTATACAGCATGAGGCAGGCTCAGACGGTGTTAGGCCCAGTATGGATTGCACGTGATTGCACAAAGGTTAGAAAGGGTACCGTATCCCTGGATAACATGTATGGATAGCGTACACATTCAAAATATATGTCTATACAGCATGAGGCAGGCTCAGACGGTGTTAGGCCCAGTATGGATTGCACGTGATTGCACAAAGGTTAGAAAGGGTACCGTATCCCTGGATAACATGTATGGATAGCGTACACATTCAAAATATATGTCTATACAGCATGAGGCAGGCTCAGACGGTGTTAGGCCCAGTATGGATTGCACGTGATTGCACAAAGGTTAGAAAGGGTACCGTATCCCTGGATAACATGTATGGATAGCGTACACATTCAAAATATATGTCTATACAGCATGAGGCAGGCTCAGACGGTGTTAGGCCCAGTATGGATTGCACGTGATTGCACAAAGGTTAGAAAGGGTACCGTATCCCTGGATAACATGTATGGATAGCGTACACATTCAAAATATATGTCTATACAGCATGAGGCAGGCTCAGACGGTGTTAGGCCCAGTATGGATTGCACGTGATTGCACAAAGGTTAGAAAGGGTACCGTATCCCTGGATAACATGTATGGATAGCGTACACATTCAAAATATATGTCTATACAGCATGAGGCAGGCTCAGACGGTGTTAGGCCCAGTATGGATTGCACGTGATTGCACAAAGGTTAGAAAGGGTACCGTATCCCCGGATAACATGTATGGATAGCGTACACATTCAAAATATATGTCTATACAGCATGAGGCAGGCTCAGACGGTGTTAGGCCCAGTATGGATTGCACGTGATTGCACAAAGGTTAGAAAGAGTACCGTATCCCTGGATAACATGTATGGATAGCGTACACATTCAAAATATATGTCTATACAGCATGAGGCAGGCTCAGACGGTGTTAGGCCCAGTATGGATTGCACGTGATTGCACAAAGGTTAGAAAGGGTACCGTATCCCCGGATAACATGTATGGATAGCGTACACATTCAAAATATATGTCTATACAGCATGAGGCAGGCTCAGACGGTGTTAGGCCCAGTATGGATTGCACGTGATTGCACAAAGGTTAGAAAGGGTACCGTATCCCAGGATAACATGTATGGATAGCGTACACATTCAAAATATATGTCTCAGGAGGCAGGCTCAGACGGTGTCAGGCACAGTATGGATTTGACGGCCCAGATTACACAGCAGAGGAGCAGGGCGAGGTAAAGATTGCAAATGCTGGGGCCCTGCCCAAGCAAGGGGGGCCCACTCGTGGGCGTCGGTACTGGCACTGGGCCCCTCATAGTACAGCGGTGTGTCTGACGGCGGGTGTGCACCACCACCATCAGAGACACTTGATTGCACTATGAGGGACCCTGTGCCAGTGCCCGCGCCCAAGAGTCGGCCTACCCACCTGTCCAGGGCAACGGCACTCGCACGGTGTCGTGCGCTAGGTGGTTACCCCGGCCATGGGGGGGGAGGCAGCACAGTTAGGGAGTTTTAGAAAGTGGCATATGTTGATGTTGGACATTCAGCTGATGCAAAAGGTGAAATAGGTGAAGTACCAGGAAGAGGTGGACCAAAGCAAGCCATTTTTCTGTCACCCTATGTGTCATCAGGGGAAGGTGGGACAAAATCCTTGGAAACCCATGCGTGGTTCATTTTAATGAAGGTTAGATCATCCACATTTTGGGTTGACAGACGGGTCCTTTTTTTCTGTCAGGATTGATCCAGCTGCACTGAAGACTCTTTCCGATAGCACACTTGCAGCTGGGCAAGCGAGCTCCTGTAAGGCATATTGGGCCAATTCAGGCCAGGTGTCCAGTTTAGCGGCCCAATAGTCAAAGGGGAATGACCTGTGTGGGAGAACATCGATATGGGAGGAAAAGTAGTTTGTAACCATAGTTGACAACTGCTGTCTCCTGTCACTTTCCATCGATGCAGTATTACCAGTTGTGTGAGCTGTATTTGAAAAATCAGTCCACAACATTGTCATGAAACCCCTGTCTCCAACGTCACTTCTGCTGTGTGCACCACGAACACCTCTGCCAAGCTGCCCCCGGCCCGTACGGCTCGTGTGAGAACCATCACCGCTGCTGTGTGCTGGGAATGCCTCAAGCAACCGATTTACCAGAGTTGCTTGTTTATTAGCCAATATTAGGTCAAGGTTCTCCTGTGGCATGATGTTTTGTAATTTGCCTTTATAGCGTGGATCCAGGATGCTGGCCAACCAGTAGTCGTCATCGTTCATCATTTTGGCAATGCGGGGGTCCCTTTTTAGGATCCGCAAGGCATAATCTGACATGTGGGCCAATGTTCCCGGTGTCAATGATGCACTGCGAGTGCTGGGTGGAGGAGCACTTTCTGGCAAATCCACATCCCTCCAGTCACGCACAAACCCTGTACCAGACCTTGCCACGCCAACATTTTCACTTGCCCCACGAGATGCATCCTCCTCCCCTAAGTAATCATCCCCATCATCCTCCTCCTCCTCCTCCTCTTCTTCCTCCACCTCGTCCAGGAGAGGTCCCTGAGCAGACAATGGCTGAATGTCATCAAGGATTCCCTCCTCCTCTTCCTCCTCATCAACATTGGCTGCAGACGCCTGCTCCTTAAGGTGCGTCAAAGTTTGCATGAGCAGACGCATAAGTGGGATGCTCATGCTTAGGATGGCGTCGTCTGCGCTTACCAGCCGTGTGCATTCCTCAAAACACTGAAGGACTTTACAAAGGTCTTTCAGCTTCGACCACTGCACGCCTGTCAACTCCATGTCTGCTCTCAAAGTGCCTGGCCGTGTATCCTTCCACAAATGCATTATGGCCTGCCTCTGCTCGCACAGCCGCTCCACCATGTGCAGGGTGGAGTTCCACCTTGTTGCAATGTCGATAATGAGGCGGTGGTTGGGAAGGTGGAGCAATCGCTGCAGCTTCTGCATACGAACGGAGTGTACAGGCGACCGGCGGATGTGCGCGCACAGTCTTCGCACCTTCTGGAGCAGGGCTGTTAACTCCGGATAATTTTTGAGGAAGCACTGCACCACCAGGTTCAAGGTGTGAGCCAAGCAAGGTATGTGGCTGAGTTTTGAAAGGGCTATGGCTGCCACAAAATTACGGCCGTTATCACTAACTACCTTGCCTGCCTCAAGATGTACACTGCCCAGCCATGACTCAGTTTGTCGCTTCAAGTACTCGGCCAGCACCTCGGCGGTGTGTCTGTCGCCCAAACACATCATCTGCAACACAGCCTGCTGACGCTTTCCACTAGCTGCTCGATAGGGGGACACATCGTGTGCAACAGTGGCAGCTGCAGATGGAGTGCTCGTACGACTGCGCTCTGTGGACGAGCTTTCGCTTCTGGAGGAGGAGGAGGAGGAGGAGGAGGGTCGAACGCCTACAGCCAACTGTTTCCTATACCGTGGGCTAGGCAGCACTGTCCCACCACCGCTGTCCCCTGTGGACCCTGCATCCACCACATTAACCCAGTGCGCAGTGATGGACACGTAACGGCCCTGGCCATGCCGACTGGACCATGCATCAGTTGTGAGGTGCACCTTTCCGCTCACTGACTGCTTGAGTGCATGGACAATGCAGTCTTTCACATGATGGTGGAGGGCTGGGATGGCTTTTGCGAGAGAAGAAGTGGCGACTGGGTAGGTCATAGCGTGGTACTGCATAGGCCATGAGTTCGCGAAAGCTGTGCTTTCCACCAACCGAAAGGGCATCATCTCAAACGAGATTAGTTTGGCAATGTGGGCGTTCAAACCCAGTGTACGCGGATGAGAGACTGAGTACTTTCTTGACCTACTCATAGTGTCTGGGAGGGTGAGCTGGACTTGAGAGCTGCATATGGTGGAAGTAGCGGTGGACAGGGCGGACTGAGAGAGGGTTGATGATGGTGATGGAGTTGGTGTTCTTTCTGATGGCCTAGAATCAGTCTTTCGTTGATATAACAGTGGGATTCCCTGACTGCTGTGGCCTTGCAACGACACCTCAACATTTGCTTCTGTGCTAACCGCTGGGCTTACAGTGGGGGAAACAATGTAGCGTTGCTGACTACCTTCGTTGTGATCAGTTGCACATGTGGCACTTGAGGTTTGGTGTTGTGTCCACGCTTGCAAGTGCATGCTGGTTAAATGTCTAAGTATGCAACTGGTATTCAAATTTTTCAGATTTTTCCCTCGGCTAAAGGTCTTTGCGCACTTCTTACAGATAACCTTGGCCTGATCATGAGGATTTTGTTCAAAAAAGTGCCACACTGCACTCTTCCTACTTTGGCAGACATTTTGCGGCCTAGCACGCTGTGATCTTTTGACCCTCTGGACAAGCTGTCCAGCAACTCTTTTGATGTTTGGAACCTGTCTTTGGAGTGCTCCGGGCCTGCCAGATAACAGCTGTTGCGATGTCGATGTCTGCTGTGGATGCTCCTCATCTGAGCTATTGGAAGCAGCACCCTCTTCCCCCAATGGATACCAATCTGGATCAACAGCTGGGTCATCCATCACCTCCTCTTCTATGTCATGTGCACCTTTCTCTGTGTCACCGTGTATGGTGGTATAGTGTGCGGGAAGGGGCACCTGAGTCTCATCAGGGTCAAAATCTGGCTCTGTACACTGCGAGGACAATGTAGTGCTCTGAGTGAATGTACCAGCAGAATCATCCATCAGCGGCTGTGCATCAGTGCACTCCATGTCAGATTCATCTTGGCCTGGGTAATTCACCATTTCACTTGATAATCCAGGCATGGTATGTGAAAACAGCTCCATGGAGTAATCAGTAGTATGGCCTGCGTCATCCTTCAATCTTGGTTGGGGTGAAGGACACAAGGAAAGGTGTGGTTCATGAACATGAGCCTCCAATGACGACTCAGTGCTTTTACTTTTTACAACTGAAGAAGAGGAGGCGATAGAGCTGGAGGCTGAGTCAGCAATGTAAGACAAAACTTTTTCCTGATGCTCTGCCTTTAAAAGCGGTTTGCCAACTCCTAGAAAACTAAGCGTTCGAGGCCTTATATAGCCAGACGATGACGCAGGGTCAGCACCTCCTGCATTCGGTCCTATTTTACTCTTGCCACTACCATCAGATCCACCACCAACACCATCATTACCAGCTGCCAACCCCCGCCCAATTCCACGGCCTCTTCCACCAGCCTTCCTCATTTTTGGTAGAAATGTAGACAAAATCCAACAAACTATTTAGTAATGTAAAACAAGGTACAAGGTGTCTATAGGACAGGGGAGATTTAGAATTTCTGCACACACTTGTGGACAGTGGACACTTTTGGATTGTGTGAGGCCCACTGATATCTGAGCGCTATGTGACATGCTCGATGGCACAGCTGCCTGTGACCAAAGTGACGAGAGGATAATGGAGATTTTGAATCTCTGCGTACACTTTTGGACACTGGACACTTGTAGATTGTGTGAGGCCCACTGATATCTGAGCGCTATGTGACACGCTCGATGGCACAGCTGCCTGTGACCAAAGTGACGAGAGGATAATGGAGATTTTGAATCTCTGCGTACACTTTTGGACACTGGACACTTGTGGATTGTGTGAGGCCCACTGATATCTGAGCGCTATGTGACACGCTCGATGGCACAGCTGCCTGTGACCAAAGTGACGAGAGGATAATGGAGATTTTGAATATCTGCGTACACTTTTGGACACTGGACACTTGTGGATTGTGTGAGGCCCACTGATATCTGAGCGCTATGTGACACGCTCGATGGCACAGCTGCCTGTGACCAAAGTGAAGAGAGGATAATGGAGATTTTGAATCTCTGCGTACACTTTTGGACACTGGACACTTGTGGATTGTGTGAGGCCCACTGATATCTGAGCGCTATGTGACACGCTCGATGGCACAGCTGCCTGTGACCAAAGTGACGAGAGGATAATGGAGATTTTGAATCTCTGCGTACACTTTTGGACACTGGACACTTGTGGATTGTGTGAGGCCCACTGATATCTGAGCGCTATGTGACACGCTCGATGGCACAGCTGCCTGTGACCAAAGTGACGAGAGGATAATGGAGATTTTGAATCTCTGCGTACACTTTTGGACACTGGACACTTGTGGATTGTGTGAGGCCCACTGATATCTGAGCGCTATGTGACACGCTCGATGGCACAGCTGCCTGTGACCAAAGTGACGAGAGGATAATGGAGATTTTGAATCTCTGCGTACACTTTTGGACACTGGACACTTGTGGATTGTGTGAGGCCCACTGATATCTGAGCGCTATGTGACACGCTCGATGGCACAGCTGCCTGTGACCAAAGTGACGAGAGGATAATGGAGATTTTGAATCTCTGCGTACACTTTTGGACACTGGACACTTGTGGATTGTGTGAGGCCCACTGATATCTGAGCGCTATGTGACACGCTCGATGGCACAGCTGTGACAAAAGTGACTAGAGGATAAGGGAGATTGGATTGCTTTTAAAAAAGCAGTTTGCGGAGCAGTGGGTAAACAGCAATGCCAGCGTGTCAGGAAGCCTTAAAAGGCAGCCCAACAACCAACACCACTGATACACCACAATATAGCCTCCCCTTGCACTGCACACACAGTGACTTGTGTGTTGTGCAGGCCAAATCGTAGCAGCAGAAGCAGTTTTTTTGTCTTCTTCCCTGCCTAACGCTCTCCCTACAGAATCAGCAGCAACCTCTCCCTATACTAAGATCGGCAGAAGTAAGATGGCGGTCGGCGTGCACGCCCTTTTATACCCCCTGTGACGCCCACCAAAGCAAGCCAATCACTTGCATGCCCTTCTGAAAGATGGTGGTGACCCGTGCCTAGGTCATCACGTTGCCCACAGTGTCCGTGGATCCTGATTGGCTGAAAAAGAGCGCAAAACAAACTTTTGAAACGCGACTTTGGCGCGTAAGTCGCCGACCTCGTGGCCGACCTCATCCTAGGGTCGGGTTTCGTTTCATGAAACCCGACTTTGCCAAAAGTCGGCGACTTTTGAATTTTTTCGACCCGTTTCGCTCAACTCTACATACTACATATATACCATATTCATACAAAATGCATACATACTACATACATGCTACATATATACTACATTCATACAAAATTACAACATACATATATACTACATACTACATACATGCTACATATATACTACATTCATACAACATACATATATACTACATACATACTACATACATACAACATAGATACATACTACATACTACATACATGCTACATATATACTACATTCATACAACATACATACATACTACATACTGCATATATACTACATTCATACAACATACATACATACTACATATATACTACATTCATGCAACATACATAAAGTACATACTACATACTACATACATACTACATTCATACAACATACATACATACTACATACTTTCTACATATGTACTACATTCATACAACATACATATATACTACATACATGCTTCATATATACTACATTCATACAACATACATACATAGTACATACTACATACATACTACATACATTCAACATGCTACAGACATACAACATACATACATACATACTACATATTGCATACATACTACATACATACTGCATACAATACATTCATACATTCATACAATACATACATAGACATACTTTATGGCAAAAGCTGCGTGGGAACTTTCTCACACAGCACTGCCAAAAGTGAGACTAGGGACTATTTTTTTACAGTGGCGGAGGAATACAGTGCGGAAGGATACCTACCTCCCGTCATTGGATTCCTGTAGCCCCTAGAGAAAGGTCACATCAGCTGATGCTGCTGTTCTCCATGGGAGATCGGTGTGGGACCCTCGTGGATTTCTGCGGATCAGGAAGTATATCGGTTGTTTGTTATTTTCTAATTTTTTATAGATGACGCTGGCTTCGGGGATCAAAGTGACAAGTGATGGTGAGTATGTACTCTATGTTATATGTACTGTATGTCTATGTATGTATTGTATGAATGTATTGTATGCAGTATGTATGTAGTATGTATGCAGTATATTGTATGTATGTATGTTGTATGTCTGCAGCATGTTGTATGTATGTAGTATGTATGTAGTATATATGAAGCATGTATGTAGCATGTAGTATGTATGTATGTTGTATGAATGTAGTATATATGTAGTATGTATGTAGTATATATGTATGTTGTATGAATGTAGTATATATGTAGCATGTATGTAGTATGTATGTATGTTGTATGAATGTAGTATATATGTAGCATGTATGTAGTATATATGTATGTTGTATGAATGTAGTATATATGTAGCATGTATGTAGTATGTATGTATGTTGTGTGAATGTAGTATATATGTAGTATGTATGTAGTGTGTTTTTTTTTCCTTTTTTTTTACATTCAACACGTTAGCCGGATGATGGGACTACTACTGTCCCATCATTGGCTAATGTATCAATCACTGTCATTGTAGCAGGCATCGCCCGATGGGACTTGTAGTCCCATCGGATGATGCCTGCACACACACAAGACCCCCAGCAGGCCCGCACAGACCACCGGCAGCCGGCACAGGCCCCCGGCAGCCGGCACAGACCACGACAGCCGGCACAGGCCCCCGAGAGGCCCGTACAGACCACCGGCAGCCGGCACAGGCCCCCGGCAGCCGGCACAGACCACCGACAGCCGGCACAGGCCCCCGAGAGGCCCGTACAGACCACCGGCAGCTGGCACAGGCCCCTGGCAGCCGGCACTGACCACCGACAGCCGGCACAGGCCCCCCGAGAGGCCCGTACAGACCACCGGCAGCCGGCACAGGCCCCCGGCAGCCGACACAGACCACCGACAGCTGGCACAGGCCCCTGAGAGGCCCGTACAGACCACCGGCAGCCGGCACAGGCCCCCGACAGGCCTGTACAGACCCCCAAGAGGCCCAAACAGACCACCGGCAGCCAGCACAGGCCCCCGAGAGGCCCGTACAGACCCCCGGCAGCTGGCACAGGCCCCCGACAGGCCTGTACAGACCCCCTAGAGGCCCGTACAGACCACCAGCAGCCGACACAGACCCCCGCAGTCGGCACAGACCACGCATCATGATGCACACAGACCGTGCATCATGATGACATCATTTCAGCAGCCAATCACAGCCACAACAGAGGCTCACTGCATTATGGGGACTTCCGATTCCGGTATCCGATATTGAAAAAATATCGGTACTCGGTATCAGAATTCCAATACAGCGAATATCGGCGAAACCCGATATTTGCAGTATCGGAATGCTCAACACTATTTGTAAGCCAAAACCAAATCAGAGGAAAAGTATAATAGAAACACATCACCAGTTCTGTATTTTACACCCGCTCTTGGTCTTGGCTCTAGAAATACTGATGTAAAATACTTACCAAATACTGAACGCATATGAATTTTGCCTATGTAGTAGGCTTATGAGCTAAGCCCACTCCATAAGAGGCAGATAGCAGCTGTAATACACAGCTGGCATCTGCCTTTAACTATAATGGCCGGATCACACTTCAATTGCTGCAGTTTAATTGGGCAGCACGGTGGCTCAGTGGTTAGCCTGTTTGTCCTGGGTTCGAATCCCACCAAGGACAACATCTGCAAGGAGTTTGTATGTTCTCCCCGTGTTTGCGTGGGTTTCCTCCGGGCACTCCGGTTTCCTCCCACACTCCAAAGACATACTGATAGGGAATTTAGATTGTGAGCCCCTTCAGGGACAGTGATGAAAATAAGTGCTTTACAGTTTGTAAAGCTCTGCGGAATATGTTAGCGCTATATAAAGATTAAAGATTATAAATCACTTAAGTGCTGCTTGAAATCTCTGCTAGCAGCCTCTGAATGACATCAGTGTCTTCGGTCCAGTCTTCCACTATCTCATATGGTTACTGTTGGTGTATGGCTTGAGCTCAGGAACATAACCTGAATGATACCCAACAGATGCCGGCTGAGTTACATAGACAGCATCTGCCTGAAATGGTTAGAGCTTGCTTCTATCCCTGCTGTTTAATCATTTAAATGTTTAGCAATTTAAATGCCTGTGCACTACATCATCGATCTCCTATGTAATAATGTCCCTCAGCCTGTAATAATGTCCCCAATTCTATAATAAAGTCCCCTGTTCTGTAGTAATATCCCTCAGCCTGTAATATCATACCCAATTCTGTAGTAATGTCCCCTGTTCTCTAATAATGTCCCTCACCCTGTAATAATACCCCTGTCCTGTAATAATATCCCCAAGCTTGTAATAATGTCTCTTGTCTTGTAATAACGTACTTAAGCCTGTAATAATATCCCCCCTTCCTGAATACAGTGAAGGAAATAATTACTGACAAAGACATGAACAGTCTATAATTTTAAGGGTCGGTTAATATTAACATTTAGAGATAGAATATCAAAAATAAAATCCAGAAAATCACATTGCATAAACTATATACATTTATTTGCATTTTGCAGTGAGAAATAAGTATTTGATCCCCCAACAACCATTAAGAGTTCTGGTTCGATCTGGGGCACCATGCAAAATCTCACCTCATGGGGTATCCTTGATCATGAGGAAGGTGAGAAATCAGCCTAAAACTACATGGAAGAACTTGTTAATGATCTCAAAGCAGCTGGGACCACAGTCACCAAGAAAACCATTGGTAATACATTATGCAGTACCCGCAAGGCCACCCTGCTCAAGAAGGCACATGCGAAGGCCAGTCTGAACAACTGGATGATTCTGTGAGTGATTGGGAGAAGGTGCTGCGGTCAGATGAGACAAAAATTGTGTATACAGGAAGAGAAATGCTGCCTATGACCCAAAGAATATCGTCCCCACTGTCAAGCATGGAGGTGGAAACATTATGTTTCCAGTGTGTTTCTCTGCTAAGGGCACAGAACTACTTCATTGCATCAGTGGGAGAATGGATAGAGCTATGTACTGTAAAATACTAAGTGACAAACTCATTCCCTCCACCAGGACATAAAAATGGGTCGTGGCTGGGTCTTCCAGCCAGACAATGACCCAAATATACAGCCAAGGCAGCAAAAGAGTGGCTCAAAAAGAAGCACATTAAGGTCATGGAGTGGCCTAGCCTGTCTCCAGACCTTAATCCCAAAGAAAACTTATGGAGGGAGTTGAAGCTCCGAGTTGCCAAGTGACAGCCTCAAAATATTAATAATTTAGAGATAAGCAAAGAGGAGTGGACCAAAATTCCACTTGACATGTGCGCAAAACTCATCATCAACTACAAAAAACATCTGACTGCTGTGCTTGCCAACAAAGGTTTTGCCACCAAGTATTAAGTCTGGTCTCATGATAGAGTAATGTTCCCAACCATGATCCCATCTTATAGTAATATCCCAATCCTTGTCCTCTTTTTGTAACAATGTTCCTCATTTGGCTGCTCTTTACATACATATACATAAAATTCTTCCCACCTGACCTCACTTCGTCGGCAAACAGCTTCCTCTTCCTGCTCCAGAGCGCAATAAAGTTATGTGCGGCCATGCCGGGAGGGGCCCGACTTCACCTGTTGGCCTTTTAAGTAGCCAGTGGTTGCTATCTGTATTGTGGTGCAGAGAGCTGGTCTCTGCGCCACAATACATGTCAATTGAATATGTGTCTGAGGATGCACAGTCAATTAAAGAGAAGTGCTGTTGTCGGTGGGCCCCTGGCTCGCTGGATGCCATTGTCTCAGGGGCCCGAGGGCCACACAGCAGAGCCTCAGGGGCAGCATGCTGGCCATGTGTTTGAGACCCATGATCTAAAGTAACTGATCTTTCAATATATTATTGAGGACTTTTAATAAGAGAAGAGAGAATGAAGCCAAGCAAATGGAGCTATTTGAATCATTCAATGGTAGGAAAACATATCCACTCTCCAACTACTCCAAACTTCTGAATGTTTAATCTCTTTGTCCATTTTAATTAAAGCTAGCTCAGGTTTACCTGCAGGCTTGCTATGAAATAATCTATTTGAAAATGGAGAAAAGAGTAGATCTTGCTTCATTATGTCCCTCACATACATGCAGAGTCAAAATGTTATATATTGTATTGTACAACAGTAATACAGTTGTGGCCAAAGGTATTGACACCCCTGCAATTCTGTCAGATAATACTCAGTTTCTTCCTGAAAATGATTGCAAACACAAATTCTTTGGTATTATTATCTTAATTTAATTTGTCTTAAATGAAAAAACACAAAAAGAATTGTCCTAAAGCCAAATTGGATATAATTCCACACCAAACATAAAAAAGAGGGTGGACAAAAGTATTAGCACTGTTCAAAAAATCATGTGATGCTTCTCTAATTTTGTAATTAACAGCACCTGTAACTTACCTGTGGCACCTAACAGGTGTTGGCAATAACTAAATCACACTTACAGCCAGTTGACATGGATTAAAGTTGACTCAACCTCTGTCCTGTGTCCTTGTGTGTACCACATTGAGCATGGAGAAAAGAAAGAAGACCAAAGAACTGTCTGAGGACTTGAGAAACCAAATTGTAAGGAAGCGTGAGCAATCTCAAGGCTACAAGTCCATCTCCAAAGACCTGAATGTTCCTGTGTCTACCGTGCGCAGTGTCATCAAGAAGTTTAAAGCCCATGGCACTGTGGCTAACCTCCCTAGATGTGGACGAAAAAGAAAAATTGACAAGAGATTTCAACGCAAGATTGTTCGGATGTTGGATAAAGAACCTCGACTAATATCCAAACAAGTTCAAGCTGCCCTGCAGTCCGAGGGTACAACAGTGTCAACACGTACTATCTGTCGGTGTCTGAATGAAAAGGGACTGTATGGTAGGAGACCCAGGAAGACCCCACTTCTTACCCCGAGACATAAAAAAGCCAGGCTGGAGTTTGCCAAAACTTACCTGAAAAAGCCTAAAACGTTTTGGAAGAATGTTCTCTGGTCAGATGAGTCAAAAGTAGAGCTTTTTTGGGCAAAGACATCAACATAGAGTTTACAGGAGGAAAAAAAGAGGCATTCAAAGAAAAAAACACGGTCCCTACAGTCAAACATGGTGGAGGTTCCCTGATGTTTTGGGGTTGCTTTGCTGCCTCTGGCACTGGACTGCTTGACCGTGTGCATGGCATTATGAAGTCTGAAGACTACCAACAAATTTTGCAGCATAATGTAGGGCCCAGTGTGAGAAAGCTGGGTCTCCCTCAGAGGTCATGGGTCTTCCAGCAGGACAATGACCCAAAACACACTTCAAAAAGCACTAGAAAATGGTTTGAGAGAAAACACTGGAGACTTCTAAGGTGGCCAGCAATGAGTCCAGACCTGAATCCCATAGAACACCTGTGGAGAGATCTAAAAATGGCAGTTTGGAGAAGGCACCCTTCAAATATCAGGGACCTGGAGCAGTTTACCAAAGAAGAATGGTCTAAAATTCCAGCAGAGCATTGTAAGAAACTCATTGATGGTTACCGGAAGCGGTTGGTCGCAGTTATTTTGGCTAAAGGTTGTGCAACCAAGTATTAGGCTGAGGGTGCCAATACTTTTGTCTGGCCCATGTTTGGAGTTTTGTGTGAAATGATCAATGTTTTGCTTTTTGCTTCATTCTGTTTTGTGTGACAAATTAAATGAAGATAATAATACCAAATTATTTGTGTTTGCAATCATTTTCAGGAAGAAACTGAGTATTATCTGACAGAATTGCAGGGGTGTCAATACTTTTGGCCACAACTGTAAGTAGTAGTTGCTGTGAATAAAGAATGGATTGAACACTTACCAGAAGCAGCAACATTGTCTGTGTGAGTCTCATGCCCTGTCTCTCTCTTCTCTCTTTCTGCAGTTGCTTTCTCCTCCTCTTTCCAGTCTATTAAAATATAAATGGGCAGCAACTGTAACCTGATTCCTCTGTGAGTTAAGGGGGCTTTACACATAGCGATATCGCTAGCAATATCGCTAAAGCGTCACCGATTTTGTGACGCAGTAGCGATATTGCTAGCGATATCGCTATGTGTGATACTTACCTCAGACCGGCTCCCCCGCTGTCTGTCGCTGATCGCACGAGATTGTGCAGCTCCATTTCTCGTCGGGCGCTTCCTGCTGGGCTTGCTGCTGGCGCCGATGAGCGACGCGTGGACGCGGGCGGAGGATTTCAGGATCGCCGCGTCTGAAAGGTGAGTAACGACCGCCGAGCATCGCTACATCGCTAGTGAGATCTGCCTGTTTGGCAGCTCACTAGCGACCATTTAGCAATGTATCAGCGACCCTGACCGGGTCGTATCGTGGTCGGGATCGCTGGTGCATCGCTAAATGTAAAGGGGCCTTTAGTAATCATTTTTCATCTCAACCTCATTTAAAATGGATTATAGTCCTTAATTGATATCGAGTGATATATGGTGACAGGGAATGAATTAAGACAAAGGAGTCTAATACATGGAGAAAGTTTTTTTCACTCAAAAGTCCTGTGACCCCTGGCATTTAGTCTTCCTTTCTTTTTGATTGTGATGCATGTTTAACATACTAAAAATGTCAATAGCATAGTGAAGGACAAAATACTGTCTTTTTGACTTTTATCTGTCTGTTTTCTCAGACTACGCTTTTCTTATTTTACTACAGTCTGAAATTAATAGACAACCACTTAGTACATGGATGGGCCTCACAGATCAATAACCACTCATGGTAATAAAGTGGAATCCCAATATGTATACTCCCCCTATGACAGTCATTTGCTCTATAAGGGAATGTAGAAAGGATTTGTTTTTGTGAGACAACCCCTCAACCCCTTAAGTATTTATTCATATTGTACAGCCCATTCTTAAAACCATTTTAATATTTTAACTTTGTAGTTAGTTTTTATTTTTGTATAACTAGTGTTTGTGGTTATCTTTATTTAAGTGTATCTGAATAAAGAAAACTATATTCTGCAAAAACTCTTACTGTTTCTCTTATTCATTCTCGTCTCGACTATTGTAACTCTCTTCTAATCGGTCTCCCTCTTACCAAACTCTCCCCTCTCCAATCTGTCTTGAATGCTGCAGCCAGGATCATATTCCTCACCAATCGTTACACCGATGCCTCTACCTTGTGCCAGTCATTACACTGGCTACCCATCCACTCCAGAATTCAGTATAAACTTATTACCCTCACCCACAAAGCCCTCCATGGCTCAGCACCACCCTACATCTCCTCCCTTGTTTCAGTATACCACCCTACCCGCGCCCTCCGTTCTGCTGATGACCTGAGGTTAGTATCCTCAATAGTCAGAATCTCCCACTCCCATCTCCAAGACTTTACACGTGCAGCGCCAATTCTTTGGAAAGCACTTCCCAGGTCAATACAATTAGTCCCCAATCCCCACAATTTTAAGCGTGCCCTGAAAACGCATTTATTCAGACTGGCCTATCGCCTCAACACATTAACCTAATCTATCCCTGTGTGGCACAGCCAAACGTTTTACCATAACCAGATTTCCTGCATCATGTTCCCACATGCTTTATGCATCCATTAGCTCTCTGTGTCTGTACTGTTACACACTTAACATTATGGCTGGTCCAAACAACCAGGGCAACTGTTACCACCCACCTTTCATGTCTACCTCTTTCCTCATAGACTGTAAGCTTGCGAGCAGGGCCCTCATTCCTCTTGGTATTTGTTATAATCTACTGTATGTGATTATTGTTATGCTGTAATGTCTATTGTCTGTACATATCCACTCTGAAATGTAAAGTGCTACGGAATATGTCGGCGCTATAAAAATAAAATTTATTATTATTATTATTATTATATTTGTTGTGTATTTTATTCTTATAGAGAATAGGATATGACATTAAACTTGTCATTTATCTTACAAGTGTAGGAGGGAGGGCCCCTGCAGAGTGTCCGGGCCAGAACCAAGAGGACCGCCATCTACAGTAGGTTCCTAAGGGAACTGTACCCGGGGGGCAGAGGGAGAAAGTGGACCGCGGAGACTGACAGGACAGCAGGGAGAGGAGCCAAGATAAAAGGGGAAGAGATGGAGCAGGAGACTGTGGGAGCGCCAGAGAGCCAGAACCACAAGCAGTGACCAAAGAGGAGGCCAGCAGCAGACGGGAGACTTTCGGTGGCTTGCTGGGAAAAGGCACTGGGCTGACCGACAGGAGACTGCTGCTTCACCCCAGCCCAGGGTCGCGGCCTGCCCACTGCTGCCCGCGGCCGTTGCCGCTGCACCCCAGCCAGTTGTGGCCTGTCCGCTACCGCCCATGGCCATTGCCGCTCCACTCCAGCCCGCGGTTGTGCCCTGTCCACTGCCGCCCGCGGTCGTTGCCGCTCCACTTCAGCCCGCGGCTGCGGCCTATCCGTTACCACCCGCAGCCGCCACCACCCTGCTGCAGTCGCAGTTGGGGCCTACTCCTTGCCATCAGTGAAACTCTCCGCACAGCCCCAGGCCGTGCACGCAGCCTACCAACAGCCACTCCACGTAACTGTAGCTGACCTCTGCCCAGGGGCTGCGGCCTCTTTCATCCCGCTAACAGGTGGAACCCTGCTGCCTTCACAGGGAGTTGCTCCAGCAAAAGACTCAACTAGATCCTGTTGTGCCCCCACCTCGCCTGGGCGTCGGAACGCCCGAAGACTACGCCAGATCCTCAGCGCCTGGGCCCAGCGGCTGCAACACCGAAGCACCATCCTCTGGGATGCCGAGGGATGTCAGGACAGATAAGTGACACAACAGAACTAAGGACCCATAGTTGGCCATACCGCGGCCCTATAGTGACCGGCCTTCGCCGAGGTAGTCGTGTTCTCATTATTAGTGTTGATTTGTGCTGAGTCCCTGCGTGGATAACTACTGTTATTTTGTTTGGTTGCTTAGGATAGCCCTAGCGGCTTCCAGTTATAAAAGTTACAATCTAAAGCCCAAATTAGTCTCGCGTCTCGTCACTGCATCCCGCGTATCTGCTATTACCACATTTGGCGTAGTCGGCAGGATGCAGTCTCAGAGCGCGGACAACGGCACCCCAGACCAGGGCAGAGCCTTGAATTCAACAGATAACGAGGGCCCCTGGTCTAGCATGCTATGGAGCTGGACAGAGTGAATGCGAGGGCTCTTTCGGATGCATCCAATGACTCCTGACCTGGAAGCCGAAGTGGCTCTCATGGCATTAGACTGGGAGGCTCGGGATTCAGTAATGTTGAGGCCACCGGGACACCGCAACACCTTTGGTAGAGTTTTGCAGATTTTAGAACAGACCCATGGGGACCCAACCAACGTGGGAGAGTTGAGGACCCGGTTGTTCAGTCGGATGCAGGGGGAGACCATCTCCCAGTATATGAATGTCCTCCAAGAGTTATACATGGCCATCAAACGGAAGGACGGCATAGGGGTAGGACCTATCGACATTACCCTACGTGACCTGTTGGTGACTGGACTGCGAGACCCATTAATAAAGCAGGCATTATGGGAGCAGGTCAGAGTGAACCCACGTATGGACTTTTCAGAGGTGGGAAGTCAAGCACGCGCTTGAGAGCAGGAGCAGGGAATGGCGGTCCCTGTGGGGAAGGTCCGGAGTGTGGAGGCCTCCGTGAACGCTGTCAAGGAGCCCAAATAGATAGAGGAGATGAAACAATAGTTCAAGAACATCACGGGTGAGTTGGCCAAAGTGAAAAGAAGAACCGAGTCCGGGCCTGGACGGCCTAGTTTCAATCCCGATCCCTGGGGGCCTCGCCCTACCCGAGGTGGCTGGTCATCACAGCCCCGGTGCTATGAGTGTGGGGAGCCAGGCTACGTCTCCCGAGAGTGTCCACGGCATGGGAGATACCCGGCGGCCATTAAACTAGAGGGCTCCGGGCTGAGGGGACGCCGCTCGGAGCCAGAAACCACGATCAGGGGTGGTGGAAGATTTGGTCACAAAGTGTCCGGTGGTATGGGCAGAAGTTGAGGGCCGTGCCGTCCGGTGCCTAGTGGACACAGGGTCGCCAGTAACAACCATGCCTGCAACTTATTTCCAGCAGCATTTCCCTGAGGCAGCGAGACTCCAGTGGGGGTCCATGATCAGACTGGTAGCCACCAATCAACTTACCATTCCCTGTTGCCGGAGTGGTGTGAGTGCAGGTGACACTGTGCGGTAAATCCCTCGGTTGCCGAGGAGTGGTCCTGACACAAGGGGAAACCAATAAGCAGCATCCAGTCATTCTGGGCATGAACATACTGCGGGAGTTCGGCAATCTGCTCTGTTATGAATGAGTCACCGAAGGAGGAAAAAACAAAAATACAAGCTAAGTCCAGAAAACCGGAGAGGTTGGTAGCTATCGGATTGCAGACCCCTGATCCTATCCACAACAACTAACAGTAGCCGTGGGGGGTTCCTACGATGCCCTAGACCCCTCGATCACAGCCGGAGAACTAAATAGGCCTAAAGAAAGAAAGGGGAAATCTAAACTGCCCCAGAGCAGACCCCAAAGCAATAGGCGGCCCCCCAACATATAATGATGGTGAAGCAAGATGAAAACACTAACACAGATAGAATGATAGGTTGAGCAAACGATGGGGCCCAAGCTAACTGAAAAGGACAGGATAGAAAAGCTGCTGTCTGCAATCCGTAAAAAACCCTACCAAAAAATGTCCCAACCGTCTGATAGGAAAAACAGGCCCTGAAGTCGCTAGGACTTCAAAATGACTATATCAGCACTCTGGTAAATTCTGAAGACAGAGCAAAGAGACAAACTGATCAGAGACAAAAATGGAACTCAGCACACCCCCGACCGGGGATGGCTGAACTCCAAAAAACAAGGTAAACAAAACAAAACTAATAAGTTCAATAGCAGAGCAAAAACTTATCTTTGGGAAGCAGGAATCAGACTGGTCTCCAAGAATCCAGCAGAGAAATCACCAGCGACTCAGAAGGGCGTCGGCTACCTTATATCCAGTCAGAAGTTCCTGTTACCCAGTCATCATCTACCAGATCAGGTGTTTGGTAATCAGCCTCACTACCTTCCTTCACCAGAAGAGGGAGTTCATCAGGCATGGACGGTGAAGGGGAAAATGAACTCACAATACTGCTCCTCAATGACCCCACGCACGAGACCCTGAAGCAGCGGGGTTCCCGCACCGCCCATGGACAGGAATTCCAGCAGTTGGTGCGGGAAGCACGAGTCCTCCAGGACTGCAAGGAGGGCGAGGCCATGGGCAAAGTCATCGTGCCAGCGGCTCCCCTGCTTGTGCTGCCCCCTGGACAGACAGTGGTGGCCCTGCCAGTCCAAGCCTCGATACCATTGGAGGGTGTAGAGATGCAGGTGGAGCCCTGTTACTCAGAGTGCTTGCCTCCTGGCATACTGGTGGCCCACTCCCTAACCACAGTGCGGAAGGGGACCGTCCTGGTGCGCTGCATCAACCTTGAAGTCCAAGACATCGTCCTGAAGCCCCGGGCCAAAATGGCCAAACTGGTAAGGGCTTTGGAAGAAGTGCTGCTGGCCCCTGCAGTCCAAATAAGAGTGCTTCCTGAGGACCCTTGGGCAGTGACTATTCGGACTCTGCAGGCTGCTGAGACCTCAACCCAAGAGAAGGGTCGAAACATCCTGGAACAAATGCGGGCCGAGCTCTCCGGCCTGACTTCAGCCCAACTTTCCCAGATAAAAACACTGCTCGGAAAGTACCACGAGGTATTTTCCAGCCATGAGGATGATTTTGGATGTACCAACGCCATCAGCCATGGAATTCCCACGGCAGGAGCGGCCCCCGTTTGCGAACGTTATCGGCAAATTCCTCCACAGCTCTACCAGGAAGTAAAAACTTTATTGGCTCAAATGCTATGAAAGGGGGTCATCTGAGAAAGCCAAAGCCCCAGGGCAGCTCCCATCGTGTTGGTCCACAAAAAGGATGGCACCCTACGGTTCTGTGTGGACTATCGAAAGCTGAACGCCTGTACCATCAAAGACTCGTACCCACTACCCCGCATAGAAGAATCCTTGTCCGCCTTGGGGAAGGCGACGTACTTCTCGACTTTAGACCAGGCTAGTGGGTACTGGCAGGTGCCCATGTCGGAAGAAGACAGGGCGAAGGCGGCGTTCATTCTTCCCATGGGACTGTTTGAGTTTAATCGGATGCCGTTCGGGCTGGCCAACACCCCAGGGACCTTTCAGCGGTTGATGGAACGATGTCTGGGGAGCTCAATTTTGAGGCCACGTTGATATTGATATACCTAGACGATATTATCATCTATGCTGCCACATTTGAGGACAACCTGAGGCGGTTAGGGCAAGTACTCGGCCGGCTGCAAAAGTACGGGTTGAAGGTAAAACCCCAGAATGCCACCTGTTTCGCACCCAGATCGAATATTTGGGGCATATCGTCTCAGCGGAGGGCGTAAGACCGTCCCTGGAAAAGATTGCTGCCATCCCGGAATGGCCTACCCCCGAGACGATAAAAGGTGTGCGGGCCTTCCTGGGGTTAGCCAGATACTACCGTCGCTTCGTAAAGAATTTTGCACGTCGAGCCCGAGCCCTGCACGACCTGCTGAAAGGGGCTCCCGCTGGGGCAAATAGGTGGAAGATCCAGTGGCAACAACCGCAAGAAGAGGCCTTCCAAGACCTTAAGGCTGCACTCTCGGGTGCCCCGGTGTTAACTTATGCGGATTTCTCGCAGCCGCTCATCCTACACACTGATGGGAGCCTCCACGGGCTAGGGGCTGTGTTGTCACAGGTTCAAGACGGCTGGGAGAGAGTGATCGCTTATGGAAACCGATCACTTCATGATTCTGAGCGCAACCATGACAATTACAGCTCCTTTAAACTCGAGCTCCTCGCAGTAGTGTGGGCCTTGACGGAGTGGTTCGCAGAGTTCCTGGCGGGCTCCGAAGTGGTGGTGCGGACTGACAACAACCTGCTGGCCCATCTGGAGAACACCAAACTGGGGGCTCTGGAACAGAGGTGGGTGGCCCGGATGGCCAAATTCAACTACAAGATCATCTATAAAAGAGGGGCCGAAAATGTACATGCTGACGCCCTCTCCAGGATCCGACATACAACCCCAGGAAAAAGTCGAGACGATGAACTGGAAGGGGAAGAGACACCATTCGCCCTCACCGCCGCTGTGCTCACAGCTGCCACCCAGAAAGTATCCCCCTCGGAAACCCTAAGGGGCATGCTGGAGCAATCCCGTGATAGATGGATCCAACAGCAGCAAGAAGATGAAGAAATTGGGCTCCTACGATGATGGGTAGCCACCGGTGAACTGCCCACTGACTCTCAAAGAAATACTTTGACTCAAGAGATGTTGCTGATGTTACGACAATGGGAGAGACTGGTCATCAGAAAGGGAATATTGTATCGCAAAACAATATCACGAGCAACATCTACGACAATTTGGCAGGTAGTTGTGCCTGGAATCCAAATCAACGAACTGGCCCAAGAAGCCCACGAAAAAGGGGCCCACTTCGGAGCTCAAAAGACCTTGCAATGGTTGCAGGAAAAAATTTACCATCCACGCTTGCATGCTGCTGTGGACGAGACTTTCCGAGCCTGCCACCTATGTGAGTTAGCCAAAACGCCCACACAGCGAGCCCCAGTGCAAACGATAGTGACCTCAGTGCCCCTCGAGCTCTTGACGGTGTATTACTTGACCATTGTTCCCACATTCTAGGGGTACGAACACTGCCTCGCCATGGTGGACCATTTTACTAAGTTCGCCGTGGTCACTCCCACCAGAGACCAAACAGCGGAGTCGGCCGCCTCCGCAATTTGTAGAAACTTTATACAAGTGTACGGCTCCCCTCAACGAATACATTCTGACCAAGGAGCATGCTTCATGGGAAAAGTTATGGAGGAGCTACATCGTCTCTACGGTATCGACAAATCCCGGACCACACCATACCACCCGCAGGGAAACGGGGCCTGCGAACGATTTAATCAGACATTAATTCAAATGTTGCGTACCTTGGAGAGTGACAGGAAGGCACGCTGGCATGAATATGTCCCTGAACTAGTATGGTTCTATATCAACCGGGTGCACCGAGTTACCGGCTATACCCCCTACTCCCTGCTATTCGGGCGAGATGGCAAAGGGATCACAGAGGCAAAATTGGACCCAGAGGAGCCTCAGCCCTGGACCGGAGTATCATCGTGGGTGCGAAATCACCGACACTGGTTGCAAACCCTCCACCGAATTGTTCATACAAAACTTCAGGACTTAGAGCACCCTGGGAGGAATCTGCCTCCACCCCCCAATCTCCAAACTAGAGACCGGGTACTCGTACTAGATCAACGCCCCCAGAGCAAATTAAAACCACGCTGGGAAGAAAGTCCCTACCGAGTCTTGCGCCGCTTAAGCCCCGATGGACCTGTATACGAAATACAACCCGAGAAATATGGGACACTTCCTACTCGCACTGTGCACCATAATATGTTACGCCTTTGTACTTCCACCGACCCCGTACAACCTGAGTCTACCCAACAGGACCCCGAACCACTGCCAGTGGCCTGGGACCTGGACGACAAGGAAGACTCACAAAAGATACCCGCGGGCCCTCCACTCCATGATAATTCAACTGGCCCAATTAGCACACTCAAATCGACTAGCCCACCACCGTCCACCACCCCGGAAGACTCCACCACAGTTGAACTTAGACACTCTGAGCGGTCAACAGCTGGCAAACCCCCCGAACGGTACGAACAGGACCAGTTCATATGGCAAAAAAACTGGCATCTCCACAGGCCAATCTGAGCCTACTCAGACCCTCGCCCGAGGACTGGCTAGCATACAGGATGGGGGAGTGTAGGAGGGAGGGCCCCCGCAGAGTGTCCGGGCCAGAACCAAGGGGACCGCCATCTAGGTTCCTAAGGGAACTGTTCCCGGGGGGCAGAGGGAGAAGGTGGACCGCGGAGACTGACAGGACAGCAGGGGGGTGGAGCCAAGATAAAAGGGGCAGGGAGCGCGCAGGGGAGTGAGTCAGCAGAATGGAAGAGATGGAGCAGGAGACTGTGGGAGTGCCAGAGAGCCAGAACCACAAGCAGTGACCAGAGAGGAGGCCAGCAGCAGACGGGAGACTTTCGGTGGCTTGCTGGGAGAAGGTGCTGGGCTGACCGACAGGAGACTGCCGCTTCACTCCAGCCCGGGGTCGCGGCCTGCCCACTGCCACCTGCGGCCGATGCCGCTGCACCCCAGCCCGTTGCGGCCTGTCCGCTACCACCCGCGGCTGTTGCCGCTCCACTTCAGCCCGCAGTAGTGGCCTGTCCACTGCCACCCGTGTTCACTGCCACACGTGGTCATTGCCGCTCCACTCCAATCCGCGGCTGCTGCCTATCCATTACTGCCCGCAGCCGCCACCACCCCGCTGCAGTCGGCAGTTGGGGCCTGCTCCTTGCCATCAGTGAAACTATCCACACAGCCCCAGGCTATGCACGCGGCCTACCAACCGCCACTCCACGTAACTGCAGCTCACCTCTGCCCGGGGGCTGCCGCCTCCTTCATCCCGCTAACAGGCGGAACCCCGCTGCCTTCAAAGGGGGTTGCTCCAGCAAAAGACTCGCCTAGGGCCTGTTGTGCCCCCACCCCGCCTGGACATCGGAACGTCCGATGACTATGCCAGATCCTCAGTGGTTGGGCCCATTGGCTGCGACGCTGAAGCACCATCCTCTGGGATGCCGAGGGACGTCATGATGGATAAGTGACACAATAGAACTAAGGACCCGTAGTCAGCCATACCGCGGCCCTATAGTGACCGGCCTTCGCCGGGGTAGTCGTGTTCTCATTATTATTTATTAGTGTTGATTTGTGCCGAGTCCCTGCATGGACAACTACTGTTATTTTGTTTGGTTTGCTTAGGATAGCCCTAGCGGCTTCCAGTTATAAAAGTTACTATCTAAAGCCCAAATTAGTCTTGCGCCTCGTCACTGCATCCCGCGTACCTGCTATTACCACGCAAGGAACCAATAGTATTGAAGAAGAACATTTTTTTAGTGTCCAACCATTGTTTCTCAAGTTGGTTTTGTGGTCAAGACTGAGTAAGTATCTGATAGATTGCCAGAAGATCATTTAAATATCTATGGTCTTTGGTCTGTTTAAAGGCCCCGTTACATTTAGCGATGCACCAGCGATCCCGACCACGATATGACCCGGTCAGGATCGCTGGTGCGTCGCTAAATGGTCGCTAGTGAGCTGCCAAACAGGCAGATCTCACTAGCGATGCAGCAGCGGTCGGCGGTTGCACTCACCTGTCAGACGCGGCGAGGGTGACCGCCTTCCGCCTGAGTCCATGGCTCGCTCATCGGCGCCAGCAGGAAGCCGACGATGAGAAATGGACCAAGCCGATCTCGTGCGATCAGCGATAGCCAGCGGGGGAGCTGGTCGGAGATGAATATCACATGTAGCGATAACGCTAGTAATATCGCTGCTGCGTCACAAAGTCGGTAACGCTTTAGCAATATCGCTAGCGATATTGCTATGTGTAAAGGGCCCTTTAGACATTTACTTTGTAATAAACTAAATGCTTGCATAAAAACACTCCAACACATCCATCTATGTATATAAATTAAAACCTAACTGATTGTTTTTTAGAAAAAAAATCATACTAGAAAATATTACTAATTACCATATTTATTGTATCAGATGTTTAAAATAACTCAGGATTTTTTTTATTATTATAAATAGAGCTGGACTTTCAGACACATTAGCCCTGATAAGGCCTGGATCACACCTCCGTTTTTTAAAATCTGTCTAAATCCGTTGTTTTCCGTTAAAAAACGGATCCGCCATTTTTTTGGAGGATCCGTTTTTTTGTCCCATAGACTTCCATTAGCGGCTACCACGGATCCGTCCAAAAAACGGATCCATTTGCATCCGTTTGCGGCAAAACGGAAACGGATCCGTTTTTTCACACTTTGACGGTTGCATGCGGATGCCAAAAAGCGGATGTGTGAAACAGGGCTTAATCAAAAATGGCGCTTTTTATGAGAGTCTTGATGAACTGTGGGTTGAGGAAAATGCACCAAATTCTTTATTTGGACAGTGCGCCCCTTAATGAATTTGACATATCTTTCAGTTGACATGTGCTATATCCAGAAATGTTGCTACGACTAGAATATATTTTTGTTAAAATATATGCAATGTTTTTTAGTAAAATTATGATGAATTTGTCAGATGTTCCTGGCCACGATTGGTCATATCCGAACTTTGCTCACTTTTCTAAAAGTTGACAAAGCGAGCCAGGTCTGCTGTAAAAACACCAAATGTCAAAAAAGTTTTGTGCAACTGTAGGAAGGGGGCGGGGACCCTCACGTGTCTCTTTTCCCCTGTACACTGTTTGCACGATTACATGCGGCACCTCATTGTTTATTAATGTGAAATGTAATGTTTGTGCATTGTAAAGTTATGTACTGTATATAAGGTTAGGATTAGGGATAGAAGTTAGCATAGAGTAACAGCAGAGTTAGAATAGAAGGGGGCCATATTAGAGATAGGAATAGCAGTGTTAGTTAAATCAGGCAGCATAGGGGTTAAACAAATGGGAGAAGAGGGAGGGGCCACAGAGCAGAGCAGTATAGAGTAGGGAGGTGTCATGGCGCAGGCCCCTGCTCCTCCTACTTACCTCTCTGGGCACTCTGCCCGGCGCTCCTGCTTCTCGGCACCTCCCTGCGCCTGGCCTCCGGCTCCCTTGGCGTCGGGCATGAGCACACAGCGCGCGGCCTCCTGGGTAAGGTGACGCGCTGGCCCCGCCCCCAACATGGCGGCGCCCACCGCTACTTATGCCCGGCTCTGCGTCCTCAGGCCTCCCTCTTCCTCTGTCCGTGCTTGCTAGCGCCTTGGTTCTGCCTGTCTCTCTGCCTGTTGGTTCTCGGCCTGTCTCTCCTGCACTCTGCCCTCCCAGTCTCCCTAGGGCTTTCCCTCCTCTGTCCTGCCTCCTGCTTTCCTTCTCTCTGTCTCGGTTATCTGCAGTGCTACATCTTGTGCTTCTCTACCGTTACAGCCTCCGGTCGTGTGCTCCTCCGGCTCTCCGGTCCTGTACCCCATTGGTCCCTGCCTTGCCCAGTGGCCTGCCTGTCGTCCACGCCTGTGCCTGCTTCCTATTGCCTCAGTTGTCCCTTTGGTTCTGGCAGTTGCGGCTCTATCCCCTGGAGGCCTGTCCCTAACACTCCCTGTATAGGGGGTGGTCCTCACCTGGGCACTCGCCTTTGGGGGCTCTGGAGTCGTGACCCAGAGGGTCCACTTTCAGGTGCTTCTTTATTTTTTCTCAACACCGTAACAGCACAATCAGGACATGGACCCCGCTGGAGCCTCGGCCGCGCAGAAGGAGTTAGTTTTCCTTCGGGAGAATCAGACGCGCATGATGTCCTTCATGAAAACTATGGACTCTCGGGGGGCGTGGTCTGGATCGCTTGTGGGGAGGACGTGTTGTGCTGTTGCTCCCGCTGCCAGCCACGAAGTGAGCCCTTTTCGGACCCCAATGAGGGTGTCTGCGTGCCCCCTGGAGGGAGCTGGGACTAGGAAAGAGAGGTGGAGGACGGTGTAGAAGGAACCGCGGCTCTCTGAGAGGAGAGCGGTCGCGGGGAACGGGTCCTGGCGCCAAAGGCGGTCAGGCGCCATCTTTGCTGCTTCTTCCTGCTTCTTCCTGAGCTGGGCAGGTCGGCAGTCTGCGGAGAGCCGTTGGAGGTGGTGGAGGGCCGCGGCCTGGGCTGGAGGAGAGACCGCTGACTGTTAAAGAAGGGAAGGAGAAGGTCTGCTTACCGGAGGAGAGGGAGGTGAGCTGGTCGCAAGTGCCTGGCTGGTGATCAGAGGGTGGCCGCAGTGCTGGGTGCTCCTGGTGAATCGCCCAGGGATTCTGAGATGGTCGCTCCTGCTGCATACAGTGACTGGGGGATTGGGGGTACCGCTCACCCTTTCCAGAGACGCTAAGACCGGCCTAATCCCATATCACAGCAGTGTGAAACTATATATAGGGCACCATATCAGGGCCTTATTTACTCATGTCAGCGCTCCACCTTTTAAGACGCAGGAGGTTATCTTCACCTATGAATATGCATTAGTAGATTTTCCCTGAATGCACGAGGAGTGATTTAAATGCACGCTTTAATTCAGCATTATGGTTAAATCTAATAAAGAGCGTGCAAAACCGCTGGATACTAGGGTACATCAGGGCAGGCAAAGCGAAATGGAGAAATTTTTGAAAAATAAATCTGGGTCGGCTAGGCCCACACCAAAAAAGCTACATGCAAATGCTGAGGTGGAGGAACAGGTCGAGGACTCGGACTCAAGTGATGATGTCTCAGGCAGCGATATTACCCACTCAGACTCTGGGAAGTTCTCTAGATCAGTGTTCAAAAAACTTCTGGCCCAAGCATTAAAACCCTTGGTTACAGAGATATCTGGTATGAGACCAGATTTGTCACACATTGGTAACAGAGTGGAGTCTCTTGAATCATCTCAGTCCTCTCTCATTAGCCACTCTAATGCCATGAGGGATCATTTGGACTACCACAGAACACAGCTTAATAACTCTCTTCTAGCCTTAGAAGATCAAGAGAATAGAAGTCGCAGAAAAAATATAAGGATTAAAGGATTGCCTGAAAGTGTCTCTACAGAAATACTGGAAAAATCCACAAAAGAAATCTTTGCCCTCCTAATCCCGCAAGAAAAATGCGACCAAATTGTAATAGAGAGGGTCCATAGATCGCTCAGACCCAAGTCTAAGCCTTCTGAACCCCCGAGGGATGTGATCTGTGGCTTGTTGAGTTATGTGGACACTAGTGTTATTTTGTCTGCCTCAAGGGATGTTAAAAATCTCGCCTACGAAGGATCTGCTATCCAACTTTACCAGGACATTGCACCGTCGACCCTTGCAAAGAGAAGAATCCTGAGACCCTTATTGGAAATACTACGCTCGTGTAAAATTCTCTATAAATGGCTGTTTCCGTTTGGAATATCGGTAAATGGGGACGGCAAACAAATAACAGTGAGGAGTCCCGAAGATTTAAACAAAATATGTGACACTTTTGACATTGCTCCTATTGATATTCCTTCATGGTTACCTTTAGATATGGATCTTCGCATGCCTCCTCCTATCAACGCTTATACAGGAGGTCAGGGGGATTGGGCCTCAGTGAAGAGACGCATGCCCCCTAAACGAGGGAATTCTGGGGCAAGAAAAGAGATGCCCCCCTGAATTCTGTTTTATTCGGTCTAGTCGTATTTTCTTACATATGGACCCAGTAGTTTCGGTTTAACTTTGCAATGTTTTGGATCACTTTGGTTTGCCTTGATTGACACCTGCCTAGGTGTTGATGCTTTCATTTAACTGCCTTATAAGTTAACATGTACTACTCGTGTGTTGGGGATGTAATTCCCTGCTCTGTCGTGGGGGGTATGTTGGACCCCCTGCTCCTGCCGCAGGCAGGTAGTTGGTTATTGTTATATATCGGTTACTGTTATTTTACCTTGTATTTTGTATTTTTTGTAGCCCGTCGGCATGGGACACTTTATCATTTATTTTTTCTTTTGCTATATCCAATTTACTATGGGTGATAAGGAAAATTTTGCCACTATAGTAGTGGCTTCGTATAATGTAAAAGGTCTACGCTCCCCATGTAAGAGAAGTCAGGTATTGAACCTTCTGCATGCAAAAAAGGCTAGTGTGGTCTTTCTACAGGAGACACATTTTAAAGCGGGGAGAGTACCAGACATGTCTAGATCTCGTTACCCGACCTGGTATCAAAGTACAGGTGGGTCGGCGTCTAGAGGAGTGAGTATTGCTATTAAAAAAAATGTTCCTTTTGTCTTGCATGATTGCCTTTCAGATTCCAAAGGAAGGTATATTATACTGAAGGGCCTTATTGCCAATACTAAAGTTACCCTATGTAACTTATATGCCCCAAACAAGACTCAGATTGGATGGTTGTGCAAAACAATGAATACCTTAAAACTATTTACTGAGGGTTTATTGCTGATGGGGGGAGATTTTAACGTATCACTTAATCCATCCCTGGATACTTCCACGGGCAAGTCGACCCTTTCTCAAAGGGCACTGAGAAAACTACACCTTTCTTTCCAAGAGTTACACTTGATAGACCCCTGGAGGACACTCTCTCCTTCGGGCAGAGACTACACTTTTTATTCACATCCGTGTGGTAGCTATCATAGAATTGATTATATATTGACACAAACAACTAACCTCTCATTAGTCAAAAATGCGACCATAAACACTATCTCACTATCGGACCATGCTCCTATTTTTCTCGACATAGGCATAGAAACCCTTCCGCGACCAGCCAGGTCATGGTTGCTTAATGAGACATTATTAGATTCAGATTCCCACATTACGAAACTGACTGACACTCTCGAATTCTTTTTTCAGACAAATTTGCACTCTGGCCCACCCATACCCGTGGTGTGGGAATCACATAAAGCGGTAATGAGAGGAGAATTTATAGCCTTGAGTTCCCATCTCAAAAAAGAAAGGACAAAACAGGTTGTGTCTATTTTGCACCAAATTAATTCCTTGGAAAGATTGCATAAGAGATCTCAAGTAAATAAGATACAAACGGAATTGACGGACCTAAGGAATTCGCTAAAAAATCTTTTAAATATCCAATCGGCCAAAACCTATATGAGATGCAAACAGAGGTTCTATCTCCATGGCAACAAAAGTAGTAAGCTTATGTCTTCATTGCTTAAAAAGCAGCAGGACAGGACGTTCATTAGGCAACTCAAAACTCTGGATGGCTCTTCAATTTTCAAGACTGCTGACATTGCCGAGGAGTTTAGATCCTTTTATGACAGCTTATATAATCTAAGCATACCAGATAGCATGCAAGACCCAATAAAAGCTATAGAAAAAATTAAAGAGTTCCTAACTCCACTAAATCTACCTAAAATAACCCCGGAAGGCCAAACTTTGTTAACTGCTCCGGTTACCCCTAAAGAAATTTTGGATACTCTTTCCACCATTCCAAATGGAAAGGCCCCAGGCCCGGATGGTCTCCCCATTATATATTATAAAAAGTTTATAAAATCATTCTTACCCCATTTGGTGACCTTGTTTAATTCTTATTTGAAAGGCCAGCTTCCCCCTAAGCAATCACTGGAGGCATATATTACGGTTCTCCCGAAGGAGGGTAAAGATCCCAACTTGTGCACCAGCTACAGACCAATCTCATTACTTAATGCGGACATAAAACTGTGGGCCAAAATACTAGCGGGTAGAATAAGCAATTTTTTACCCAAATTAATTCATGCGGACCAGGCGGGCTTTGTGAGGGGTAGAGAAGGGAAAGATAACTCCACTAGGGTCATACAGTCTATAATGTTTGCCAAAACACGGCAGGTCCCCTTGATACTCTTGTCAACGGATGCCGAGAAGGCTTTTGACAGAGTGTGCTGGAGATTCATGGAGCAGGTGTTGATTAAATTTGGCTTCCCTCCTCAATATATAACAGCAGTCCTCTCTCTCTACTCTCAACCGACGGCCAGGGTCAGGATAAATGGCACCCTATCAAAAAGTTTGGAGATTCACAATGGGACTAGGCAGGGATGCCCTCTGTCCCCATCCTTGTTCATTTTAGTTATAGAAACTTTGATACAAAGCATCAGACAAGAACAACACATAGAGGGGTTGTCGGTGGGTCCGGGGACACTTAAAACGCTAGCTTTCGCAGATGATTTGCTTTTCCTCATATCTAACCCGTCTCAGGCATTCCCGATCATCCTCCGAATTTTTCAACAGTTTGGCTCTCTTTCCAATTTTAAAATTAATCTAGCCAAATCTGAAGCATTAAATATCACTCTCCCTCATTCTCAACTTTCCATTCTTCGTACACAGACTCCCTTCTCTTGGGCTAACGGCTCTATTAAATATTTAGGAATATTCATAACTAGGGACCCCACTAACTTATTTCAAAGTAATTTCATCCCCTTACTGAAAAAAATTACCAACCTGATGCATAAATATAACCTACCCACTTTATCCTGGTTGGGTCGCATCAACGTGTTTAAGGCATATATCATGCCTATCATTTTGTATACCATGAATATGGTACCGATTCAGATACCCCTGACCTTTTTCGGGTCATTAAAGTCACTAATAGGAAAATTTATCTGGAAATCTAAACCGGCTAGGTTGCCTTATAGGCTTCGTACTTACCCAGTCTCCTCTGGTGGATTGGGAGTCCCAGACCCCCTATTATATTATAAAGCAATCCACCTTGGCAGATGGTTAAAGGTGGTGTCTTGCGCTGAAGGTGGGGAGGGAACTTGTGTCGACCTGGCTTTACTGGGCCCAAGGGGTTTACCTTATCTTTGGACTAGGGCTAAACCACCGGTTGCTCTTAGACTAGACGAGATAACTTCTACTACATTACGTATCAAAAGATTGATGTTTGGGGAATTACCGGAGGACACTTTTCCCTCGACGTTAACACCGATTGGCTCAATACCGTATCTATTAGATTTTGATTTTCAAGATCCTTATAATCTATGGTCTACCCTCCCTAGCCCTAGAGATACATTGAATAGCTTTTATGGTAATAAAATATTACAGGGAGGAGTTTGGCCACCAAATGCAATGATTCAACCAACTAATTTTCTTCAGAGCCTGCACATTCGACGTACGCTTCTGCAATTTAAGAAGAAATTCCCGACCAAATCAAACTGGTCCTGGTTAGATATTATGGTTAAACTTCCGCTTCCACGGCTAAAAATCTTGTCTCGTATTTACTCACATCTGATCTCTCCGGGAGTACACTTTAAGCCCTCATTTATTTACTCCTGGGAAATGGAACTTAATACTACGTTCACAGAGAAACAAGTATCTAGAATGCTATCTAGTGCATGGGGATTCTCTAGGTGTGTTCTTTTGCAAGAAAATTCTTATAAAATATTGACCAGGTGGCATTGGACTCCCGCGAAGCTCTTTCAGATGGGCTTTGCTGATAATGATGCGTGTTGGAGATGCCTCAACTCTGGAGGACATCATACACACATATTCTGGGATTGTCCCAAACTGAGACATTTTTGGGACGGTGTCGAGTTAGTTCTCAAGAAATTGCAACTAATAAAGACTAATCTCAGGGCTACGGAGGTTCTTCTTTCGTGCCCGTCAAAGGATTTCTTACCAAAAAAACATGGCCTACTCCCATTGATGCTAAGTGCTTCAAAACAGCTGATAGCTGTACATTGGAAAGATGTTGCCCCCCCCACATTGGAGGAGTGGCATGTTAAGATAAATCAGATTTCTCATCTGGAGGAGCTGTCTAGCTGGGAGATCTTCAATCACAAATCTTATGTGTCGACCTGGACCCCGTGGACTAGATATCTGGGGGATAATCCTCGGGGTGAGAAATCGGATAATACATGAAGTCTTACTTAGACCTGATGGCCTTTATATTGGGGTAGCTGGTTCCATGGTTACTTACAGAACTATCTACCTACTCTATTTTCATAAATACACTCATCAACTGCTAGTGTCGATGCCGACGGCTACTTTATGTTGATGTTATTGTTATTGTTTAATATTATGTATCCCTCTTTACCCTTCCCTTCTTCCTTTTCCTTTTTCCCACCCACTTCCCCCCCCCCTATTTTTTTTCCCTCCCTTTTCACCTTGGACCGACGCCTAAGTAATAATTAGTCATCTGTATTTGTAAAATGGTGTTCTGTCTTATGGTGTGAGTTAAATCTGAAAGTAAAGAATTTAAAAAAAAAAACTATGGACTCTCGCCTGTCCGCTCTCCAATCCTCTGACCCTGGAAACACCGCCCAGTTGGCTGGCTTGCAACAGGAATTGGCGCAGCAGTGAGACAACCAATTGCATATCCTCAGCTACATGGCCTCGGTGGACGGGCGGTTGCTCGCTCTGCACTCGGCCGCATCTGCCCCCCCTGCCACTAGTTCCCATCCTCCTCTGTGGTTGGCCAAACCACCCCAATATAGTGGAGATGCCAAGTTATGACGAGGTTTTTTAAATCAGTGCCGTCTCCATTTTGAACTGCTGCCCCAGCAGTATCCCACTGACTGAGCCAAAGTGGCCTTCATCATCTCTCATCTTGAGGGGGACGCCTTGGCTTGGGTCAATCCGCTCTGGGAACGTGATGACCCAGTAGTTACTCAGCTTTCTGTTTTTTGGATACGTTTTGTCGAGTTTTCGACGAACTGGGCCGTTTAGCTTCCACCGCTGAGGCTTTATTTAACCTATGTCAGGGTTCTTTAACGGTAGGCCAGTATGCTATCCAGTTAAGGACTCTCTCCTCAGACTTAGGTTGGAATAATGAGGCCTTGGTGGGCGCCTTCTGGCGAGGGCTCTCTGGTGGTATAAAGGATGAGCTCGCTGGTCGTGACACCCCAACGGCTCTCGTTAGCTACGCGAATTGACCTCCACTTTCAAGAGCGTGCTAGGGAGAGAAGGGCCTCTCGTCCATTTTCTTCTGTCCGCAGGCCACCCAGTCCTCGACCTAGGAGTCTTCCCGCACCTCCAGCACCCGAGCCTAAGCAGGTTGATCGCCTAAAGCTCTCTGACCAGCGTCGCAGGGAGAGGAGCCTCCAAGGTCAATGTTTCTACTGCGGTAGCGGCTCCCATATCATCCGAACCTGTCCGGAACATCCGGAAAACTTCTCCGCCTAGGTCAGGTAAGAGAGTCCTCCCTAGGTGTATATGATACCTCTCACCCCTCACTTTGTCTGTCCTCTTACATTTTGGTGGGAAGCGGGCTTCCCTGGTGGCCTATCTGGACTCGGGTGCCGCCGGGAATTTCATTAGACTAGATGAGGTTAATAAGCTTTCTGTTCCCGTGAGGGCTTTGCAAAAACCGCAAGTTCTCGCCTCCGTAGATGGTCGACCCCTGCTAGAAACGGTTACTCTAGTTACTCATGAAGTAGAATTGCAAGTAGGGGCACTGCACAAGGAAAAGATTACGTTTTACGTCTTAGCAGGCATTTCTCACCCTATCCTGCTTGGGCTCCCTTGGCTGCGGCTCCACGAGCCCACCTTAGATTGGCATAATGGCAACGTCTTGCGCTGGGGGGAGTCTTGTCGGGCTCTGTGTCTGCTGTCGGTACGTCCCGTAGGTGACCCCCATCCTTCCCTTGTCCCCCGTGGATTGCCATCGGTGTACCATGATTTTTTGGATGTTTTTGACATAAAAGAGGCTGAGACTCTTCCTCCACACCGTCCCTATGACTGCCCCATCGAGCTTGTTCCTGGTACCATTCCACCCCGTGGTAGGATTTATCCACTCTCTCCGGCAGAGACTCAAGCCATGTCCGAGTACATCCAGGACAACTTGGCCAGGGGCTTCATTCAGAAATCTTCATCTCCTGCAGGAGCAGGCTTCTTTTTCGTGAAAAAGAAGGATGGGTCCCTGCGCCCGTGCATCGACTATCGTGGCTTAAAACGTATCACGGTGAAGAATAAATATCCACTACCACTCATCTCTGAACTTTTTGATAGCTTGAAAGGGGCACGTGTATTCACCAAGCTTGATCTTCGAGGGGCCTATAACCTGGTTCGCATACGCTCCGGGGACGAGTGGAAGACGACATTTAACATGCGTGATGGACACTACGAGTCTCCGGTTATGCCCTTTGGGCTTTGCAATGCACCGGCAGTATTCAAAGAACTCGTTAATGATGTCTTTCGAGATCTCCTTTACTCCTGTGTCGTGGTCTACCTAGACGACATCTTGGTCTTCTCTCCTGATCTGGCCATACATCGCCGAGACGTCTGCCAAGTCCTTCTACGTCTCAGAGAGAACCATCTATTTGCCAAGTTGGAGAAATGCCTCTTTGAGCAAACTTCATTGCCTTTTCTTGCTTTTATTGTTTCGAACTCAGGTCTCGAGATGGACCCTGAGAAAGTCTCAGCAGTTCTCAATTGGCCGCGTCCCTCCGGAGTCAAGGCGATTCAACGTTTTTTGGGTTTTGCCAATTATTATAGGCAATTTATCCCTCATTCTTCTTCTTTGACTAAACCCATCTCAGCTCTTATCCGCAAAGGGGCAAATTCCAATCATTGGCCCTCTGAGGCTGAAGTAGCCTTCGCAACCCTGAAGCAAGAATTCGCTAAGTCTCCGGTACTCCATCGTCCGGATGCCAGCAGGCCATTCATCCTCGAGGTGGATGCATCCTCGGTGGGAGCTGGAGCAGTTCTCCTGCAAAAATCCTCCTCGGGCCGCACTCTTACTTGTGGATTCTTTTCAAAGGCTTTCTCCGCTCCCGAACGTAACTATGTCGTTGGAGATAGAGAACTCTTGGCCATAAAGATGGCTCTTGAGGAATGGCGCCATCTTCTCGAAGGTGCTCTCCACTCATTCATCATTTTTACGGATCACAAGAATCTGGCCTATCTTCAGTCTGCCCAGAGGCTCAACCCTCGACAGGCCAGATGGTCACTGTTTTTCGAGAGATTTGACTTTGAGCTCCACTTCCGACCCGGGGAGAAGAACATCAAGGCGGATGCTCTTTCACGGTCCTTCCTGTCTGTTGACAAGGAGGAGGGTCCAAACCATCTCATTGACCCTGCCAAGATCCTTACTGTAGCCCCTGTAAGCCTGGTCTCCCCACCATCTGGTAAGACCTTTGTTTGGAGTGGAGATCGATTAAAAGTCTTACGCTGGAGTCACTCTTCTAGATTCTCTGGACATGCCGGAATTAATAAGACCCACTCGCTTGTCTCCCGCCATTACTGGTGGCCTTCGCTTCGCAAGGATGTTCAAGATTTTATTGTCTCCTGTCCTTCTTGCGCCCGGAACAAGGTTCCCCGGCATGCTCCTGCGGGACTCCTGCATCCGTTACCACTACCTGCAAATCCATAGACTCATATTGCCATGGATTTCGTCACTGACTTGCCTCCTTCGTCTCGATGTGCTGTGATTTTGGTGGTCGTGGATCGATTTTCCAAAATGGCCCACTTCATCGCTCTGCCTGGTCTGCCTACCGCTCCCGAATTGGTGAAGATCTTTTTGCGGCACATTTTTCGCCTTCATGGTTTTCCTCAACATATTGTCTCGGATCGAGGAGTCCAATTTACCTCCCGTTTTTGGCGAGCTCTCTGAGGATTACTGAAGATAACATAGGATTTCTCCTCAGCCTATCACCCTCAGTCGAATGGTCAAGTCAAGCGTGTCAACCAAGTCTTAACATCTTACCTTCGGCATTTTTCCAATGCTCATCATGACGACTGGGTCTCTCTCCTTCCTTGGGCAGAATTCGCCTACAACAACCATCCAAGTGAAGCCTCTTCCAAATCTGCTTTCTTTGTGGTTTTTGGTCAACACCCCGGCATTCCTCTTCCCGTGTCCCCCACCTCGGGTGTGCCGGCAGCGGATTCCTTGTCCTTAGACTTCTTTCAGATTTGGAGGGAGACCAAAAGGGCCCTTGAGAGTGCCAGCCTCAGAATGAAACAGTATGCCGACAAGAGACGGCTAGATGCTTCCCCGTATCGCCCTGGGGATAAGGTTTGGCTAGCTTCTCGATATATCAGGTTGAAAATTTCCTCTTACAAATTAGGTCCACGTTACATTGGTCCCTTTGAGGTCGTAAGCCGGATCAACAACGTGGCCTACAAGTTGAAATTACCCGCCTCACTAAAGATTACCAACACCTTCCATGTATCTCTCCTTAAACCAGCCGTGTTTAACCACTTTCATTCTGCACCTTCTCAAACCTCCCAACCATGTAGCATGGATAACACGTTTGAGGTGCGCGATATTTTGGCTAGAAAGACTGTTAGAGGGAGAACTCTGTTTTTGGTTGATTGGAAGGGCTTTGGTCCCGAGGAGAGATCATGGGAACCCCAGGAGAATATTGATGCTCCCCGCATTATGAGATGGTTCCTCTCCAACATTAGGAGGAGGGGGCGTAAAGAGGGGGGTACTGTCATGGCGCAGGCCCCTGCTCCTCCTACTTACCTCTCTGGGCGCTCTGCCCGGCGCGCTCTTGCTTCTCGGCGCCTCCCCGCACCTGGCCTCCGGCTCCCTCGGCGTCGGGCACGAGCACACAGCGCGCGGCCTCCTGGGTAAGGTGACACGCTGGCCCCGACCCCAACATAGAATCATAGAATCGTAGAGTTGGAAGGGACCTCCTGGGCCATCTGGTCCAACCCCCTGCTCAAAGCAGGATTCGCTAAATCATCCCAGTCAGATGTCTGTCCAGCCTCTGTTTGAAGACTTCCATTGAAGGAGAACTCACCACTTCTCGTGGCAGCCTGTTCCACTCATTGATCACTCTAACTGTCAAAAAGTTTTTTCTAATATCTAATCTGTGTCTCCTCCCATTCAGTTTCATCCCATTGCTTCTAGTCTTTCCTTGTGCAAATGAGAATAAAGTTGATCCTTCTACAATGTGACAGCCCTTTAGATATTTGTAGACAGCTATTAAGTCTCCTCTCAGTCTTCTCTTTTGCAAACTAAACATTCCCAAATCCTGCAACCTTTCCTCATAAGACAGGGTTTGCAGACCGGTCACCATTCTGGTCGCTCTTTTCTGAACTTGCTCCAGTTTGTTGATGTCTTTTTTAAAATGTGGTGCCCAAAACTGGACACAATATTCCAGATGAGGTCTGACCAAAGAGGAGTAGAGGGAAATAATGACTTCACGTGATCTAGACTGTATGCTTCTGTTAATACATCCTAGAATTGCATTTGCCTTTTTTGCTGCTGCATCACACTGTTGACTCATATTCAGTCTGTGATCTATTAGTATACCCAAGTCTTTTTCACATGTGCTGTCACTTAGCCCTATTCCTCCCATTCTATATATGCTTTTTTCATTTTTATTGCCCAGATGTAGTACTTTGCATTTCTCCCTGTTAAAAACCATTCTGTTAGTTGCTGCCCACTTCTCCAGTTTATTTAAATCTTTTTGAATCCTCTCTATCTCTTCTCTAGTATTAGCTATCCCTCCTAGCTTTGTGTCATCAGCAAATTTAATCAGTTTACTCTCAATTCCTTCATCTAAATCGTTGATAAAGATGTTGAACAATACAGGGCCCAGGACAGAGCCCTGTGGTACCCCACTTGAGACATTCTTCCAACTGGATGTGCAGCCATTTACGACCACTCTTTGGGTCCGATCACTAAGCCAGTTATGAATCCACCTAACAGTTGCCTTGTCCATTCCATACTTAGTCATTTTTTCAATAAGGATTGTATGAGAGACTTTGTCAAATGCTTTGCTGAAGTCAAGATATACTATATCTACAGCATTTCCTTGATCCACCCAATCAGTGATACCGTCATAGAAGGAAATTAAGTTAGTCTGACATGACTTATTAGTTACAAACCCATGCTGACTCTGTTTAATCACTTCATTCTTATCCAGGTATTGACATACATGTTGTTTAATAATTTGTTCAAAGATCTTTCCTGGTATAGAAGTCAGACTCACCGGCCTATAGTTCCCTGGGTCCACCTTCTTCCCCTTTTTGAAGATAGGAACAACATTTGCTCTTCTCCAGTCTTCTGGCACTTCTCCTGTTCTCCAAGAATTTTCAAAGATTATGGAGAGGGGTTCAAAAATTTCTTCTGCTATCTCCTTCAGTACTCTGGGGTGTAATTCATCTGGACCTGGAGACTTGAATTAATTTAGGTTAGCTAAGTGTTTCCTCACTATCTTTCTGTTTATAGATATCCTGGATTCTTCTATTCCCTTAATAGAACAGTGAATAACAGTTGATGTTACATTTCCTTTCTGAGAGAAAACAGATGCAAAATAGGAATTTAAAAGTTCAGCCTTCTCAACATCCTGTCTTACCATTTCATCATTTTCATCCTGTAAAAATCCTATATCATCTTTGACTTTTCTTTTACTTTTGACATATCCCCAAAATCCTTTATTATTGTTTTTGACATCTCTTGCAAGCCTCAATTCATTTTCAGCTTTAGATAATCTGATTTGTGCCCTGCAGGTTCTGCAGACAGCATTATATTCTTCTTTAGATATGCCTCCCTCTTTCCATTTTATAAACATTTTTTTCTTCCTTTTTAGCATGTGCTTAAGTTCTGTGTTCATCCATCCTGGTTTCCTTAAATGCTTCCTATTCTTCCCTCTTTTCGGAATTGTTAACAACTGTGCTTTGAGAATTTCATTTTTCAAGATTTCCCATCCCTCCTGGACATTTTTGTCTTTCAGGATATCCAGCCATTGGATCCCTCCAATAATCTTTCTGAATCCCTTAAAATCTGCCTTTCTGAAATCTAACCTTGACGTCTGAGTCTTCACAGGTCTTCCGCCTCTAGTTATCCAAAATTCTAAAATAGCATGGTCACTACCTCCTAGGGTCCCAGCCACTTTTACCTCCTCAACCATTTCCTCCCTGTTTATAAGGATTAGATCCAAGGTAGCAGTTCCCCTTGTTTTCTCCCTTACCTTTTGGAAGATAAAGTTGTCAGCAAGAGAGGATAAGAATTTCCTTGACCTGTTAGTTTTGCCTGAGAGAGATTCCCAACAAATGTCTGGATAGTTGAAATCTCCCATGACAACTATGTCATATTTTTTGGAGAACTTGGCCATTTGATGCATAAAGAGTTCATCCATATCTTCAGCTTGCACAGGCGGCCTGTAGTAAATGCCTACAATGGTGTCCTTTCCATTGTTCTGTCCTTGTATTCTTACCCAAACAGTTTCCACAGAACTCCCAGTCTCTGAAGCTTCAATCTCTGTGCAGATATACAGTGGGGCAAAAAAGTATTTAGTCAGTCAGCAATAGTGCAAGTTCCACCACTTAAAAAGATGAGAGGCGTCTGTAATTTACATCATAGGTAGACCTCAACTATGGGAGACAAACTGAGAAAAAAAAATCCAGAAAATCACATTGTCTGTTTTTTTTTCATTTTATTTGCATATTATGGTGGAAAATAAGTATTTGGTCAGAAACAAAATTTCATCTCAATACTTTGTGATATATCCTTTGTTGGCAATGACAGAGGTCAAACGTTTTCTGTAAGTCTTCACAAGGTTGCCACACACTGTTGTTGGTATGTTGGCCCATTCCTCCATGCAGATCTCCTCTAGAGCAGTGATCTTTTTGGCTTTTCGCTTGGCAACACAGACTTTCAACTCCCTCCAAAGGTTTTCTATAGGGTTGAGATCTGGAGACTGGCTAGGCCACTCCAGGACCTTGAAATGCTTCTTACGAAGCCACTCCTTCGTTGCCCTGGCGGTGTGCTTTGGATCATTGTCATGTTGAAAGACCCAGCCACGTTTCATATTCAATGCCCTTGCTGATGGAAGGAGGTTTGCACTCAAAATCTCACGATACATGGCCCCATTCATTCTTTCATGTACCCGGATCAGTCGTCCTGGCCCCTTTGCAGAGAAACAGCCCCAAAGCATGATGTTTCCACCACCATGCTTTACAGTAGGTATGGTGTTTGATGGATGCAACTCAGTATTCTTTTTCCTCCAAACACGACAAGTTGTGTTTCTACCAAACAGTTCCAGTTTGGTTTCATCAGACCATAGGACATTCTCCCAAAACTCCTCTGGATCATCCAAATGCTCTCTAGCAAACATCAGACGGGCACGGACATGTACAGTCTTAAGCAGTGGGACACGTCTGGCACTGCAGGATCTGAGTCCATGGTGGCGTAGTGTGTTACTTATGGTAGGCCTTGTTACATTGGTCCCAGCTCTCTGCAGTTCATTCACTAGGTCCCCCCGCGTGGTTCTGGGATTTTTGCTCACCGTTCTTCTGATCATTCTGACCCCACGGGGTGGGATTTTGCGTGGAGCACCAGATCGAGGGAGATTATCAGTGGTCTTGTATGTCTTCCATTTTCTAATTATTGCTCCCACAGTTGATTTCTTCACTCCAAGCTGGTTGGCTATTGCAGATTCAGTCTTCCCAGCCTGGTGCAGGGCTACAATTTTGTTTCTGGTGTCCTTTGACAGCTCTTTGGTCTTCACCATAGTGGAGTTTGGAGTCAGACTGTTTGAGGGTGTGCAAAGGTGTCTTTTTATACTGATAACAAGTTTAAACAGGTGCCATTACTACAGGTAATGAGTGGAGGAAAGAGGAGACTCTTAAAGAAGAAGATACAGGTCTGTGAGAGCCAGAAATCTTGATTGCTTGTTTCTGACCAAATACTTATTTTCCACCATAATATGCAAATAAAATGAAAAAAAAACAGACAATGTGATTTTCTGGATTTTTTTTTCTCAGTTTGTCTCCCATAGTTGAGGTCTACCTATGATGTAAATTACAGACGCCTCTCATCTTTTTAAGTGGTGGAACTTGCACTATTGCTGACTGACTAAATACTTTTTTGCCCCACTGTACGTGTTTCTAACATACAATACGACACCCCCTCCTCGTTTATCAAGTCTGTTTCTTGCAAATAAGTTGTATCCTTCTAGTCTTGTATTCCAATCATGTGTATTGTCCCACCAAGTTTCAGTGATTCCAATGACATCATATTTCTTTTCCTGTGTTAGTAGTTCCAATTCTCCTTGTTTGTTGCCCATGCTTTGTGCATTAGTATAGAAGCATTTTAGTTTGTGATTGGTTTCTCTTTCTCCAATAATTTTATTAATTAGATTCTTTCGTCTTTGTTCTTCCTTTCCACTTCTAATAGCAGAGTTCTCAATAGCATTTGTCAGGTGTATGGCTTTTTCTGGTCTTTTGCTTCCCTTCTCATGTTGTTCTAGTTTAAAGCTCTCCTTACAAGTGTAGCAAGGCGACTTCCAAATACATGTTTTCCAGTCTTCGTAAGGTGCACCCCATCTCTAGCAAGTAGTCCATCGTATAAGTAGTTCACTCCGTGATCCAGAAATCCAAATCGTTGCTGACGGCACCATCGACGTAGCCAGTTGTTCACCTGCAGAATCTTATTCCACCTCCTTGTTCCATGGCCATCCACTGGGAGGATGGAAGAGAAGACCACCTGCGCTCCCAGTTCTTTCACTTTCTTGCCTAAGTCTTCAAAGTCTCTGCAGATGGTTTCCAGGTCGTTTCTTGCGGTGTCATTTGTCCCCACATGTAGTAGCAGGAATGGGTAGTCATCTGTAGGTCTGAAGAGTCCTGATATCCTGTCAGACACATCTTTAATTTTTGCACCTGAAAGACAGCACATTTCTCTTGAAGCTATATCCGGTCTGCAGATAGCGGCCTCTGTTCCTCTCAACAGGGAATCCCCCATGACCACCACTCTCCGTTTCTTCTTCACAACATTTTTCTTTCTCCATCCAGGAGGACTCTGAAGGCGTATAAGGTTGCTGTTTGTGGGCAAAGTCTTATCCTGATGTATTTCTTCATCGTTTTCCTGCGTGAGAGCCTGGTACTGGTTTCTGAGCAGTATGGGTGCTGACTGCCTCCTGATCCTCCTGCTTCTCTGGGTCACATGTCTCCATTCCTCTGTTTCTTCAGGTGCACTTCGAATTTCTTCTCTTTCTGTAACATGAAGAGATAATTCTGCTCTGTCCAAGAACTCTTCACCTTCCTTAATGATCTTCAACGTAGCTAACCTCTCTTCGAGATTTTGCAACTTTTCCTCCAACAGGGACACAAGCTTGCATTTGTGGCATGTGAAGTTTGGCTTTTCCACTGGTAAATCTGTGAACATGTAGCAAGAAATGCAGCTCACCAAATGGCTCCTGGCCTCTTCCATCTTGAGATTTCTTAAGGAGCCAAAATTCGCGCGCCGATAGGCGCACGGTTTTTCCGATTTCCTCTTTTCAGCTGCAACGGCCAAAACCCAGTGATTGTTGAGCTCGCGGAGACTCTTCACTTATCCCAGAAGGCACTGGGAATATGCAAATGATCTCCTCAAGACTCTTCCCCCCATGGTGGCGCCCGGTGCCAGCTTAGGTAAGACGCCTGATTGTCGTATGCGGTGACGCTGTCTGCTGCAGTGCTCTCTGCATCCTCAGGCCTCCCTCTTCCTCTGTCCGTGCTTGCTAGCGCCTTGGTTCTGCCTGTCTCTCTGCCTGTTGGTTCTCGGCCTGTCTCTCCTGCACTCTGCCCTCCCAGTCTCCCTAGGGCTTTCCCTCCTCTGTCCTGCCTCCTGCTTTCCCTCTCTCTGTCTCGGTTATCTGCAGTGCTACATCTTGTGCTTCTCTACCGTTACAGCCTCCGGTCCTGTGCTCCTCCGGCTCTCCGGTCCTGTTCCCCACTGGTCCCTGCCTTGCCCAGTGGCCTGCCTATCGTCCACGCCTGTGCCTGCTTCCTATTGCCTCAGTTGTCCCTTTGGTTCTGGCATTTGCGGCTCTATCCCCTGGAGGCCTGTCCCTAACACTCACTGTAGGGGGTGGTCCTCACCTGGGCACTCGCCTTCAGGGGCACTGGAGTCGTGACCCAGAGGGTCCACTTTCAGGTGCTTCTTTATCTTTTCTCAACACAGTAACAGGAGGTATGGTACGGGCACTTCCTGATGATAGGCAGAGCCCGGGCAGCCTTGCCCAGGGCAGGTTGCGTGAGAAGCAGTTGAGCAGATAGTTACTGGCTGCGGGGATAAAGCTGCAACAGCAGTAAGGGGCCTCAAGCAGAGACTAGTGCAGTCGGGGACCAGCTCAACAGGACCATCCCCAGGAAGGATCTGGGGTCTAAGACCAGGGCGGGAACAGTGGAAATGGCATTCCCAGCACCTTTCCCAATTCGCACCAGACGAGGGTCTGACAGGGAGCTGGTGATGTTGGCAGCTTTGATGGGACAAGGATTGTCGAAGATGATGGCAGGGATTGACAGGAGGAAAGAGAGAGAGATTACAGAAATAGTAGAGGCAGGGAACGTGCAGGATACGTGGCTCTGTTTGAATTGTGCTGCCAAGGTGATGAGTGCCCTCCTGATATGTAAAGACTGTGACTCTGTGGTATTATGTGAAACTGGGAAACACGGAACCGGAGTGTCAGAACTGGAAGGAACTCTGACCGTAACCGTAAGTGTTCTGCTGCGTACACTGCGTGTGCAGCAGAAGGGTCATTGTGATTCCTCTGTGATGTGCCAGGGTCTGGGAACCGTACAGCCCATTGCCATGACTACCACCCTGGCCGCCTTACACAACTTAGAGTCCCACAAAAAACTATGACATGAATTCTGGTAAAAACTGTTTGATAGACCAGGCCTTTGTCTTTACCTGCTCAAGTAATGCCAAAGCTAGACCTTATTGCCTTTTTTCATGTTGCCATGATATTTTAAGATCCTTTCCTCCTGCTAGTACTTTCCAAAATATTTTTTATGCAAGCTATAGTTCATCATTTTATTCTTCATAATAGGATTAAATGAAATCTGGTATATTATCTTTTGTTGTTTGCTTGCACTGAATTGCCTACACACCCTCTGTACTTTAGCAGCAGCATTAAAGCCAATCCCTAAGACATTCCCACTATGTATGAAACCTTTGACATTTTGCTTTTACATCTCTGTTTGTTTTCACACAATTATATTTCATGATGAACAGAACATATTTCTCTCTGTTATTTCTTAGAACACAGCTTTGATGGGGTGTATCAATGTACAATTCCATAAAACTTGCCAGATGGCTGCAATTTTCCTTTCCAAGATCTTTGTTTGTAGCTTTTAATGCTTCTTGCTGTCTTAAAGGGATAGTATCATCATTTTGTAATAACTAAAATCAGATATTGAAATGATTCTGTTTTTATTCTCATGATTATGGTGACAGTCATCTTGCCTGGGTTTCTGTTACAGTATTTAGAAATATGCTTTACAACAGCCACATGGACCATATTTAGAATTAGCAAGGCCCTATACTCATTGACTTCCTAAAAGATCTCTTCCATCCAAAAGCCATGAGGGCCGATTCATCAAAGTTTTTATGCCACAAAACTGGTGTAAAAGCTTTGAAAAGTGACTTTTTTTGCACAATGTGGAGCTGCTAAAAAAATCTGTGACTTTTGCCAGTTTCACAGCAATCTGGGAGATGGGGAACAGCTGAGGCAGGATGGGGTGTGATCATGCCTGCCCATTTGATTCATGAAAAGTGGTGGCATTTTTTATGCCAGAAATGCTACTCCAGTCCCTGGACTGACTGAAGTAAAATTTCTGGCTTTACGCAGGGAGGCACTTGCCATGTAGAAGAGGCACAATGCCTTTTTGGAGTTCTTGACTTGATTTATCTTCAAGAGCTCACCGCATCCCTGCGTCCCAGCTTCCTGCTTGCTAGTGTGCTTCTACTAGATTGACAATTTGGAGCCGCAGCATGGTTGCACCACTGGCCCAAAACTGTGGAGTCTCCCATGCTGCAAGTAGGAGCAATTTGCAAGCTTTGCTTAGGCAGGGTTCACTAAGCATTATGGCAGTCCATTTAACAGATTGCGTTACAAAGCGGCATTAACGCGATGTAACGCATCCGTTAACCCTGCCATAGACTGTCATAACGTAGCGCATCACTAACGCATGTCATAATTGGCATGCGTTAGTGATGTGCCGTTATGCTGTGATGGACCCTCGGACGCGGTCTGCAGCGTTCGAGGGTCTATCACTGCTAGCGCGATAGCATAACGCAATAAAAAAGGGAGTAGCGTTATCGCAGTCCGTTTAAAGCATGAGTTGAACGGACTGCTCTAACGCAATGTGAACCAGGCCACAGCTGCATAACATAATAGTTCCTTGTACTCTTGCATAATAGAAATACTTCAAGATTCAATCTCTAATAAAAGATATTAAAGCACATTGACAGAAGGCGAAACTTCTCAAATATTTTGACCAAATCATTGATTCACTTGAAAAGTTCATCACTTCTCGGGACTCTGGTTCAATGGAGCGGGAACTTCAGTTCTCTGTGACCGATGGACGGGAAACCTGCGACTCTCTTAACCCTCCAGCATTTCTGGCTTTATTTGTAGGTCGTGAATGAAGTAGTCATACCACGCTGTCTGTCTGCCATATGGATAAGCAGGGGAGAAGCTCTAAATCTACTCCTGCCATGCAACATATAAAATTGAAAGCAAAGGTAAAGCCTTTGGTACCATGAGGGCACTTTCTGTTTGTAAAGAATAGTCGTCATTGAACATAGCAAGTCATGGGAAGGAATTCCTGCAAATTTGCATTATATGATGAATATTTTTTCAAATGGTACCTAATTGTTGTGACCACTAAATGATATGAAATTTGGTAGTAATAACTCAAAATGTCACCAGTCACATTAGAGCATACATAATTCTCAACATTTCTTAGGACATCAGAGCAGTCCATCAAATACCCAGGGACCAAATGAACCAATAGCTGAGAATATCATTCAATTCAGTCACCAAGTCTCTCTTTGAAAGACCAATGAGTGAGAAAATTCACATTGTTAGCGGCATCCATATTACCAATAGAGTCCATAACTCAGACATTCGAATTTAATGTGCTATTCTCACTGCGTGTATAATAACCAGTAATCCTGTTCTCAATTTTATGTCAAGCAATGAGCAAAACAAAACAAAATTGAGGGTTTGCAAAAGAGCTTTTACTCTTCAAAGAATATAAGCACACAACCACATAAGTTCTGCCAAACTGCAAAGATGGCTGGTAACCTAAGCATCAAGCAGTACACAATAGAAATCCCACTGTTTGGAAAAATGGAGTAGATTTTTAATAAGAGGTAAATTGCAAAGTTGTTCACTTTTTAATTTTTTGTTACTCATTTAAGTCATTTTACTATTCCACATATATAAATTCCTAATTAAATGAAGTGGTGATTGAACACGTGCAGTGCCGTTCTCTTCGAAATCCATGGGGTTGAGAGAAACAGCTGGGCACAGTGTTTGATTATGGTCATCAGCCCCATAACCCATGATTGCAGAACTAGAATTTATGCTCAGCAGCCACTCCATTCAACCTCTTCATCACTTTAGTCATCTATTGAGAGGGATAAGGGGCTCTGTATACCTGTTTTGGTCCAGGTGCTGGACCCACCAACGAACAGACATTTATCACTTATTCTTTGCATGTCCTGCTTGGTTAAACCCCTTTAAAACATTTTAACAAAAAAACAGCAATGCCCTAATTATCAAATAATATATAATTAGAAATATAAATAGGCCAAGTTACCCAACATGCTTCTGGTGGGTATTGTAGCATATTGCAACACATTTCTTATTAATAAGGTATTCTTTCCTAAATGCTGAGCATAACGTGCCATACAGTGGCATTATACTTACAGAGGGGCTGCTGGTTATTATATTCATTCCCCTGTCATGCATGTTTGCATATATGACAAGCCTACAACCTGCAGTAACCATCGATCCACCAAACTACTGCACGACCAGCTCTACGCTCTCCTCATGTATCCTCACCCATCCCTTGTAGATTGTGAGCCCTCACGGGCAGCGTCCTCTCTACTCCTGTACCAGTCGTGACTTGTATTGTTTAAGATTACTGTACTTGTATTTATTATGTATATCCCTCCTCACATGTAAAACGCCATGGAATAAATGGAGATATAATAATAAATAATAATATATATGGGTCACACTAATAGAATAATAACTATACATACATAGACATACAATAGAGTAGCACACACGTATATAGGCAATAGTGTCTGCATAGCAATGTAGAACATGACTGCAAATGATAAGATTTATCTTCCTAGGACAAGTGTGTGCAATTTGTATTATCTTTTATTGGAGATCTGCCCATTCTGTTACCTTAAGTTTTCCAGATAACTAAACAAATACATCAAGTGAAGTCTAGTTTTACAAAATCTCCTCTAATTCTTCAATCTCATTTACCAAGCAGATTACTTAAGTAATAAACCATTTTTTGAAAATATAAAAGGCAAATTAAGGTTTTTTTCACTCATAAACTGAAGGCATTTATTTTTTACTTCGGTATAATTAAAACTCTATATGCCATCACTATTTATTAATTTATTAAAGTATATTTGCATATTTTTTTTCAACTATCAAGCTATGTCGATATGTGTAACAGTCTTTCTCGTAGGAAACAATGTCAAAACCTCTAGGGCAAAGTTAATCCATGGACATAAAAAGGTAGCAATCACAGCCAAAGCCCCACTAAGATGAAATGAGTTGTCAACAGAATAGTTATCATAAGTGGTTAACTTGCCATGAAGCGCTGGAGTACACTTACAGTCCTATCTACTTAGTGATCAATTCTGAACATTGAATCTTCTATAGGAATACCCTAGAGAGACAAACCAGACAGCTCAAATACACGAGTCCATTAGGTTTCCAATTGTCCTCATGCAGCACTCTGGGATTCGTTCACTCTTGTATTGATATTGTAAACCTCAAGTATTCAGACACATTACAAGTAATATTCAGCAGCATAAAGGAAACAATACAAAACACAGTTATCGTTGTGATATATACATTTATATGCCATTACTGTAAATGTGAAACACTACAGAATCCTTGCAGCATCGAGTAGCCTAAACAAAGGACAACTATTGCCTGATCTGTACATAGTGGAATAATAAAATAACAGGTCTCTACTTTTACATTGTATGTACTAGTTACAAATAGATTGTCATAGTCCTCAACACCAGCCACATTCTTGGTGGAATATTTCACCAGAAACACATGTAAACAGCAAACAAAAATAATGAGCTGTCTCACTCCTGGACAACCCTTATTAATTGTCCCAGTATGTCACATAAATAAAGAGAAATGTAAAATTTTATACAGTGATGTCAATGGCTAAATTCACAAATGCTTTTCTTCATGAATGACTCACAAACTAGGTCCAAAGTCTTGCAGAGAGCGTTCCCTGAAGAGTGGAAGTGGCTTTAGCGGCATAGGGAGTACCAGCTCTATATTAATGCCTATGGCTTTAGAATGGATGTCATAAAAGCTCCTGTAGGTGTAATGTGTAGGTGTCCCTGCAATTGTCTATATATGTGTAAATACACTATGTCATCTCTGACTACAGCTATAATGCATGAGGCCATATTATGTGTGGCGCCCCTGAGGCTCAGTCGCCACAGAGGTACTGCACCTCCTCCTGAGGTGTGGTATCCCACCATCCAGGTAAGGTGGAGACTCCTGACCACACTCCAACACCTGCACCCCACACCACAAAGTAGTGTAGCAAAGCACCTTCGGCGGCTCCCTGCTTGGAGTATAGAAAAGCACCCATTGCTGGCTCCCTGCTTGGAATACGAAACGTGCTGGGAGGTGGGTGGAGTTAGATTACATTACAAGGAGCGGAAAGAGTTTAGGATTGAGAAGTCAGTTGGTTGGCGAGCTAGAGAGAAGAAGATCCCCGGAGAGAGGGATAGATGGATGGAAGTGCTGCAGCAGATCCCAGTGACCTGGGTCTGCTGGCATGGGAAAGGGAGAGAGAGAGCAACATAGACTGAAAGCCTGATTCTCCATTGAAAGAAAGGATTAGTACCGAACGTGAGGAGTAAAAGAGATCAGAGGACGTGGGTGAGAAGAGAACCCTTCCTAGAAATTCTAAGCGCAAGGCCAGGGCCCGGTCCCCGAGGTTGTATGGATACTAATGGTCCTGCAGCACACACCGGAGGAATAGAAGTAGTGACCACTCTATTCCCACACAAGACTTGGGGGCACAATAGCAACTGGATAGTGAGCCAGGACATAGTAGCAAGGAGTCCCCAAAGCAGGCTACAGCTGTCTGCCGTACAAGTATAGTTTATAGGAACATCAGACAGGAGGAACTCCAGTGTAACTCAGTACTAGGAGTACTTAATCTAAAGGCGCTATAAGAGGAGACGTTCAGAAAGGCACATGTTGGCGGAGTGTTGGAAAGGAGTATTCCATCTGGCCTGGGGGTTGACTGAGTCCCTGACCCGGAGGACACGGCATGGAGGCGGGCACCTGTTTGTACAACAGACTGTGAGTAAAGCTTTGGAACTACATGCCCTGGTGTCCTCCACTTATTCCTGCGCCAACCTGTCCACACTGCTACATCCCTTGCGCCTGACACCACACCAACTACGTGTCACCTCACTTACTCTGCCCTTGGACTACAGCCCTGCCTGTGGAGGGCTATAACATCATTGCTGCACCACACCATCAGTCCCAGAGGATCTGCATGCAGCGTCGACTTAACACCTCCCTTGCCGAACACCACAGGTGGCGTCACGAACTATTCATTTCCATTACAAAACATCATTCAATCTCCCTTTTACTTGGGCGCCCAGGGCCACGGACCGGGTCACCGCTGCTGTGACAATCCCTTCTGAGAGATCGGCCCGGTACCGAGTACCCGACAGTCCTGGGAGGGTGACCCATATGTCTTTATTAATAGATAACAGGGACGCCATAGTGGTATCACCACATTCATGGCTTTCTGTCATTTCTGACTACACCTGTAAAGCACATGGCCATATTATGTATGTTATTGTATATTCGCTTGCATTCTCTAGTTACCTCCCACATGACAAAGACATAGGGAATTTAGATTCTGAGCCCCAGTGAAGACAGTGACAATGATGTCTATAAAGCGCTGTGGACTTAATGACACTATATAAGCGAGTAAAATGAAAATAAATACATGGTACATGTACTTATTTAGGGCACCTAGCCATTCACAATTGGAGGCTTCCTGTATGACAGCATAGCTCAAGCCCAATCAGAAAGTTTTTTTTGTGCATCAGTATCAGGTCTCGTTCCCACTTGTGATTAAATCGGACGAATGCAATCCGATAAAATAATTGAATTTTATTTGTACCAGTTTAATCCTATGCTTATAAAAAACAAGTCCAGCGCTGTAAGTCCATAAAATCCATTTTCTTTTATTCCATCACTTTCAGTAGTATAAAAGCAATTATGTCATAGTCCAGAACATTAAAATCAAGCACGTTTCAACGCAAAACTGTGCGTCTTAATCATTGACCAATGATTAAGACGCACGGTTTTGCGTTGAAACGTGTTTGATTTTAATGTTCTGGACTATGACGTAATTGCTTTTATACTACTGGAAGTGATGGAATAAAAGAAAATGGATTTTTTATGGACTTACAGCGCTGGACTTGTTTTTTCTAAGTTCTGAAAACTTGTCGCACAACAGGATCCGTGCGCTCCAGGAGGAGGTGAGCAGACACTAAACTTTTTTGTATAATTTAATCCTATGGTTATATTCTCAATGGCGCTTTTTTCCTGCTCCGATCTGATCACTATCAGATGGAAAAAATACACAGCATGCTATGATTGCATGTTTAATTTGTATTGCACACACCCATATAAGTCTATGGGCGCATGTGAAACATCTTACTGCACTCGGATATCACCTGAGTGCAGTGTGATTCCCACCAACGCCGGCAGAAGAGGAAATTACATTCTCCGTCTCCTCTGCACACCTGCTCAGAGTCTCTCATATGAGAGGATCGGAGCACAGAGCACCGGCCCTCGGATTACACTCGCAGCAGAGCAGGAGTCGAGTGTCATTAGCAGATCACATCCGATGCTCACACATCAGATGTGATACACTAATGTGACTCTGGCCTTAGTGCGAAACCACAATAGATTGGAAAAACTGAGAGATCTGAGTGAGGCATGGTCATTGTGCTTGTCTAACTGTGGCCAGTATTTGAAAAACTGACACCTTTGTGTGGTGGTGAGAGTATACAGAGGATGATACCATCCATTGAATGAGGATCCTGTAGCTGAACAAAAGGGCTCAAAGTTGGATGTTGTAAATTGTTCTCATAAACAATAGCAGAATAGTCAGGTAAATTGCCGCTGAATACAAGGGATTCTGCTCCAACTAATGTGTCCAACAAATCTTCGCTCCTTAGCATGGCTGGACTATAATAGCAAAGGAGCAGTTTGCGTACTAATGCTGTTGAGGGAAACAGACAACATATGGGAAAAAATGCAAAGATTGGATCACTGAGATATGGAAAAGCATTGCCTGGTCAAATGAACCCAGATTTCAGGTTGCACCATACTGATGGGAAAGTCAGAATTTGGCACACGCTGCATGAGTTAATGAACCCTTCCTTTCAAGTGTCAACATCAGGCTGGTTGAGATGGTGGAGTAATGGTGTGGGGAATGTTTATTTGGCACGTACTGTGTCTTCTGAAGGTTGGACACATAGACAGCAGCATTTAAACATTGCATCCAAACACGTGCATCCCTTTATGGCAGCTGTTTATCCTTTGCAAAGGAGCATTTTCAGTAGGATGATGCGCCATGCCACATGAGTTTTATAGTCACTAGTGTTGAGCGATACCATTCGATACCCAAAAATATCGTATCGGATGGTATCGCCCTATACGAAAAAAATATCAGGTATCGCCGATTCCGATACCGGAAGTCCCATTCAAGTCAATGGGACTTCCGGTATCGGAATTAAAAAAAGCCCTTTAGTTCCTTGCTGGCTAATTCTACATAATTGAAAACAAATAAAAATCATGTAGAATGTATTGTGGGAGGTGGAGGAGACATTAAAGGCATAGAGGTTTATTCAAATCACATGGCATAGCATTAATTCCAATTTTTTTTTTCAAGACGTTCGGAGTTAAAAAGATATTGACTATGTTAACCTTTTGTATATTTTGTCAGATATGTATGTTTCACAACTTCTATGCTCTTCACCTTCTTTTGTACTTCTCCCACACTTTCTCCTTCATGATCCGCAGCAGTAGCATTTTTTTATCAACTTTTTTTTCACCTTATTCATCTTCTTCTTGTTCACCTTCTTCCCATAATTTTTTTTCCATTCTTCATATTCTTCTAATTCAGCTATTATTAATTTTCATATGCTATTTCTTCCTCTTCTTCCTATTCTTCTTCTTCTTCTTCTTCTTCATTTTCTTATGGTGACAGGCATTCCTGTAGTACTTATCTATAAAAGTTATAAGATTACACCTTACGTTCTGCCTGTCACAAAAGATTTACAACAGGATTTGTCCGCGGTCAGTTTGGCCTGCAGCAGCAGGCATTATCCAGGGGCACCACGAGGAGGAACGGACTCACCCCCATTTACTGCTTAGTCTTCTTCTGCTTATAATTCTTGATATCTTCTATGCTGATTTTTAGTCTTATGCTTAATGTTCTTCTGCTTTCTGTTCTTCTGCTTTTGCTTCTTCTGCTTCTTGTTATTCTGTCTTTTGTTCTGTATCTTGGTGGTTGTCTTCATGTTCTTTGTCCTGTTCGTCATATTATTTTGGGTCATATTTCTGGTCTTCTTTGGTGTGGTCTTCAGGGTCGTCGTCATCAGGGTCATCGTCATGGAGATCAATAAGGATTACCAAAGACAATTTCAAAAAGCTTGATCTTGGAAATGTAGCAGAAGGTACAAGAAGGCTGAGAAACTGGCGAGAACCAGCTGACAGTATTGGAACCCGGATGGGTAGCAGAAGGTACAGGAGCCAATGGCACTACTGAGGACCAACTGACGGTGCTGGACCACGGTTACTAAGCAAAAGGTACCTGTGCTAAAAAGCAATACCAAGGACCAGCTGACGTTGCTGGACCTCGGATACCGAGATGGAGGCACCTAGGCCAAAGGCTCTGGCGAGAACCAGCTGACAGTGCTGGAACCCGGATGGGTAGCAGAAGGAACAAGAGCCAATGGCACTACCGAGGAACAGCTGACGGTGCTGGACCACGGTTACTAAGCCGGGTGGGTAGCAGAAGGTACCCATCCAAAGCAAAGTAGCCAGGCCGCAAGCCGGCCGCAGTTACTGAAACCCACAGTCCTACAGGGGGTCCATGTCCGATTGGCACTACTGATCCAGCCTTCAGTGCCAGTTCCTGCAGCCCACATAGGAGTCACCTAAACTGCAGGCACCGTACAGTCGGCTAACCCGGCCGCAAGATGACAGGACAACGGATTGGTGGCATAGTGACCTTGACACTACCCGGAAACAGCATGCGTGCTGAAAACAGGCTGGGCAACAGGGAGTACCCGTGCCAAAGACACTGCCGAGAACCAGCTGACAGTGCTGGAACCCAGATGGGTAGCAAAAGCTACAAGAGCCGATGGCACTACCGATGAACAGCTGACGGTGCTGGACCACGGTTACTAGGCAGGAGGTACCTGTGCTAGAAAGCACTACCAAGGAACAGCTGATGGTGCTGGACCTTCGGATACCGAGATGGAGGCACCTAGGCCAAAGGCTCTGGCGAGAACCAGCTGACAGTGCTGGAACCCGGGTGGGTAGCAGAAGGTACCCATCCAAAGCAAAGTAGCCAGGCCGCAAGCCGGCTGCAGTTACCGAAACCCACAGTCCTACAGGGGGTCCATGTCCGATTGGCACTACGGATCCAGCCTTCAGTGCCAGTTCCCGCAGCCCACATAGGAGTCACCTAAACTGCAGGCACCGTAGACTTGGCTAACCCGGCCGCAAGACGACAGGACAACGGATTGGTGGCATAGTGACGTTGACACTACCCGGAAACAGCAGGCGTGCTGAAAACAGGCTGGGCAACAGGGAGTACCCGTGCCAAAGACACTGCCGAGAACCAGCTGACGGTGCTGGAACCCAGATGGGTAGCAAAAGCTACAAGAGCCAATGGCACTACCGAGGAACAGCTGACGGTGCTGGACCACGGTTACTAGGCAGGAGGTACCTGTGCAAGAGAGCACTACCAAGGACCAGCTGACGTTGCTGGACCTCGGAAACCGAGATGGAGGCACCTAGGCCAAAGGCTCTGGCGAGAACCAGCTGACAGTGCTGGAACCCGGGTGGGTAGCAGAAGGTACCCATCCAAAGCAAAGTAGCCAGGCCGCCAGCCGGCCGCAGTTACCGAAACCCACAGTCCTACAGGGGGTCCATGTCCGATTGGCACTATGGATCCAGCCTTCAGTGCCAGTTCCCGCAGCCCACATAGGAGTCACCTAAACTGCAGGCACCGTAGAGCCGGCTAACCCGGCCGCAAGACGACAGGACAACGGATTGGTGGCAAAGTGAAATTGACACTACCTGGAAACAGCTGGCGTGCTGGAACCAGGCTGGGCAAAAGGGAGTACCCGTGCCAAAGACACTGCCGAGCACCAACTGGCGTTGTTGGAGCCCAGGGACAATCATGGCGTAGGCCGAGGCCTACTTGGTGGTAGTTTTATATCGGTTCTGGACTACAGCTGACTGTCACGTGCTCCAATTAGGCATCTGTCTCCACTCTGTTTCCAGGATTTAACCTGACCACCAACACCGCTAGTTTATGCGCACAGTAGCCGTCAGCCCAATCCACACGTGTTCCTGTGTTACTGGGGTTCTGTAATGTCAGCAGATCCCCCTCTGTCCACATTCCCACCACTTGTAGTGGGAAGGTGGACAGCGCAGGAGACAGTGCCGGACACACATTGGGGGATTAGCTCACGTAACAGAACACCAGGAACACAGGAACAAGTGTGGAATGTGTGGATGGCAACTGTGAGCAGGAACTGGCGGTGTAGGAGGTCAGGGGAAATACTCGAGACAGAGTGGAGACAGAGGCCAAATCAGAGAATGTTTAAATCAGAAGTAGTTAGAATTTGGAGGCAGCAGCAGTTTGCTGTCCACACAGCAGAGGATCAGCTGACGTTACCGAACCCCACTTACACATAAACAAGTGTTTTTTCTGTGCGGACAGCACTTCCGAGCACCAACTGACGTTGTTGGAGCCCAGGGACAATCAGGTAGTAGGCTGAGGCCTACTAGGAGTCAGGTGTAAATCGGAGGTAGTTTGACTTTGGAGGGAGCAGGACACTTTGCCATACACACAGCAGGGGATCAGCTGACGTTACCGAACCCCACTTACACATGAACAAGTGTTTTTTCTGTGAGAACAGCACTTCCGAGCACCATCTGGCGTTGTTGTAGCCCAGGGACCATCATGGTGTAGGCCGAGGCCTACTTGGTGGCAGTTTTATATCGGTTCTGGACTACAACTGACTGTCAACGTGCTCCAATTAGGCATCTGTCTCCACTCTGTTTCCAGGATTTAACCTGACCACCAACACCGCTAGTTTATGCGCATAGTAGCCGTCAGCCCAATCCACATGTGTTCCTGTGTTACTGGGGTTCTGTAATGTCAGCAGATCCCCTGATGTGTGTCTGGCAATGTCTCCTGCTCTGTCCACGTTCCCACCACTTGTAGTGGGAAGGTGGACAGCGCAGGAGACCGTGCCGGACACACAGTGGAGGATCAGCTCACGTAACAGAACACTAGGAACACAGGAACAAGTGTGGAATGTGTGGACGGCAACTGTGAGCAGGAACTGGTGGTGTAGGAGGTCAGGGGAAATACTCGAGACAGAGTGGAGACAGAGGCCAAATTAGAGAATGTTTAAATCAGAAGTAGTTAAAATTTGGAGGCAGCAGCAGTTTGCCGTCCACACAGCAGGGGATCAGCTGAAGTTACCGAACACCACTTACACATGAGCGAGTGTTTTTCCTGTGCGTACAGCACTTCTGAACACCAACTGGCATTATCGGAGACCAGGGAAAATCAGGTAGTAGGCCAAGTCCTACTTGGAGCCAGGTGTAAATCTGAGGTACTTAGAGTTTGGAGGGAGCAGTACACTTTGCCATACACACAGCAGGGGATCAGCTGACGTTACCAAACCCCACTTACACATGAGCGAGTGGAAAAATCAGGTAGTAGGCTGAGGCCTACTTGGTGGCAGTTTTAGATTGTTTCTAGACTACTACTAACTGTCAACGTACTCCAATAAGGCCTCTGTCTTCACTCTGTTTCAAGTATTTCCTCTGGCTTCCAAACACGACAGTTGCTGCTCTGAAATGCCGTCTGCACAACCAACACTTGTTCCTGTGTTACTGGGGTTCTGTAACAGCAGCTTATCCCTAGAGGTGAGTCAGGCAATGTCTCCTGCTCTGTCCATTTTTCCACTACAAGTAGTGGCAATGTAGACAAAGCGGGAGACATTGCCGGACTCACCTCTGGAGATCAGCTGATGTTACAGGACCATGGTAACACAGGAACAAGTGTTGATTGTGCAGACGGCACTTGAGAGCAGAAACAGGCGGTGTTGGAGGCCTGAGAAAATACTCAAAACAGAGTGGAGACAGAGGGCAAATCAGAGAACATATTAAATTAGAGGTAGTCAGAAGTTGTAGGCAGCAGGAGAGTTTGACGTCCACACAGCAGGGGATCAGCTGACGTTACCGAACCCCACTTACACATGAGCGAGTGTTTTTTCTGTGCGTAGAGCACTTCTGAGCACCAACTGGCATTGTCGGAGCCCAGGAAAAATCAGGTAGTAGGTTGAGGCCTACTTGGAGCCAGGTGTAAATCTGAGGTACATAGAGTTTGGAGGGAGCAGGACACTTTGCCATACACACAGCAGGGGATCAGCTGACGTTACCGAACCCCACTAACACATGAGCGAGTGTTTTTTCTGTGCGTACAGCACTTCTGAACACCAACTGGCATTGTCGGAGCCCAGGGAAAATCAGGTAGTAGGCCGAGGCCTACTTGGAGCCAGGTGTAAATCTGAGGTACTTAGAGTTTGGAGGGAGCAGTACACTTTGCTATACACACAGCAGGGGATCAGCTGACGTTACCGAACCCCACTAACACATGAGCGAGTGTTTTTTCTGTGCGTACAGCACCTCTGAGCACCAACTAGCGTTGTCGGAGCCCAGGAAAAATCAGGTAGTAGGCTGAGGCCTACTTGGTGGCAGTTTTAGATTGTTTCTAGACTACTACTAACTGTCAACTTACTCCAATTAGGCCTCTGTCTTCACTCTGTTTCGAGTATTTCCTCTGGCTTCCAAACATGACAGTTGCTGCTCTGAAATGCCGTCTGCACAATCAACACTTGTTCCTGTGTTACTGGGGTTCTGTAACAGCAGCTTCTCCCTAGAGGTGAGTCAGGCAATGTCTCCTGCTCTGTCCACTTTTCCACTACAAATAGTGGGAATGTAGACAAAGCGGGAAACATTGCCGGACTCACCTCTGGAGATCAGCTGATGTTACAGGACCATGGTAACACAGGAACAAGTGTTGATTGTGCAGACGGCACTTGAGAGCAGAAACAGGCGGTGTTGGAGGCCTGAGAAAATACTCAAAACAGAGTGGAGACAGAGGGCAAATCAGAGAACATATTAAATCAGAGGTGGTCAGAAGTTGTAGGCAGCAGGAGAGTTTGACGTACACACAGCAGGGGATCAGCTGACTTTACCGAACCCCACTTACACATGAGCGAGTGTTTTTTCTGTGCGTACAGCACTTCTGAGCACCAACTGGCGTTGTCGGAGCCCAGGAAAAATCAGGTAGTAGGTTGAGGCCTACTTGGAGCCAGGTATAAATCTGAGGTACATAGAGTTTGGAGGGAGCAGGACACTTTGCCATACACACAGCAGGGGATCAACTGACGTTACCAAACCCCACTTACACATGAGCGAGTGTTTTGTCTGTGTGGACAGCACTTCTGAGCAACAACGGGCGTTGTTGTAGCCCAGGAATTACAGTTCAGGTCATAGAAACATGAACACAACAGGAGACCTGGATCCTGTTGCCAGCCAATTATTTATTCTGGAAGAGGACTGGCAAATTCAGGTGAGATCCAGGCCTTGTTCATTTTCACAAAAGTAAGCCGGTCAACATTATCGGCGGATAGTCGCGTGCGACGGTCTGTTACCACACCACCTGCAGCACTAAAGACACGTTCCGATAATACACTGGCAGCAGGGCAAGCCAGCACCTCCAGTGCATACTGGCTAAGCTCTGGCCATGTATCCAGCTTAGAGACCCAAAACTTGAACGGGAAAGAGCCGTCTGGGAGTACACTAACAGGGCAAGACAAGTAGTCTGTCACCATCTGACGGAAACGTTGCCTCCTGCTGACTGGAGCCGTCTGTGATGGTGTAGCCGTTTGTGGTGGTCCCACAAAACTTTTCCACATTTGGGCCATACTGGCCTTGCCTTGTCCTGCGGCACTGCCTCTACTACCTCTTTGTGCAGAGCTTCCTCCACTGCCTCTACCCACATGGCTGCTTTGAAAAGCACTACCAGCAACACTCGCGGGGGGAATGGAGAACATGATGGCCTGCACAAGTGTTTCTTGGTACTCCCGCATTTTACGCTCCCGGTTCAACTGTGGTATGAGGCTTTGTAAGTTGTCCCGGTAGCGAGGATCTAGGAGGGTGTACACCCAGTAAACAGCCGTGTGGAGAATGTTGGCGATGCGGCGGTCATTTAACAAGTGCTGCAGCATGAAATCAACCATGTGCTGCAGACTGCCAACTGGACAGGAAACGCTGTCCCCAGCTTGAGGCAGCTTCTCAGCCTGCTCAGCATCAACCCACCCTCGCTGTACACACTGACTACTAGAGCCTTGTGTACCTCCCTCCTCTGGAGAGATGTGTTCCTCCTCCATTGACTCCTCGTCATCCTCCTCACTAAGTGTCCCCTGCCTAGGCCTTTGTGTGGAACCACGTTGCGCAGACTTGCCAGAAGCAGATGGCATTTCTGACTCCTCATCCTCGACCTCTTCAAAAACCTCCTCACCTAGTGCTTGTAAGGTTTTTTGAAGCAGACAGATAAGGGGGACAGTCATGCTGACTAGTGCATCATCTGCACTGGCCATCCGCGTGGAGTCATCGAAGGCACACAAAACTTGGCAAATGTCCTTCATAGAGGCCCACTCAGTGGTGCTGAAGTGTGACCGGCGCACTGTGCGACTTGTTTGCGCCTGATGCAGCTGGTACTCCATTACTGCTGCCTGCTGCTCACACAACCACTCCAACATATGTAACGTTGAATTCCACCTGGTGGGGAGGTCACATATGATGCGATGTTCTGGCAGGCGGAATCGGCGTTGCAGAGATGCAATGCGCGATCTTGCCATGCTGGAACACCGCAAGTGAGCACACTCTAGGCGAACCTTGTGCAGCAGTGCATCAAGATCTGGATAGTCCCTCAGAAAGCTCTGCACGACCAAATTGAGCACGTGTGCCAGACATGGAATGTGAGTGAGGTTGCCTAGGCCCAGAGCTGCCACAAGATTTCGGCCATTGTCACTCACTACCAAACCTGGCTGGAGATTCGCAGGCACAAACCACACATCGCTCTCCTGCATGATGGCATTCCAGAGCTCCTGTGCTGTGTGGCTCCGATTCCCCAAAGAAATTAATTTAAGTACGGCCTGTTGACGTTTGGCCACACCTGTGCTCATATCTGTCCTAACAGGCTCATGCATGATTCCGAGGAACTAGAGTAGGAGGAGGACTCAATATGTACAGACTGCATTCCCGCAATCCTTGGAGTTGGTAGAATACGTACAGAGCCACTCTCCAGATCTGTACCCGGCTCCACAACATTGATCCAATGGGCAGTGAGGGAAAGGTATCGTCCCTGTCCATGGTTACTGGTCCACGCATCGGTGGTCAGGTGGACCTTGCTACTGATGGCGCTGAGTAGCGCATTTTTAATTTTTCACTCCACATGCTTTTGCAGGGCAGGGACGGCTTGCCTGCTGAAATAAAAGCGGCTGGGCACATTGTATTGTGGAACTGCCAATGACATCAAGTTCCGGAAGGTGTCAGTCTCCACCAGCCTGAATGACAGCATCTCAAGGGCCAGTAGTTTGGCAATGCCGGCATTCAGAGCCAGTGCTCGGGGATGGTTTGCCGAGTATGGCCGCTTTTTCTCCCATGCCTGTGCTACCGATTGCTGGTGAGTGGCCTGGGAGTGTGATGATGACTGAGAACGTGGTTCAGTGGGTGGAATTTCACTGGGTCTCTTGACAACAGTGGCAGAGGTTCTTCCATGGCGTTCCAGTGAGGAAGCCGAACCAGCTGTTTGTGAGCTGGAGGAAGAGGCCCCAACACGAGCTGAAGAGATGGTAGGTGCTGCTGAAGGTTGGCCTACATCTTCAGTGTGTCTGTGTAACTCCAGCTCGTGCTTGGTACGCACATGTTTCCACATATTTGTGGTATTGAGGTTGCTCACATTTTTCCCTCGTTTAACTTTCTGATGACACAGCTTGCATTTGACAAAGCAAATGTCATCTGCAACTGTGTCAAAAAAACACCACGCACTGCAAGTCCTGGGAGCGCCCGTTTTGTGTTTAGGAAGAGGATTGCTCCTCACGGGTGCCAAAGTGGAGGCTACAGGCAACCAAGTCTGCCCCCGCCCTCTCCCTCCTGTTTTGGCCATTCGGGGAATCTCTTCCTCAGAGCTGCTCCCACCACCTTCCTGTGGTTGACGCCATGATGGGTCAAGGACCTCATCATCTACACTCCCCTCTTCAAGCACCGGCTGGTCCTGGGCTGTCTCGCCAGCACCGTACGCAACAGAAATTGGCAACTGAGTCTCATCATCATCAGATGAGTACTGAGGTGTGCTGACAATAGGCACTGGCCCACCCGCCTCTTCAGATTCAGAGGGACAAAGCAGTTGCGCATCACTGCATACTCCCTCTTCTTCACATTCTAGAATGCTGCTTGGCTGGCCACCTCTTTCCAAGCCAACAGATTCTGAGAACAGAAGTAAAGATTGAGATGGCTCCTGTCCAGGGCTCTCAGACTGCCTGGGCAATTTGGCAGGTGGTGAAGAGACAGATGGTTGCTCTTCAGTGCTCTGGCCCTGAGAGGATGCGGAAGTCATTGAAGTGGATGCGTTAGCTGCCATCCATCCGACAACGGCTTCAATTTGTTCATCACGCAGCAGTGGGGTACGGCGAGGTCCTACAAAGCTGCACATGAAGGACTGTTGCCTGGTAAAAGTGGGGGATGCCGGGTCACTGGTGGCCGCAGCAGGCACCGAATCCCCACGTCCTCTCCCTGCTGAATCCCCACGTCCTCTCCCTGCTGAAACTCCACGGCCACGACCATGTGCCTTACTCCCTGCCTTCTTCATCTTGGTAGACTGATAAAGATAGGCAGAAAAGTAAAAAAGGGGGGGCTTAGTGTTCTTATTCCTGAACACCTGCTAACCAGTATAAGAAACACTAATTTTGACAAGAGTATGTGTACTACACTTTAATATGATCTAATGTGGCCTACACAACTCTAAAGTGGAGTGTTTGGTGAACTTTACTTCCTTTTTTTTTTTTTTGGGAAAAATATAAGGATGTGACCAAAGTTTGAAAGCTATAGTATCACAAACTTTTTGGAGCGATTACAATGCAGGAAGCTAACCTACAATGCATGAGGCTCCAAAAAATAGGGTGATACTAGTCTGGCTGGCCCTGAAGGGCACAAGCCAGCAAAAAGGCTCCTCTATCTAATCCTATATAGTGTTTGGAACCAACCAATGACAATGGATGCGGATGGAAGCACACTAATATAGGAGCAAAAATCTGGACAAATTTGCTGCTATAAATAAAAAAAAAGGACTGTGTATGAGGCAGTGACGCACGCTGAGCGGACTACAACCAGCGGTGGCTGTAGAACACACTGCAACGTGAGCTGCACTCACACACAGAGAGACCTATCAGACAGCCAAAAACAGTGCAGAGAAATGGACTATAGCACTGAAAGGCTGCTGAAAGGCTCCGCTGTCCACTCCTTTAATGTTTACAACCAACGTATATGGATACATATGGAAGCACACTATACAGGAGAAAAAAAAGCGGCAATAACAGAAAAATGAGTATGAGGCAGAGACACACGCTGGGCGGCCTACAAGCAGACGTGCCTGCAGGACACACTACACAGCGTGGGTCTGCACTCACACAGCCCTTGCAGACAGCTATTAAAACAGCGCTGCTGGGCTACAAAAATGCTACAGTGGTGGATTATGTAGCCTGGGTAGAGCAATAGATATTTTTGATGATCGCTATTTTTAACTGTCCCTCACAGTCTTCAACAGCAGCCTGTCCCTAACTGAATTCACAGCAGAGTGACCAGAAATGGCCGCTGCAGTGGTTTTTATAGTGCATCATGACATCATTTCAGCAGCCAATCACAGCCATGCCAGTAGTTAACATGCCTACATGACTAACAGGATGTGCCCACACTTCTGAGGATCCCCATTGGCTGAATCAAATCGAGCGGGCTCCTAGCATTATGGGAACTTCCGATTCCGGTATTCGATATGAAAAAAGTATCGGAACTAAGTATCGGAATTCCGATACAGCTAATATCGGCTGATACCCAATACTTGCGGTATCGGAATGCTCATCACTAATAGTCACGGATTGTTCCTGGAACATGACAGGGAGTTTTCCTGCTTTCCTTGTTCTCAGTTCCCATATCTTTATCCTATAGAACATATGAATTAAGACATAAAATAACAATATGTGCTATTTGAAAAAACATTTGCAACAGGATGCCATCCAACTTTGATCCTTGGGGCAATTGTCATTTTCATCACTATTGTCTGTGTTTCTGTTCTGGTGCATGCACAATGCCAATGGCCTTTTTATGGGCAGACATACAGCAAATTCAAATATTACTTATTTATGTCCACTTTAAAGGAATGTGTCATAAAATGACCTATTGTTTAAATTACAATTGTAGATGTTTCATGCTTATTGACTATAACCCAAAAATAGTGAATGATGTAAAAAATTCAGAAGTGTACTGCAACAAAATATTAGCTTAAGGGTGTGTATATTTACTCAACCATATAATTTTGGGTCTTTTTCAATTGAATTATGCAGATTATGGGTGACATTAAAGGTGGGAAAAGTTCTGAAATGATCCTTCTTGGTATCTTTTTTTTTTTTTTACATGACAAATACCTTGCATTTAGCAGGGGTGTGTAGACTTTTTATTTCCAATGCAGGGATTATTGACAAAAGTATACAAAGGGCAGATGCCTAAAATGGGTTATCTGAAGACATCAGTCTCTCTCTCTACATGCCCCTGATAAAAAACAACCTTGTATGCTCCTCCTTACTAATTTCAAGCTTGGTATTATTTTTTTACATTACAAAAATCTGGCATTTTAACAGGGGAGTGTAGACTTTTTCCTTCCACTGTATGTAATAAATGCTCCGCTGTGAGGAAAGTGTGCCCCCTAAAGTGAAATTCTTACCTTGCTACATTGATGGTGCACCCCTGCTGTTATCACATGCTGAGTTCTCATCACAGTTTATTGCAATCAAGATGTTGTATTTAGTTATACAAGATCTAAATTCACAATCAACCAATATGAATGGCAAAAAGACAGGCACAGACAGAAATGATTCAAGCTTAAGCCTCATTTAGATGTCCATGTAACTCAAGTCTCCTGATCTCAACATATATTCCTATGGGGCTGAATTGAGGTCAGGAGACCTGTGGCTAGGTCATGCATCACACTCCATACACAGACCATGCTTACACAGACATCTGAATGAGGCCAAAAACTGAGCCTTCATCATACTCAAAAAATTGTACCATGATAGCACCACACCCTTAGTACTGAATTGCAGTAGTATGTCGATATAATTGCATCTCGAACAATTTCCATTGTAGATATAATCTTACACCATGTTTTTAATAGATCTTTAATAGTCTTTAATCGATAAACGTTTTTAGATTGTAAGCAAACAAAAGAACTGATCCGTTGTATAAGTGATGCAACCTGATGATCTTGATGAAATGTCCTGAAGTCAACGTTCCTGATTCATGAAGAGTAGAGATGAGCAATCATGCTTGGTGATACCCGGATAACTGTCGAGTATCCGGGTGCTCAGATGTGCTCAGCACTAGAGATGGGCGATTCCGAACAGTAAATTTTGGCATCCGTACCGAACACCTACTGTTGGGGCATGGGCACTGAACATGGACCTCACCAGGAAGTCCGTGTTACTGTTCGGGTTCGGCTACCCGAACATCGGGAGTTTGTCACTCTGTCATGTGCATGACAGTGTGGCAAACACTGCTTCTGATCGGTGGTGAAATCATCCCCACCAGTCAGAGAGCCGCGGTTCCCACGTTGTCAAAAGACAGTGTGAGCGCTCAGCTGTGATCGTAGGTATAAAGTTTACCTCCGGTCACTGGTGTCAACTGATGGGACTACTGCTCCCATCATTCGACACCTACAGCCGCTAATAACAGTGAGAGCAGGAGCGGCGGATGGGAGTATTCATCAGCTGCTTCTGTGCTGTAAATAAATAATTAAAATAAAAGACGTTGTGGGTTCTCCTGCATTTTTGCTAACTATCCCGGCAAAACTCACAGCTGGGGGTTGCAACCCTCCACTGTCATCTTTAGCAAGGCTAGTTATCAAGAATAGAGTGGTCCCCACGCTGTTTTATAAATTATTTAAATAAATAATTAAAATAACGGCATGGGGTCCCCCCCATTTTTGACAACCAACCTTGCTAAAGCAGACATTTGGGGGCTGGTATTCTTAGGCTGGTAAGGGGCCATGGATATTGGCCCCCCAAGACTAAAAATAGCTGCCTGCAGATGCCCAGAAAAGACACATCTATTAGGTGTGCCAATTCTGGTGCTTTGCCCGACTTTTCCCACTTGCCCTGTAGTAGTGGCAAGTAGGGTGATAGTTGGGTTGATGTCACCTTTGTAATGTCAGGTGACATCAAGCCCCAAGGTTAGTAGTGGAGAGGCGCCAATAAGACACCCCCATTACTAACCCCACAGTCATATTGTAAGATAACACAGACACCCAGAAAAAGTCCTTTAATTGAAAGAATGACACAGACTCCTTTAATAATCTTTATTACACCATACTTTTTATTGTTTGCATCACATACATTGCATTTAGCCTAGGAAGGGAGAAAGAGTTGCAGGAGCAGGGAGATTAGCTGAATACAGTCTCTAGGCATGGATTAGGGCTTTGCAGTTTGTTGCTAAATTTATAGCTATGGCAGATGACCACATTTTTGAGGGTGAAAAATTTGACTGTATTATCATACAAATAGTATTACTATTACGTGCTTTTTGGTATATTTCTGTGTTATAATATCGCACTACAAAAAAGCGTTGGAACATTGTTCTGGTTTCAATAATTCATCCATAGAGTATTCTGTGCTCTGTGGTGCATTTTTGTGTTATATAACAGTCCAAAATAGTGTTGAAATTTTTTTCTGTATTCAATTACTCATCCATAAAATTTTATATGCTCTTTGGTACATTTTGGTGGCATAAAAACACTCTAAAAAAAATTGAAACATTTTTCTGGATTAAACTACTAAACCATAGAATATTATGTGCTTTTTGTTACAGATCAGTGTTATATAACACTCCAAAGCATTGTAACATTTTTCTGGATTGAATTTGTCATCCATGCACTTTTACGTGCTTTGTGCTAGATTACGATGTTATTAACATAGTAACATAGTTATTAAGGTTGAAGGAAGACTTTAAGTCCATCTAGTTCAACCCATATCCTATCCTAACTTGCCCTAACATGTTGATCCAGAGGAAGGCAAAAAAAACCTATGTGGCAAACAGTAAGCTTCACATTGGGTAAAAAAATTCCTTCCCGACTCCACATATGGCAATCAGACTAGCTCCCTGGATCAACGCATTATTAAGGAAACTAGTGTATATACCCTGGAATATTATACTTTTCAAGAAAGGCATCCAGTCCCTTCTTAAATTTTAGTAGGGAATCACTCATTACAACATCATATGGCAGAGAGTTCCATAGTCTCACTGCTCTTACAGTAAAGAATCCGCGTCTGTGAGTATGCTTAAACCTTCTTTCCTCCAGACGTAGAGTATGCCCCCTTGTCCCCGTCACAGGTCTAAGAGTAAAAAGATCATTAGAAAGGTCTTTGTACTGTCCCCGCATATATTTATACATTGTAATAAGATCACCCCTAAGCCTTTGATTTTCCAAACTAAATAACCCCAAGTGTAATAACCTGTCTTGGTATTGCAGACCCCCTAGTTCCCTAATAACCTTGGTCGCTCTTCTCTGCTCCAGTTCAGCTATGTCTTTCTTATACACCGGAGACCAGAACTGTACACAGTATTCTAAGTGTGGTCACACTAGTGACTTATATAGAGGTAAAATGATGTTCTCCTCATGAGCATCCATGCCTCTTTTAATGCATCCCATTATTTTATTTGCCTTTGCAAATAAGGTGTTATTAAATTCCAAAAAATGTTTTGACTGCTGCAGATGACAAAAATTTTTTCTTAAAAATAAACCTGCTTTCCAGAGACCTAGCAGCTATAAAATGCATAACGTATGCAGTAAGATACGGTGAAGATAAATTGCTGATGATGGTGCATTCAGATGCTGAGGACGTGGCCTGTTGCTGGAGCACCCACAAAAAGAAATTCAGCAAATTCTCCGCTCCCAAATCCAAATGCCCCCTCCCTTCTGAAACCCACAGTGTGCCTAAACCACAAGTTGAATGCACGTTTGGCAATTATGAAGTGATGAGAGCCCACATAACTTACGGGTACATGCCTCCAGAGGCACGTGCTGGGCATAATGTACTGGTCACTATAACGTTCTGATCACTATACGTACCCGTCACTACAACAGCAGCTTAAAATGTTCACACGGCAACATGCATTGCTGCTTGTTTTTGGAAAATACCCATGGAGTCAAAATCATTGTGACATCCGTCTGCAAGTCTGGGCTGCAATAAGACAGCACCCCGAGCAACCCCGATACCCTTTACCCCTATACAGGGATCTGGATTTACAGCAGAGCCCAGGAGGTGCTGTCTGCATAAGAGCAGCAGACCAGAGCAGGATGGTCGCCAGAAAGGGGTTAAAAAACGGGACCAAAAGCGTAGTCAGGAATCTAAGTCTAAACCAGGCGGGGAGCAGAGGTACAAAAACGGTAGACAGTAGCAGAGTCAAAATCCAGGCCAAAGGTCAGAGTCTTAAACCAGGAGGGCAATAGAGGTACAAAATCAGCAGGCAGTATCAGAGTCAAAATCCAAGGCTAAGGTCAGAGTCAGCAATAGCAAATAACACACTAGTACACTGGGGAAACCAAGACTATATCTGGCGGCCTGCAAGACAGGCCCCAAGGTATTTGAAGGATCAGGCTATCCCTCACAGGCTCACAGTCTGATGATGTCATTTGGACCACCCCCAGGACCAGGCCAGATGGTGATGCACCAACTCCTTCATGACTGACAGAGGTGCAGTGCCTGCGCCCACCTGATGCCTGCGCAATAGCCCCTTCTCTGTCACCACCACCCATGTGCGAACCACGGCGCCTCCCAGAGGTCGAGGCAGGAACAGCCGTCCCCGAGTCTGACGGTGACGTGACAGTCCGGCGCCTCCCAGTGGCTGAGACCGGAACAGCAGTCCTCGAGTCAGACGGCGATGTGACAGTCCGGCGCCTCCCAATGGCCGAGACCGGAACAGCAGTCCTCGAGTCTGACAGCGACGTGACAATCATCACCACACCTGTAGATAAATTCCCCAATGGGTATAATTTCCCAAATAGCGTCACTTGAGGGGGGATTCAGCTCTTCTATTAATTAGGGGCTCTGTAAATAGAATCCACAAACTGTTCTAGGAACATCTGTGCTCCAGGATGCAAACCGCGCTCCGTTCCACCCAATTCTCTCCGTACTGTACAGCCACATATGAGGTATTGCCACATTCAGTCGAAATTGTGGGACAAATTGTGGTGCCATTTTTACCCACGTATTGTGTGAAAATGTAAAATCTGTGGCTGAAACAAAATTTTGGCAGTAAAAATGTAGTTATTTTGTCTTCACTGCCCAATGGTATAAAATTCTGTGACACACCCATAAAAATTGGCCTGATCATTAACGTGCAGACCACCCTTGGGGGTAGATGGGTTAAATTATATATTTTTTTTAAAATCCATTTTAAATTGTGCCTTATTTAACAGTTATTATACAGGAAAAAATGTTTCTTTTTTTCTTGTGAACTCCCATTTCTTGTTGATTTTGAATGTTTGATTATCAATCCTTAAAGTGGAGTAAAAGGGTGACACCATTGTTATCAGCAGCGATGTGGGAGTCAGAGATGCTTGCAGGAGTCTTCCCCATGCTGTTTCCCTTCCATTCCACACTTTTTCCATCCATTTGAACATTTTTGCAGACCTCTTTGTAGGACCTGCCAGAAAAATGCTTGGATTTCCCATTGACTCCCATTATACTTGTTTCTCAAAACGAGCATCTGAGCATTAGAAATTGCTTGGTTCGAGTAATGAGCATCCGAGCATTTTAGGTCTCACCCAACTCTAATGAAGAGTCTTACATTGGTCACAACCACTTTGTCAGAGATGAGCAAAAACAGCATGATTATGCTAAAAGTCACATAATTTTAGCAAAGCTACCAGTTGCATCAACGTCAAAATGATTAGACTATTCAAAGCTTTTTAAGTCAGATTAATGTCCTAAAATCTTTGATGTATTAGGGCTAGTTTTTCACATTTGTATCACTAGACACCACTATGGTAATCTAAAATTGGTTAGTATGCCTAGTACAGGTGCAAAAAATTGGATAAAAAAAGTTTAAAAATACTTGCTCTTGATTATTGGTCTGTGTAAATGTGACACCAATGAAATAATGAGTGAGCCAAATATTTGTTTGTCAGGTGATCTGATCAATTACTCTAGTGGATTACAGCTGTTAATGTATAATTTGACAGTATCTTCCATTCTAGAAAGAAATATATCGGTCTCTGTGGCATTTTGTCTAAATATACAGCCATTGGATGTACTTTACAAATGAACATCACTAACTAAATATGTTCATGTATTTAATAGAAATATACTGGTGCTTCTCACAAAATTAGAATATCATCAAAAAGGTAATTTATTTCAGTTCTTCAATAAAAAAACATGAAACTCGTATATTAGAGAGAATCATTACAAACAGAGTGATCTATTTCAAGTGTTTATTTCTGTTAATGTTGATGATTATGGCTTACAGCCAATGAAAACCCAAAAGTCATTATCTCAGGAAATTAGAATACTTTATAACACCAGTTTGAAAAAATGATTTTAAAATCCAAAATGTTGACCTACTGAATGTACGTTCAGTAAATGCACTCAATACTTGGTCGGGGCTCCTTTTGCATCAATTACTGCATCAATGCAGCGTGGCATGGAGGCGATCAGCCTGTGGCACTGCTGAGGTGTTATGGAAGCCCAGGTTGCTTTGATAGCAGCATTCAGCTCGCCTGCATTGTGGGGTCTCATGTCTGTCATCTTTCTCTTGATAATACCCACAGATTCTCTATGGTGTTAAGGTCAGGTGAGTTTGCTGGAAAAATCAAGCACAGTGATACTGTTAATTTTAAAACAGGTATTGGTACTTTTGGCAGTGTGGACAGCTGCCAAGTCCTGCTGGAGTATGAAATTTCCATCTCCAAAAAGCTTGTCGGCAAAGGGAAACATAAAGCATCAGCGTGCTGGTAACTAATGTACACATCGGGTTTCTAAGGGACGCACGTCCCTTGGATACCCGATGTGTACGTTAGTTACCAGCTGATCGCTGGTCTCCCGCCTGTCACACGCAGCGATGCATGCTGGACAGCGGGAGACCAGCGACCAAAGAAAAGTCCAGGGCTTTCCTACAGCGATCAGCGATACCGGCAGGGGGGCTGGTCGCTGATCGCTGTCACACACAGCGCTCTCGCTGGTGAGATCGCTGTTGTGTCACAAAACTAGTGACTAGGCAGCGATCTCGCTAGCGAGATCGCTATGTGTGATGGGGCCTTAAGGGACCTTTTTAAATGCTTAGGAAGTCTTTACAGTTGTTTTTGTTAATTATTCTAAGCTACTGATATAATGACTTTTAGTTTTGTATTGGCTGTAAGCCATAATCATCAACATTAACTGAAATAAACACTTGAAATAGATCACTCTGTAATGACTCTCTCTAATATATGAGTTTCACTGTTTGTAATGAGGAACTGAAACAATTTAACTTTTTCATGATATTCTAATTTTGTGAGAAGCACCAGTATATTATAGATTCTGATGAGAATATTTTTCAATGCGGAAATATCATAATACTTCAGTTTTTGACAACTTTTCTATTAGCCTGTAGGATTCATAGTATGAGGAAGGTACTGGTCCAGTGCAAATAACTAACAGATTTACAGCATGACAGTTGACTGTCCACATTTAAGAACGTTTGCTATTAATTAGCCAATGTAGCACTCATTTGCAATCCACGCGCTAATTGGGGGGATACTAATACTAAGGGGGAAACTACCATAATAAAAGGTCTCACCTATGATTATATTATGCTAGCTTATGTAACACCATCATATTCTGTGCTTTACATCACCATTTTCTTTGGGTCTCACAATCTAAATTCTCTATCAGTATGTCTTTGGAGTGTGGGAGGAATCCCACGTCAACATGGGGAGAACATAGAAATTCCTTGGAGATGTTGTCCTTAATAGAAATTGACCCCAAGACTCCAACCCTATAAGGCTACAATGCTAACCACTGAAGTACTATGTTGCTTATCCAATGAAAGAGCCATTTTTATCAACCACCAGAGACTGGTTCTGTATATGATTTATTTTGTTACAAGATGAGCTGGCCACAATGGTCTTTACTGTTAAGAATGATGGTAGATGTGGATTGCAATATTTGTTGGCATTCATGCATTCTAAATTGGTAATTGTCTCAGAGCTGCCTTGGTTCTTTTTGCTTTACTTTTGTTTGCAGTGCTTTCCATTTGTTTCTCCATACCATTAAACTTTGACCACGTATTACTCAGTGAAATTTCTCCTGTTCTTTGTTTTATTTCTTGTTACTAAAATGATCCACTTAATTTTCTGCACTCTGGGAAACATACACGGATAGGCTGCTCCCACTCACTGCTTACTGCTTCAGAGCTGTAATTTTTTTCTTTAAAAGCACTTTACCCTCTTTTGCACCATTGTTTATTAATAGTACAATTATATCATAAGGAAATGGTTCATTAGGCATTGTCTATTCCACATATAAGAGAGATAGCACCAAGCTAAAGTCGCTAGGAACAAGCATATGTCACTGTGCATTATGCTTTGCTTTCTGCTTTATAAATGAAATGCTATTGTCATTAAAATCAGCAACAACTTTTTTACTGTGGGTTTTTTCCAACCAATTCCAATTCTGAGGATAGAGAACATGATAAGGAAACAATGCTGGGAAATTCATTTTCAAATTGTTGATTTTGTACAATCCCATAATTGTTTTTTTTTTTTGTATTTACCATGTTTGTTTTATGGTAAAACTCACCTGGCAATTTGATTTGTCAGTAAGAGTATGCAGATTTGAAACATTTACAGATTTTTTTTTTATTTCAGTGGTGAAAAAAATTTGTAAATTTGCAAGAATTTTTTTTTCGCCTATTTTCCAAGAACTGTAACTTTTTCAATTTTCGGGATATGGGGCTATTTATGGATTGCAATCAACCAAAGAACAAAGGAATCTGCAACCTCAAGACACCTGCAATATCTACACCGGCCAGTCTCTACACCTGAATTCTTCAGGTGCTCATCCAGAGAAAGACAATTTTAATTTGATGTGACCCCTAGAAGCGCATTTGCGTGAAACGGACTTCGTCACTCCTGTACCTCCTCTTTCCTTTCATCTGCATATTTATTACTACTGGTTTTGCACCTCCCTTTATTGATCATCTTATGTATTGCACCTGGTTATGTATTGCATCTGGTTTCATTATATTATATCACTCCTGCACCCCTGTTCCCATTCTCCCGTTGAAGATTTTCCAATAAAGTTTAAAATCCTGACCGGTGAGTGCCATTCATCTTTCTACAAATGCTGGCTATTTATGGATTGGATTAATTTATTTTATATTTTGATAGATCTGATTCTTACGAATGCAGCAATACCAAACATGAGTATTTTTTATTTGTTTTATTTTTAATAGGGCAAAGGTTGGGTGATTTGAACTTTTGTGTTTTTAAATTTTTTTAAAACATTTTTTCTCACTTTTTACTGCAATTAATAGTCCCCTTATGGGACTTGAAGCTGCAATCATCTAATAGCTTGTGCTTCAGCACTGTTATGTAAAGCAGAAATCACAATTTCCTATGAACGCTGGCCACAGGCCAGCATTGACAAGAGGATTGTAATGACAGGCATGTAGGTCATCAGCATAACCCTGGCTGTCATGACAACCCATTGGTCTCATGTGACAGGGACACCGATGGGCAGAATGAATGATGCTATCAGTGATTGACAACAGGATTTATCTGGTTAACAGTCGCTCCACTCACAGCTGTTAAAGGAACATGATGGCTGATTAAATCAATCATCATGTGCAGGGAAAAATATGGGCTTGGGGTGAAAGCCCACATCAATGACAGGGAATCGACCTTTGACAAAAATATATGCCAAAGATCATGAAGAGGTTAAAAAAGTAAAAGATCTGCGAAGACCCATATTGCATGTGCAAACCTATCAGAAGGATTCCATCTAGACAGCCTGTTAAAAAAAGCGTTAAAAGAATGAATGGGACCTATTCTGATGCTTATTAACACCCCTACACCGGTGATCAGCTTGGACATGATTTAACGCTCATGATATGATTTTTCTGTAGAGGTGAGCTGACCAAATAATGGAGGATCAAATTAGGGTAGAATTTCCTGAAATTTGCAGCTTCACTTAAAACATTTTAAGACTGAATTCACGGTTCACAAAACAAACAAAAAAAACTTGCCTAATATCATTTCTCACACTGCTGTAGCTTCAGAGAGCAGACAAGCTTCATTTTTTTATTGCCGTGTGGCCCTCCTCATAAGGCAGTAATATCCTGCAGTTATGGTTATCACACATTGTACAGTCATGGCCAAAAGTTTTGAGAATGACACAAATATTAATTTTTACAAAGTCTACTGCTTCATTTTTTCTAATGGCAATTTGCATATACTCCAGAATGTTATAAAGAGTTATCAGCTTAACAGCAATTACTTGCAAAGTCAATATTTGCCTAGAAAATGAACTTTATCCCCCAAAACACATTTCAACATCATTGCAGCCCTGCCTTAAAAGGACCAGCTAACATCGTTTCAGTGATTGCTCCATTAACACAGGTGTGGGTGTTGATGAGGACAGGGCTGGAGATCAATCTGTCATGATTAAGTAAGAATGACACCACTGGACACTTTAAAAGGAGGCTGGTGCTTGGCATCATTGTTTCTTTTCTGTTAACCATGGTTATCTCTAAAGAAACACGTGCAGTCATCATTGCACTGCACAAAAATGGCCTAACAGGGAAGAGTATCGCAGCTAGAAAGATTGCACCTCAGTCAACAATCTATCGCATTATCAAGAACTTCAAGGAGAGAGGTTCCCTTGTTGCCAAAAAGGCTCCAGGGCACCCAAGAAAGACCAGCAAGCGCCAGGACGTCTCTTAAAAGTGTTTCAGCTGTGGGATTGGGCTACCAGCAGTGCAGAGCTTGCTCAGGAATGGCAGCAGGCAGGTGTGAGGGCATCTGCACGCACTGTGAGGCGGAGACTCTTGGAGCAAGGCCTGGTCTCAAGGAGGGCAGCAAAGAAGCCACTTTTCTCCAGAAAAAACATCATGGACAGATTGATATTCTGCAAGAGGTACAGGGAATGGACTGCTGAGGACTGGGGTAAAGTCATTTTCTCTGATGAATCCCCTTTTCGATTGTTTGGGACATCAGGAAAACGGCTTATTCGGAGAAGACCAGGTGAGCGCTACCACCAGTCTTGTCTCATGCCAACTGTCAAGCATCCTGAAACCATTCATGTGTGGGGTTGCTTCTCAGCCAAGGGAATGGGCTCTCTCTCAGTCTTGCCTAAAAACACAGCCATGAATAAAGAATGGTACCAGAATGTCCTCCAAGAGCAACTTCTCCCAACCGTCCAAGAGCAGTTTGGCGATCAACAATGCCTTTTTCAACATGATGGAGCACCTTGCCATAAAGCAAAGGTGCTAACTAAATGGCTCAGGGAACAAAACATAGAGATTTTGGGACCATGGCCTGGAAACTCCCCAGATCTTAATCCCATTGAGAACTTGTGGTCAATCATCAAGAGATGGGTGGACAAACAAAAACCTTCAAATTCAGACAAAATAAAAGCATTGATTTTGCAAGAATGGACTGCTATCAGTCAGGATTTGATCCAGAAGTTGATTGAGAGCATGCCAGGGAGAATTGCTGAGGTCCTGAAGAAGAAGGGTCAACACTGCAAATATTGACTTGCTGCATTAACTCATTTTAACTGTCAATATAACCTTTTGTTACTCATAATATGATTGCAATTATATTTCTGTATGTGATAAAAACATCTGACAAACACACATAAAAACCAGAGGGCAGCAGATCATGTGAAAATATAATATTTGTGTCATTCTCAAAACTTTTGGCCATGACTGTACAGTGGTGGTCAGTATGTGGGCCATCGCAGATCAGCGGAGCAAAGTTTGCATGGCAGAGTCATATTTCATCTCAAAAGTTACTGAGTAACTATATCTCTTCAGGTATAATGTAAGATTTTTTGGCCATCAGGGTCCTCTCTCTACCGTAGAGTGTAAGCTCTTATGGTCAGCAGAGTTCTGTTTCTCTTTGTCTGCAATATGTCAGCTCTTCTGGGCAGTGGGGTCCTTTCTTTCTCCTTATTGTCAGTGATGTTATCTCTCTCTCCTGTCTCCCACTTGTATTTTATGAGTAACAACAATCTTCCCAGTATTGAAATCTGCAAGAATTTACTCAGCTCAAATTAAATTTTGGGGGAAAATTCTGCAAATTCAGCAAATTTGAACTTCAAAACATCTGCTGACCTCTAGTTTTCTTGCACCGCTCACTTCCGCACAGCCAGCAGCTATCATGCAGATGTCCTAATCTAATGAACAAGATAGGAGCAATATAGCTGAAGATTGTGCATGTGCCCCATCTGTAAGTGTAGACATGGCATTTTCAGCCCTACTCACCATCTGATTTGGAAGTGCTAGGTTAACCATTGTAAGGCCGGGGTCACACTTGCAACTGCAATGCGAGAAACTTGCGCATAAATACCCGGAACTGCCATCAGCACTTGGGACCGGAGCGCTCAGCTGCATAGGTCCCGAGTGCCGGCGGCAGTGCCAGGTATTGATGTGAGAGACTCACAAGAGTTTCTCGCATTGCAGCTGCAAGTGTGACCCTGGCTGAACACTCCAAATTTATTTCATTATCTTTAGGTTGATTTCCTACAACCTTGTTTGCAAAGTTATAGGACTTGTGAAGATAAAATGACTGCAAAGGTCACATAATAACCCATTGAACCTAGGATAAAAATATCCTGTGGCAGGTTTATTTTCGATGGTCCTATTGAAGCCACATGGTCTGGCTCTATGCTGCATATACCCTTGCACTGAAGTGGAGCTTGAAGTGGTATGCTATGTGTGCAATGGTGATGTTTAGTAGTATCTTTATTAGATGATTTAGGAATAAAAAAGAATATATTGAAATAACTTGAAGTTGGGCTTAACACATTTTACATAATATAGTTTATTTGTCAATTTGGTGCATTTTAGTAGTTATGTAACATTTTCACATATCATATCATATCATAATTTTATTTCATTTTTATTTAAAGATGTTATCTTCATTTTTCCAAAGTGTAAAATTGTAAAGTGATTGTAAAACCAAACAACTTTGAAATGTATCTATTATTAAAAATCCTCTCTGTTCTGAAGAATGATGGAGATTTTTACTCATGATTCTGTTCATTATCTCGTTTATCAGGCTGTTTGCTACAAAGATTGCAAGCATAGCTCTCAAGCCGGCCAGATCATTGTGTCCGGACAGTTTCAGTGTTACTATGCTCCTCCGATGCCGCAAAGGTATGACTGCACCTGCCTATAGCATGGGAGAGTGCTCCATTCAGTCCAGTGACGCGACCAAGCCATTAGTGTGAACTGTCAATTTTCAGGAACAGAAGAATATCACACAACGCCTTTAAGTTCAAGCATTATCCATTGAATTCCAGCCGTCAGTTTCAAACACAACATAATACAGTTCTCCTACAATACAATACTTTATAAAGTGGAATCTGAGCTTGCAGAGAAAGTACAGCGTCACGTTAGGTTACATGTTTTCTTAAGCTCATTAAATTGCTTCTTCATTGTGCTGTATCTGCAATATATGATGTACATCTACTGACCTCATTGTTGCAGAGTTAATTAAATAAATGGTCGCATTGGCTATAATGCAAAATTCCTCAGTGACATTACATCTCCTCCCTTCTTTTCACAACACTGACTCTTCGACCTCTTGCCCTTCTGTCCACAATCACAATATGAGTGTTTTAGCAAACCAAGACTAGTTATCATAAAAGGATTGTATGTTCAAGTCACCAACTTGAACAAAAAAAAATAGATAAAACGGAAAAAAATGTTTTAGAAAGATAAAAAATTAATGTAAAAAAACCCTCTAAAAACACATTTGTCATTTAAAAGGTACAAGGCTCCACAGGATTAGCAGAACACATACCGTGTGCACAGATGGAGTAGGTGAAAAATTGAAAAGGCGACAATATCAGGGAAATAAAGTAGGTCATTCAGTAGTAAAAGTCCAATATCTCTTTTCTGAGCAGACACTATAGGTGTAGTGGCGGTTTTATTGGATCTACTTTTTTTCTCTTCTGTCTCATTCTTGCTAGCAGGTCCACCATGATGAAAAGATGCCAGCCATTTCAAAAGCCTGCCAGAAATTCTGAAGACATTCAGTTGTTTCAAAAGAGTAATGGCCTCTTTCACTGTAGCTTTGGGCAGATCAATGGAGACAGAATGAGAAAAGTGCATTTCTTGTTTATAGCAAGGAGTCATTTTTACAACTACTTTTTTCATGTTTTAAAGGCATGCACGCTTCTTTGTGACCAAAACAAGTCTACGTCAATATGAAGAGACGTTTTCTACAGATTGGCTGGCTTGCACGCCTGTGAAGAACACTTCTATTGTTTGCTACTGAGGACTTTATGGCATGATTATATTCTACATAATGTTCATAATTTAAGAATTGTATATATTTTTTACTATATTAATTTTATGAAAACTCAAATGCACAAAACAAATTAGGCAATACATCCCCAGAATCAGGGTCTCTGTCTGTACATTATGCTGCTCTTAGATTAGGTGGCATAAACCTGATGACACATTCCCTTTGAGAACGATGCACAATGTGTCTAGATTGAAGCTGCACAGCATTATCTGTAGGGTGGTCAATTGCTGGAGTTGCAGTGTACGGAGGTGGCAGGGACCCTCGACTGCCTTCTCTCCTATATATATCGGGCACGTGTGTGCCATGTGGCACCCTGATGGCTCACTATTGTTGTATATAGTTATGTCATGTATTGTGTAATGTGTAATGTGTCATGTGCTGTGTTTGTTTTGCCTGTTCTTATACTGTGCATATTGTAATGTGCTGTGTTTGTTATGCACAAGCTTAGGGATAGAAAAGCAACATAAAGATAAGCTGTTGGGTGCAGCTATGAAGGGTGACAGTCCAACAGGCTTACAGGAGAGGGATTTCCTGTCTCTACAACAGAGCCTGGGCTCTCAATGTCCAGGAACAGAGGGTGCCCCGGTCAGGGGGATGTAAGCTGCCAAGGACTATTGGGCAGTATAGACAGGCCCTGGTACTGTGGGAACATCTTCAGAAGGACTGTTGCGATTCTCAAATCTGGATGGGAACCATTGATGCTGAGCAGCCTCCAGAACTTGCAGGGACAGAGCAGTAAGCATCGTGTTGTTTACAGTAAAGTTTTCCAGTTGGGACAGGACTGTAGCCTGTGGTATTTTCCTGTATACTCATCCCCAGTGGTTGAAGTGAGCGTGTGATGAAGGTAACTGACTATACCGCAAGATTGGGACTTCACTTGTCTTTTCATGGGCAAGGGGTCGGGGTGCTCATTGACAGTTGTTTGCTGGACTCAGCCCTGACTACCACCCCCTGCCCCCTTGTTACAGCAGTAACATCTTTGACTGACCTACTCTCACCCATCTGTGAATTGGGCAGGCATTAGTAGTCATGTGTCTACTTACAGGTATCAATGACAGTTGAACAGATTCTCGGACAAATGCAGTCCCATCAGGACTGTTGCTCGCATGTGTATGAGACAGACAGTATGGCCCCCAAATTGTAGCATGGCAGAATGTCTTGGTGGATGGGGAAGCAGCACTTGCAATGTTAGATATGGGATGAACAGAAATGGTTAATTAGAGGTCTGCCTAGTAAATTAACTAAGAATTCCACGCCAAACCTGGCGATTGGGAGATTGAATTCAAACTATTCCACTTCTGTGATCAAATCAGAGTCCAAGCTGTGCTTAGGCTGCAGACTTCTTTTGATTGTAACAGAAGAGAGGCACGGCAGAATTCTGATATACAATTAAAGTAGGACACATCCTCGCTCTGCTTTTGATTTTATTATCAGGGTTGAGGCATGAGGGAAGAATTCTGTTGAACTTTAAAAGAAAAAAATGCACATTGTCCTTTTAAAATGCTGTAAAATGTTGCATGTTAGTCTAACTGCACAAAAAATACAGAGATCATGTATTCTTTCAGGGTACTGTAGTGCAATTACAAAAAGCCTCAGAAAAAATATATTGGGATGAAAAAAATCAAAAAACACACCAAGACAGCACAGAAATTATGACCCCTAAAAATTACCTTTTAATTCAATGATTAAAAACAGTAGACAAACCCAACTCATAGGGTCTAGAACAGTAAATCACAAAATAAATAATCAAAATACCAGGGGAAGCTAAGCTTACTCTACTGGGCCCTAATAAGTCCCTTCCTGCCTATGGAGATTGGCACCCTAGTTGTTGACGATATGGCATCCCTGCTCAACGTCGGTAGCCCTAGAAAACCCTATAACACCCTACACAATACAGAAGGATACACAGAAAAAACACAAACATACATATACACCCAAAAAAGAAAGAAAATCCCCTAGTGAAGAGACTTGAATTAGGGTACCGTTACACCTAGCGATGCACCAGCGATCCCGACCAGCGATATGACGAGGTCAGGATCGCTGGTGCATCGCTAGGTGGTCGCTAGTGAGCTGCCGCACAGGCAGATCTCACCAGCGACATCACTGGGGACGGGGATCGCTACTTGCCTGTCAGACGCGGCGATCCTGCGTCCTCCCGCCTGGCTCCACGCGTCGCTCGTCGGCGCCACAGGAAGCGCCGCAGGAAGTGACCGACGAGGAATGGTCCAGGAGCTTCTCGCACAATCATCGATAGCCAGCGGGGGAGTATCACATGCAGCGATATCGCTAGCAATATCGCTGCAACATCACAAAATCGGTGACTTTACAGCGATATTGCTAGCAATATCGCAGTGTGTAACGGGGGCTTAAGTCTCTTAATGAAAAAGTGCACAATGCTGTAAACTTATCTAGTAAAGATCACTATGGGGTAGACTTATCTCAGAGTGAAAAATTCTTATTCATGCAACTAGCATACCTTATCTCGTATTAAAAAATGCTTATGCTGCAAAAAATAGACATACCATGGTATAAATGTCCACAAAAAATAGCTCAAAAAAGTCTACACAAAAAGTCAAATGTCATGAGACCAAAATACAAAATTCATAGGACCAAAACAATAGTCTCAGAAACTAGCGAAAGCAGCGCACCATAAAGCACTCATAATTGATCAAATGTCAAAAACCCACCAGGTGGAAAAACAATGGCACAGCATTAAATAATAGCCAACCAGGTATACTTCTGGACATTTTAGTCCATCTAGAAACAAATTGCAGCAATAAAGAGGTCTCTAATATGCCCCATAGAGTTTAAGGTTTCACACCTCACCAATAAAAGTACCATAATATGTTGCAATCAATAGTACGTCTGTCGGCCAAAAAAAGGAAAAAATCAATACTTATCAGCCATAAATGTAAGAGAAGCCCGACGCGTTTCCTCCTCCAAGATGTTGAGGGTTCATCAGGGGTCAAAGAGATGGGGTCTCATCACCCCATCACCCGAAAGAACAGTGCAATGTGCGGCGTGTTTTATGTGCCTCAGACGCTCATATTTAACGACTACTGCTGAAAGTTTACGGCGTCATTTCTGGTCATATGTAATGATGTAAAATGACAATGGAATGCAACTTGCGTTCCACAAACCGGAAGTGTGTCAAAAAAGGGGTGGACCGGAAGACACATGCGTTCCACAGTAAGGAAGTGTATCGGCGATGTGAAAATCCAGTCATGTGATACACTGGAACGCAGATTGTGTTCCAAAAGCTGGCAATATATTGGACTATGGATAATAAGGAGGAAATGACCCATAAAACAATAACAAGTAAAAATAGGAAACATGTATTTTACTCGGTAATTAGGAAACAATAGATAATATAATAATCACTATACATTTTCAGATTATAGCCAGGATAATACTTACATAAATCTACATAAATCTCAGTCCCATAAAAAGAGACACATATCCCTGCATTTGATGCGGGTTCTGATGCTGAACCTGCATCTTTCACAGCACATAACAGCTGATCTAAGAGCCTCTGTTAACCAGTTAAATGACCCTGTCAATCACTGACAGTGGCATTTAACATGAGCTGGCCAGAAGCATGTACGGCTCTTCAACACCCCTGTCACATGATCGTGGGGCACCCATGGGTTGTCATGACAGCCAAGTGTCTACGTAATTTCTTCTACACATAACAGTGCTTGAACCCTGTTTTGTATAGCACAGATTGTCAGATTATCGCAGCTTCAAGTCAACGAAGAAGACTATTGAAGCCAGTAAAAAATATATAGAAAAAAAACACAATTTCAGTTATTCCCCTTTGCCCCAGTTCAAAATAAAACAATTTCTAAAAAATACACATATTTGATATAGCTCCTTTCAGAAATGCCTGATCTATCAAAATATAAAGTAAATTAATTAGATTGGTAGACTGCGTAAGGTAGCGAAAAAAAAATATAGAAAAAGAGAATTACTTTTTTTGGCCACTGCAACATTGCAACAAAATGTAACAATGGGCAATCAAAACATCGCATCTCCCCATAATGGTATCAATAAAAACATCAGCTTGGCGCTCAAAAAATAAGCCCCAGATCAAGAAAAATGGAGATGCACAGATCTAGGAAAAATGGTGATGCAAGTTCTTTTTTCTTTCAAGCGTTGCATTTTTTTCACCACCTAAACAAAAAAGAACCTATACATGTTTGGTATCTGCATACTGACCTGAAGATTCATAATGGCAGGTCAGTTTTAGCATTTAGTGAAAATAGTAAATAAAAAAAACCCATAGAGCAATTTTGTAATTGCACTTCATTTGCAATTTCACCACAATTTTTTCCCGTTTTTCAGTACACTATATGGTAAAATCACTGGTGTCGTTCAAAAGTACAACTCGCCCTGCAAAAAAAAAAAAAGCCCTCACATGGCAATATTGACGAAAAAATTAAAAAAACTTATGCCCCTGGGAAGAAAGGGAGCAAAAAAAGCAACCGCAAAAAAGCAAAAACAAAACGGAAAATCACAAGGTGGTGTAGGTGTTAAAGCAACTTGTCTAGTTAATTAAGTCAACCTTGAACTTCTTAAACAGCTCTCATCCTTCCAGGCTTGGTCTCTACAGGACTGTTGAAGCTGTCTTATGGTATCTGGCAATAAGATGTTAATAAATATGTCTTGACGCTTGAACAGTGAAACAGTTACAACTCAAACTTTAATCAGCAAATCCCAGAGTTGCCTAAATTAATGGTAATATGGAAGCCAAGTCAAATCCTTGAACTCTATGTCATGTCCTTCATTTATGGATAATGTTTGCAATAAGTCAAGACTCATTATCCTGCTGATAGAGGCCACAGTCATGTTCCTTATTTGATCAGTAATTTACATTAGTATTTAGAAGCCAAAACCAGGAGTGGGAGATAAATAAAAAAGTGGTGACATGCTTTTATTATACTTTTCCCCGGATTATCCCACTCCTGCTTTCTGCTTATAGATACTGATGTAAAATACTGTCCAAATACTGAACGTGAGAACGTGGCCTAAATGTTGTATGTGTCAAAATAACCTCCACATGAATACCAGGACCCAGAGTTTGTCCTCATGTGGCGGTTACTTTGACACATACAACATTTAGGCCACATTCACATATAATATTGCTCATGTCATATATTTTTTTCCTATAGTATATCTTCCCAGGTATGGAGCACATATTTGTGCAGCCATCCTCAATTTGTGAAATAAAGACAAAGCCACATTCATCCATTGCTCCGTGGATAGATTTGATGTTTGTCCAACCATTTACTTTACAATTGTAGCAAGGTTGGTAATAGGAGAAAGCTTTTTTGAAGTTTTTCAAAATTCCAAGCAACTAGTAGATAATTATTATAGACTGATTCTCTGACACCATAGTCTAAAGTTAAAATCTCCTAATTCCACTAAATTAATATTTAAATTCCAAAGACACCTTAGCCTAAAGTAAAAACCTTTCGTAAACTGTTAATTAGCAGTTTGTAAGCTCAGAAGTCAAAGTTGGTGGAATTCAACCTGTGTATTACTTGTTTGGCAACATACCGAATAGAATATGTGTCTAACTGATCTGGTTTGAGGGAAAAACTTTAGTGCACTATTTCTAAAATTCTGTTTTAGATCCCATGGGTTTACACGCTGAAGACATCCTTCAAAGGTGTATGGTAATATGGAAGAATATGGAAACATTTTCTCAAGTTGAAATGTTTTCTAATGCCCATGGCAATAAAGCTTTGAATGACCTTTTGTTAAAAAGAAAAAAATGCATTTTTTTGTGTACTACCGTATTCAATGGGGTCTTGTTCTCCCACACGGCAGCATTGCAGTGGTTCTGCGTCACCAACGAGGTCGCTCGTTGGCATCAAACACAGCCATGGATGCCGGCCAGCGGGACGCCGACGATGAAAAAATGGCCCAGGACATTCAAGCACGATCAGCGATATCCAGGGGGGCGGGCTGGTTGCTGCTATGTGTCACATGTAGCGAGATCGCTGGCGCGTCACAAAATCAGTGACGCATCAGCGATCTCGCTATGTGAGACGGGGCCTTTAATGATTTAATCTCCATAGGAAAAATGCTTGCAAAGCAGGGAGTAAGATGAACCAGAGTGATCACCTTTTGTTTTTTTAGACAACAGATGGACATATTAATAATCAAGTAATAGAAAAACTGACGGCACATCTAGAACTAGTCTGAATAGGTGCATACCAAAAGGTAACTTACATATTAAATAAAAAATGGTAGCACACCAAATATGAAATATGTGAAATACGAATAGCAAAATGGCTTTAATAACACATTTCATAATGGCTTTTGTAAGGCATATCAAATATGAAATAAGTGAAATACGAACAGCATAATGGCTTTTGCAATCTAGAAAAACATATGAGATACTTAGCACAAAATGTGGCCAAAAGATGTGAGCCCATTCACCAACGACAAGGTGATCTCAGATTGAATGGGTCCCTATACTGACTGCCTGGTGTAAACTGACCTCTGGCTAGTAACAGATTACAAAAGCCATTATGCTATTCATGTTTCACTTATTTCATATTTGATATGCCTTACAAAAGCCATTATGAAATGTATTACTAAAGCCATTTTGCTATTCGTATTTCACATATTTCATATTTGGTGTGCTACCATTTTCTATTTAATATGTAAGTTACCTTTTGGTATGCACCTATTCAGACTAGTTCTAGATGTGCTGTCAGTTTTTCTATTACTTGTATACTGTTTTTCTGACTGAGCACTCTGCCCTTCATCAAGTGGTGATTTTAATCGCATTCAATCACATGTTTTGGTTCCTATCGTCCTATATATACAGGCTTTATCATGTTACTAGCCAGAGGTCAGTTCACACTAGGCAGTCAGTATAGGGACCCATTCAATCTGAGATCACCTTGTCGTTGGTGAATGGGCTCACATCTTTTGGCCAAATTTTGTGCTAAGTATCTCATATGTTTTTCTAGATTACAAAAGCCATTATGCTATTCATGATTCACTTATTTCATATTTGATATGCCTTACAAAAGCCATTATGAAATGTATTACTAAAGCCATTTTGCTATTCGTATTTCACATATTTCATATTTGGTGTGCTACCATTTTCTATTTAACATATTAATAATCAAACATACCTTAAGTAACAGAATAGTTTATGAGGGAGATATGTTATAACATTTTGTATGTACACATAATTATAGTTATTTATATATGGTACCAACTTCTGTGGACCTCAATAACTTTATATAGCTAACAATGTTAGTAATGAAAACAATACAATGTACTTCAAGAAGGCTCACACAATAGTCAAATTAAAAAAAATAGTAATTATATAAAGTGGGGAAAAAAGTATTGAGTCAGCCACCAATTGTGCAAGTTCTCCCACTTAAAAAGGTGAGAGAGGCCTGTAATTGACATCATAGGTAGACCACAACTATGAGAGTCAAAACGAGAAAACAAATCCAGGGTTTTATTTATTTTGCTACATGACTTTTGGATATGGGACGGATCCCAACAACCATAACTACAGTAAACCTAGGCACTAGAATAAATATACAAAACACACTATTTTTGGTTGGCAAACTGGCCACAGCTTTATTTAAATCACAAGACTAAAACAACCACAGTAGGAGTCAGGTGAAGTGCTTGTACATTGGGATTCAGTACTGGGACACCCCCAGCTGTCTGACATACAGCACCAGGACAGACAGCCATAAAAGGGGCGGCACGCCCTGGCTTGCCATTCAAGCATAGCCAGTAAACTTTCAGGGCACCAATGACCATATTATCCTCACTCCTGTGATTAACCACTGTGCCCGCCCCTGATTGATGTTACCATTACAACGTCCTTGAGGCTGGCCACCAAAGCCGAGCCTGTTCACCACCATGAGGTTTTTTACCTGCACACAAAACGTGTTTGTTCTATCTGGGATTAGAGATAATGACTGAAAACCAAAGCTTCAGTGCCTAAGCACTACATTTCACATTTGACTGTGCAGTGTCAGATTAGCATACTGGGACAATGTAAAAAAGTTAAAAAAAAAAATTATAATGTGTAAAAATTTTTATTTTTTTTTTAAATTCCCCAAATAAATAAAATAAAATAAATATTTCACCAATAAATACATTTATTTATGTAAATAACAAAAAACAATAAACGTACACATATTTGGTATCGCTGCATCCATAATGACCCGCTCGATAAAACTGTTCCACTAGTTAACCCCTTCAGTGAACACTGTAAAAAAATCAGTACAAAACTAGGCAAAAAAACAATGCTTTATCATACCGCCGAACAAGAAGTGCAATAAAACACGATAAAAAGACCGATGTAAATAAAAATGGTACCGCCAAAAAAGTAATCTCGCCTCGCAAAAATCAACCTGCCATACAGCTCCATCAGCAGAAAAATAAAAAAAGTTTTAGCTTTCAGAATAAAGCGATGCAAAAATAATACACTGCTCAAAAAAATAAAGGGAACACTAGACACTCTTACTGAGCAGACACATGGATGTTAGTGACCTTCCTATCATTTGTACCTGTTGTTTATTCCATTGGCACAACAGCAGGAGAAATTGAATCACAATCAGTGTTGATTTCACAGAAGTGTGACTGACTTGGAGTTACATTTTGTTGTTTAGGTGTTCCCTTTATTTTTTGACCAGTATAATTTTTTCTATAAAATAGTTTTTATTGTGTAAAAGCACCAAAACATAAAAAAGCTATAAATGAGGTATCGCTGCAATCATACTGACCAGAAGAATAAAGCCGGCTTACCAATTTTACCACATGCGGAATGGTATATAAAAAAGCAATTGAATTGCTGTTTTTTGTTCATTCTGTCTCCCAAAAATTTGAATAGAAGTCATATGCACCCCAATAACCCCAATCCCACCTTGTAAGAAACATGGAGGAGGGCCTCTTAACCAAAAATGTCCCATTAAAAAGGAGCGGGTCTTCTAGACTTGGAATGCCCATACACTAAGCGTGTTGGCTGTCAAACATTTTCCCGTGTGGGGTATACCTCAACCTTTTCCATAACAAGTATTTTACGCCCAGCAAAAACACCCACCCTTGTTAGGAATTCGACACTGGGTGTAGCAGCACGGAACACGTTAACGCTGGTGATCTAGTGGCAGCGGATGATGAGATGTGGGGGAAGGCCTGATTAAAAACTATGCACAATTTAAAGGAGCCGGTCTCCTAGACTTGTAATGCCCATACACTAAGTGTGTTGGCTGTCAAACATTTTCCTGTGTGGGGTACACCTCAACCTTTTCCATAACAAGTATTTTACGCCCAGCAAAAACACGCACCCTTGTTAGGAATTTGACACTGGCTGTAGCAGCATGGAACACGTTAATGCTGGTGATCTAGTGGTGGCATATGATGAGATGTGAAGGAAGGCCTGATTAAAACTATGCCCAATGTAAAGGAGCGGGTCTCCTAAACTTGGAGTGCCCATACACTAAGTTTGTTGGCTGTCAAACATTTTCCCGTGTGGGGAACACCTCAACCTTTTCCATAACAAGTAGTTTACTCCCAGCAAAAACACCCACCCTTGTTAGGAAATCGACACTGGGTGTAGCAGCATGGAACAAGTTAATGCTGGTGATCTAGTGGCGGCAGATGATGAGACGTGGAGGAAGGCCTGATTAAAAAATATGCCCAATTTAAAGGAGCAGGTCTCCCTGACTTGGAATGCCCATGCACTAAGTGTATGGGCTGGCAAACATTTCCCCCTGGGGAAAGATATCAACATAGTGTGGCCTTTTTTTTTGGGGGGGGGGCATCATAAGCACTTTGAAAAACTGTAACGTGGTTTCCTACACAGTTGCTGCTGGGAAGGTGCTGGTTTTTAGTAAAAATAAGGAGGACGAATTGTTGGATGAAGTGATCTGGAAAAGGGGCATGGTGATGACAGGAATGGGAAAATAAATGATTAATAACAGCAGTGGCTATTGGAGGTATGAGATCCAGGATACAGCCAACAATGATTCATAATTTAGCCACCTGTTACGGATCTGCAACTCAGGACTAGGGTAGAAGGGGGGGACTGACCCTGCACTAGGACTAGGCGGAATCCCTATGATGGAGTGGGCAACCTATTCCTTGTGAATAGACACACCGACGTTTCTTAGACTAAACTCAAAGGAAGACCTATAGAAAGGGGGAAGGGTATCCCTGAAGAGTCTAGGGACTGGAAACAAAAACCGGTAACCTCCTAGTAGGAAAATAGATGAAGCTGCAGAAATGATCTGAAAACCAATAACTAAACAGGCAGAACTAGAGATCCCAGAACTGCACAAAATGGACACAGAAAGCAAACCAGGCACCTAGCCAGAACACTAGCGGAGTAACACTGTTGTCCAGCAAGGGCTGGGAGGCAGGTGCTGAGTAATAAAGGATAATACAATCACCTGAAATAAGACAAACCCAGCACCAGAGGAAAAAGACCAGCAGCCTGAAAACCACAACAAGATGGCGGATGGTCAAAACGACATAGATTTGTAGATAGAAGATCAGTGTACCAGATACACGTGTGAGACTCAGCCTAAAAATGCCCATCCCAAATTTGTTCATGTCTGTATAAAGGGCAAAGTGCAAATGTTCGCGAGATGCTGAATTAGTGAAAGCAGATTAGTGTCAGATGAAAACCAAACAAACTGATGGATGCTCGTGAAAAACTAAGTTTAAAGAGGAGTGCACTGTCCATAACTATAAACACACCCATGGCACAAGCTTCATCATCTTCACCCATACATATTACCAATAAAATCCAAATGTCACACTCTAAAATGAATTGTCCTAGTGTAACGAACACTGTTAAAGGAATGCCACAAAACGTGCATAACCACGACCCTTGGAAAAACATGATTTCATCTTTAAAACATATGGACGATGATGGTATTGATGTCGACTTAGAAATTTTCCACATCTACACCAAGAAGATCAAGATCTCAGCTGCAAAAATGTGCAAAAAAGGCTGTGAATGTCTGTAAAATCATTTTCTCTAGGGCAAAGTTTACCTCTTACTAAAGTGGTACCGAATGAGGCATACACAGCTTTCAGGTATCCTCAGGGTGAGATGATTGAAAGATGATGTATTCTGATTTGTCCATGTCCACTTTTTGAAAGCGAGCAGAAAAGAAGGATGATATAGCGAGAAGACGTGTGATTTTGGTCAGTAAGGAGGTGATGTCAGGTACAGATAGGTAGATCTGCGTGTTATCTGTGTAGTGATGATATTGCAAACCGTGCCATTACATCAGCTGTCCCAGGCAGAAGGTGTAGATGAAAAGAGTAGGGGACCTAGAACAGAGCCTTGAAGCACACTGAAAGATAGGTGTCGAGGTGAGGAGGTGGTGTGGGAGAGGGAGACAATGAATGTACCCCTAAAAGTCTTGTTATTTTTTAAAAACTGTGCCGATAACCCCCAAAAGGCCATTTGCACCACCAGACATGGCTGCATCAGCAGAGGTAGTAAAACTACCAACCTTACCACCACCAGCATGATCAGGCACATGGCAGCAAAGCAACAGACTTTGTTGGTTGAACACCAAGCTCCATGAACAGTGTTTGCGGGTGATACCACTGCTTCTTCCGCTGTTGTGCATGTAAGCCAATCCCATGTCCATGGTGCATGCGAAGATGCCTCCTGCCCTGCACCTGCCGTTGACCATAATCAACTAGCACCATCATCAAGCAAGTCCTCGCCCTTGTCCCAGCGCAGCCTTCAATTGTCCATACCCCAGTCATTGGACCGTAAGCGGAAATATGCAGCCAACGCCCCACAGGCCACAGTACTAAGTTCACAAATTTCTAGTCTGTTTGTGCTCAAAATATTGCATTTTGGGCTCGTGGGAGACGGACGCTTTCCGCAACCTGATGGCTGTGACCATAACAAGGTACTCGGTCCCCACCCGCCACTATTTCTCCCAGTCTGTCATCACGACATTGTACAAGCAAGCACGTGTCCCACAATATTACCCGGGCCATCAACAATGCTGGTACAGGGAAAGCGCACCTAACCACAGACACATGGACAAGTGCTTGTGGCCAGGGATGGAACATCTCGCTGACGGCACACTGGGTTTGCGTAGAAGAAGTCATGACCCAGTCGGACATTGGGAGACCATGTCACAGATGTATGGAAGAGACAGGTTGTGGAAGGCTTTTACGTCATATTTAGGGTTTTGAACTGTAGTCTATGGGCAATAGGAAGGCAGTGAAGGGCATGGCAGAGAGGAGAGGCTCGGGAATAACGGAGGGACAGATGGATTACTCTGGCAGCAGAGTTTTGGATAGATTTGAGTGGTGCAGCAGTGCTAGAGGGGGGGCTTGAGAGTATAAGGCTGCAATAGTCGAGGCGGGAGATAGTGAGGGCATGCACAAACATTTTTTAAGTTTCTTGGAATGTAAGGATCCAGGAAATGTTTTTGAGTTGTAATGGGCAGGAGGAGGCAAGGGCTTGGATATGTAGCTTGAAAGGGAGGGCAGAGTCGAGAATCACCCTGAGGCCACGAACATGCGGGAAGGTTTGTCCCGGAGTGCCGACCCGGCATTACACATGCATGCTTCCCATAACATTACTCGTGCCATCCACAATGCTGTTGCTTGGAAAGTCCACCTAACCACAAACACGTTGACAAGTGCTTGTGGTCAGGGATGGTACATCTCACTGAGGGCACACTGGGTTAACATAGTGGAAGCCAGGACCCACTCCGAACTTGGTATGGTGCACATCCTCCCAAATCCCGAGTATTGCGGGCCCTACATCAATCTGGGTTGCCCCCACAGTCTACAGCTCCTGCACCTCCTCCTCTTTTGCCTTTTCTTCAGCCTCCAGCTACAAAAGTAGCACATCAGTCACAAGCTGTAAGCACTGCCTCGTCAAAGCGGAAACAAGCTGTGCTGAAGCTAATATGCTTAGGTGACAAGCCGCACAATGCTGAAGAGTTGTGGACAGCTCTGAAAGAGCAGGCAGATCGGTGGCTGAGACTTCTGAACCCACAGCCAGGCATGGTTGTGTGTGACAATGGCTGGAAGCTGGTGGCTGCTCTGTGGCGAGGTGAGCTCACACACGTGCCATGCCTGGCTCATGCGCTTAACCTAATTTGCAAACATTTTCTGAAAAGTGACACGAAGCTGGCAGATCTGCTAGGAAAAGTACTACGCTCTGCGTACCCATTTTAGAAAGTCAGCTACTGCTTCATCTGCCCTTGCCGTGATTCAGCAGCGCTTGCAGCTTCTGGCTCACCGACTGGGGTGTTATACCCCCAGGCACTGTAACTCTACACTGCAGATGTTGGAAAGGATTTGTGAGCAGAAGAGGGCAGTTGGTGACTAGTCTACCAGCATCAACAAGGTTGTCGGTATTCAGTTCTGACTTCAAACATAAGATCTCAGGAGTGGACATGGATGTCAGACATATGTACCATCCCCCAAAACTTTGAGGAATCCACCAAGAGGGTGAGCGTCACTGATGTCATAATTAACGTCTCTATCCTGCTTATCTGTGTTCTTATTTGAAGATTGATAGTTATTATAGAGCGGAAACATATTAACAGCTTAACAGTTTCAAACACAACAGTCCTAACTAACAGCGATAACAATAATGCAATAATTAAACCAAACTAAAAAGACTCTGATGATGATAGCTTACAACCTACACTAAGTAACAAGGTAGCCTTGCCTGTCATGGTGGCTTATTAATATGATTTTAAAACCTTTCTAATAAATATGAGTTTTATCTTTTTTCACTAATTTTGGTGCTGGAGACCTCTTCTTTTTTTCTTTGGATTTGGATTTATAGCGCCAGTTGAACCGCACTGGACATCTCCTGGCATCAGACCGCTTATGGACTATATGGACACTGATGTACGGTAGGCTGAATATTTTTTCCTCTTTTTCTGCTACTAAGTAACAATGATAACAATAATTAAACCCCCCAAAAAATCGTGTTCGTGACAACTTACAATCTACAATGAGGTGGGGGAGATAAAAACTACAGGGGTGTTTTTACAAGAATGTATTTACAATGATCTTTTTTCAATGATATTACTGAGGTTAGTTGAAAGTCATGGAGGCCTGAGGACAAGGACAAGGAGGAGAGCATGGTCAGTTGTCCTCTTGGTGAGGACACAGAAGTATTGACAGTTAGCAGTCTTGCACGCATGTCTGAGTTTATGCTTTGCTGCCTTTTCTGTCACCCTCGCATTCTCAAAATTTTGGGTGACGGGCAATACTGATTGGTGACACTTCTAGACCCATGCTACAAGAATTTTATATCTCTTATTCCAGAGGCAGACAGGTGTACTAAAATGTTGGAGGACCAGAGGGCCCTTCTTGCAGAATTCTTAAAAAAAAAATTCCCATATGAAAACGCTGGCAGCAGAGGTCACAGTTCGCTGGCCAAGCAGGGAGTACAGGTGAGAGAGACACAACTCCAAGCCAGCAGAGGCAGTGGAACATTGGCAAAGTTTGGGAGTGATTTCTCAGACCCTCCCATTGCCCTGGCCCTGAGGCGCAGAGGACTCTCACAAGAAGTGCAAAGTTTGGAAAAATGCTGAGGGAGTACTTTTCTGACTGTACCAACATCCTCTGTCCTGTCATTCCTCTGTGCCTTAAAAATATTGGTTATCCATGCTGAACACGTGGCATGAACTGTCTCTCTCTACTGCGCACATGTGCTGTACTCACAGTCAAGGAGCACATGGCGCCTCGCTCTTTGGTGGTCACTGAGCACACGGCAGTAGAGTAAATGGCAGTATCGCTTTTAGTGGTGCGAGACAACGGGAACATTCCTTTCCAGCGCCAGTGCTCTAAGGAAGGAGCACGCTGCTCAGCTTCCTATGCGCTGCTTGTCCATGCCACAAATCTCTGCTGTCGTGCTCGCTTTCTCTTAAGCTGGCCCCCTGTCTCTTGGTCACCGGATCTGTCTGTATGCTGCAGTTTACATGCCCTTTCTTCCTGTGTAATGGGGCCTGCCCATTCCCCTATTCCTTCCGCTGGGAAATAGGGGATGCAACATTGACAGTTCCGGACATGGCGCAGCCCAGGTACCTGCATCCCGGTCATCATATCTGGCTAATCAGTTCTTTAATGCAAGCTGCTTAAAAGGCATGTTCTTCCAATTTTCAAGAGAAAATTGCACAGTACATCCAGAACAGTTTCTGTTCTGTCTCCAACATATTAATGACTCCTGAACTGTCTATTTTGATAACATACAATGATTGCTGTATGTATAGAATGTTCAGATTTCCATAGTTTAATGCTTAGTGTTTTTGGCTCCATCTAGTGGCCAATGTCATGATTGCATGTTATTATACATTGTACTTCCTGATTCATTTTCCCTCCAATCCACAATGTATCCTGGGTAAGTTTGCAAAGTACCATGGTCTATTTCAGCCCTTTTTTTCTCTTCAGTCTGCCATTTTCCATCAAGTCTGCATACTGGAAGCACCTCATCCCTCTTTTCCCCCTGCATTAGCATCGCTGGTAGGTGACATGTTCCCTCTATACATCCCTATCTTTCATATTATTCAGCTTAGTTAGTTCTCCCAGTTCAGCTAGTAGTGCAGATTGTGTATGCCTATGTATATTGTGTATTCCTATGGACACAGCACTGATTCTATGTATCTGTCTTGCATTGTAGTTTCACCATCTATATACCTACATTCAATAAACCACAGATTCAACTACAGTCTCCCTTATTGGACCCGTTATAGCAGTTTAGCTGCTTGTGAAGCTATAAGAATCCCGTTCATTTAGCTGAAGACAAGACAGTTTCACCTTGAAGGACTTTGTGGCTCATATCATTCCACAAGATGATACTAGTCTCATACTTCAAATTTTTGGTAGAAAAGAATTTCCCCACTCATAGGTTGTGTATGTTCTGACTTATGTAATATCATTTGTGTAATAAATAATTATTCATACCTATTTGCTTCACAATATATTAATCTTTTTATTCAAGGCTTCGCAATATAAGTTTGTAAGAGTGAAAGCAAGTTGTTGAAGTGTGTTTTAACTCAAATGTGAAACTAATTGTCATCTTAACTATTTCTCCATTCCGTGTGCGGCTAACCACCTCATTGATCTTATTGAGTTTCTTTGGCAAGAAAACAACAGCTCCATCAATACCATGTGCTTTTCCTATTAAATCATCCTGCTGCTAAAGTAGAGGTGAGATTAGGGATCTAGATAACATCTGGGGACTGTAGTCAACATGACACTGTGCCAACACCCACTGGGGTCTAGCTACCAATTTGACATAGTTTGGGCACAGCTGAACAGAGTTGTCAGAAAAACAAGATTTTGCTTCAATAACATGTTGGATGGATTGTCTAGTGGAAACACCCATATAATATTATTATTATTAATATCTATTTATTTATATAGTGCCATTAATTCCATGGTGCTGTACATGAGAAGGGTTTACATACAAAGTAATATATATCATTTACAGTGAACAAAATTACAATGACAGACTGGTACAGAGGGGAGAGGAGACCTTGTCCTTGTGGACTTTCATTCTGCAGGATAGTGGGGAAGAGACGGAAGGTCGGGGGTATGGCACCTCGAGTGGTGGAGAGGTGGCAGCTCAGGTGGTGGTGTAGAAGTCACATCTACGACCACCATGCTCTCCAATTGACATCTCTTGAAATGCAGCCGAAATGTTCAAATCTCTAGCTTCTCCTATAGAAAATGCAAGGACTCCTTTTTGATGTCATTGTATAAACAGTTCAGTATTAGTAGGCGAGGGCTTGTCAGAATTCTGCCCAGGAACACCAGGCTTCAGTAGTTGCAAGTCCTGTCCCCGTGCTCTTCCATGTGCTCTTGCTCTTCCAGGCATGATTTCATCAAGAAGATTTAGCCTTTGTAATACAGAGACAGAGTTCAACACTGCCGAAGTATTCACACTCTGCTCCTCAGACTTTCTATCTGCGCAGTGACTACCTCTAGGCTGAAGATGATGATGGTGGTAGTAGTTGGAGCATTTAAGACAGTCATGAAGCAGCCATAACAACTTGAAACAGAATTATTTTTACCGAGATATCACACTGTTCAATATGTGACTTCTATTTCTACCCAAAAATAGTGTAGAGAACTAAGGTAACAGACGGAAAGTACAGTGGAATGTATTCATGAATTACCACAATTTGTAGGCCACAAACACATCAGACATCTGACAGCAATACCAGACTGTTCAATATGTGGGCTGTATTTTAGATTTGTAAAAAAGTCTTTACAAAATAACCAGGCTCGGGAAGACCTAACAGTTGGACTGGCAACTTTCATCATGTTGGTGTTACGGGGAACGGTTGCCCGCCTTCTGTCTGCAACCACCACACGGCTTCTTCCTGCCTGAAGGGGTGCTACACCTACCTCACCCTGCATACTGCTGTCCTCACTCTGCATGTCCTCCTGCCAGGTTGGGTCAGTTACTATATCATCCACCACCTCATCTACCACTTCCGCACCATGGTCCTCCTCCGGACTTTCATCGTCCACCTCTTGTGATTGTGGCTGCTCAAATATTTGTGCATCACATCATGGAATCTCCTCTTGCCCCATTTCAAGTGCACCAGGCGAGAGGCACAAATCTATAAGTGGAGAAGTGAACAGCTCTTGAGAGAGTCAGAGTGTGGGATCAGTTGTCTCAGGGCACTCAGCATAGTATGAGGAAAGAGGATAAGGGTGAGGAATCTGCGGTCCAGATTCACGGCTACTCAGACTTGACCGTATGTAAGACAGGGTGCTGATGGGGTGGCCATGTAACTGGAAGTATTATCCGCTATCCAACCAACAACCTTTTCACATGGCTATGGTTTCAATAGTGCTGTCTGGGTGCAGTCCCCTAGGACTTCGGACACTAAGGTCCAGCGAGAAGATGTGGGTGTTTTCTGTGGCCCAATTTCAGTTTGCCCGCGCCTCGGCCTCGGTAGGCACCATCACCATTACGTCCACTTCCCCGTCCCTTGCCATGTTCACTACAAATAGCTGAATTTAGAGCGAAATTGTATGTGATACGTGTGTGGGAAAACCACACTTTAACCTATCTGGACTGTAGTTAAAAATATGATTTTGGTTATCAAATTGGTGTCAATAAGTACGGTAACAGACTGCAAAAACACTAGAATATGTAGGCCTAAAATGACAAAATTTTTAGCACACAGCTGTATGAGGCGTGTCACAGATATACCACACTGTTAAAAATATGTGGCCTGTGTTTTTTAAAAGTGCTACATAGTGCTGTATATAACTTGACAGGAAAGCACAGGAATAATGGCCTAAAATTTTTATCACACAGACATATGAGGCATGTCACAGATATGCCACACTGTAAAATATGTGGCATGTTTTTTTAAAAAAATGCTACATAGTGCTGTATATAATGTGAGTAAATGACAGGAAAACACTGGAATACCCGCTTAAAAACCCCAAATTTTTGTCACACGGATGTATGAGGCGTGTCACACATATACCCCACTGTAAAATATGTGGCCTGTTTTTTTATGCAAAAGAGTCCTGTAAATAACAAGAGTGACAGACTGCCCAAAAATGGAATTTAGGCCTAAAATGCCACAATTTTTGGCACATGGATGTATGAGGCATGTCACAGATATACCCCACTGTAAAATGTGGCCTGATTTTTTAAAAAAATGCAACATAGTGCTGTATATAACTTGAGTAACAGACAGGAAAACGCTAGAATACCGTCCTAAAATCCCCAAATTTTAATTACACGGATGTATGAGGCGTGTCACAGATATACCCCGCTGTAAAATATGTGGCCTGGTTTTTTTATGCAAAAGAGTGCTGGATGTAACAAGAGTGACCAACTGCAAAATAAAGTGAATTTAGGCCTAAAATGCCAAAAATTTTTACAAACGGATATATGAGGTGTGTCACAGATATACCCCACTGTAAAATATGTGGTATGTTTTTTTTAAAAAAATGCAACATAGTGCTGTATATAACTTGAGTAACAGACAGGAAAACACTGGAATACCGGCCTAAAACCCCCAAATTTTTATCACATGGATGTATGAGGAGTGTCACAGATATAACCCACTGTAAAATATGTGGCCAGTTTTTTTTTTTTTTTGCAAAAGAGTGCTGGATATAACTAGAGTGACAGACTGGGAACAAAAAGTGAATTTAGGCCTACAATGCAAAAAATTTTGCACACGGATGTATGAGGCGTGTCACAGATATACCACACTGTAAAATAAATAAAATGCTTTTTTTAAAATGCTACATAGTGCTGTATATAACTACAGTGACACACAGGTCAAAAATGGAAAACTGGCCTAAAGTTGCCAAACTTCGAGCCCGCACAGATATGAGCTGACACGGAGACACCACACTGACAAATATGTGGTCTGTATTTTTTGCTTTTTTAGGCTAGTTTCACACTAGCGTATCTGCTAAGCCCAGCCCCTGCCTGCCCCCTCCGGTCATCTCCCTACTATCGCAGAGCGCTGCATGCGATCTGCGCACCCTATGTTTAGCATAGGGTGCGCAGACCGTGCGCTGGCCATGCGCTAGCAGGGATCTTTGCGTGCGCTGCGCACTTTTGAAGGTGCACCGAGCGCACCAAAATGCAACATGGTGCATTCAGCGCACATCGGCGCACCTTCAAAAGGGTGCAGCGCACGCAAAAATCCTACTAGCGCACGGCCAGCGCACGGTCTGCACACCCTATGCTAAAGATAGGGCAGAGCTGTGCGATAGTAGGGAGGAGATGACCGGAGGGGGTGCGGCAGGGGGCGGGGCTTAGCGGCGCCGTGCGCTGCTCGAAGATACGCCAGTGTGAAACTAGCCTTAGGCTAAATATTGCTGTATATAACTACAGTGACAGACAGCAAAAAAAATTGATTTTAGGGCTCAAATTACCAAAGTTTTTAGCAGATGGATGGATGAGGCATGTCACAGATATATCTGGCCTTTTTTTGGGGGGGGGTTCAGCAAAATAGTGTCAAGAAATTGTGTAAGTCACTCAAAAGAAAATCTACTCTACCGTACCACATAAAAATTAAAAATTTCTCTGTGCACTCAAAAGTGATTTTTGTGACCCCTTTAAAATTGCAGGATTTTCACGTTGTGCTAGGAAAAAGATCTGACTGTATTGTGCACTGTCATAAAGCAAATGGAGAAAAAAAAGGGCTCTGGATTGCTTTGCAATAAAAAAAGCCCTGGCCAAAAATTTTTTCCAAGCCAATTACACCTGGGGCTAGGTATATACGGTCAATATATCCTACAGGTAGCAGCAGCAGCAGACAGGAAGGGAATGGACCCTCTTGATGTATGCAATGATACACACACAGTGCCTGCAGGCCTTGCATTGGTATGTATAGAGTGATGTACACTACCCTGCCTACCTAGCACTGCAACCTATATACTCTGGAATTAGTCAGAAGGACTGTTGGTTTAGTTGGATTTGAGTAGTTTATGATGGTAGACTCCACACTGACTAAAAAAATCCCCAAATCTGACCCTATCTCGGCAGCTTCTCTCCCTACACTATCTAAATCTGGAGCTGAATGCACCGAGCAGGGAGGCGTTCGGTCTCTTATACCCCTGATGATGCTGTGCGGCCAGCCAATCACTGCATGACCACAATAAAGATGGCTGCGGTGTTTCATTGCCTGGCAGACAATCCCTGCATCGTGATTGGGTCTCTAAAGTCCGCCAAAAATGCTGGGTGGAGATCCGAGTTCCCGCCGAGTAATCCCGGAAATGCTCGGTGCTCGCCGAGTACACTGAGTACCGTGATACTCAGGCAAGTACCGAGTAGTGGCGAACATGCTCACTCATCAGTATTCCCTATAATGAGGCAGATGGAGGCACTGTGGATGCCATAGCACTTGTGATCTGGGGGTGTCTGTCTTCTTAGGATTGCATAAAAGTGCCATCGGCCCCAGTTTTGTGTGCTTCTGAAAAGAAGGGAACCGTGGAACAGAGGCCATACAGAGTCCAGAGTAACTCTGATGTCTCACTATAGTGAATGGTCCATCGGGGGTTTCATCTGAATCACACAAAGATGTAAAAATTGTCGCACTAAACCATTGTTATTTGATGGTACGCACAAAAAAGAATAACTCCTTTAACACAATCGTAAATATCAACTGGTGCTTCCACAAAATCAACCAGCTCCAATATGTTGGCTCTAGTAACAACTTGCTATGTACAGTATAGTAATCCATCTCAATAGGAATTAATGTGAGTACAATTTAACCTTATATTGAAAAATCATATGTCCAATTAGACCCTCACAAATAATAGATGAATATATATACAAATAATGATGTTACCATATAATAGAAACTGCTGTAGTTTTTAGAAAACCAACTTGCATGGGAAAGACAATGAATGCTGCTCAATTGAATAATCCACTACCCTGCTGTGGCTCAGTCTGGGCATATATAATCTCTCTTTCTGTGCTGTACTAATAAGAGATCCAATGTGGTATGAAGCGGTAAGAGGAAGTCTGGTACAGACTGACTGTGGAGTAGATCGGGAGCGCTCGCGTAGATCCAGGCCTGAATCGGCCTGTGGCATCCCTGGTTATTTGGCGGTAAAAGAAAAAATGGCCGACAAAGCTGAATAGCATGTGACGTCACTGAGCTATGGTGTGCCCGTAGAGCCAAAAAGTGTTCTGACGCGTATCAGGGAACACACGGTCCCCTTCCTCAGGATGTCTGTGCAGACACGCACAGGACACTGCTTTATAGGCTTGCCTTTATTCAACTATTGATTGTCGTACTATGTTCTCTCCCTATCCACCAATGTTTAATCCGGTGCCACAATAAAATAAATAGTGCCTAATGTAATTGCTAATTAAAATATTTTGAGAATTATCCCCTTCCTGACATATGACGTACTATCCCATCCAGATGCACTGGGCCCGCATGACCGTGGACAGGATAGTACATCATAGCGATCAGCTGCGCTCATGGGGGGAGCACAGCTGATCGTGGCTGGGTGCAAGCTGATTCTTACAGCTGACATGCGGCATTATTTGCCAGAAGCAGTCATGGACCGCTCCCGGTGCATTAACCCCAGGCACACTGCGATCAAACATGATCGCAGCGTTCTGGGGGCATAGGGAAGAATCACGCTGGGAGGGGGCTCCCTGTGTGCTTCCCTGAGACCCTCGGAGCAAAGTGATGTGCTCGCGTTGTTCTGAGGGCCTCCTCTCTACAGTCCCCCGGATCCAAGATGGCCCCGGGGGGTTTTCCGGGTCCTGCAGGGAGGTGGCTTTCTCAGTGCCCGCTGACAGCTGTCCGGCAAGCCTTTTACACTGCCTGTCAGATCGCTGCTCTGAGACAGTGCAGTGCAAAGTGTCAGATCAGCGATCTTACACTATACAGTAATGTTCTCCCTCTGGGACAATGTAATAAAGTTAAAAAAAATGTGTAAAAATATTTTTTTAAAAATTCCTTAATAAATAAAACAAAAATATTCCCTAATAATTTTTTTTTCTAAATAAAAAACAATAAAGGTGCACATATTTAGTATCGCCGCGTCAGTAACGACCCACCCTATAAAACTGTCCCACTAGATAACACCTTTAGTGAACCCCTTCAAAAAAAAAAATAAGGCAAAAAACAATACGTTATCATCATAAGTGCAATAACACGCGATCAAAAAGACCAATATACAGTGCCTTGTGAAAGCATTCGGCCCCCTGGAACTTTTCAACCTTTTCCCACTTTCCCACGTATCATGCTTCAAACATAAAGATACCAAATGTAAATATTTGGTGAAGAATCAACAACAAGTGGGACACAATTGTGAAGTTGAATGAAATTTATTGGTTATTTAAAATTTTTATGGATATTCAAAAACTGAAAAGTGGGGCGTGCAATATTATTCAGCCCCTTTAACTTAATACTGTAGTGAAACCTCCACCAGGGGGAACTGGTGAGGGAAGAGAGGTTACACACTAAGAGTAGCAACACTGAGCAATAGCACAGGTGTGACAGGTAACGAGAGAGAATGGTCAGACGAACTGAGTCAGAAACTAGCAGGAGCAGACGTAGCAGAAGGAGCAGCAATACACGTAGTCAAAATACCAAGCCGAGGGTCAGAAAGCCAAAACATCAGCACGGGGTCCAAAAACGTGAGGTGAAATACGTGGTCGGGATACAAGCCAGGAAGTCAAATGCCAGAGAGGGAACGTAGCAGCAGAGATGAATGCCAAAAGGTGGGGTCAGAGATCAGTCCGGGTCATACAAGTATCCACTAGTCCAAGACAGGAGGATCACCAAGGTACAAGCGTCAGAGACTCTAAACTGGAAGCTTGATCTATCACTAACACTGGTCAGCAGGCTGTGAGAGACTGAAATAGCTCAGCTAGCTCCAGAACGAGGCTGAGGAGATTAACCCCCGCATGACCAGTCCAGAGTGAAGACAGCAGAAAATAAACTCTGGACAGGACCATGACAGTACCCCCCTCTCAAAGGTTTCCCTGGCTGACAAGCGTGAAAGGTCCGTACCAACTGATCCGCATGGACCGATCGTGCCGGCACCCATGACCGATCCTCAGGACCTTACCCTTTCCAATGGACTAAGTACTGAATTGAACGGCGGAGCATACGAGAATCTACCACCTGTTCTACCTCGTACTCAGTCTGGCCATCTACCATAACAGGCGGCGGGTGTGAGGGAGACTCATCAGAGGAAGGCACCGACGGCTTCAGAAACACCTTATGGAACACATTAGGGATCCGCAATGACGGAGGCAAACGCAGGCGAAAGGCTAAAGGATTAATCACCTCTAAAATTTCATATGGACCAATAAACTTGGGACCCAACTTAGTCGAGGGAATTCTCGGCCTTATATTTTTGGTGGATGACCATACCTTATCCCCCACCTGATAAGCTGGCCCCACAGAGCGTTGTTTATCCGCAAAAATAATATATTTGCCTTGAGCCACCCCAATGTTCCTCTGAACCTCCCTCCAAACCTCCCCCAACCGCAAAAAGGCCGAATCAGCCCCTGGACACTCCGAATCCAGTCGGGAAAATTCACCAAAATGAGGGTGAAACCCGTAGTTGCAGAAGAAAGAAGTACCAGTAGACTGATTGACATGATTATTGAAAGTGACAAGACACCGTAGAATCTGCTCCAAAGACTGATTGGTCCTTTCAGTCTGACCATTGGTCTCTGGATGGTAGGCTGATGAAAAGGTCAGACTGATGCCCAGCTTTTTACAAAAAGCCCTCCATAATTTTGCCACGAATTGTACCCCTCTATCAGACACCACACTGACAGGCACACAATGCAACCGGATCACATGCTCAATGAATAGTTTAGATAGGAAGGCCCGTTAATGGTATAAAATGGGCTTGTTTACTGAACCTATCCACCACTACCCAGATCACGGTTTTGCCATTAGAGGGTGGGAGATTGGTGATAAAATCCATGGACAGATGAGTCCAAGGTCTATCCAGAATTGGTAGTGGCACCAATTCCCTGGCCGGCCGGTTGTGGGAGGCTTTAGCGCGGGCACAAGTTTCACAGGAGGACACAAAGCCAGTGATGTCAGAAGTCAACAAGGGCCACCAGAACAGCCTAGTGATGGCTTTACAAGTGGCTGAGATTCCAGGATGCCCACTCCAGAGCCGAGTTATGGAACTCCCGAAGCACCCTTAATCGATACTGAACAGGCACAAAAGCTTATTTTCAGGTATGGATGGAGGAGCAAGAAATTGGGCCTCAGGAATCTCCTGCTCCAATCTCGGGGACACCACAGTCACCACCACCCCGCGCTGAAGAATGGAGGAAGGAGGCTCAGGAGGCGATACTGGATCTAGGCTGCGAGACAAGGAATCCGCCTTGACATTCTTGGAACCTGGTCTGAAAGTGATGGAAAACTGAAATCGGGAAAAAAAGTGACCACCTTGCCTGTCTTGAAGTCAGACGTTTGGCGGACTCGATGTAAGACAGGTTCTTGTGATCTGTAATGACAGTGATACGATGGACAGCGCCCTCCAAAAAATGCCTCCATTCTTCAAAAGCTAATTTAATGGCCAACAAATCTTTGTTACCCACATCATAATTCCTCTCCGCATAGGAAAATTTTGTATCCAAATCCGGATTTAAACTTCTCCACAACAATATCACGGACCTGCCTGTTGTGTTCTTTGGTCTTCATGATGCTCTCTGTGCTTCAAACAGAACCCTGAGACTATCACAGAGCAGGTGCATTTATACGGAGACTTGATTACACACAGGTGGATTATATTTATCATCATTTGGCATTTAGGACAACATTGGATCATTCAGAGATACATAATGAACTTCTGGAATGAGTTTGCTGCATTGAAAGTAAAGGGCCGAATAATATTGCACGCCCCACTTTTCAGTTTTTAACTTTCCACAAAAATTTAAAATAACCAATAAATTTTGTTCAACTTTACAATTGTGTTCCACTTGTTGTTGATTATTCACCAAAAATGTACATTTGGTATCTTTATGTTTGAAGCATGATATGTGAGAAAAGGTTGAAAAGTTCCAGGGCCTGAATACTTTCGCAAGGCACTGTAATTAAACATGGTACCATTGACATAGCGTCTGATCTCAATTCCAGCCAATTCTGCATTGAAAAAGTCAAAGGCCCTCCTTCCCTTACAAGCACTGCCATGCACCCAAACAGTGGTTAACCCCCACATATGGTGTATCAGCCTACTCAGGACAAATTGCACAGCAATGTTTGGACCAATTTCTCCTGTTACCCTTGGTAAAATAAAAATTGGGGGCAAAAAGATCATTTTTGTGGAAAAAATATGATTTTTTTATTTTTATGACTCTACGTTATAAACTTTTGTGAAGCACTTTGGGGTTCAAAGTGCTCACCACACATCTAGATAAGTTCCTTGGGGGATCTAGTTTCCAAAATGGGGTCAATTGTAGGTGGTTTCCACTGTTTAGACACATCAGGGGCTCTTCAAATGCGACATGACACCCGCAAACCATTCCATCAAAGTCTGCATTCCAAAACGTCACTACTTCCCTTCCGAGACCCAATATGTGCCCATACAGTAGTTTACTCCCACATATGGGGTATCAGCGAACTCAGGACAAATTGGACAACAACATTTGGGGTTCAATTTCTCCTGTTACCTTGGGAAAATAAAAAAATTGGGGACTAAAAGATCATGTTTGTGGAAAAAATATGATTTTTAAATTTTACGGCTGTACATTATAAACTTCTGTGAAGCCCTTTGGGGTTCAAAGTTCTCACCACACATCTACATAAGTTCCTTTGGAGGTATAGTTTCCAATATGGGGTCACTTGTGGGTGGTTTTCACTGTTTAGGCACATCAGGGGCTCTCCAAATGCGACATGGCATCTGATCTCAATTCCAGCCAATTTTGCGTTGAAAAAGTCAAACGGCGCTCCTTCCCTTCCGAGCTCTGCCATGCGCCGAAACAGTGGTTCCCCCCACATATCAGGTATCAGCGTACTCATGACAAATTGCACAATAACCTTTGTGGTCCAATTTCTCCTTTTACCATTGGTAAAATAAAAAAAAATTGGACCTGAAGTAAATTTTTTGTGAAAAAAAATGTTCATTTTTTTTAAACATTCAAAAAATTCCTGTGAAGCACCTGAAGGGTTAATAAACTTCTTGAATGTGGTTTTGAGCACCTTGAGCAGTTTTTAGAATGTATTTTCTATCATATAGACCCCTCAAAGTGACTTCAAATGTGATGTGATCCCTAAAAAAAATGGTGTTGTAAAGAAAATGGATTTTAAAAGAATATTGGAAATCTCAAAATGCTGAAACAGTTAGAGCAAATTTGGTTGAAACATTTGGTACTCAAGCCCCAAAGAGACAAACCATTTACCGCGTTCGTGACAAATTCGATGCCACTGGCTCAATCCTTAATGCTCCCAAAGCTGGTCGACCCAAAACAGCCTGTACAGAAAATAATAAACAACTTGTTGCTGAAACATTTGTTCAGAGTCCAAAAAAAATCCACCAGAAGAGTATCTTTAGAATTGGGAATTTTATGAGCTTCCATCATGCGAATCCTGAAATCTATTGGGTGGAAAGCTTATCGTCCACGTCTAATTCATGGTTTAATGGAGGATGATCCTGACTGGCGGCTGCAATTTAGTGAGATTATGCTTAACGAAATTGAAGAAAATCCAGTAATTTTAGATAATATTATGTGAAGTGATGAAGCTTCTTTCAAATTATCTGGCCGTATTAACAGACATAATTGTATTTACTGGTATAATGAGAACATGCATTTAACACTAGAGCAACAACTAAATGAGCCTGGTGTCAATGTTTGGGGTGGTATTTCAAGTTTTGGTGTTTTTGGACCATTTTTTTTATGGAACAGTCACAGGAGATAAGTATCTCGAAATTCTAATGAATCAAGTTGCTCCCCAGTTACAGCAACAGCCTAATTCAAATGACCTTTATTTCCAACAAGATGGGGCCCCTCCACATTAAAGAGTAGTCTGTGAGTATCTTGATGAAACATTTCCTAATAAATGGATTGGCCGAAGAGGCCCACTTGATTGGTCGGCACGTTCACCAGACTTGACCCCAATGGATTTTTTCTTTTGGGGAGTACTCACGGACAAAATTTATAGTTGAAAACCAAAAAGTGTCAGTGATTTGAAAAATTACATAAGAGATGCATTTCAAGAAATTAATACCCAAAGAGACTTGTGCAAAAATGTTTGTCGAAGCGTAAGAGGCAGACTTCAAAGCTGTGCAAATTGTGATGGAAAACAGTTTGAGCACCTGCGTTGATAAAATTTAAGGGCTTTTGTATTAATGTTCAGAATAAAATTTAATTGTCAATGTTATGCTTGTGTTAGTAAATATAATTTTATATATAAATCAAAATAAATGTTATTATTTTCTGTCCACCTACTTTTGGACCACCCTGTATATTTCATTTTGACCAAAATACTTCTGGTATGATATTCCTTTCCCTTTCCTTTTTCTTTTAAATTAATATTTGCTTGGATTTAACAATAAAATATGAGAATATCCTTAATATGTATATATACACATTATGTGAGGATATTAAGGGGAAATTGCTGCTAGCAGTCTCTATATTTATATTTTCATTTTTATTTATATTCCCATCATAGAACTAATCCATTTATTTTTTATATTTTTTATGTGTTGAACATATTTTTATCTGATATTTTATTTTATTTGATAACTTTGCTTTTAACCCCTTCATGACCAAGCCTATTTTGACCTTAATGACCCAGGCCATTTTTTGCAATTCTGACCAGTGTCCCTTTATGAGGTAATAACTCAGGAACGCTTCAACGGATCCTAGTGATTCTGAGAACATTTTTTTCGTGACATATTGGGCTTCCTGTTAGTGGTAAACTTATGTCGATAATTTTTGCATTTATTTGTGAAAAAATCAGAAATTTGGCGAAAATTTACAAAACTTCGCAATTTTCAAATTTTGTATTTTTATTCTGTTAAACCAGAGAGTTATGTTACACAAAATAGTTACTAAATAACATTTTCCAAATGTCTACTTTACATGAGCACAATTTTGGAAACAAAATATTTTTTGTTAGGAAGTTATAAGGGTTAAAAGTTGACCAGCGATTTCTCATTTTTACAACAAAATTTACAAAACCATTTTTTTAGGGACCACCTCACATTTGAAGTCACTTTGAGGGGTCCATATGGCAGAAACTACCCAAAAGTGACACAATTTTAAAAACTGCACCCCTCAAGCTACTCAAAACTACATTCAAGAAGATTATTAACCCTTCAGGTGTTTCACAGGAACTAAAGCAACGTGGAAAGAAAAAATGGACATATTAATTTTTCCAACAAAAATTTTCTTTTAGCATCAATTTTTTCATTTTCACATGGGCAACAGGATAAAATGGATCCTAAAATTTGTTGGACAATTTCTCCTGAGTACACTGATACCTCATATGTGGTCATAAACCACTGTTTGGGCGCACGGCAGGGCTCAGAAGGGAAGGAGCGCCATTTGACTTCTTGAATGGAAAATATGCTGGAATATTTAGCGGTTGCCATGTCGCGTTTGGAGAGCCCCTGTGTGCCTAAACATTGGAGCTCCCCCACAAAGTGACCCCATTTTGGAAACTAGATCCCCCAAGGAACTTATCTAGATGCATAATGATCACTTTGAACCCCCAGGTGCTTCACAAATTGATCTGTAAAAAAAAAGTACTTTTTTTTCACAAAAATATTCTTTTAGCCTCAGTTTTTTCATTTTCACATGGGCAACAGGATAAAATGGATCCTAAAATTAATTGAGCAATTTTTCCTGAGTACACCGATACCTCATATGTGCTCATAAACCACTGTTTGGTCGTACGGCAGGGTCCGGAAGGGAAGGAGCACCATTTGACTTTTTGAATGGAAAATTAGCTCCAATCGTTATCGGACACCATGTCGCGTTTGGAGAGCCCCTTTGCACCTAAACATTGGAGCTCCCCCACAAGTGACCCCATTTTGGAAACTAGACCCCTTATGGAACTTATCTAGATGTGAAGTGAGCACTTTGAAACCCCAAGTGCTTCACAAAAGTTTATAACACAGAGCAGTGAAAATAAAAAATAATTTTTTTTCCTCAAAAATGATTTTTTAGCACGCTATTTTTAATTTTCACAAGGCTAACAGGAGAAACTGGACCACAAAAGTTGTTGTCCAGTTTGTCCTGAGTATGCTGGCACCCCATATGTGGGGGGGTACCACTGTTTGGGCGCACGGCAGGGCTCAGAAGGGAAGGAGTGCCATTTGACTTTTCGAAATGCAAATTACTTCTAATCGCTAGCGGACACCATGTCGTGTTTGGAGAGCCCCTGTGTACCTAAACATTAGAGCTCCACCACAAATGACCCCATTTTGGAAACTAGACCCCCAAAGGAAATTATCTAGATGCATAGTGAGCACTTTGAACCCCCAAGTGCTTCACAAAAGTTTATAAAGCAGAGCCGTGAAAATAAAAAATATTTTTTTTTCTGAAAAAATTATTTTTTAGTGCGCAATTTTTTATTTTCACAAGGGTACCAGGATAAATTGGACCCCAAAAGTTGTTGTCCAGTTTATCCTGAGTACGCTGGTACCCCATATGTTGGTGGGGACCACTGTTTGGGTACACATCGGGGATCGGAAGGGAAGTAGTGATATTATGAAATGCTGATTTTGATGGAATGGTTTGCGGGCATCATGTTACATTTGCAGAGCCCCTGATGTACCTAAACTGTGGAACCCCCACTATTGACCCCATTTTGGAACTAGACCCCGCAAGGAACTTATCTAGATGTGTGGTGAGCACCTTGAACCCCCAAGCGCTTCACAGAAGTTTATAACGCAGAGCCGTGAAAATAAAAAAAAATTTTTTTCCTCAAAAAAAAAATGATTTTTAGCCAGCAATTTTTTTTTCACAAGGGTAGCAGGATAAATTGGACCCCAAAAGTTGTTGTCCAGTTTGTCCTGAGTACGCTGGTACCCCATATGTTGGTGGGGACCACTGTTTGGGTACACGTCGGGGCTCGGAAGGGAAGTAGTGACATTATGAAATGCTGACTTTGATGGAATGGTCTGCGGGCATCATGTTACATTTGCAGAGCCCCTGATGTACCTAAACTGTGGAACCCCCCACTAGTGACCCCATTTTGGAACTAGACCCCGCAAGGAACTTATCTAGATGTGTGGTGAGCACCTTGAACCCCCAAGCACTTCACAGAAGTTTATAACGCAGTGCCGTGAAAATAAAAAAAATTTTTTTTACCTAAAAAAAAATAATTTTTAGCCAGCAATTGTTTTTTTCACAAGGGTAGCAGGATAAATTGGACCCCAAAAGTTGTTGACCAGTTTGTCCTGAGTATGCTGGTACCCCATATGTGGGTGGGGACCACTGTTTGAGTACACGTCGGGGCTCGGAAGGGAAGTAGGGACATTATGAAATGCTAACTTTGATGGAATGATCTGCGGGCATCATGTTACATTTGCAGAGCCCCTGATGTACCTAAACTGTGGAACCCCCCACAAGTGACCCCATTTTGGAAACTAGACCCCCCAAGGAACTTATCTAGATGTGTGGTGAGGACCTTGAACCCCCAAGTGCTTCACAGAAGTTTATAATGCAGAGCCGTGAAAATAAAAAATAATTTTTTTTCCTAAAAAAAAAATGATTTTTAGCCAGCAATTTTTTTTTTCACAAGGGTACCAGGATAAATTGGACCCCAAAAGTTGTCCAGTTTGTCCTGAGTACGCTGGTACCCCATATATGGGGGGAACCATTGTTTGGGCACACGTAAGGGCTCGGAATGGAAGTAGTGACGTTTTGAAATGCAGACTTTGATGGAATGGTCTGCAGTCGTCGTTATGTTTGCAGAGCCCCTGATGTGCCTAAACAATAGAAACCCCCAACAAGTGACCCCATTTTGGAAACTAGACCCCCCAAAGAACTTATCTAGATGCCTGGTGAGCACTTTGAACCCCTCAGTGCTTCACAGAAGTTTATAACGCAGAGATGTGAAAATAAAAAAAAAAAATTTTTCCACAAAAATAATATTTTAGCCCCCAATTTTTTATTTTCCCAAGGGTACCAGGATTAGACAATTAGACGCCCAAAATTGTTGTGCAATTTTTCCTGAGTACACTGATACCCCATATGTTGGGGTAAACCACTGTTTGGGCACACGTCGGGGCTTGGAAGGGAGGGAGCACCGTTTGACTTTTTGAATGCAAAATTGACTGGAATCAATGGTTGCACCATGTCTCGTTTGGAGACCCCTGTGATGTGCCTAAGCAGGGGAAACCCCTCAATTCTAACTTCAACCCTAACCCCAACACACCCCTAACCACAGCCCTAACCCCAACACATCCCTAATCCCAAACCTAACCATAACCCTAACCCCAACACACCCCTAACCCTAATCCCAACCCTAACCATAACCCTAACCACAAGCCTAACCCTAATTCCAACCCTAACCCTAATTCCAGCCCTAACCCTAATTCTAATTCTAATTCCAACCCTAACCCTAATTCCAACCCTAACTCTAATTCCACCCTAACCCTAACCCTAATTCCAACCCTAACCCTATTTCCAACCCTAACCCTATTTCCAATCCTAACCCTAACCCACTTTCCAACCCTAACCCTCTTTTCAACCCTAACCCTCATTCCAACCCTAACCCTCTTTCCAACCCTAACCCTAATGGAAAAATAAAAATAATTTCTTTATTTTGTTAGTTGTTCCTGCATATGGGGTGATAATCGGGGAGTTTATTTACTTTTCATTCCATTTTGATCACTGTGAGAGTTTATCACAGTGATCAAAATGAATGAAAGGAAATTGCAGCCGGCGGGCGCACTGCGCATGTGCCCGCCATTTTCCAATATGGCGGTGCCCATGGTCCGGGACCGCGGGACACCGGGAGCCATAGTGGCACTCGGTGAGTACCGGGGGTGGGTGGGGGGGCGATCAGAAGATGGGGGAGTGGAAGGAAGGCGGGGGGCAGATGATGACAGCGGCGGCACATCGCCACTGTCATTCAGTGGCGGGGGGCAGATCGCCCCCGTTAACCGGTGGGGGGGTCGGATCGGTGTCACCAGCCATGTCCGATGCTACAGCAGCATGGCTGGATTGTAATATTTCATCAATTTTCATAGATGAAATATTACTATCGCTCTGATTGGCTGTTTCATTTTTAACAGCCAATCAGAGCGATCGTAGCCACGTGGGGGCGAAGCCACGTCCCCCGTGGTGAAGTACAAAGCCCCCTGTATCTGCGGGTCGGGTGACCTTTCAGTGACCTAGGTCACCCGACCCGCAGGGGGGCTTTGAAATCATGACACAGGGTATGCGTCATTGGTCGGAATGGCACCGACTTTCATGACGCATACGCTGTGTCACTGGTCATGAAGGAGTTAACACCATTTATTACTAAAATAATAATTTATTTTAATTCTCAAAATATTTTAATTAGCTATTACATTAGGCACTATTTATTTTATTGTGGCACCGGATTAAACATTGGTGGATCGGGTGAGAACATAGTACGACAATCAATAGTAGAATGGAGTGCAAGCCTATAAAGCAGTGTCCTGTGCATGTGCGCACAGACACCCTGAGGAAGGGGAACTTGTACTCCCCAAAATGTGTCGGAACGCTTTTGGCCCTACGGGCACACTATAGCTCAGTGACGTCACATGCTATTCAGCTTTGTCGGCCATATTTTCTTTTACCGCCTAATAACCAGAGATGCCACTGGCCAGGACATGCCTGGCTCTACACGAGTGCTCCTGATCTATTCTACAGTCACTCTGTACCTGACTTCCTCTTATCACTCCGTACCACATTGAATCTCATATTAGTGCCGCACAGTCCACCGCTGCAGAAAGAGAGGTTATATATGCCCAGACTAAGCCACAGCAGGGTAGGAGATTATTCAATTGAGCAGCATTCATTGTCTATCTCATGCAAGTTGGTTTTCTAAAAACTGCAGCAGTTTCTATTATATGGTAACTAGTGTTGAGCGATACCTTCCGATATCGGGAAATATCGGATTGGATTGGATCGGACCAATACCCCAAAAATATCGGGTATCGCCGATTCCGATACCGGAAACCCATGCAAGTCAATGGGGCACAAATATCGGAATGAAAATAAGCCCTTTCTTTCTTTGCACATGCAGTTCGGGAGGGGGGAAGAGTGTGGGCGGTGCGTGGGCGGAGACTGTGCGTGTGTGTGTGTGCGGGCGGGGTATGTACGGGCCTCTCGGGGTCTGTGCGGGCCTGCCGGGGGTCTGTGCGGGCTGCCGGGGGTCTGTGCGGGCCTGCCGGGGGTCTGTGCGGGCCTGTCGGGGGTCTGTGCGGGCCTGCCGGGGGTCTGTGCGGGCTGCCAGTGGTCTGTGCGGGCCTGCCGGGGGTTGTGTGTGTGTGCAGATATCATCCGATGGGACTACAAGTTCCATCGGGCTATGCCTGCTACAATGAAAGTGATTGACACATTAGCCAATGATGAGACAGTAGTAGTCCCATCATCCGGCTAATGTGTTGAATGTAAAAAAAAAACATGCATACTACATACATACTACATATATACAACATTCATACAACATACATACATACTACATAATACATACATACTACATATATACTACATTCATACAACATACATACTACATACATACTACATATATACTACATTCATACAACATACATACATACTACATACTGTATATACTACATTCATGCAGCATACATACATACTTCATATATACTACATTCATACAACATACATACATACTACATACATACTACATATATACTACATGCATACAACATACATACATACTACATATATACTGCATTCATACAACATAAATACATACTACAGAATACATACATACTTCATATATACTTCATTCATACAACATACATACTACATATATACTACATTCATGCAACATGCATACATATATACTACATTCATACAACATACATACTACATACATACTTCATATATACTACATTCATACAACATACATACATACTACATACATACTACATATATACTACATTCATACAACATACATACATACTACATTCATACAACATACATACATACTACATACATACTACATATATACTACATTCATACAGCATACATACATACTGCATAATACATACATACTACATATATACTACATTCATACAACATACATTCTACATACTACATACATACTACAAATAAACTACATTCATGCAACATACATACATACATACTACATACATACTACATATATACTACATTCATACAACATGCATCCATACTACATAATACATACATACTACATATATACTACATTCATACAACATACATACATACATACTACATACTGCATACATACTACACATATACTACATTCATACAACATACATACATACTACATACTACATACTTACTACATACATACAACATGCTACATACATACAACATACATACAACATACACTACATACAATAGATTCATACATTCATACAATACACACATATAGACATACAGTACATATAACATAGAGTACATACTCACCATCACTTGTCACTTTGATCCCCGAAGCCAGTGTCATCTGTAAAAAATATTAAAATAACAAACAACCAATATACTCCCTGATCCGCAGAAATCCACGAGTGTCCCACGACGATCTCCCGTGGAGAACAGCAGCATCAGCTGATGCGACCGCTCTCTAGGGGCTCCAGGAATACAATAACGGGAGATAGGTATCCTTCCGCACTGTATTCCTCCGCCACTGTAAAAAAATAGTCCCTAGTCTCACTTTTGGCATTGCTGTGTGAGAAAGTTCCCATGCAGCTTTTGCCATAAAGTGAGACCAGTGAACTACAGTAACCTCTCAGTGATGCACTGCAGGAGATCGTCATGGGACACTTGTGGATTTCTGCGGATCAGGGAGTATATTGGTTGTTTGTTATTTTAAGATTTTTTACAGTGAGATGATGCTGGCTTCGGGGATCAAAGTGACAAGTGATGGTGAGTATGTACTCTATGCTATATGTACTGTATGTCTATATGTATGTATTGTATGAATGTATGAATGTATTGTAGAATGTATGTAGTATGTATGTTGTATGTATCTAGCATGTTGTATGTATGTTGTATGTTTGTAGTAAGTATATAGTATGCATGTATGTATGTTGTATGAATGTAGTATAAATGTAGTATGTATGTAGTATGTATGTATGTTGTATGAATGTAGTATATATGTAGTATGTATGTATTATGTAGTATATATGTATGTTGTATGAATGTAGTATATATGTAGTATGTATGTAGTATGTAGTATGTATGTATGTATGTTGTATGAATGTAGTATATATGTAGTATGTAGTATGTATGTTGTATGAATGTAGTATATATGTAGTATGTATGTATTATGTAGTATGTATGTTGTAACAATGTATTATATATGTAGTATGTATGTAGTATGTTGTATGAATGTAGTATATATGAAGTATGTATGTAGTAGTATGTTGTATGAATGTTGTATATATGTAGTATGTATGTAGTATGTATGTTTTTTTTTTTTACATTCAACACATTAGCCGGATTATGGGACTACTACTGTCCCATCACTGGCTAATGTGTCAATCACTGTCATTGTAGCAGGCATAGTCCCATCGGATGATGCCTGCACACACACAAAACCCCCGGCAGGCCCGCACAGACGCCCGGCAGGCCCGCACAGACCCCCGGCAGCCCGCACAGACCCCCAGCAGGCCCGTACAGACCCCCGGCAGGCCCACACAGACCGCGCATCATGATGACATCATTTCAGCAGCCAATCACAGCCATGCCATTAGCTAACATGGCTAACACAACTGGCTCATTGCATTATGGGAACTTCCGATTCCGGTATTCGATATTGTAAAAATATCGGAACTCGGTATCGGAACTCCGATACAGCGAATATCGGCCAATACCCGATATTTGCAGTATTGGAATGCTCAACAATAATGGTAACAGCATTAATTCTATATATATCATCTAATATTTGTGAGGGTCTAATTGGACATACAGTGCTGTGCAAATTAATTGGGACAAAGCATTTTTTTAAGTAAAATCATAAGTTGGTTACCATTCAGTGATTCAAACCAGTTTTAACTGCTTTGAATAGGTGTGAGTGCCTGTTCAAAGCAGTTAAAATTGGTATGAACCACTGACTGGTAATCAACTTACAATTTTACTTAAAAAAATGCTTTGTCCCAATTAATTTGCACAGCACTGTATGATTTTTATATATAATGTTAAGTTTAACTCACATTAATTCCTTTTGAGGTGGATTACTATCCATAGCAAGCTGTTACTAGAGCCAACATATTAGAGCAGTTTGATGTTGTGGAAGCACCAGTTGATATTTACGATTGTGTTAAAGGAGTTATTATTATTATTATTTATTATTATAGCTCCATTTATTCCATGGCGCTTTACATGTGAGGAGGAATGTACATAATAAATACAAGTACAGTAATCTTAAACAATACAAGTCACGACTGGTACAGGAGGAGAGCGGACCCTGCCCGCGAGGGCTCACAATCTACAAGGGATAAAGAGAAGGCTGGTAGTGCAATAAGAGACTGCGCTGCTGTGGTAGAATTCAAGGTATCTTTATTGCCAACGCGTTTCCTGAGCCAAACCCAGCTCACTTCATCAGGGCATGGTACAGAAGTTCATTGCAGGGGTATTTATACACATAAAAAAAAAAAAAAGGGGGAGGCCCCAAGAATAGTGAGGTGACACGTCAGCATGGATACATATACATGAATCATACAAAACAATAAAACTTTATTACAACCATATTAAAACCGATGTTTAAAATGCCATAAAAAGAGTGTTGGTATAAAAAACGTGATTAAAAAATAAAAAGACACAAGGGGGATCACGAGGTAAAAGATTAAAAAAAGGCTCTTGAGTCCTGGGGTGGATTAGAACTTGCCTCAGAGGATATAACTCATGGTATTAGTCCACTATGCTACATGTGAAACTGGAAAATAAGGAGAAAATGGTTAAAATCATGTGTAAATAGCTAAAACTAGTCTCAAATATCTTTTTTCTAGGTGGAGAAAAGAGAATAACAACAATAAGAAACTCTCTGGAATGGGTGATATAAAAATGGTTAAAAATTGAGTGTTAAGACATAATACAAATAAAATAAAAAAAAAATTAAAAAAAATTCATGGGGGAAAAAAAAATGCATAAAAATATTTTTCTTTAAAAAACGAAGATAATGATATAAAGGAATTGAAAGGATAAGATATTAAAACACAGGGTCAAAATAAAATCAATAAAAAACATCATTGATGATATTAAGACCATTGGGCTCAATAGATTTGAGTTTGTAGATCCAAAAAACTTCCTTTCTGCATAGTGATTGAAACTTATTGGGGATGTGGTCTGGTCTGTGATCAATGGGATAAATGGTGGCTTTACTGAAATCTCTGGAATGTGTGGTGTCAAAGTGTCGTGAAAGTCCATGTTTTTGGAAGCCTTTTTTGAGATTGTGACGGTGTGAATTCATGCGACAATGTAGTGCTTGTGTAGTGCGACCTACATACAATCTGGGACAAGGACAGGAAATGACATATATAACATGAGAGGAATGACAAGTGAGGTGGAATTTTAGGGGAAATTTTTCAAGTGTAATGGGGTGGACAAACACAGACGTGCAGTGTGAAATGGTATGACAGCAAGAACAATTAGGACAGTGACACTTATAAATCCCTGGTGATGAAATGGTATGGGTAGTAGGCTTCTGGGGTAGAAGTCTACTTGGAGCCAGAATATTCTTTAATGACCTGGCCTTTCGGAAGGTGATAGCAGGTTTGTCTGGAAGGACCCTATTAAGTATCGGGTCCTTCTTAATGATGGGCCATAAATTATTTAGAACATCTCTTATCCTGTTCTGTTGTGAACTGAATGTTGTAATAAAATTTGTTCTAAAGAGTTCAGCATCATCTTTCTTTTGTTTAGCCAGAGATTTGCTGAGGAGAATATTCTGGTTAAAATTTTTAAAAACATTATCACATGTAGAACTAATGAGTTTTTTGGGATACCTCTGAGCAAGGAACCTTTCCCTCAGGACCTCGGATTGTGTGTTAAAATCCTCATCATTAGTGCAGTTCTTTCTTATCCTTTGGAACTGATTGTGAGGAATATTAAAAAGCCATTTTTTGTAGCCTCCACTCTTAAAATGTACATAACTATTAGAATCCACCTCTTTAAAAAACGTTTTGCTGCAAATCTTGGAATCCCTGATGAAAAATGTGATGTCTAAAAAAATCCATGGACTGATTATTAACATGTGGGGTAAAAGTCAAGCCCCATGGATTATTCTGGATGGAACAAATAAGAGCACCCACATCTAAAACGTCATTGTCCCAGATTAAGAACATGTCATCAATGTATCTTCTGTATAAAATGATGCCTTTATTAAAAGTCTCATTGGTGATAAAATTTTGTTCAAAGACCCCCATAAAAAGATTTGCATACGTAGGTGCTACTCGTGATCCCATAGCGGTCCCACGTGTCTGGTGATAAAATTCCCCCAGAAAAGTAAAAAAGTTATTATGCAAAATAAAATCCATCCCTTTGTAGATAAAAGCTTTTTGTGCAACAGATAAACGAATGTCTGATAAAAGGAACCTGTTAAAACATTCAAGACCCAACTCATGTTCAATGTTTGTATATAAAGCAGATACATCAAATGAAATAAAATAATAAGAGTCTTTCCATAACACATCATGAACCAGATTAATCAATTCAGTGGAGTCCTTCAGGTGGCTGGGTAACAAGAGAACATGATGTTGCATTATTCGGTCAATAAAAAAGGACGAGTTACTTCTAAGGGACCCTATGCCAGAAATTATGGGTCTACCTGGGGGGTTGGTTGTAGATTTATGTATTTTAGGAAGATGATAAATGAAGGGAGTGGATGGATTTTTATTGACCAGAAATTTCTTCTCTTGATCATTGATGGTTCCTTCAGTAAAAGCTTAATTGATTAAAAGGTTATAAGCAATGGTGGCAGAAGGGATGGGATTGTGGGGGAGTTTTTCATAAAAATTGGTGTCAGATAAAATCCTGTAGGATTCCTGTACATAGTCTTTCCTGTCCTGTATAAGGCTAAGTGCACACGTACCGGAACTCTCGCGGAAATTACCGCGAGAATTCCGGAATTCCAGTCCGCGGGAAAATCGCATTTTAAATTCCCGCGATTTTCCCGCGGAAAAACTAGCATTTTGCAAGCGTATTTAGCTTGCAAAATGCTAGCGTTCTCCAAGCGATCTGGAGCATCGCTTGGAGAACTGATTGACAGGTTGGTCACACTCGTCAAACATAGTGTTTGACAAGTGTGACCAACTTTTTACTACTGAGGCCGCCTATGCAGCATCAGTAGTAAAAGATAAAATGTAAAAAAAAAATAAAAAATGGTGTTATTCTTACCCTCCGACGTCCCGCGCATCCGTTCCCAGTAATCCTTTGCGAAAATGCCCGCGATGACGTCAGTTCTCACGGGATCGCGACGTCTCGCGGTCATTCGCGATGACGTCGCGCGAATGACCGCGAGACTTCGCGATCCCGCGAGAGTGGATGCCATCGCGGGCATTTTCGCAAAGGATTACTGGGAACGGGAGCGTGAAGAGAAGCGGGAAGACTGCGCGGGACGCCGGAAGGTAAGAATAACAATATTTTTTATTTTATAATTCTATTTTTTACAGGGATATGGTACCCAAAGCCCGGAGGACAGTCTCCTCTCCTCCGGACCGTGGGTACCATCCGCAATTGTTCTGCTTACTTTCCGCATGGTGTGCACAGCCACATGCGGAAAGTAAGCGGAACAATGCATTCCTATGGGTGCGGGATCGCCGCGATTCCGCAAATTAATGAGCATGCTGCGGTTTTTACCGCGAAGCGATTCCGCCGCGGTAATAACCGCAGCATTAGTACAGCATTGCGGAATCCCATAGAAATGCATGGGATGCTTATTTTTTGCGTTTTCGCAGCAAAATCGCGCGGTTAAAACCGCCGCGGAAACGCGAAAAAAACGCCACGTGTGAACTCAGCCTTACAATACCACCGCCTTTATCAGCAGATTTGATGATAATATTGCAGTTTTTCTCAAGCTTAGTCAATGCTGCCTGCTTCCTATTAGTAAGAATTTTGTTGATAGAGGTATGCTCCTTATCTAGATCTTTGAGCTGGTCTAGAAGTAGATCAGAGAAAGTTTCTAGATGGTGGCCTTTACTTTCCACAGGGTAAAAGGTGGATTTGCCTTTCACATCCAAGTGGAAGGAGGAATCAGTAGAATTATCCCCATTAGTGGGAGGAAGAGATTTTTTTTATCTCAAAGTGTCTGAGGAGTGTGATTTTCCTGATAAATCTTTGGGTGTCCAAAAACAAATCAAATCCATCACTCCTGGATGTGGGGCAAAAATACAAACCTTTATTCAGTAGACTGATTTCTTCAGAGGAAAGAACATGGGAGGAAAGGTTGAAGATATTAGATTTAGATTGTGTTAATGATCGTTTTTGCCTTTTTTTTTCAATTCCCTTTCCTCTGCATCCTCTAAAGGATTTTTTCATTTTTGTTGGACCTTTTGAAAAAAATGGGTTATGTTGTTCTTTTTGGGTGTTTTCTGTGCAGGATTCAGTGCTGCAGGTAAAAAAGAGACAGCAACTGAAGATCCTGCAGTGGAGTTGTCTATTACAATTTTTTCAGGAATGGTAGAAGGTAAGGTCTCATCAGTGGGATGGATAGAGAGATCCAAGAGGTCTGGAGTGTCAGGAAAAACTTCAGATTCCTGACAATCATAATTTCTGGTAGACCCATAATTTCTGGCATAGGGTCCCTTACAAGTAACTTGTCCTTTTTTATTGACCGAATAATGCAACATCATGTTCTCTTGTTACTCAGCCACCTGAAGGACTCCACTGAATTGATTAATCAGGTTCATGATGTGTTATGGAAAGACTCTTATTATTTTATTTCATTTGATGTATCTGCTTTATATACAAACATTGAACATGAGTTGGGTCTTGAATGTTTTAACAGGTTTCTTTTATCAGACATTCGTTTATCTGTTGCACAAAAAGCTTTTATCTACAAAGGGATGGATTTTATTTTGCATAATAACTTTTTTACTTTTCTGGGGGAATTTTATCACCAGACACGTGGGACCGCTATGGGATCACGAGTAGCACCTACGTATGCAAATCTTTTTATGGGGGTCTTTGAACAAAATTTTATCACCAATGAGACTTTTAATAAAGGCATCATTTTATACAAAAGATACATTGATGACCTGTTCTTAATCTGGGACAATGACGTTTTAGATGTGGGTGCTCTTATTTGTTCCATCCAGAATAATCCATGGGGCTTGACTTTTACCCCACATGTTAATAATCAGTCCATGGATTTTTTAGACATCACATTTTTCATCAGGGATTCCAAGATTTGCAGTAAAATGTTTTTTAAAGAGGTGGATTCTAATAGTTATGTACATTTTAAGAGTGGACACTACAAAAAATGGCTTTTTAATATTCCTCACAATCATTTCCAAAGGATAAGAAAGAACTGCACTAATGATGAGGATTTTAACACACAATCCGCGGTCCTGAGGGAAAGGTTCCTTGCTCAGAGGTATCCCAAAAAACTCATTAGTTCTACATGTGATAATGTTTTTAAAAATTTTAACCAGAATATTCTCCTCAGCAAATCTCTGGCTAAGCAAAAGAAAGATGATGCTGAACTCTTTAGAACAAATTTTATTACAACATTCAGTTCACAACAGAACAGGATAAGAGATGTTCTAAATAATTTATGGCCTATCATTAAGAAGGACCCGATACTTAATGGGGTCCTTCCAGACAAACCTGCTATCACCTTCCGAAAGGCCAGGTCATTAAAGAATATTCTGGCTCCAAGTAGACTTCTACCCCAGAAGCCTACTGCCCATACCATTTCATCACCAGGGATTTATAAGTGTCACCGTCCTAATTGTGCTTGCTGTCATACCATTTCACACTGCACGTCTGTGTTTGTCCACCCCATTACACTTGAAAAATTTCCCCTCAAATTCCACCTCACTTGTCATTCCTCTCATGTTATATATGTCATTTCCTGTCCTTGTCCCAGATTGTATGTAGGTCGCACTACACAAGCACTACATTGTCGCATGAATTCACACCGTCACAATATCAAAATAGGCTTCCAAAAACATAGACTTTCACGACACTTTGACACCACACATTCCAGAGATTTCAGTAAAGCCACCATTTATCCCATTGATCACATGCCAGACCACATCCCCAATAGGTTTCAATCACTATGCAGAAAGGAAGTTTTTTGGATCTACAAACTCAAATCTATTGAGCCCAATGGTCTTAATATCATCAATGATGTTTTTTATTGATTTTATTTTGACCCTGTGTTTTAATATCTTATCCTTTCAACTCCTTTATATCATAATCTTCATTTTTTAAAGAAAAAAAATTTAATGCGTTTTTTTTTTTCACCCATTAATTTTTTTTTTAATTTTTTTAATTTTTTTTTTTAATTTTATTTTTATTATGTCTTAACACTCAATTATTAACCATTTTTATATCACCTATTCCAGAGAGCTTCTTCTTGCTGTTCTTCTCTTTTCTCCACCTAGAAAAAAGATATTTGAGACTAGTGTTACCTATTTACACATGATTTTAACCATTTTCTCCTTACTTTCCAGTTTCACATGTAGCATAGTGGACTAATACCATGAGTTATATCCTCTGAGGCAAGTTCTAATCCACCCCAGGACTTGAGAGCCATTTTTTAATCTTTTACCTTGTTATCCCCCCGTGTCTTTTCATTTTTTAATCACGTTTTTTATACCAACACTCTTTTTATGGCATTTTAAACATCGGTTTTAATATGGTTGTAATAAAGTTTTATTGTTTTGTATGATTCATGTATATGTATCCATGCTGACATGTCACCTCACTATTCTTGGCGCCTCCCCCTTTTTTTTTTTTTTTTTTTTTTTATGTGTATATATACCCCTGCAATGAACTTCTGTAACATGCCCTGATGAAGTGAGCTGGGACTGGCTCAGGAAACGCGTTGGAAATAAAGATACCTTGAATTCTACCACAGCAGCGCAGTCTCTTATTCCACTACCAGCCTTCTCTTTGTACCAAGTCCTTGGACCTCGTGCAGACTGCTGCAGCTGTTTTATGCGATTATAGATGTTGTGACTCTCACAACCCTATCAGGTGAGCCTAACACTTGCTGTGCACTCATCTACTTTCCATACAGACCTACGCATTGGAAGCGCCCTGTCTCCCCCTTTTCTAATCTACAAGGGATGGGTGAAGAGGATACAGTAGGTGAGGGTGTAGCTGGTCGTGCAGCGGTTTGGTGGATCGGTGGTTACTGCAGGTTATAGTCTTGTCAGATTAAGTAGGTCTTCAGGTTATTTTTGAAGGTTTCCATGGTAGGCGAGTGTCTGATATGTTGTGGTAGAGAGTTCCAGAGTAGGGGGGATGCGTGGGAGAAATCTTGTACGCGATTGTGGGAAGAGGAGATAAGAGGGGAGTAGAGAAGGAGATCTTGTGCCTGTTTTTGGAAAACACCCATGAAGTCAAAATCATCACTACATCTGTAGATAAAATCCCAAAGGGTTATAATTTCCAAAATAGGGTCAGCTGAGAGGGGATTCTGCTTTTCTAGCACTTAGGGTCTCTTTATATGGAGTCCGCAAACTTGTCTAGGAAAATCTGCATTCCAGAAGACAAATAGCGCTCTGTCCCTCCCGAGTCACTCCGTATGGCAAAGTAGTACCGTACAGCCACATATTGCTAGGGTTGGAGAATCACACTAAGTAAAATAAATAATAAAGTGCGATCGCAACCTTGGCTCCACCATGCAGAGATGTAAAACTGCTGCTATTGTGACCAATGACGAACTAAAGACAGCGAGCAAACTCCTTAATAGGACTGCATTAACTCCACGCAGTATGAACAGAATGCACAATACTCAGCTCTGTTAGCTTCACAGAGAGGTAGATCTAAAGGGTTGCGCTCGCTCTGTAGCTGACTTGTGCCAATCGCACACGTGGCCGAAACAGATGCTGACTCACAAGAAAAATGCAAAAACTGACACTAACTACAAACCCTGTTGACTTCACAGGGGAGAACAGCTCTTGGTTGGAACTTGCTCTTTACGTCCACTGTGCTATTCGCACACATGTAGGAAACAGATGCTAAGCCAAGCGGGTACAAAAAGCCCTAACTGGCTAAACTCAGGAGGTAAATAAACACACACATGTGCATACAGAGTGGTAGCATATCCACTCACACACACCAACCATAAATGATACTAGGGCACCGGCATTCGCCTCTGAGAGCCTTTTGTACATTAGGCTCATGTCCAGTTGGACAGGACCTTGCCCGTGAACCAATCCAGAGCTGCCACATCACCAGAGCAGCTGATGTCTGACCTCCAATAGAAAGATGCCACATCACGGACATGCTCAGTACGGTGATCTCTGGACTTAGACTCGAGGATGTGGAATGCCACTGGTTACTAAAGGCTTAGCTGGAGAGTCAGCAGTAACCAAAAGCATGGCATGAACCTAAGCAAGACACCGGGACCAACGCCTGCACTGAGCAGCAGTCTGAGCGTTTGGACCCAAATAGGAGACCTCAGGGCCAGACAAGGCTTGGGATTCATCCTGTGCAGCAGGAAAATCCTTGCACCTAACACAAATAGGGTATTTTGACATTCAGCAAAAATTGTGGGACAAATTCTGTTGACATTTTTACCCATTTTCCTGTATGAAATTGTAAAACTTGGGGCTAACACACAATCGGTGGTAAAATTGTAAATTATTTTTTCTTTACTGCCCAATGGTATAAAAGTTTGTGACACACCTGTGATGTCAATATAATCACTGCACCCCTAGATGAACTCATGTAAGATTTAATTGGTAAAATGGGATCACTTATGGGGTTTCTGCTGTTCTGGCACCTCAGGGGCTCTGTGAATGTAATAAGGCACCCTCATACAAGTGCAGCATTGCAATATGTCGCTATTTCCCTTCTGAGCTTTGCACTGTGCCTCAAAAGTAGTTTTTGATTACATATGTGGTATCAGTGAACTCAGAAGAAATTGCACAACAAACTTTGGGGTCCATTTTCTCCTTTTGCCCTTGTGAAAATACAGAATTTGTAGCTAAAAAAGATTTTTGTGGGAAAAATTTGATTTTGTTAATTTTCACGGCTTAACGTTATTAACTTCTGTGAAGCATCTGCGGGTTCATGGTGCTCAATACACATCTAGATAAGTTCCCTAAGGGGTCTAGTTTCAAAAATGGTGTCACTTGTTGGGGGTTTCCACTGTTTAGGCACATCAGGGGCTCTCCATGGCAATCGCTAATTATTCCAGCATACAGTTGGTACAGAAAGTATTCAGACCTCTTTTAATTTTTCACTCTTTGTTTCATTCCAGCCATTTGATAAATTCAAAAAAACTTCATTTTTTTCTCATTAATGTACACTCTACACCCCATCTTGGCTGAAAAACAACAGAAATGTAGAAATTTTCTCAAATTTATGAAAAACATACAAACTGAAATATAACATGGTCTTAGGCTACTTTCACACATCAGGTTTTCGGCGTCAGGTGCGATCCGGCGTCGTGCCGGAATGCCGGATCCGGCAAATGTTTTGTAAAACCTGATGTGCCGGATCCGGTTTTCTGCCGGATCCGTCTTGTTCTTGACAGACAAAACCGGATCCGTCTCATCCGGTTCATCCGTTTTTCTATCCGTTTTTTCGACGGATTACGCCGGATCCGGTTTTTAAAATTGACCCTTGTAGCCCCTCAAGGCAGAGTACACTGGCAGGATGACAGAGTGTGAAAGATTTGTGCCCTAACCAAACTTGTGTACCTTCTGGACCAACAGTATATACCTTTGCCAACCAAAGTTGGCTATCTTGTCATGGTCTTACTATTTTTAGCTTTAGGCCACAGGTGTGTACCTGGTTGTGTTTTATGCAAAGTATTTCACCTTTTAACAAAAGTTGTGTACATTGTTAGGAAATCACCAACAATAAACACAACTTTTTAGGTGAAATACTTTGCTTCAAACACAACCAGGAACACAACTGTGGCAAAAAGCTAAAATTTACCCACAGTTATATACCTGGTTTTGAATACCTTTTTACCTTTGAAATACCCTGTATTTAACCTTTTTTTTAAACATAGTTCGCCGCAGAAAGAAAAGACAGACAACCATTGTGAAACAATAATTTAACTTTTATTTAAAATTTTTTTTTTTTTTTTTAAATTTTTTAAAGTGCAAAAAACTTTTTTAATAAAGGTTTTAAACCCAATGGGCATTTTTATTAAAAAACACACATTACAATTCTGTGTATTGTGGGGTGGAAATACTGCTGGAGGGGCTGCGGGACACTTCGACACTGGGTGTGTGGAGAGAGGACTGGGATCGTGGTGGGGAAGGAACAGTTAGAGGTGAAGGTGTGGAAAAAACTACAGAATGGGTGGACATGTGGGAAGCAGAAGAGGTGGTGGGTGGTGGAGTGGAGGGTTGGGCAGGGACTGTAGGAGCAGATGATGTTGATGGAAAGTTGTATGGGGAAGGAGTTTGGTACGGGGAAGGAGTTTGGTACGGGGAAGGAGTTTGGTACGGGGCAGGTTGCTGGAAGTGGGGAGATGACTGGTACTGGGGAGGTTGCTGGTACTGGGGAGGTTGCTGGTACTGGGCAGGTTGCTGTTATGTAGTAGGAGGGGGAGGATGAAAAGTGGCTGGAGGGGGTGCAGATGTAATAGGAGGGGGAGGATGGAAAGTGGCTGGAGGGGGTGCAGGTGGAGGAACTACAGTGGTGGGAGGTGGAGGTTGGGAGGTAACCTGCTGTAGAGCACCGTGGCACGAATGCATTACATGCATCTGCTGGGCAGGAGAGAGCGTTTCCATGCGCTCCACAACAGACCTGAAAAAGGTGTGGTTTGGCGAAGATCTTGCTTCTGAATGCATGGTTTGCAGAAGTGTCTTCACCTCCAGAATGCTGGAGTTGATCTGCTGAAAGCCTGCGGAGATTTGCTCTGACAAGACTTTGAGACAGTTCTGGAAAGATGCATTCAGATGCAATAACTCTTGCGCATAACTCTTTTCCTGACCCCTCTGCCGCTGCCGCCCAGTACCCGCAGGTGTACTAGAGGCGGCAGGGGCAGAAGGGTGGGGTAAAGGGAAAGCGATCTCCTCACCAGCAGCTTCATGTAATGTAGGCGGCAACGATGCTCCTGTGCTGGTGGATGGGACAGATGGGTCGAATGTGTGGGAAGGCAGGGAAGGTGCAGATGTACCGGGGCGGTCGAAGTGTCCCTCGGTGCCGGTCTCCTCAGGGATCGCCTCAGAAGGGTCCAATCGTGCAGGCTCCCGAGTGCTGCTCACCGTGCTGTGGAATAAAGAGAAAAAAAACAATTAAAATACTGACATGGTATGGCCCTGACTGAAAAAAAAAAGTTACATCTTTTTCACATGTGGTGTGTAATATTTACCTTCTGGTGAGCATTGTTTCCCGGAGGAACGACAGGGCTTGTGCGTACTTGTACTTGCTCCTGCGTCCTCCAGATCCACTCGGGGCCCGCATCTCTTTATTGAACTCCTTCTTGAAACGATCCCTCACAGACCGCCACCGATTCACAATTCTGTTCCCTGAAACGAGAAAGGAGTGGTTAGTATACAACATCAGTGTTTCACAAACTCCAGTCCTCATGGTCCCCAGGGGTCATGTTTTCAGGATTTCAATAGTAAATAGAAATCCTGAACACATGATCCGTGGGGACCACGAGGACTGGAGTTCGGGAAACACTGGTTTACATCAAGCAACCGTTACTGTATATACTTACGCTCTTTAATCTGGTCCCGAACTTCGAGGTCCTCCCAGCGGCCCACAAGGAGAGAACAGATTTCCTCCCAGAGTCGTCGGGTAATGATCAGGTCAGCGTGGCGGCGGTCAGCCATATTCCAGAGCGGCTCCCTTTCTCTGACGAGATCGATGAGGCGGTCCACATCAATCCCTCCATCCTCACCGTCAGAGTCGGGAGCACGCTGTGAAGGCTGTTAAAGAAAAAGACAAAAATAACATAATTAGCCTCCACAAAAGAAATGAAATAAAAAGTGCAAAAAAACAAAGCAAAAATATTTATACTTACACGCTGGTGACCGCCGCGTTGCTGTCGCCGACGACCCTGGGAGGCACTGCGAGGACCTCTTGGCCGAGCACCAGATTGGGAAGACTAGAGAAGAAAACAAAAAATGTTATGAGTTTGGATGTAGGCATTTGTTTGCTGTGTGTGGTCTGCAGAACATTGTTTTCTATGTGTTGTGTGTAGTGTGATGTTGTGTTTCTGCGTTTGATGCAAAAAACTTACGAATTGTGAGCCCACTCCAAGCGTCTGTCCACCCCTTCCTTCTTCTTCTGGGAGCTCCTCTTCATCTTGTGATTCCTGTTTTGAAATAAAAGGCAATGAATAGACATATATTACAGAGATGATGGATTTTGGAAATAAAAACTTACCGTCAAACGCTGACGATGCGAGGGAGGGCTCCCAGAAGAAGATGTGCTGTCCTGTTGATGGCCAGACTCCATGGCTGTGGGTATTGCTGCTGCCAGTGATGCCATTTCTGCTGCTGCTGCTGCTGCATCTCTTTGGCGGCTGTTGAATAAAGAGAAACAAAGGGCCAATGAATATCTTGATATTCCATGGCCCTAGTTTGGAGGAATGGGGGATTTGATAATTACCGTCTCTCATCTGCTTCTGGACTCCCCTCCCGTTCAGCATGCTGCTCCATTTGGGGTGGTGCTGATGGTGCTGCTGCTGCATCTCTTTGGCGGCTGTTGAATAAAGAGAAACAAAGGGCCAATGAATATCTTGATATTCCATGGCCCTAGTTTGGAGGAATGGGGGATTTGATAATTACCGTCTCTCATCTGCTTCTGGACTCCCCTCCCGTTCAGCATGCTGCTCCATTTGGGGTGTTGCTGATGGTGCTGCTGCTGCAGATGTCTGCTGCCTTCTCCTGCGCCTGGTTGCTGTCTTGGGTGGCATGTTGGGTGTGGCTGAGGGTCCCATTGTCTTGCTTATATATCTCCTGTGGGCAGAGCTACTGAGCATGCTCAGACCAAAAAAAACGGATCCGGCCACCGGATCCGGCTTTCGCCGGATCCGGCGCATTGCGGCGCTCATAGGCTTTCATTGTGTGAAAAAGCCGGACGCGCCGGATCCGGCGTGTCCGGCTTTTTCGCCGGAGACAAAAAACGTTACAGTAGACGTTTTTTCCAGACGCCGGATCGCGACACATTGCAACACATTGCCGGATCCGGCGAAAACCGGATGAAACGCATGGCCATCCGGCGCAAATGCAAGTCAATGGGGGGGAAACCGGATCCGGCATTGCATTTCGCCGGATCCGGTTTCTGTCAAAAGCGCCGGATCGCGCCTGACGGCGAAAACCTGATGTGTGAAAGAGGCCTTAAGTATTCAGACCCTTTGCTCAGTATTGAGTAGAAAGACCCTTTTGAGTTAGTACAGTCAAGAGTCTACTTGGGAATGATGCAACAAGATATTCACACCAGAATATTTTTTCCCCATTTTCATCTAATTCATCTTTGAGTACCTCACTTAAATTGCACTAAAGCTGAATGTGTGAGCAGTGTGTGTGCATGGCCTGTCTACTGTTTTCTGAACACACGTGATGAAGCATTTGTGAAACACATGTTGGGTTTGTTTGGTGGGTGAGATGCTCTTATTCTTTTACAATATTTTGAAAGTTAAGTGTAAATTTTTATATGTAATTTTTCAAAATTATGTTTGCATTTAGCCACTGTTGATATTATTTAAAAACAATGTCACTAACATATGTGATCTTGAATAGCCAATCTAACATATCTTGCACTGAAGAAATCATGAAACTGTTGAAGCTGTTTACACTACCATTTCTGCAGCAACTGATCCATCAAATGTTTTAGTTCCTTCTTGCACTTCAAAAAGTGAAAAGGGGCCACTACTACTGAAGCTTCTTGATTATTTAAGTCACACCTTAATAATGGTGGCTTGGAGTCATTTTGCCACAACTTGACACCTTATCATGACGTCTGCTAGAAATGTCTGGCTTCAGTCACAGACTGATCATCCTTTGGTTTCTACCATTATGCCCCTTGTCATCATTCACCTGCTTCTGACCCTTCTCATATGCCTTATTATTAGAGATGGGCGGACACCTGCCTGTTTGGGTCTGGTGGGTTCAGCCGAATAGTTACAAAATATTCTGAACCTGGACCCCAAGTGACTGGGGAGCCTGAACATCCAGTGTTTGTAATGATGTCATGTCGGCGGTGAAATCATCCCTGCCGGTCAGAGAGCCGCGGTTCCCATGCTGTCAAAAAACAGCGTGAGTTCTCAGCTATGATCTGAGGTATAAAGTTTACCTACAGTCACTGGTGTCAGCTGATGAGACTATAGCTCCCATCATCCGACAACTGCTGCCGCTAATAACAGCGAGAGCAGTAGCAGCTGATCCGTGTATTCATTAGCTGGCTCCTGCACTGTAATTAAATAATTAAAAAAATGGTGTGGGTTGTCCTGCATTTTTGATAACTAGCCAGGCAAAACTCACAGCTAGGGGCTGCAACCCTCAGCTGTCAGCTTCAACAAGGCTGGTTATCAAGAATAGAGGGGTCCCCACACAATAAATAATTTAAACAACCAGCTTGGGGCCCAGCGAGACAAACACCCGTGTTCGGGCAGCCAAACCCAAACAGTAGCACGGACTTCCTGGTGAAGTTCGTGTTCGGTGTCTGTGCCCGAACAGTTGGTGTTTGGTATGGATGCTGTATTGGCTGAACTCCCATGAGCACCAATTGAGGTCCCGCTGACATTTTTGTCTGTTTTATTTCTGTCTTGTGCTATGGGGGGGCCTGTTCGGGTTCAGGGTCATACTGGCCCACCGGAGAGCCGGAGGATTCTCTGATAGGCCCAGGTACTGACACCTGCTGGCATATTGGCCTGCAGCTGCCTAGAGCCCCCACTGCTCCAGGGGCCCCCAGCCAGTGGCATGACTCTAATAGCGGCACTCCCAGCTGCTATGGGGCCTTTGAGTCAAGGGGGCCCTCCCAGTGCCAGCGGAGCAGCAGCTGGAGACAGTAGCCTGTCCCCGCTGCTAAAGAGAAATGAATATTCATGCTTCCCCACACCCATGGGGATGGAGAGGAGTGAATACCATTTCACTTTAATAGCGGGCAGTGTTAGCCACAGGCTGAGGCTAACATTGCCCAGATGTAAAGCCGGTGCTGCTGAATCAGGGACTCAGAGGTGGGCCCCTAAAGGTCAGCGAACCCTGATTTCGATCCCTGCAGCTTAGGACCGGAAAGGAGCTGCAGGGATCCGATGACGTCCTCCTTCAAGACCGCCAACCCGGCACTTCCTGTCTGACACAGCTTTGTGGGATGTCGACATCATTCAAGGCAGCTGTTTCAGAGAGGAAGCTGCCGGGATGTGATGTGGCTGCAGGGAACATGTGGAGAGGTGAGTGGGTGCTGTGTGTGTGTCTGCCTGCCTGCATGTGTGTGTATGTGTTTGTGTGAGAGAATTGTGCGGTGCTGTCTGTGTGTGTGGTGCAGTATGTGTGATACTGGTGCTGTGTGTATATTGGAGGTTGGTAATGATGTGGGAGATTGAGAGAGTAGTGATGGGGGTGGTGGGGGAGAAGGCAATGTTGTTGGTGGTGGAAAGGATGTTGGGGTAATGGGGGAGGAAGCAATGATGGAGGTGGGGGGAGGCAATGATGATGGTGGTGGGGAGGCAATGATGGAGGTGTTGGAATGCGCAATGATGGGGGTAGGGGGGAGAAAGCAATGATGGTTGTTGTGTAAAGGACAATGATGGTAGTGGTGGAAAGGACACTGGTGGTGGGGAGGAGGAAATGATGGTGGTGGGGAAGAGGCAATGATGGTGGGGGAGGCAAAGATGATGGTGGTGGAATGGTTAATGATGGGGTGGTGGAGGAGAAGGCAATGATGGTTGTGGTGGAAAGGACAGTGATGATGGTGGTGAGGGGAGGCAATGATGGATGTGTTGGAACTGGCAATAATGGGGGTGGTGGGGGAGAAAGCAATGATAGTTGTGGTGTAAAGGACAATGATGGTAGTAGTGGAAAGGACAATGGTGGTGGGGAGGAGGCAATGTTGGTGGTGGGGGGAGGCAATGATAGGGGTTGAAGGGGAGAACAATGATGGAGGTGGAGGAGGCTGCATTATACCCTTTGAGGGGGGCTGCATTATATCCTATGAGGGTGCTACATTATATTCTGTGGGGGGCTGCATTATATTCTGTGTGGGGGCTGCCTTATTCTCTCAGGGGGCTACATCATACTATATGAGGGGAGCTGCATTATGCCTTATGAAGGGGCTACAGTATATTCTTTGGGGGGCTGCCTTATGAGGGGCTTGCATTATACTCTGAGGGGGCTACATTATATTCTGTGGATTGCATTATACCTTATGAGGGGTTACATTATATATTTGGGGTGCTGTATTATACCCTTTGAGGAGGGCTGCATTATAATCTATGAGGGGGCTGCATTATATTCCATGAGGGAGGCTACATTAAATTCTATGATGTGGGCTACTTTATATTTTATGAAGGGACTACCCCAACCCCTGCTACATAATTAAGACATGTACTACCTTATATTATACCCTGATATTAGCGCGTTTTACCACACAATTGGTGGTCTTGCATTTATTTCTATGTAGCTACATAGTGGGCCCAAAGAATGATTTTCTTTGATGGGCCCAAGGTGCTCCAGTCTGACGCTGAATTCACACATCTTTACTTACCATGAGACACGTGGGTCTTACAGAGCTTTACAAGTCTTAGATTTGGCACCAAAATCGGGCTCAATTTTTTTGTGGTCAGCAGCTAACTACATAAGGCCACAGAAAGATCTAGATTCTGCAAACAAGTACCTCCTGCGCCTGGATTTCCTGGTTCTGGTTCTTCCATATTTCCTTATATCTACAATTATATCCTGTAGTTGCTACAAAACAAACATGCTTTGGTCCAAACCATACCCTTAAGCCTAACCAAACTCCTAACCCTAGACTTTTTCCTTACCTTAGTTATGCTTTTTCTTAGTATAATGTGTGTTTTGCCTTGCAGAGGATATTTTTCAACATTATTGTAAGCTCACTCAGCATGTTTCTACTTCTATTAAAAGAAAGAGTATAGAAAATTAGGGAGGATAGGCAGGAGACCCAGCTTCTAAAGGCCCTTTTACATTTAGCGATGCACCAGCGATCCAACCAGCGATCCGACCCGGTCAGGATCGCTGGTGGATCGCTAAATGATCGCTAGTGAGCTTTCATACAGAAAGATCTCACAGCGATGCAGCAGCGACGCAGCGCACGATACTTACCATTCACACACAGCGATCCTGCGTCCTCCTGCCCGCGTCCAGCGTCGCTCGTCGTCACAGCAGGAAGTCTCAGCAGGAAGCGCCCGACGAGAAATGGAGCCGGACATTCTCGCGCGATCAGCGATGGACAGCGGGGGAGCCGGTCGTTGGTAAGTATCACACATAGCGATATCGCTAGCAATATCGCTATAACGTCACAAAACCAGTGACGTTTTAGCGATATTGCTAGCGATATCGCTTAGTGTAAAACCCCCTTAACTTTCAGCTGAACTGTAAATACTGTATTGTGATAGTCTTATCACAGTTTTGATATTGAGGTAGGCCTATCACAACCTTCTTCTATGCAAACAGGACATAATGTGAGTGCTGCTACAGGGAGTAAAGCCCCCGTCACAAGTTTTGTGACGCAACAGCGATCTCACCAGCGAGATCGCTGTGTGTGACACTTATCAGCGATCGGCCCCTCTGCCGGGTATCGCTGATCGTGCTCGAATGGCCTGGGCCATTTTTTGATCGTTGGTCTCCCGCTGGCCAGCACGCATCGCTGCATGTGGCAGGCGGGAGACCAGCGATCAGCGAGCTGGTAGCCAAGTTAAACATCGGGTTTCTAAGCACCGCGCGGCACTTAGAAACCCGATGTGTATGTTAGATACCAGCGCGCTGGTGCAGGGAGCTGGTAACCAAGATAAACATTGGGTTTCTATGCGCGATCATTAGACAACACTGCTGTACACGCCATGAAGGTTTACATCCAGACGCTGGTCAGTGCCAACATCAAGATGTACTGGCCAGTGACGTAATTGTGGGTGGAGTCACAGCACCCTGCGTTCACCCAATGGCACCTACAACAGCAGCGGCAGCCTCCATTTCATTTGTGCTGTATATGCCTCAAATCTCTTGAGAAAGTATCTACCCCCTTTGCATTTTTCATGTTTTTCTACCTCACAACCTGGAATTTCACTGTTTTTATTGATGGTTTGCATCAGTTCATGTAAAGAACATGTTTCATAACAAAGTCGTAGGTAAGAAGAAACACTTCATACTGTAAATATATAAACAACTAATACCCATGTATCTGTAAACAAGGGAAAAGAGAAGAGATCCACCAATGGTATTAATATATTTAAATTTTATTAAGGATAATTATTGACCAGGGCTATTCTAGATAAGGAGGAGTATGATGCTGAAAAGCAAGAATACTGTCTTGTTGATGGGAATTTAGTCCTCCAGCTATCACACCGCAGCATCTCCTCTAGTACCTTGGCCAACACTGTTTCCTCACTTCCCCCAACTAACAAGTCTCCCCGGTATTTGTGTAGAGCCACATTGAGATATATATTGAAATCCCCAATAAGAACAGCTGACGTATCTGGGTGCTCCATCAGCAACTGGATTATCAGTTGTATAGTTTCCATTGAGAATGGTGGAGGAATATATAATGCTGCTGTAAGAAGGCAGACTGGGCTGTGAGTACCTTTGTGATGTTGGGTCTGGAACTGTCGAGGCTGCGTCCAATGTTGCCAGGGGGAAGGAATGAGGACCAGACAGGACCTATGACCTGGTGAGAGGGGGCGTTGCAAGACCAGGCAGGGATCAGGAAGCGTGGGAAAAAGGCAGAAGTTTCCCGCCAGCAGGGAGAGAGAAAGCGGGGGGGTGCTGCGCTCCCCAGCCAGAGACACAGAGTAGAGTTGTGCCTCAGCAGAGCTTGTATGAGAGCCCCCAAGAGTCAGTGAGCGTGCAGAGTGTCGGGCTCTCAGTTAAGCATCACTGAGAAGCGAGTGCCAGGTGTCGGATCCTGCTGTGTGTTCCCCATCTTTCACAGGCATGCAGCGGAACATGCATAGGACAGACACCTCTGCAGCACCCCTCCCACACGTTTCTGCTGCACATATTAATGGACTAGGGGCTCAGCAAAACCGGAGACTGCCCGTTGCCGCCAGAAGCTTGTTCGTGTGTGGGCGGGTGATGCCTGAAGACATTGTGCTAGCCATCACTGGGACTATAACCCCCACCAGACTGGATGTGGCTGAGGAACATACGAGTCAAGATAAGTTTCATAACAAGACTGTTGTGTTATACTACAATTTCATTTGTTAACTAACTGTTGTCTCCCTGTGAGGAGTTTTTCCCTGTTGTTATAATTAAATTGCATTATTGGTAACCCTTGCTCTGCATTCCCTGCATCCTGGGACTTGTTTACACTACAATGCACACCCGTATGCCATAAAGCAGGCACACCACGCAGATAAATCTGCCCCGGGAAATATTGTGGCTTTTACACATGTAAAAGAAAAATTGCAGTGGATAAAAATACTAATGCCCCTGGAGTGTGAGCTATATGAAGAATGAAAGGACGGCCCTCCCCAATATTTACTGAGAGTTTGTGCACTTTCCAGAGTCATATGAATTTCCTGGAGACAAATTACAGCTGTTTAAAAGCCCTTAAGTATCTTAAAAATGGTCTTTTAGTGGGCTCACCCAACCCTGCACATTCCACGAAATCAAATTATCAAATTAACCTGACCCACCATGAGTGCATTTAATTATATGACATGACCAAATTTTCCCGTATGGTTTCCTACTGGATAGACTTTTGTCCTGAGGCCCGGAGACTGCATACACAACAAATAAAACAACTCCCCCCACTACCCCTCCCCAACCCCCAACATACAACCAGAGCATATAAAATACCTGAAGCTAGGAAATGCAGCATATGCCGCATAAATTTCAGTGTAACAACACCAACAAAGTGGCGTGAGGTAGTTCCTCTCATGTAACCATACTTACCAGGAGGAACTAAAGCTCCTAAAACATATATTAGTTGGCCAGGGAACACGGCCCTCCGTTACAGCAGTTATCACTTTTAGCATAAATATGTAGAATCAAACTGTGATATAGCAAAAATGATTAAAAGGCACAGGCCCCCCATAGCACAGGACAGAAATAAAACAGACAAAAATGTCAGCGGGACCTCAATTGGTGCTCGTGGGAGTTCAGCCAACACAGCACCTTCTTGGGGTCATCAAAGAAATGCGTCTCGTTAAATGCAGCATTTCTCAGCTCAGCAGGATACAACATAGCATATAGCACTTCTCTTGATATCCTGAAACTGTGCCCGTCTTTTCTGCACTTGTGAGGAGAAGTATGGGAAAATGGACACCTTTGAACCCGTAATACGGATATACTGGGATGTGTGTGCAAGCTTCAGGATTTTGTCCCTGTCCCTAAAATGCAGGACCTTAATTAGGATTGATCTTGCTGGTACTCCTGGTGCCAGCAGCCTGGATGGCACTGTGTGCCCTTTCAATAGCAAACAAGTTGGAGAGTTCCTCTTTACCAAACATGGAGATCAGTCACTTTTCAAAGAATTCTGCTGAGAAACTCCCCTCTGCTTTCTCCGGAAGTCCTACTTGTTGCACCGTAGCCGATTTTCCAGACCATCAGTTTTGCTTAATAGGGCTGCAATATTAACAAAGGCTGTTTTAAGTTCTTTGGATAATGGTGGTAAAATATTTTTCACCTCACTCACATGGCCTTCAACAGCCACCATGCGGTTACCCATTTTCTGCATATCTTGTCTAATATAAGACACGCCCATCTTTAATGAACCCAATGTTAGACACCAGGATTCTCCCGCTGCATGGGATGGATCTCAAGCTTTGCCTGGTGCTGTGGCCTCCCAGTCAGGCTCGGCCACTGGGATGACTGCTCAGCACAGACTTTTATCCCAGCACCTTGCCCAGGCTCGTGCTGCAGGTGTAGTTACTGCTAGCCCTCTAGCTAAGCCTATGGTGACTACTAGTTTACATGTGCCCTGGAGCCTAAGTCGAGATTTCATCCAACTGAGCATGTCCATGATATGGTGCCTTCCCATTGGTGCTCGGACATCAGGTGCTCTGGTGATGTGGCAGCTTCAGATTGGCCCACATGCAAGGTCCTATCTGTCTGGACTTGAGAAAGGTATAAAAAGCTCTCAATGATGTAAGGAGATAGACCAGACCGTGGGTACCTGCATGCCTGGTCTGAAACTGAGAGGGCTGCATCCTCTGTTTCCGGGGGGAAGCCTGAGAGAGGTGGGCCTTCCCCTGCTGCAGAAGGGAAGGAAGAGAGATACGGAGGATCCTGCTGACAGGAGGGGGTGGGGAGAGCCCAGGGAGAGCACGCTGACTCAGGGGGAGAGGAAAGAAAAGCATGCGCTGCAGGAGAGCTTGGCGCCAAGTAAGTACAGCGCACAGGGCAGAGAAGAGGGCACTCTGCTTACCCGACTCGAGTGTGCTGGTCCTGTGACAGGTCGTGCTGCTGTCCAGAATAGAAGCTGTGGTTCTGGGGGAATTAGCCGTGTCTGCAGAGCGGAGTGTGCGGAGCTGTGCCAGCAGAGAGGAGCGTGCGGAGCTAAGCAGGTGCCGTACAATAGGAGACAGTGAGTACCGCACCTGCTCTACCCAAGTGTGACTGCATACTCAAAAGAGCCCTCCTGCTGAGGACTGAGACATACTGACAGTACGCGGTGAGCGCCTTCTGTGTAAACGTGGACCCGCCAGACTCCGTGACCAGAGGAGACTCCCTTGTCAAGCCTGAGACAGTCGCTAGTGTGTGTAGGCCTGGTGTGCGCAGTGACAAATCTAAGCCCCTGAGAGTGGTAGCTGGACTGACCGAGGAGTGCAGTATTGTCCCTGCGGTGACACGTTCATAGCGCCACAGTCCAGTACTCATGGCTATATTAAAAAACATACACAATCCTCACCTCTCCTCATGCCCTGCACTGCTCCCAGCTCCGGTCTCAGCAGCTGCAGTCTGCCCGGGACACAGTGGGTGCGCGATGATATGATGTCATCGCGCACCCGCAGTGTCAGAGGCAGAGGGGAATGATGGGAGAGGGAGCATCATCTGACGCTCTCTCCTCCATCATTGCTTTGAACTGTACAGGCGTCTGACGCCGGTATAGTTCAATGCCACGGCGATTGGGGGAGTCGGCGCTGGCGGCAGGCGGGCTCCCCTGCCTCACGGTGATGGGCCCCATAGCAGCTGCATGATGTGCTGCTAGCTGGGGTCCACTGGTAGAGCGGGGGCCCTAGGCAGCTGCCTGGCCTGCCTGCCGCTAACGCCGGTCCTGGTCGTGGAGGCTGGAGAGGTGCCGGTTCAGTCTCTGCTCTGAGAATACAGAGCGGCTACTGTAACTGCGATACATGCCCTGACTGACAGTTGACCTCAATATAGAATTATTGTCTGTTAGGGCAGGGGTCATGGTTACAGTTGCCGCTCTGTATTCTCAGAACAATGACTGAACCAGTGCCTCACCAGCCCCCATGATTGAAGCAGAATGCTGGTAGGGAGAATAAAGTTCATTTTCTCCCCGCTGCATTCGACTGTGCAGGCGCCAGGCAGCATAATAACACTGTTAATCAGCAGATTAAATGCATTTTTGCAGGTTAATAGTGGTATTTCTGGTGACAGGTTCCCTTTAATTTTGTAGTACAATACTTCAATAAAACGGTGCCGGAGCCAGCGCATGCGCATACAGTGAACTCTGGCTCCATTTTAATGAAGACACTGTATTTGCGAATTCGCAGACACAGTGTCTTAAAAAAAAGACATAATGCACCAAAAACAATGCCTGCCACCCGGGTGTATAACAGGTTCAAAAGCTAGTATTGTATAGCACTATGTACTGACAATTGCCCATTTTGCTTTTCTACCCAGCTATTTTTTCTCTTTTCTCTGCTCCATGTAGAAACAGGAAGTCTTTTGTATTTGCATTTATCATTCCTTTCTCGATGTCCTGACCAACTGCTCCCTCCTCCTCCTCTTTGCCAGGGACTTTTGCAGTGACTTTTGACTCATACAGCGAAAATTTACCTTGTTTCGACATCAAGCTTAGAAGAATTCAGCTAGTCAGTTTTTATTCACTTGATGTCATAGACATAATGGAAAGCAGAAGAATTAGCTGAAAAGGGCAAAACGAGCAATTGTAATTACACAATGCTACATAATATGATGATTGCACTGTATTATTGGACACAAAAAAACTGTTGGCAGTGTTTCTTTAATTTGGTGGGAGTAGTGGGTTGCAAATTTGAATAATAAAGATTTTTCAGACTACTGTAGTATGACTGTTATTATCTGTGTTCCCGTAACTTCCATTATCAACTACAGAAAAAAATGTATGTGCATAGATACAGTGACTTGAAAAAATATTCATACCCTTTGAACTTTTCCATATTTTTTTTCACATTACAACCATACACTTAAATACATTTTATTGGGATGTTATGAAATTTGCCTACACAATGTATCAAGTATTTGTAAAGAGTAGACAAGATAATATATAGTTTTCTAAATATTTTAAATATATAAATCAGAAAATTGTGACTTGTGTTTGTATTCAGCCTGCCCTGAGTCAATACTTTGTACGTAGGACGACCTGTCACTGCAATTGCTGCAGAAAGTCTTTTGGGGTTTGTCTCAACCAACTTTGCACATTTAGAGGCAGAACTTTTTGCCCATTCTTCTTTGTAATCTAGCTCAGTGAAATTGGGCGAAGGCATCTTTGATCAGCAGTTTTCAAGTGTTGCCTCAGATTGTCAATGGGATTTAGGTTTGGACTTTGACTTGGCCATTCAAACACATGAATGTGCTTTGATCTTTACCATGTTATTGCAGCTCCGGCAGTATGTTTTAGGTCAATTTCCTGTTGGAATGTGAACCTAAGCCCCAGTCTTATGTCTTAAGCCTTTTTCTCCAGAAACCATGCACTTCAGATCCACTGCAATTTTCGCCACAAAACTGTGATTTTACCTTGGCAAATCCCTGAAATCTACATGAGTTAGATGCAAATTTCTAAGCAAATTTACCCCAGAACTCACTATTTGTCCCACTGACAATCATTAGATGTAATTTTGGAATTAGACATCGCAATCTTCATCTCGTACCTCTATGTGTCACAATGTATCTCTAGCCTAAAGGGCCTGTCACACTAAGCGATATCGCTAGCAATATCGCTATAACGTCACTGGTTTGTGTGACGTTATAGCGATATCGCTAGCGATATCGCTGTCTGATACTTACCTCCGACCGGTTCCCCTGCTGGTTATCGCTGATCGCGCAAGAACGTCCTGGACTGTTTCTCGTCGTCAGCTTCCTGCTGGGCTTCCTGCTGTGATGACGAGCGACGCATGGATGCGAGCGGGAGGACGTCAGGATCACTTCGTCTGACAGGTAAGTAGCGACCCCCGACCCCTGCGATGTCGCTGGGGAGATCTGCCTATGTGGCAGCTCACTAGTGACCACTTAGCGATGTACCAGCGATCCTGACCACGTCATATCGCTGGTCGGGATCGCTGGTACATCGCTAAGTGTGATAGTACCTTAAGACTTGTTATATTACAGTAACATAAAAATACATTTTAGATACAATGATGTGTGCATAAAATATGAGAAGAACGATTTAGCTATAATTTTAAGTCTACTGAATCACCAACTTCACAACTTTTAATTAAAACTTGTGCACATTCTTCTAATTTACCTTTCTTCTCACTCAACATCTTAATATCTGGATAAATGTCAGTCTTCACTTTTAATTATCTTTTATAATTTTAGGCAGATGACAGTAAAATGCATTTGTGTATTTTATTTATAAACGAAAGGTATGAAAGAAATGAAAAATGAAAATTGGCACATATAATAATAAATGTCTTATAATACATATGAGCAGGAAACACCTGCATGTTGATGTGACTTCCACTCTAAATCCAATCTATTGCTTGGGCCGCTTTCACACAGCCGCATCTTAGTGTTTATGATAAGAATTTCTACATCTGGTTTCACAATTCCAACTTTCATGGTGCCAGTATGGACAAGCTGTTGGACTCATGATGCAAACCCAATAGTCTCATAGGTGTATATACAGGGTGTTGAGATCGGTCGTAAAATCCATGACTGGCCAGGGCATCACAGTCTGTACTCACCATGAATATCAAAAGTGAGAAAGTTAAATTCAGTTAAGTTTTGAACTTGGAGCACCAGTCTTAATCATAAATAACATATGTCATTAGCTCCATGCGAAGCTCCATCTGGTTGACCTTATAAGAACTGGGTTACATGCTTTAGTCTGGTCTGGCATTCATGGTACATAGTAGGAGTAAAACTCCACACTCAAAAGAATACATGATGAAAAGTGATAATTTTATTATTATTCAAACCAGTCCATTAAATTATAAAGTTTCAGTTCTACTCAGACCTTCATCAGATAAGTGTGGACTGTGTCATGAAAAGATATATCAATCGCAGCACTGGTGTGGAGTGATGGTGTCACTATCTAGAATGGTGCCATTTAATGGACTGTTTCATATAATAATAAGCAAATTATCACATTTTCATCAAGTATTCTTCTGAGTGCCGAATTTTACTCTTACTAATTACTATGGATTGGAACCCTTCTCTGGTACCTCTCATATTACATTACAGAGTGCCATATATTTTTTATTAATTAATCATGATACATTGGTAATTATTGATCCACGTGTGCAGTCTGTTGCACCAAAAGATTGCACATGGACTGAAACTACTTTCATGTGAATATGCCTTAGGCTGGAGTCACACTAACCTGCGCAAAATACGCTCCGTATTTTACATGCGTAATACGGATCAATGACCACTAAATAGTGGTCCGTAGGTCATCCGTAAACAAGGTGAGGTCGCGTATTTTGCGCATGTGTGTCTCCGTATGCAATCCGTATGCAATCCGTATGGCGAGATTTTCTCGCAGCCTTGCAAAATGGACATTTAACGGTTTTGAGGCCTGCCAACAATTTAAATCATTAGCCTACACCCTATTTAGACACTCAGAAACAGGTGGCTGCCTACATTCTGTACATTTCTCACCTTGCTTTCACAAGGTGTGTTGGTGTTCTTTGTGCAGCATGTCAGAGGGTCTGACATTCAATACAACCGAGCAGGTTCTCTTTACCTGGCTTTTGTCACGGCGCTTTGGCCAACCATATCCTGTGATAGTGGATCCGCGGAGGAGGAGACGCATGTGGGTACATCCACTTTTGAGGCAACGACTCACAAGAGGGCATTTTCACCGCCTCTATTCGTCTCTGCGGGAGCATCCGGACAAATTTTACCAGTACTGTCGAATGAGCATTTCCACATTTGATCGCCTCTTGGAGACAGTGCGCCCTGGGATCACATTTCAGGACACTAGGATGCGCAAAGCCATATCTGCAGAGGAGCGACTTCTACTCACAATACGGTATGTACTCCACCACCACATTCTCTATGTTCATAATGTGTGTGTTAATTTATGTTTTTTGGCCTTCTTGGACAATGTTTAATACCCTCATCTTACTCAAAATATGTTTCACCTGACACAGCAGAATGTTACATCTAATATGTACTGCATATCACTTAGTCATTGTGCCACCAAATATGTGTGTGTTGTTCTCTCTCATTTCCTACCAAGTTTGGTCGGCATGTAACTGATTTTTTTTTACTTTAGCCATTCTAAACTGTACTATTTCTGTTGTTCTACAGCTTCCTGTCCACTGGCCTGTCTTATGCCGCCCTCCACCATGAGTTTCTCATAGGAAAATCAACCATTTCAGGCATAGTGAGGTCTACATGTGCACAAATCTGGACAAGACTCCATCAGGTGGTCCTACCCGAGCCCAGGATGGAAGACTGGTTAAGGATTTCAAGGGACTTTGAGGAGGACTGCCAGTTTCCAAATTGTATTGGGGCCCTGGATGGCAAACATATCAGGGTGCGTAAGCCGCCGAACTCAGGCTCCCAATTCTTCAATTATAAGCAATACTTTTCTGTTGTATTGTTGGCTCTGGTAGACCCTCAATACAAGTTTATAATTGTTGACATTGGGGCCTATGGAAGGACGGGAGACTCTAGAGTCTTCAATACTTCCATAATGGGTCGGCGGCTACGCACCAACCAGTTGGATCTACCACCACCACGCCAGCTACCAGGCTCCCCCGAACAATCAGTCCCTTATGTCCTTGTGGCAGATGAGGCATTTCAGTTATCACGTAATGTCATGAGGCCATATCCCCGGCGCAACCTTGACCACAGGCGCAGAATTTTTAACTTGCGCCTATCACGTGCTAGGCGACTGGTGGAGTGTTCCTTTGGGATTCTTTGTGCCAAATGGCGGGTACTCCAGTCTGCCATTCAGTTGAGTGAGCAAAATGTGAATGAAGTTGTCAAAGCCTGTGTTGTTCTGCATAACTTCACCAGGATACATGATTGCTCCTCCTCTGATGGTGTTGTGCGTAGGCCGGACAATGTGCGCAGGGTGAGACCACCTATCATCCCTCAACGTAGACCGCTCTCTGGCCTCAAAGTGCGTGATATATTCACTAATTACTTTATCTCACCTGAGGGGGCTACTTCTTGGCAAGAGAATGCTGTGTCTATGTTCTAATTTTTTTTGGGTCAAAGTGTGTCTAAAAATATATTACTCAAGCCTTTTTATGATTCTATGAGTGTTTCTTTGCATTGGTTGGTGTCTGTTAGTATGTTGTGAGGGATAGTGAGAAATCACACAGAGACGTTAACTAGAGTAGACAAATTTTTAGTTTTGCCTTTTTTTTTTTTGGTTTTGCTTAAAGGCAAACATAATTTTGCCATAACACAAATTTGGCAATGGCCAAAATGACCCTTTGGGCCTTCTTTAACTTGATGTAACATTAACATAACAGAAAAAAACTGCAACAAACATTATGCAATAACAACATTGCTGCATGCCTACATTAACCTGGATTAGGCAACAAAGGGTGAGCTCCATCACCAAAATAAAGTCAATAAGATAACACTCACATTTCCTCATAATGTTTTCCAAACATAGAAAGATTCCACCATGAAAGGCAAGGCTACCTCACATCTTTCACACAGATATTACCTGTCTGTAGAACAGGCAATATTTAAGCATGCTATACTGGAAAGGATGAAAATACAAAACTCACTTGTTAAGACATAGAGAGAGCGTGATATTGTGAATGCTGGTCGCCTCAAATTGGTTTACTAGAGAATGCTAATAACAAAGTTGACTACTTAACTAAAGGCAAGCACACCTTTCCTATGCATTAACAAGTGATTAGTGTATTTTCATCCTTTCAGGTAACAGTATAGCGCATTTAAATATTCTCTTTTATACACACATGTAATATCTGTGTGAAAGGCATGAGGTAGCGTTGCCTGTCATGATGTATTGTTTCATATGTTTGGAAAACATTGTTTACAAATGTGAGTGTTAAATTATGTTCTAAATGTTGGTGAAGGAGAACACCTGTTTTTTTGTCTAGATTAGAAGCACCAGTTACATGTCACTGGACATCTCCAAAGTTTTGATTCATAAATCCTCATATGTAGGGGAAGGGGAACGGGGAGGAACAGCCTGTGGGTGCTGCTGGACATTGTGGCCAACATCGCCCTGTGTGGGGCCATACTGTTGCCCATGATGCTGTTGTCGTCCAGCCTCCTGGGCCTGTTGGTGATACTGCCCAGAGTAATAATGATGGTGAGGGGCTTCTTGTTGGCTATGGTAGGCCCGTGGCTCATACCCACCAAGATAGCCAGATCGTCCCCAACCAGGTTGGGACCAGCCTCCAACACTGGGTGGGTACAAGTGGCCATATTGGTGGGGTTGGCTTGATGAAGACATTTGGGGCTGCGGAATAGAAGGATGGGTAGGGGGAGGAAGGGGTTGAGGTGTTGGCACACGTATTAGGGGCTGTTCAGACCCTGCTTGAGCAAGCATCTGTGTGGATGGTCTCATGCGCATTAAATTTCTTGGTGACAGCTGCCACCTCTCCAGAAATTCAAACACCTCATATGGGGTATTGGGGGGGTGCTTGCATCAAGCAGGATCTGAATACACCCCCTAATACGGAGCCTGACCTCACGGGTAAGGGCACGGAGATAAAGGGTGAGGCTACGTGCATAGGCCTCCTCACCATCATCTGTAGTGACTCTGGACAAGTAATTCTGCACCCCAGTGTCCACATTGTCCTGCTCTCTTGAATGGCGACCTGGCGCCTTCTTCTTATTCGCCGTGTTGCTAGAGCAGCCTGTGGGGAGGGCCTGATCTGGGCAGTTGGGCTGCTGCTCAAGTTGCCCATCTCTTCCAGGATGGGTGAGGTTGCAGCTGCAGACCGTCCTGGTGGTGTGTTGTGTCGGGCAGCCATTGTGTGGTCTTGTGATGCCTCCTCTTCAGACATCCTTCTTGTAGGGGGGAGAAGATGGGCCAGCCACCTCATCCCCTACAGGATCAATAATGGGCTCTGCCTCTGAGGCCGTTCCTCGATCCGTAAGGTTGGATTGAGTTCTGTTATGAAATAGAACAGAGGCAAAAATACATCAATATTTTTGTCCCTGTAAAGTATTTGTGTAATGTTTTTGTGTCATGTGGTGTGAGGTATGTACTTACGGTCTCAGAGCCAGAATTGGGGTGAGGAAGTTCAGCCGGTCATAATATATATATTTCCACTTGACATGTCCAGCATCCCCACTCCTGGACCGCTGCTGGCGTTCCCGGCGGTACTGGTCCCGGATGCTTCTCCACCGTTTCATCACATCTTCCACTGCAATGTGACAGGAAAGATTGTCAAAATCACATATCTGAGAGGTCACATTTTCAAACAGTAGTCTAGGCATGGGGCCTTATGGGGTGTGCATTCTACCCATGGTGGCATATGTAATTGGGCCGATACCCAGGGTCTCATTAGCTCCCCTGAAACTAATTTTTGTGGCTAGGAGGATGAGGAGCTTGTGGCCTAAACCCCTAATTATGGCTGTGTGAAGCCACGTGTCACATCCTAATGTAACGGCCTCATGAGGCTAAAATTACATGCCCAGGAAGGGGGGGGGCTGATTGTAGAGTCATTTTATAGCGCGCGCTAACGTTAATTATATTTTTATGGTTGCACTTACGAATTTTCTGCTGCTCATCACGTGGTCTGTCACCGAAGTCATGGTACATCTGGCGACAGATGCGCCTCCATGACGCCTCCTTTCTTGTGCGGTTCGCATAGTTTGCGTCGCGTGGGTCCCAGATTTCTGGACGCTCCTGCACCAGCACAATTAGCATCTCCACATTTATGTAAGTGGACGCCATGCTGCTGCTGTACTCCGTGGAGGCGTACTTCCTGGATGTCTGGAGCGCTTTTTGAGCTCATTTGCATGTCTACGCTTCCTGATGATGGATTGGCCCATTTCCTGTTCACCAGCCAAAAGACCTGCGTATTGCTCGCAGGTCACACGTGTGTTCAGTGTGTAATCCGTATTTTTTGCGCACCCATAGACTTGCATTGGCGTGCTACGGGCGTAGTACGCTGACAATCGCAGCATGCTGCGAGTGGCACGGAGCGGAGGATACGGAGGAGAAATATACGCCTGGTGCGAGTGACCCCATAGAGAATCATTGGTCCGTGTCTAATGCGTGCTTTTTGCGCCTCGCACGCACCCATATTCCTCGCCAGTGTGACTCCGGCCTAAGACCAAAACTTGGAGTGGGTGCAAAACAGAAAATATTCAATGGAAAAATGGTGATCTGAATATGTTCTGCTTCTAGTGTTGGCTTACAAATATGCTGATACAAAGAGACAAGTGTGAAACGCAATTTATTTCCTTTATAGCCAGGAATGCCATATGCATGAGGTAGCGCTCAGCTGAATGCTAGTTTTGATAGATAACTGTTTAGATTTCACCCATAAAATTTTATTCCAAAGCCAAACACCTCTCATGGAACTTGTCTTTGAGGAGAGCAAAGCATTGAACATGCTTGATTTTTTTTCCCAGACAACAGAAGTCATGAAACTGTCCCTTGTCCTCATGAACAACAAGGGTACATTTTACACATAGCGTAATTGCTGACAATTATTTGCAAAGCAATTTTGCCACAAATCACAGGGACAGCTACAGTGTAAAATATGCACCAAATTGTATACAAAGCATTTATATGCACAGTCCTTTCTTACTGTATATATAATGCACACCATTCTGGTGGAAACATGCCTGCACTATTTGTGTTCACTTTTATATGATCTTATCTGGTGCTATCTTCATTGGGCCATTTTCGTCATCTTTTGGCACCCATTAAGTTTGACATTTTCTGGTCTGACTAGGCCATGACATCATGACAAAAGAAAATGCATGCCATATGACGTTATGATGTTGAGGCAAAGTTAGCCAGAAGATTCCATAAATGCTGGGCTCTGGATGATGCTATAGATGCCAGGTGTTGGAAGACACCTAAAGTGAGAAGTGAAGACCATATACCAGTCACCAAGAAGATGACTGGAATTGAGCTAGGCTGAGCAGCGGGAATGGCGATGGTTAGGTGAGTATGTTTTTTATTCTTGACAGACCCTAGAGCATAACAATGTAGATTCAAGTTACATCAAGTAAATTTTATTTTCTGGTCAAATACAAGCAAATTGGTAAATTAATATTGTGCAGATTATCTCATCACTTTTAAATCCTAAATGTAAAATCAAGTAGCTCTTCTATTCTAAACCCTACCATGTGTCCAAATAGCCGTTTTTGATCACAAGTGAGGTATTGCTGCATTTGGGGCATAATTACACCTTGAAAAATGAAAAGTTTAGCGTAAAATTAATATTTTAGTAGAAAATATTTCATTTTTATATATTTCTTCATTCCGCTTTCTGTAATTGCTATGAAGCTCATAATGGTTGAACAAACTTCTTGACAACAGTTTTGAATATTTTGATGGACGCAGCTTTTAAAATGGTTACACTTTATATTTTTCAATGAATAGACCTTTCAGTCACTTGAAATCTGAATAGAGCTGTAAAAAAACATGTTTTGTAAATTTGCCTGAAAAAATTGTAGAATTGCTGATAAACATTTAACTCTTCTAACACCATATCAAAATAAAAAACATTAGAGAATGATTCTGATATAAAATAGACATCTCGTAAATTTTATTAACTTTATTTGTGTGGCATAACCATTGGATTTTGGGTTATAATCATTAAAAGTTTACCCCTTTACTCCCCCAAAGTGGTTTGCATGTTAATGACTAGGCCATTTTTTACTATTCTGACCAGTGTCACTTTATGAGGTAATAACTTTGGAATGCTTCACTGATCACACTGATTCTGAGATTGTTTTTGGGGACATATTGTACTTCATGATAGTGGTAAAATTTGGAATATTTTGCAAATTTCTGTAGTGCTAAGATATTAATGACCATCGGGAATTTCATATTGATAGCCTGTCTTTAAAGACCCCTTTAAGACCTCTTTAAGGTATTTGATAGTAACAGATAGTAACAGTTCAGCTCATATTAGCCTTGTAGTTTCCTGTAATTTTCCTAACACCTAGGGAATGTATACAGTAACTGTCAATATTTAATGTGAACGTGCATGTTTATATTACTCTCCCAAATACCACAAAGTACTTTTATCACTGTTTGGTGAGAACAGTGTATGTTTATATTCTTCAGTGAGAAAGTGTATGTTTATAGTTTTCATCCAATTACTGCATAGTTTCGTTATTAATGTTTGGTGAGAAATATTGTGGAATATCCGATACCAGGAGCCTTTGACATATCATATCCGGTGTAGTATTTGTGTGTGCACATTCACATCTGAAGAGCTGGCCACTCAGAAGAGAGATACTATAATGGACAAATAGAATTTGTTAGCGTTTGTGTAACACTTGGTTGCGCAAGCATTGTTGTTTCTAAACAATACGTAAGCTGGGGAAGATTTCAGCTAAGACAGAAGCCTGTTAACCTGTAGACCGGAGTGGACGCCCATGTGGGACTATAGTGTGGATATCCCAAGAATTTCTCTGTCTTTGTCGTTTCGCTTCTCATGGTTGATATTTTTAGACAGATGATGACAGATAAAAAATAACATTTTCCCCACAAAATTGTTTTTTAGCCTCAAATTTTGAATTTTCATAAGAGTAACAGGAGAAATTGCACCATAAAATTTGTAGTGCAATTTCTCCTGAGTACCCCGATACCCCACATGATGTAGAAAACTACTGTTTGAGCACAGGGCTCGGAAGGGAAGGAGTGTTATTTGATTTTTTTAATGTAAAAGTTGCTGGAATCATTAGCGGAAGCCATGTCCCGCTTGGAGAGCCCCTGATGATCCCGTAGGATTCATACAGGACAGTAGTTGTGGCCGAGGACACCAGGGCCTTGGTGTCCTCACCTCCTCCCACAGAAAAAATGTCAGTGTCTGCCAGCGTACCTGTTTGGGGTCCTGGTTCACCATCACGGATTCCACTGCGGTTCGGCACAGCTCCTGAACACTCAGTTTTGGTGCATAGGGTGGAAACAACTGACACAGATATCGCTTCAGATGCCAAACAAATGATTTTACTATTCTCTTCAACGGTCCTGGACACTTCAGCAACATTACAGTCCACACAGCATTCCTTCTGCACTTTCCCTTTCCTGCTTTCTTTGTCCTCACACACATCACAGGGTAGTAGCGCCCTAGATGGTACCTCAGCATCACTTCTGTAGGACTTCAAGACATAGGGGATCCCGTTCATCCGTATCGTACGGGACTTACAAGCTTCAGCCCTATTTAAGATCTGCCACATTGTGAATATTCTGCGCCCTGCACAACTCTTGGACCAAGTAATTCTCTTACTGCTGTGAAACACCATAACTCCCAGGGTGCTTTGGTCTCATCCAGCACCTGTCTGACTGTTCCTGTGTACTTTTCTTCCAAAGAACATTGTGTCACTGCTATGGCATCCTGAGCCTAGAGCACTTCTGGACACTTCATGCTCACTCTTCTAACCTATTCCTATATCCTACACTCACTTATCCGATAGCAGCTCCTCCTAAAATTAACCTACAATTAACCCTCTATGAACTTCCTAAAAGAAATACCTACAAGGCCCAATATTATGCCCCCATCTAGTGGCCCACAACAGAACTACAATTACCCATATCTAGGAAATATATACTAATATTACCCTCCACTAAGGTCCTGTCATGGTATGCCTAGGATACTTTAGGCAAAAACCCCGGGACCCCTGCGATGTCCCTCAGACTAGGGGAACCCTGTCTGTCCCTCTACCCAGGGTTTACACTGAAGGTGTGCCTGCCTGAGCCTCCACCCTGTCCCTGTCTCCTGTCCAGCCCTAAGCTGAACCCACCTCCCTCCACCCAGTGAGGGGACCAGACACCAGACCCCACAAATACTTATGGACAGGGGTAAAAGAAACACCACACAGTTAATACACATGGGAATACAATAATGTGCAAGGGCAACCAAATATATATATAACAGATTGGAGAAAGAACCACTGAGGGATATACTGCACCAGATATCAGACGCTCCAACACCACCACTGCTGACCGGTATTGCTAGCACTAGGCTAAAGCTATAGTCGGCGACGCCCATAGTCAGGATGAACTATTTAAAGACCAAGGGCGTGGCCCAGCCCTCAGCCAGCATGACAACCTGGTTAACCCTATCCCGACTGGAACAGAATACCCAACAGGGTATTACCGCTGTCTGCCGGACACCCTGGTGTGAACAGTGTCCGACATGACAGTACCCCGCCTTCTACGAGGGACCTCCGGAACCTCACCATGTCCAGGACCTGGCTTGTCCGGATGGCAACGATGGAACATAGTAACCAGTCGATCAGCATGAATGTCAGAGGCCGGCACCCATGTCCTCTCCTCAGGACCATAGCCACGCCAGTGGACCAGGTACTGTAGAGTGCGACGCACAACCCTAGAGTCCACCACTTTGGACACCTCAAATTCCAACGCGCCATCCACCAAGACGGGAGGTGGTGGCCCGGGGGAACCATCCACCAAACCCACGACCTTCTTTAGCAATGCTTTGTGAAATACATTATGAATCTTATACACAGCCGGCAACTCCAAACGAAATGCCACGGGGTTGATCACTGCGGAGATTCTAAATGGGCCAATGAACCTGGGACCCAACTTAAGTGACGGTATCTTGAGCTTAATGTTCCTAGTAGATAACCACACCCAATCACCCACACACAGGTCCGGACCTGGCACACGTCTGCAGTCAGCCACCCGTTTGTACCTGGAACCCACCTTCAACAAGCGCTGCTTGACTCTCCTCCAAACAGACGACAATTGAGCTCCCAACTGGTCCTCCTCAGGGACGCCAACTGAGCACCCCTGACGCAAGGTGCAAAATTGAGGATGTTGACCATACACACAAAAAAAAGGAGATTCCCCAGACGATTCCTGGCAATGGTTGTTTATTGCGAATTCTGCCAGAGGAAGAAACGCTGACCACTCTTCCTGATTGTCGGAAATAAAGCAGCGCAAGTATTGCTCCAGGGTTTGGTTCATCCGCTCAGTCTGTCCATTCGACTGAGGGTGGAAAGCCGATGAATGAGATAATTTGATTCCAAGGCGAGAACAAAAAGCTCTCCAAAACTTTGCCACAAACTGCGTACCTTGATCAGACACAATGTCAGACGGGACACCATGAAGTCTGACCACCTCGCGAATAAATATCTGAGCAAGAGTCTTAGCATTGGGCAAAGACGGTAAAGCAACGAAATGTGACATTTTGGAGAACCTATCAACAATTACCAAAATGACCGAGTTCCCTGCCGAGGCGGGCAAGTCAGTAATAAAATCCATGGAAATCTCAGTCCATGGCTTACTGGGCACCCCGAGAGGCTGCAAGCTACCAGCGGGACGGGAACGAGGAGTCTTGGCCCGTGCGCACGTGGTACAGGCAGCCACATATGAGGCCACATCCTGCCGGATTTTAGGCCACCAAAAACGACGCGATACCAGTTCCAGAGTGCTCTTAACCCCTGGATGACCTGCCAGTACCGTGTCGTGATGTTCGCCCAACACTCTAGAGCGTAGATGTAGCGGCACAAAAGATTTATTAGCAGGCAACCCCGGCGGTACCACCTCCTGAGCCTCCGCAATCTCTGCCTCAATCTCTGTCGTGATGGCAGATACCACCACACCCTTTTGGAGAATAGGCACCGGCTCTTCACATAACCCTCCACCAGGAAAACACCTGGATAAAGCGTCTGCCTTAACATTCTTCGACCCAGGTCGATAGGTAACAATGAAGTTGAACCGGGTGAAGAATAATGCCCAGCGAGCCTGTCTGGAGGACAGGCGCTTAGCAGATTCTAAATAAAGCAAATTCTTATGGTCGGTTATCACAGTAATCTGATGAACAGCCCCCTCCAAGAAGTGTCGCCACTCCTCAAATGCCAATTTGATGGCCAATAATTCCCTGTTGCCAATATCATAATTACGCTCCGCAGGCGACAGCTTCTTGGAGAAGAAGGCACACGGATGCAACTTGGCCCAAGAAGGGCCCTGAGACAGTACAGCCCCCACTCCAACCTCCGACGCATCCACCTCCACGACAAACGGTAAGGAGACATCGGGCTGCACCAGAATGGGCGCTGAGGCAAAACTATTCTTGAGGAATTCAAACGCCTGTACCGCAGGCTCAGACCAGTCAGAAAAGTCGGTACCCTTCTTAGTCATGTCAGTCAGTGGTTTGGCAATCATAGAGAAGTTCTTAATAAATTTCCTATAGTAATTGGAGAAGCCAAGAAATCGCTGAAGCGCCTTAAGATTATCAGGCCGATCCCAATGTAGTACCGCCTGCACCTTTGCGGTGTCCATCTTAAAACCTGAGGCGGAGATTATATAACCCAAGAACGGTAGCTCCTGTACGAAAAACACACATTTTTCAAGCTTGACATAGAGCCTGTTCTCTCTGAGCAACTGCAGAACCTGTCTAACATGCTCTATAAGTGTATCATGGTCGCGAGAGAAAATGAGAATGTCGTCAAGATAAATTATAACGAACCTCCCCAACAGCTGAGAGAAGACATCATTGATGAAGTGTTGAAAGACCGCCGGTGCCATAGTCAACCCAAACGGCATTACCAAACTCTCAAAGTGACCCTCAGGGGTATTGAACGCCGTCTTCCACTCATCCCCCTGACGGACTCTTATAAGATTGTACGCCCCCCTGAGGTCCAGTTTGGAGAACCACCTGGCACCAACCACTTGGTTGAATAAATCGGGTATAAGTGGCATAGGGTAAGGATCACGGACCGTAATCTGGTTGAGTTCTCTGAAATCCAGACACGGGCGTAAACCGCCATCCTTCTTTTTAACAAAGAAGAAGCCAGCAGCCAGAGGAGAAGAGGAAGGTCTAATATGACCCTTGCTCAGGCTATCCGCAATGTATTCCTTGAGAGCTAGCCTCTCGGGACCTGAGATATTAAACATTCTAGCTTTAGGTAACTTGGCCCCTGGTTTCAACCTAATAGCACAGTCATAGGGGCGATGCGGTGGTAGTTCTGAACAACCCTTCTCAGAAAATACATCCGCATAGTCCAGCAACGGCTCCGGGATACTGGGGGTCAAAGCGGAAATACATGTAGCCAGGCACCTCTCCTGACACTCCCTGCTCCACTGAATTATGTCCTGGGTCTTCCAATCAATAACAGGATTATGCATTGACAACCATGGAAAGCCCAGAACCATCTGAGCCGGTAAGTTACTAAGCACCTTACAAGTTACCCGCTCTGAGTGTAATACTCTGATGTGGAGTTGTATATCCAACACACACTCTGATCTCCCCTTGAGACAACGGGGAAGCATTGATGGTAACCACCCGGATGGGGTTCGGCAATTTCTCCACCGGAAATCCCGCTGTATGCGCGAACCTCTCATCAATGAGATTGGCAGCTGAGCCACTATCAATAAATACTGTAATAGAGAGCATTTGCCCCCCAAGTACCACCCTAGCAGGGAGCATACACTGGGAAACCATGACGGAGGATACACAAAGGCTCAGACTAGACTCCTCCAAACCCTCTGAGCCTATCAGTTTTCCGCCGGCGCGCCCTTCTTAGGTACCAGGGGGCAAGCGTTAATAAAATGTCCTCCTTTGCCACAAAAAAAACAGAGCCCCTGCCTTCTGTGCCAAGGACGTTTAGGCTTGTTACTCGGTGACTGTGCTATACCAGCGATCTGCATGGGTTCCACGGATTCACCCGCGGCAACCTCACCGACCACTCCCCCACCTCCCGGAGGCAACGAAACCAGCGCCCCTTGACGGAGACGTCGGTCTATGCGTACTACAAGTGCCATCGCAGCCTCCAGAGAGGCGGGAGTCTCGTACATTAGGAGAGTCTGTTTAACCCTTCCAGAAACCCCATGCAAAAATTGACTTCTAAGCGCAGGGTCATTCCACTGCGTGTCCACCGCCCAGCGCCGGAATTCCGTGCAGTAATCCTCAGCTGGTCGATCACCCTGTAGCAGTGAGCGTATCTTAGACTCTGCTAAGTTTAATCTATCCGGATCGTCATAGATCAAACCCAGAGCAGAGAAAAAAAAATCTACAGATTCAAATGCCGGTGAGTCTGAAGGGAGTGAAAAGGCCCAGGCCTGTGGGTCACCACTCAGCAAAGAAATCACCAAGCCCACGCGTTGAGCCTCATTACCTGAGGAATGTGGACGCATACGGAAATACAATTTGCATGATTCACGAAACACCGTGAACTTACCACGATCACCAGCAAATCGTTCAGGAAGGGGAAACTTGGGCTCAGCTGCCCTGGCTGCAGCCTCAGCAGGTACTGCAGGAGCTGACAGACCTTGTTGCTGGACTGCCCCCCTGAGTTCAGTGACCTGTATGGATAGAGCCTCCAGCTGCTTGGTTAGGGAAAGTATAGGATCCATAGTAAGTAACCCCTATATTCCCTACCTTTTTTTTTTTTTTTTTTTCTCTCACTTTATTATTTGGGCCGACTATAATGTCATGGTATGCCTAGGTTACTTTAGGCAAAAACCCCGGGACCCCTGTGATGTCCCTCAGACTAGGGGAACCCTGTCTGTCCCTCTACCCAGGGTTTACACTGAAGGTGTGCCTGCCTGAGCCTCCACCCTGTCCCTGTCTCCTGTCCAGCCCTAAGCTGAACCCACCTCCCTCCACCCAGTGAGGGGACCAGACACCAGACCCCACAAATACGTATGGACAGGGGTAAAAGAAACACCACACAGTTAATACACATGGGAATACAATAATGTGCAAGGGCAACCAAATATATATATAACAGATTGGAGAAAGAACCACTGAGGGATATACTGCACCAGATATCAGACGCTCCAACACCATCACTGCTGACCGGTATTGCTAGCACTAGGCTAAAGCTATAGTCGGCGACGCCCATAGTCAGGACGAACTATTTAAAGACCAAGGGCGTGGCCCAGCCCTCAGCCAGCATGACAACCTGGTTAACCCTATCCCGACTGGAACAGAATACCCAACAGGGTATTACCGCTGTCTGCCGGACACCCTGGTGTGAACAGTGTCCGACATGACAGGTCCCCAAAGGATGCACTAGCTTACCCTAACCTGTATATAAATATGCAGAACAAAATACAACACAAAATATTACAATCTTTACAACATGGTAACAAATATATAATGTGGCAGTACCAATAAGACAAGCAGTAATACACATACTCATGAACCAGTACCGCAAGCATTCAACATATTAAATATTAACATATATACATAGGAATTCTTAAAGGGGTGACATTAAAGGGCATCTTCCCTCAATCCCCTTAATTCCTAAACAATGTAAACCTGCCAACAAATGACCCCACAAAAATGTTATTTTATCCCCAATTTTTTTTTATTTAAACAAGGGTAACAGGAGAAATTGCACCAAATGAGAAATTGAACCCCCAATAAGTGACCCCACTTTGCAAACTACACTTCTCAATTACTTCATCTACAGGTGCAGTGATCATATTGACACCACAAGTGTGTCACAGAATTTTATACCATTGGGCAGTGAAGAAAAAATAACTACATTTTTTCCACCAAAATTTTGTTTTAGGCCAAGATTTTACATTTTCACACAATACGTGGGTAAAAATGGCAACAAAATGTGTCTTACAATTTGTATTGAATGTGGCAATACCCCATATGTAGCTATACAGGACTGCTTAGGCCTCTTTCACACTTCAGTTTTTTGCATCAGTTCATATCCGCCAAAAAGGCAGACAAGCGGATCCGTTCTGAACTGATGGCACAGGATCCGTTTTCAGATCCTGAAAATGAGGAAATTTAAAGGAAACGCTGGCCGGGAAGGGGAGAAAGAGAGAGGGAGAGGGAGAGGGAGAGAGAGAGATTTTTTGTCCGGCACTCAGAAAGAATTTCGGGTTAAATTAGTGTCTGGAGGATCCGCCAGAAAAAAAAACGTTGCAAGCTCCGTTTTGAAATCTTTGAGGATGGTGACGGACAGCAACTTTTGGCAGATCCTCAAAAAAAACGGATGCAACGGACGGCAATCCGTCACAATCCGCCAGTAATGGAAGTCAATGGGGAAAAAAACGGCTCCTCAAAAGAAAATTGAGGATCCGTTTTTTTCAAAACCTGGCGGATTGTGACTGATTGTAAAAAACTGAAGTGTGAAAGAGGCCTTAACCATATGGAAATACTCAGGAGGGACGGAGCGCTATTTTCCGCCTGGAGTGGAGAATTTCCTACAATAGTTTGCGAACTCCATATACAGAGCCCCTAATTGCTAGAAAAGCAGAATCCCTCCTCAAGTGACCCAATTTGGAAATTATACCCCTTTGGGAATTTATCTATAGGTGTAGTGATGATTTTGACTCCATGGGCGTTTTCCAGAAACAAGAAGCAATGAATGAATCAAAGGTGTATTTGTATAGTTCACCACGCTATGCTGAGAAGGTGTGCAAGAAGCTTGGTTGTAGGTAAATAAAAGTATTATTAGCTAGTAAAGTTATTGGTACTTACTTATAGTAGAGGAGTTGCAGAGTATTCTATGTAGGTTGTGATGTCTAGATAGCGAATAATTCGCAGATTATCTTGTGATGATAATTTCTTTTGGTAGCTAGCCAGTAGTGCTGGTGGAGTAATAATAATAATAGTATTAAAGTACCAGTAAGTAGAGTTGAGCGACTTTTGGTTTTTTAGGGTCGCGTTTCGTTTTGTGAAACCCGACTTTTCCAAAAGTCGGGTCGAGCAAGATCGTCCGATTATAGGGAAAAGTCGGGGTCGTCCCGAAACACGAAACCCAATGTAAGTCAATGGGGAATAAAAGTCGGCAGTGAGAGGAGGACAGGAAACACACCTACAGTGCCCATTTGAATGCCAAAAGCATCAATTCTTCTTACTTAAGCTTGTCAACCTTAATTAACTTCATAATATAAGTTACGCACTGAAAAATGGGGGTTATTTGGCTAAAGTTGTGGGGGGGGAGGGCTGGCTGCAGGTTTTCATGTGCCCTGGGCGAAAGAGCGCCCCTTTAACACATACCACAACTCATCATGCTCCGATACGGCAGATAAATAGCGGTATAGTACAATGAAAAATACCTCACTTTTTACATCTCATGACGAGGCCCATCTATTTCTCCATACAGAATCATTGGTCCCATATAATGTTTGAAACAGTATATGATGAGCTCCACATAATGCTACAGTATATGTTGGTCCCCATGGATGAAGCTCCACTGTCTTATGGGCCCAAATAATGCTCCAAACATAATGGGCCCCATTTCTAATGCTCTAGTGTATAATGGGCCCTGTAAATGCTGCTCCAGTGTCTGATGTCCACCTTTGGAATGTTCCAGTGTATGGTGGGCCCCATCTATCATTCTTCAGAGTATAGTGCTCCCCAAAAATTGCTGTCCCAACATTGAAAACAATCAAATAAGTCTCCTCGCTAGGGAATCCCTGTACTTGTCTGGACAGGTGCTGTAGCTTGCTTAACAGCTCGCCAGCCGTTCTCACGCCCAGTATGGATTGCACGTGATTGCACAAAGGTTAGAAAGGGTACCGTATCCTTGGATAACATGTATGGATAGCGTACACATTCAAAATATATGTCTATACAGCATGAGGCAGGCTCAGACGGTGTTAGGCCCAGTATGGATTGCACGTGATTGCACAAAGGTTAGAAAGGGTACCGTATCCCTGGATAACATGTATGGATAGCGTACACATTCAAAATATATGTCTATACAGCATGAGGCAGGCTCAGACGGTGTTAGGCCCAGTATGGATTGCACGTCATTGCACAAAGGTTAGAAAGGGTACCGTATCCCCGGATAACATGTATGGATAGCGTACACATTCAAAATATATGTCTATACAGCATGAGGCAGGCTCAGACGGTGGTAGGCCCAGTATGGATTGCACATGATTGCACAAAGGTTAGAAAGGGTACCGTATCCCTGGATAACATGTATGGATAGCGTACACATTCAAAATATATGTCTATACAGCATGAGGCAGGCTCAGACGGTGTTAGGCCCAGTATGGATTGCACGTGATTGCACAAAGGTTAGAAAGGGTATCGTATCCCTGGATAACATGTATGGATAGCGTACACATTCAAAATATATGTCTATACAGCATGAGGCAGGCTCAGACAGTGTTAGGCCCAGTATGGATTGCACGTCATTGCACAAAGGTTAGAAAGGGTACCGAATCCCTGGATAACATGTATGGATAGCGTACACATTCAAAATATATGTCTATACAGCATGAGGCAGGCTCAGACGGTGTTAGGCCCAGTATGGATTGCACGTCATTGCACAAAGGTTAGAAAGGGTACCGTATCCCTGGATAACATGTATGGATAGCGTACACATTCAAAATATATGTCTATACAGCATGAGGCAGGCTCAGACGGTGTTAGGCCCAGTATGGATTGCACGTGATTGCACAAAGGTTAGAAAGGGTACCGTATCCCTGGATAACATGTATGGATAGCGTACACATTCAAAATATATGTCTATACAGCATGAGGCAGGCTCAGACGGTGTTAGGCCCAGTATGGATTGCACGTCATTGCACAAAGGTTAGAAAGGGTACCGTATCCCTGGATAACATGTATGGATAGCGTACACATTCAAAATATATGTCTCAGGAGGCAGGCTCAGACGGTGTCAGGCACAGTATGGATTTGACGGCCCAGATTACACAGCGGAGGAGCAGGGAGAGGTAAAGATTGCAAATGCTGGGGCCCTGCCCAAGCAAGGGGGGCCCACTCGTGGGCGTCGGTACTGGCACTGGGCCCCTCATAGTACAGCGGTGTGTCTGACGGCGGGTGTGCACCACCACCGTCAGAGACACTTGATTGCACTATGAGGGACCCTGTGCCAGTGCCCGCGCCCAAGAGTCGGCCTACCCACCTGTCCAGGGCAACGGCACTCGCACGGTGTCGTGCGCTAGGTGGTTACCCCGGCCATGGGGGGGGAGGCAGCACAGTTAGGGAGTTTTAGAAAGTGGCATATGTTGATGTTGGACATTCAGCTGATGCAAAAGGCGAAATAGGTGAAGTACCAGGAAGAGGTGGACCAAAGCAAGCCATTTTTCTGTCACCCTATGTGTCATCAGGGGAAGGTGGGACAAAATCCTTGGAAACCCATGCGTGGTACATTTTAATGAAGCTTAGATCATCCACATTTTGGGTTGACAGACGGGTCCTTTTTTCTGTCAGGATTGATCCAGCTGCACTGAAGACTCTTTCCGATAGCACACTTGCAGCTGGACAAGCGAGCTCCTGTAAGGCATATTGGGCCAATTCAGGCCAGGTGTCCAGTTTAGCGGCCCAATAGTCAAAGGGGAATGACCTGTGTGGGAGAACATCGATATGGGAGGAAAAGTAGTTTGTAACCATAGTTGACAACTGCTGTCTCCTGTCACTTTCCATCGATGCAGTATTACCAGTTGTGTGAGCGGTATTTGAAAAATCAGTCCACAACATTGTCATGAAACCCCTGTCTCCAACGTCACTTCTGCTGTGTGCACCACGAACACCTCTGCCAAGCTGCCCCCGGCCCGTACGGCTCGTGTGAGAACCATCACCGCTGCTGTGTGCTGGGAATGCCTCAAGCAACCGATTTACCAGAGTTGCTTGTTTATTAGCCAATATTAGGTCAAGGTTCTCCTGTGGCATGATGTTTTGTAATTTGCCTTTATAGCGTGGATCCAGGATGCTGGCCAACCAGTAGTCGTCATCGTTCATCATTTTGGCAATGCGGGGGTCCCTTTTTAGGATCCGCAAGGCATAATCTGACATGTGGGCCAATGTTCCCGGTGTCAATGATACACTGCGAGTGCTGGGTGGAGGAGCACTTTCTGGCAAATCCACATCCCTCCAGTCACGCACAAACCCTGTACCAGACCTTGCCACGCCAACATTTTCACTTGCCCCACGAGATGCATCCTCCTCCCCTAAGTAATCATCCCCATCATCCTCCTCCTCCTCCTCTTCTTCCTCCACCTCGTCCAGGAGAGGTCCCTGAGCAGACAATGGCTGAATGTCATCAAGGATTCCCTCCTCCTCTTCCTCCTCATCAACATTGGCTGCAGACGCCTGCTCCTTAAGGTGCGTCAAAGTTTGCATGAGCAGACGCATAAGTGGGATGCTCATGCTTAGGATGGCGTCGTCTGCGCTTACCAGCCGTGTGCATTCCTCAAAACACTGAAGGACTTTACAAAGGTCTTTCAGCTTCGACCACTGCACGCCTGTCAACTCCATGTCTGCTCTCAAAGTGCCTGGCCGTGTATCCTCCCACAAATGCATTATGGCCTGCCTCTGCTCGCACAGCCGCTCCACCATGTGCAGGGTGGAGTTCCACCTTGTTGCAATGTCGATAATGAGGCGGTGGTTGGGAAGGTGGAGCAATCGCTGCAGCTTCTGCATACGAACGGAGTGTACAGGCGACCGGCGGATGTGCGCGCACAGTCTTTGTACCTTTTTGAAAGGGCTATGGCTGCCACAAAATTACGGCCGTTATCACTAACTACCTTGCCTGCCTCAAGATGTACACTGCCCAGCCATGACTCAGTTTGTCGCTTCAAGTACTCGGCCAGCACCTCGGCGGTGTGTCTGTCGCCCAAACACATCATCTGCAACACAGCCTGCTGATGCTTTCCACTAGCTGCTCGATAGGGGGACACATCGTGTGCAACAGTGGCAGCTGCAGATGGAGTGCTCGTATGACTGCGCTCTGTGGACGAGCTTTCGCTTCTGGAGGAGGAGGAGGAGGAGGAGGGTCGAACGCCTACAGCCAACTGTTTCCTATACCGTGGGCTAGGCAGCACTGTCCCACCACCGCTGTCCCCTGTGGACCCTGCATCCACCACATTAACCCAGTGCGCAGTGATGGACACGTAACGGCCCTGGCCATGCCGACTGGACCATGCATCAGTTGTGAGGTGCACCTTTCCGCTCACTGACTGCTTGAGTGCATGGACAATGCGGTCTTTCACATGATGGTGGAGGGCTGGGATGGCTTTGCGAGAGAAGAAGTTGCGACTGGGTAGGTCATAGCGTGGTACTGCATAGGCCATGAGTTCGCGGAAAGCTGTGCTTTCCACCAACCGAAAGGGCATCATCTCAAACGAGATTAGTTTGGCAATGTGGGCGTTCAAACCCAGTGTACGCGGATGAGAGACTGAGTACTTTCTTGACCTACTCATAGTGTCTGGGAGGGTGAGCTGGACTTGAGAGCTGCATATGGTGGAAGTAGCGGTGGACAGGGCGGACTGAGAGAGGGTTGATGATGGTGATGGAGTTGGTGTTCTTTCTGATGGCCTAGAATCAGTCTTTCATTGATATAACAGTGGGATTCCCTGACTGCTGTGGCCTTGCAACGACACCTCAACATTTGCTGCTGTGCTAACCGGTGGGCTTACAGTGGGGGAAACAATGTAGCGTTGCTGACTACCTTCGTTGTGATCAGTTGCACATGTGGCACTTGAGGTTTGGTGTTGTGTCCACGCTTGCAAGTGCATGCTGGTTAAATGTCTAATCATGCAACTGGTATTCAAATTTTTCAGATTTTTCCCTCGGCTAAAGGTCTGTGACACGCTCGATGGCACAGCTGCCTGTGACCAAAGTGACGAGAGGATAATGGAGATTTTGAATCTCTGCGTACACTTTTGGACACTGGACACTTGTGGATTGTGTGAGGCCCACTGATATCTGAGCGCTATGTGACACGCTCGATGGCACAGCTGCCTGTGACCAAAGTGACGAGAGGATAATGGAGATTTTGAATCTCTGCGTACACTTTTGGACACTGGACACTTGTGGATTGTGTGAGGCCCACTGATATCTGAGCGCTATGTGACACGCTCGATGGCACAGCTGCCTGTGACCAAAGTGACGAGAGGATAATGGAGATTTTGAATCTCTGCGTACACTTTTGGACACTGGACACTTGTGGATTGTGTGAGGCCCACTGATATCTGAGCGCTATGTGACACGCTCGATGGCACAGCTGCCTGTGACCAAAGTGACGAGAGGATAATGGAGATTTTGAATCTCTGCGTACACTTTTGGACACTGGACACTTGTGGATTGTGTGAGGCCCACTGATATCTGAGCGCTATGTGACACGCTCGATGGCACAGCTGTGACAAAAGTGACTAGAGGATAAGGGAGATTGGATTGCTTTTAAAAAAGCAGTTTGCGGAGCAGTGGGTAAACAGCAATGCCAGCGTGTCAGGAAGCCTTAAAAGGCAGCCCAACAACCAACACCACTGATACACCACAATATAGCCTCCCCTTGCACTGCACACACAGTGAGTTGTGTGTTGTGCAGGCCAAATCGCTAGCAGCAGAAGCAGTTTTTTTGTCTTCTTCCCTGCCTAACGCTCTCCCTACAGAATCAGCAGCAACCTCTCCCTATACTAAGATCGGCAGAAGTAAGATGGCGGTCGGCGTGCACGCCCTTTTATACCCCCTGTGACGCCCACCAAAGCAAGCCAATTACTTGCATGCCCTTCTGAAAGATGGTGGTGACCCGTGCCTAGGTCATCACGTTGCCCACAGTGTCCGTGGATCCTGATTGGCTGAAAACGAGCGCAAAACAAACTTTTGAAACGCGACTTTGGCGCGTAAGTCGCCGACCTCGTGGCCGACCTCATCCTAGGGTCGGGTTTCGTTTCATGAAACCCGACTTTGCCAAAAGTCGGCGACTTTTGAATTTTTTCGACCCGTTTCGCTCAACTCTACCAGTAAGTATTATTTATATTCCACACTGCAAATTGTATGTCAGCTGTACTCACTAGTTATTTTTAAGCGTTTCTATTCCATTTGAAATAGTGGAGTAGTCGCTTTCAGGTGGACCAATATTGGAGTACTGTATATATAAGAAAAGGTCAACTCAATTAGTAACAATGACCATAAGCTGGACAGTCAGTCCTAAATTAATGAAACTTCTGTGCACTTACTTGTGCTGGTTTTGTGCTGACCAAAGACGAGCAGGAGCAATGTCCGCTGATGTGAGCAGTGTGGTAGAGCACTGTATGTGAAAAAGTCCACTGCGTGAATGATAGTGGCAACCGACTAGGCAGTCAGTCCTAATAGGATTCTTATGCACTTACTTGTGCTGGTTTCTGCTGGCTGCAGTCTAACCGGAGCAGGAGCGATGTCCGCTGATGTGGGCAATGTGGAAAGAAAAAGGGGGGAGACAGGGCGCTTTCAATGCGTAGGTCTGTATGGAAAGTAGATGAGTGCACAGCAAATGTTAGGCTCACCTGATAGGGTTGTGAGAGTCACAACACCTATAATCTCATAAAACAGCTGCAGCAGTCTGCACGAGGTCCAAGGACTTGGTACAAAGAGAAGGCTGGTAGTGCAATAAGAGACTGCGCTGCTGTGGTAGAATTTAAGATATCTTTATTGCCAACGCGTTTCCTGAGCCAGTCCCAGCTCAGGTTGCCCTGATGAAGTGAGCTGGGACTGGCTCAGGAAATGCGTTGGCAATAAAGATATCTTGAATTCTACCACAGCAGCGCAATCTCTTATTGCACTACCAGCCTTCTTGATGTGGGCAATGTGGCAGAGCACTGTATGTAGGAAGATCCACTGTGTGAATGTAGTGGCAACTTGTGGCCGCAGTCTAACCAAAGCGGTAGTTACTGGTGAGGATACCGGGTGGTACAGCGTGTGGAGGGGGAAGCGGGTGGACGCCTGCACCTCGCGTACTTCGGACAGAAGTATTGCCGAGGATGCGGCGGGATCGGGGGGTGGAGCTACTGTGACATCACAAACAGGGCAAAGGACGGGTGCGCGAGAGGCACAAACCAACGCGTTTCAAGGGTGGCTTCCCTCTTCGTCAGGGCTGTCAGCACGTCCTTTTATAGTAGCTCACACAGCTGTAGTTGGTATCCCTTATTAATTAGTGGCAGTAATAGGTGTATTTCATTGCCTTAGGGTACCGTTACACTTAGCGATGCACCAGCGATCCTGACAACGATATGACCTGGTCAGGATCCCTGGTGCATCGCTAAGTGGTCGCTAGTGAGCTGCCAAACAGGCAGATCTCACCAGCGACATACTGTAGCAGCGGTTGGCGGTCGTTACTTACCTGTCAGACGCGGCGATGAAGACGTCCTCCCGTCCGCGTCCACGCATCGCTCGTCGCCACAGCAGGAAGCCCAGCAGGAAGCAGATGAGAAATGGCCCAGGATGTTCTCGTGCGATCAGCGATAACCAGCGGGGGGAGCCGGTCGGAGGTAAGTATCACACATAGCGATATCGCTAGCAATATTGCTGCTGCGTCACAAAACCAGTGACGTTATAGTTATATTGCTAGCGATATCGCTTAGTGTAATGGGCCCTTAACAATGCTCTTCATGGATGGTGATTAGTGAATCTAATAGGATTACAATGTTCCTTATTGTTAGTTGCTTTGTCTTATTGTCTTTATTTGTTTACATAGTACTGTTGCATAATGTGATCACAGAGGGTCAGTTCGCTTTAATCTACTCTATCTATTAAAAAGGAATGCATACCTAACTGTGTATGTAATCTGCTAAATCATAACTTTTATTTTTAACAAATTTTAAGATAATCTTTTGACCATTTTTATAAAATGCTAAATATATATAAAAATCTATTTTCTGCTCATGGTTGCATCGGTCATAAAAGAGCAATACCATATATAGTACAAGATTATTTTAAAAACATGTAGACTCCCTATATGTTAATAAAATTTATATGCTGCTGATGACATTTATATTGCAGCGATATATGTACATAAAAATAAGAAAATCAAAAATAATAAAAAATCTATATTGGCTGCATGGTACATGTCTTAGTGGACCGCTAAAAGAAAAAGAGGCAGAAGGGAGGGGAGACTGGTGTGTGGACGTGATTTGCACATCCTCAATTTTTAGTACCATAGACTGTGAATAAAAATAACAATAAATGTGAAAAAATAAAAAGTGGAAATAAGGTTAAAAATTAAAAAGCATGTAGCTCGATCTCATAATTGAGGCCTTTTGGGGCCAGGCTGTCAAGAGTGTAGATCCATTTAGACTCCACTCTTGACATAGCCTTCAAATAAATGCCCTTTCTTGGATTTTGGGGGACCACCTGGATTCCACAATAGGATACCCCCTTGTAGGATTGGTTATGTTTGTCCAAAAAGTGGCGTGATAATGGATGACCTTTAAATCCTTTTTTAATATTATCCAAGTGCTCCTTAAACCTATCCATTAGGCGTCTCTTGGTTCTGCCTACATAGATCTTGTTACAGGGGCACCTGAGTATATATATCACTCCCCTTGTTTGGCATGTTATTTCATCTCTAATAATAAACTCATTATTGGTCATATCTGAAAAGGAAGTTTGTAGTTTTCTTTGTGTTAATGCCCTATTGCAACAAGAACATCTCCCACATGCCAAAAAAACGGAAGGTTGTATATCCGGATTAGTGAGAAGTGCTTGTCGTAAGGATGGCCTTATTGCGGACTTAATAGCTTTGTGGTGGATGCCATTGAAAGCCCTAGGTTCTGGGCTTTAGTGTATATAAGTCTAGGATGTGCACGCATGGTAATTCCACGCCATTGGCGCACGGTAGCGCCGCCAACTATGGCGGAATGGGTATCGGAATTCGCAGACATCTTCCGTATGGAAGAAGTGATGGCTGAAATGGAAGGGGACAACACCCGCTTAATCCATGTGTGGCAACCTTGGATCATGTTCAAGGAAACTACCGAACTACAGTGGGGAAAAAAAGTATTTAGTCAGTCAGCAATAGTGCAAGTTCTACCACTTAAAAAGATGAGAGGCGTCTGTAATTTACATCATAGGTAGACCTCAACTATGGGAGACAAACTGAGAAAAAAAAATCCAGAAAATCACATTGTCTGTTTTTTTTCATTTTATTTGCATATTATGGTGGAAAATAAGTATTTGGTCAGAAACAAGCAATCAAGATTTCTGGCTCTCACAGACCTGTAACTTCTTCTTTAAGAGTCTCCTCTTTCCTCCACTCATTACCTGTAGTAATGGCACCTGTTTAAACTTGTTATCAGTATAAAAAGACACCTGTGCACACCCTCAAACAGTCTGACTCCAAACTCCACTATGGTGAAGACCAAAGAGCTGTCAAAGGACACCAGAAACAAAATTGTAGCCCTGCACCAGGCTGGGAAGACTGAATCTGCAATAGCCAACCAGCTTGGAGTGAAGAAATCAACTGTGGGAGCAATAATTAGAAAATGGAAGACATACAAGACCACTGATAATCTCCCTCGATCTGGTGCTCCACGCAAAATCCCACCCCGTGGGGTCAGAATGATCACAAGAACGGTGAGCAAGAATCCCAGAACCACGCGGGGGGACCTAGTGAATGAACTGCAGAGAGCTGGGACCAATGTAACAAGGCCTACCATAAGTAACACACTACGCCACCATGGACTCAGATTCTGCAGTGCCAGACGTGTCCCACTGCTTAAGCCTGTACATGTCCGGGCCCGTCTGAAGTTTGCTAGAGAGCATTTGGATGATCCAGAGGAGTTTTGGGAGAATGTCCTATGGTCTGATGAAACCAAACTGGAACTGTTTGGTAGAAACACAACTTGTCGTGTTTGGAGGAAAAAGAATACTGAGTTGCATCCATCAAACACCATACCTACTGTAAAGCATGGTGGTGGAAACATCATGCTTTGGGGCTGTTTCTCTGCAAAGGGGCCAGGACGACTGATCCGGGTACATGAAAGAATGAATGGGGCCATGTATCGTGAGATTTTGAGTGCAAACCTCCTTCCATCAGCAAGGGCATTGAAGATGAAACGTGGCTGGGTCTTTCAACATGACAATGATCCAAAGCACACCGCCAGGGCAACGAAGGAGTGGCTTCGTAAGAAGCATTTCAAGGTCCTGGAGTGGCCTAGCCAGTCTCCAGATCTCAACCCTATAGAAAACCTTTGGAGGGAGTTGAAAGTCCGTGTTGCCAAGCGAAAAGCCAAAAACATCACTGCTCTAGAGGAGATCTGCATGGAGGAATGGGCCAACATACCAACAACAGTGTGTGGCAACCTTGTGAAGACTTACAGAAAACGTTTGACCTCTGTCATTGCCAACAAAGGATATATCACAAAGTATTGAGATTAAATTTTGTTTCTGACCAAATACTTATTTTCCACCATAATATGCAAATAAAATGAAAAAAAAACAGACAATGTGATTTTCTGGATTTTTTTTTCTCAGTTTGTCTCCCATAGTTGAGGTCTACCTATGATGTAAATTACAGACGCCTCTCATCTTTTTAAGTGGTGGAACTTGCACTATTGCTGACTGACTAAATACTTTTTTTCCCCACTGTATCTCAACTGGTTGAGGAGGCTTCATAGAGGTCGGCGCGGAGCTCCGGCGTCCGCTTCCCCCTTTGTTCCTACCCCCTCTCAGGTTTCAAATACATGGTGATAAACCTACTACCCCTACTCTTCCCACCTTACCCTCCTTCATGCTCTTTCTCCCCCTTTCTTGTCTCTTTCTTTCTTCTTCTTCTGAAGTACACCTCTGTTGATACCTGTAAAGATGTTGCTATGACTGTTTCCAACTATTGTTTTCTAGTGTTTGACCATCCATTACATACTATTACTGTACCAGATGATAATTGGGGATGAATGACACCCCCCCAGCCTGTTTCTTTGAACATAAGTAATGTATAACGAATGTTTATATAGTTGAGTTTTGCTAGCCTACAGCGCCAATTACTTGGACTGATTCTTGTACACGGAAGCGCATATGAACCCTATACCAATACTCATCCCACTGGGACGTTATGAGCCCCTGCCTTAGAAGATGCTATGGACTTATACGAGGCTGACTATACTGCAACCTTGTACGGTATGGTGTACAATGTTTGATGACTTGTATGTTATTTTCGCTTTTTTGTTTTTCAATAAAAACAGATTCAACATAAATCTAGGATGTTTGGGTAATAAATCCCCTATATGTTTATCCCCCTGTAGTATTGGCCAGTATTTTCGAATGATGTTATTAAATCATCAGTGTCCTGCATGAAATTGAGTGATGATGGGTAGTTGATTAATTTGATCTTGAATAGTTGACGGGGTGTCCCTATTTCGAGGTTTGTATATTAAGGATGTTCTGGACATATTTTCCACCTCTTTCTTGGTTTCATTCAGTATTTGGGGATTATATCCCTTTTCCACGAATTGATCTGTCAAATGTTCCGTTTCCTTATGGAAATCTTGGATATTCGAACAATTTCTTTTTACTCTCATATACTGGCTCTTGGGTATGTTGGTTAGCCAGATTGGCAGGTGACAGCTATTAATATGAATAAAGCTGTTTGAATCCACCTCTTTGTGGTACCCTTTGGTGATTATTTTACTGTTTTCTACATAGATGGTTAAGTCAAGGAAATTCACACTTGTCTCACTATAGGTTGGTGTGAATTCCAAGCCATATGGGTTTGTATTTAGACTGGAGATGAATGTTTGTAAATCTCTGAATATGCCTTCCCAAACAAAAAGTATGTCATCAATGAAACGTTTCCACAGTCTAAGACCTTTAAGAAGACTGTTGTTTTTGTAAATGAAATTATGCTCCCACATACCTACATATACATTTGCAAAGCTGGGCGCGAACCGCGTGCCCATAGCGGTGCCATGTGTCTGTAGATAGTATTGATTATCGTATGAGAAATAATTGTGTTTGAGGATAAATTCAATACTCTCAATGATAAATGATATCTGAGAATCATGATACATCCCCAGAGCATCAAGAAAAATTCTGGCTGCCTGGCAGCCTTTCAATGGGTCAATGACTGTATAGAGGGACTTTATATCTAACGTCCCCAAAATAGAATTGCTGTTTCACTCTAGTGAAGCCAGGATTTGGAGGGTATGGGTAGAATCTTTTAAGTAAGCTGGCAGCAGTGGCATACATTTTTGTAGGTGTGTATCTACATACCTTGATAGGTTGGCAGTTAGGCAGTTTATGTCAGATATAATTGGCCTGCCAGGGGGGTTTTTAATATCCTTATGAATTTTTGGAATGTGATAAAACACTGCTATGGAAGATGAAAATTGCAAACTGCCATTGTATTGACCAGTATGCTGTAGTGACCAGTGCGTTGTATTGACCAGTACATTCTAGTCACCAGTACGTCAGGTCCAGTTCATGCTTCTGGAGACATGCACCCATAAGTTAGGTGGGCTCAGAAATGACAAACATGTGGACAATATATGTGGTTTAGGTGCACTGTGGGGCTCAGAATGGAGTGGGACATTTGGATTTGCAAGCACAGAATTTACTGAATTTCTTTTGAGGGGTGAGGAGCCATTTTTCTTTTCCAGAGCCATTGTATACCAGTAACGTGGAAGCCCCCTATATTTCCAATAACAGATGACAGACCTGAGTGAGGGCTTGCTTTTTTGTGTATTGAGTTGATACTTTCATTGGGAACATTTTTACATAATGTTTGGGATCACATTTATCCTTCGCTCTACACTGAGCACTGACTTTGGGGTTTCCATCTAAATCTCAGAGTAATGTGACTTAGATGAAACCCCCAAATAATCCATTCACTACAAAGAGACAGCAAGGTTACTCTGGACTTTAAATGGCCCCTGTTCAGTGTTGTCCTTCTTTTCAGAAGTGCACAAAACTGTGGCCAATGGCACTTTTATGCAATCCTAAAAAGACGAACACCACCGGATCACAGGTCCTATGGTGTCCACAGTGCCTCCATCTGCCTTATTATTGGGAATCTTCCACTGGGGTTTCTGTCTCAATCCCGTATTTCAGAGATTTACACAGAAACCCCAGTGTAAGCTCTCAGCGCAGAGGGCAGCATAACTGCGTGCTGAGTCTTACTGAGAGGTTTGGGAGGCAGAATGAACAAAATAGCAGAAGAAAAATTGGTTTTATTTATTTTTTGCGCTGTTCCTCATGCGGTATAATTGATTCAACGACTTTATTCTTCGGGTTGGTGCAATTACAGCGATACCAGATTTATATCTTTTTTTATGTTTGGCTGTTGTCACACTAAAACAATGCTTTTTTATTGCAAAAACTAGTTTTTACATCACCATATTTTGAGAGCTATGTTTCTATATTTATGCCAACAGAGTCATTTGAGGGCTTGTATTTTGCAGGACAAATTGACGTTTTTATTTGAACCATTTTCAGACACATGACATTTTTGACCACTTTCTACTTCGATTGTTTCGAGGCAGAATGAGCAAAACTCAGCAATTCAGGAATTGTTTGAGGTGGCGGAGGGAGGTTATGTAGTTCTACGCATAGTAAAATTAATAAGGCAGTTTTATTCTTCAGGTCACTATGATTACAGCGATACCCCATTTATATAGTTTTTTTACGTTTTGTTGCTTTTACACAATAAAAGCTATTTTATAGAAAACATAATTATTTTTGTATCATTTTATTCTGAAAGCTACAACTTTTTTATTTTTCCGCTTAGGACAAGATTACATTTTCAGCGGTACCATGTTTATTTATATTCGACTTTTTGATCGCGTTTTATTCCATTTTTTGTTTGGCGGTTTGATAATAAAGCATTGTTTTTTTATTTATTTTCTATGGTGTTCACTAAAGGTGTTAACTAGTGGGACAGTTTCATAGGGCGGGGCGTTCCGGACACGGCAATACCAAATATGTGTTCTTTTATGGTTTATATTTTTTTTTTCATTAAAATATTTATTTCTGGGTGCAATATATATAGATTTTTTATTTTTTTCAGATTTTTTTAATTATTTTGTTATTTTTGGAAAGTATTTTTACAATTTTTTAAAAACTTTTTAAAACTTTTTTTGATTTTTTTACTTTGTCCCACTATGGGACTTTAATTTTTGGCAGGCTGATTGCTTGCATAACATGGGGATGCAGCAGCATCCCTATGCTATGCAACTGTCAGCACTGCACTGACAAAGTTGATGATCATGCTCTGAGCATCATTTAGCATCTTTATTAGCTCTGGTGACCCAGATGTCATCAAGGTAACAATTGGGACACTGCGATGAAGATGCAGGGTCTCCGATCGAAGGACAGAGGGGCTCTCTTTCCTCTGCCTGCTCCTGAAATGCTGCGATCAAGTTCAATCGCAGCATTTAGGTGGTTAAAATGCCGGGAGCAGTGTGGGATGACTCCTGGCCCTGAGTGCCGGGTGTTAGCTGTCAGAATCAGCTGACACTCGGTGGCGATCGTGTGCTCACAGCCAGTGTGAGCGCAAAATCATTGGGAAGTATCCATTTGTCCGTGGTCAATAAGGCCAAGGTCACAAGGACGTATGGTTACATCTCAGATGGGAAAGGGGTTAACAAATGGAAATTTAAACTTTTTTTTTATTTTTTATAAAAAAAATGATGTAAATAAAACAGAAAACAGATCTACCTAAATTCATTGGTAACATAAAATACAATTTATTATGAAAAAGCATTCTCAGATTCAATGATATGTAAAAGTACCCCAAAGTTATTATTGCATAAAGTGACACATCAGAATTAAAGAATGGGGCTTTGTCATGATGGCCAAAATTGGCTTAGCCCTTTGGAGTTAAATATTAAGTTACTTTATTGTGTGCAGCAACCAACAGTGTACTATTGATGCCAACAGTTTGTCAGTATGAATTCAAAATAGTTTTCAATTTGATTTGCATGTATCAGCCAAAAAACATGCCCTCCACCATTTTGCTGCGAAAGAGTCACAGAACAGTCTAATGACAAGCGCAGATAAGTGGACTTTCCCCATAATACCCTGCAGCTAACATATAACATGCTAATGTTGCAATGCAGCAAAAGAGGAGGGACTACCACCATCATTGCAAAAGATAAGGTCCGGCCAAGCAGTGACATTTTATGCTTTTCATTGTAGGGTTAAAGGGCAAAAGTAATTTTCCAATTAAACTTACTAAATATCCACTAATAAAAAGAGACAATCATTTGAATTGTGGTTCAACTGACATTGACAAAAAAAGTAATGAAAATGGCAAGAGCAAAAATAATGGTATCCTAGAAAAGACTGAAAATAATTAGCATCACAGGTGTCCACAAACTTGTAATCAGTGAGTTTGCCTATTTAGAGGGTTAAAAGTAGTTACTGTGCTCTTTGGTATCATCAATGATCATGTGTCCTACACTGAACATGAACCAAAAAATGCTAAGAAAACTGTTGTCTCAATAGAGTAGAAATAAAATGACAAACAAACACATTAAAGGTAAAGGCTATAATATCATCTCCAAACAGCTTGATGTTCCTGTTCCTAGAGTTGCACATTTTATTCAGAAGTTTAAGATCTATGAGACTGTAGCCAACCTCCCTGGGGGCCGCAATAGGAAACCCAATGACAAATTGAAGACAACAGAGCAGAGGTGAACTTCAAGGTCAACGAACATCAGTGTCAAATTGCACCATTCCTTGCTGTCTTGACCAAAGTTGATGTCTTGCAGCTGCAATGCAGGTTTGTGTGTGCTCCACCTGTTGGTAACAGAGGGGAGGAGGGATTGAACACTCCTGCACTGCAGCAGCCAAGGCCACCACCAGGTGGGAGCAAAAATGTCCAAAGCCGGGTCAGCAACAAGCAATCATATGAAGTACCAAAGGTCACAGCAATCACATGGTCAGAAACAAGCCAATGGGTCAAAACCAGATAGGTGTGTGGTAACAGGAGGGAAAAAGGAAGGGTAATCAGAGACAAGCCAGGGGGTCAGAAATTGGAGCAACTAAAACAGTACCAAAATGGAGGACAGAAACTCAGGTCAGGGAACAAGCTGGGTCATCCACACAACAGCTGGCATGCATACAGAGAAACACTATTACTAACAGAGTAAGCAAGGTCAGTTGCTCTAGGCGAGGGACCGGAACTGTCACCGAGAGACACCAGAGAGATGCAGATACAGCTGCCCTAACACCAGAGAGATGCAGTACAACTAACCCCTCTCTGTCCAGGACGGGATAAAGACAAAACCGCACCCTGGATCATGACAGTCGATTTCATGGTAGATGACAATGGAGGAAAAGTTGTTGAAAGCAAATCATAAAAAGCTAGACTAGAATTTGTCAAAATGCATATTACCAAGCCACAAGGTTTCAGGAAAAATAACCCAGACAAAACTAGAGCATTTTGACAAATCATATACAAAGAAAATATCATTGTACCTATTGTGAAACATGACGAGGAGGCACAGTTAGGTTTTAGGGCTGCTTTGCTTCATCTGGCACAAAGTTTCTTGAATCTACGCAGGGTACAATGAAATCTCAAGTTTATCAAGTCATTCTTGACAAGTGCAGAAGTCTCATTGAGAGTTACAGAAATAGTTTGTTTGCAGTAACTGCCTCAAAACGTTGTGCAACAAAATATTAAGTTAAGGGTGCCATCATTTTGTCCAGGTCAGTTTTAATATTTTTGTTTGTTTTATTTTTACATTTTTTGTTGAACTACAATTTAAAACAAATGTCTCCTTTTCACTAGTCCGTATTCTGTAAATTTAAATTGAAAATAACTTTTGTTAGTTTCATGCTATTTCAGTGACCATTGTGGGTTTTTCTTTCTTCAACAGAAGGGTACCTGCAAATTTGTAGATTTTAACTTTAACATTAAAGTTAGCCTAAGGTCATAATAAATCCTCACAACCTTTGATGTACCCATACATCATGGTCGGGTAGGGGTTCCTGACCTTTGATATATAGGTATGTTATGACCATCGTGTGTGGCACAGGAGCTGTGCCTGTGTGATTGCAACAGGGAGCTAAGACTGGGTTCACATTTGCGGTTGTGTCCGCAGCGTTTCTGATGCATATATCCGCATGTGTTGTGTTTTCCTATCTTTAACGTTGTGGACGCAGGTACATGCGTTTGTATGCATTCGACCATGTTTGCTTACGCATGCGTCATTTCGGGTTGTGCGGCGGGGTGCGGCTAATGCAACATGTTGCAATTTTGGAGGCGTCAAATTGCCACCACCATATGCATGTGGACGCTTGCGGAAGGAATGCGTCTAAACAACGCATTACAGTCTATGGGAACGCATGCGTATGCAAGCACATGCGTACGCTTTGCATTTGCATACACAAGAATTTACATAATACGCACCCATTGGGCGTGGCTTGTGTACATTTAAAAATTTGCCTGGAAAATAGCACTTGCCAATAATCCGCAACCGCAAATACATGCATGCATTTTTGCATGCATTTGCGGTTGCAGACGATAGGCTGCATACTCAACGGCAAATGTGAACCTAGCCTAAGCTTGCTTGATAGCCAAGACCCAGCTGTAACTGCCAGAAGTGGTACCCACACTGTCCCCAGCTGTTTAATTCCCTAAATGCCATGATTGATATCCATTTCAGCACTTGGGAGGCTAGGAGAGGGAGGGGGTTACCTCTCCTGTCTGATCGGTGGCCCCGCAACATTATTACGAGGGCCATTCGTTGCCATGAACAACCTTAGGCTGTCATAACGACCTCTGTGTTAGCCAGCTACGGCAAGCCTGTTAGACCATTCCAGAAGTATAATCTAACAGGCTTCTGCCAGAGTAATGCTGACAGGTATAATGCATTGCAATGCATTATATTAATGATCAGAGTGATAGACGATAAAGTCCCATAGAGGGACTAAGTAAAAAAGTACACATTTTTTAAAAAATATTTAAAGAAATATCACAAAATAAATTTAAAAAATAAAAATAATATCATACCAATAAATATGTATATTTATGTTAAAAGAAAAATGAAATGAAAATTGACACAAAAAGTATACATATTTGGTATGACCCGACCTATAAAACTGTCACACTAGTTAAGCACTTCAGGGATCACCGTAAAAAAAATGGCCCAAAAAATGTACTTTTTCATCATACTGAAGAATAAATAGTGGAATAAAACGCAATCAAAAAGTCAAATGTAAATAAGAATAGTATAGCTGAAAACACCATCTTATCCTGCCAAAAAATAAGCTGCCATAAAGCTCCATCAGGGGAAAAATAAAAAAGCTATAGCTCTCAGAATATAGGGTGTAATTTTAATTTCTCACTAGATCCCTCTGTTGATGTATCCAAGGGTTCTTTGGGTTTTTTTTAATCTGTTCTGTGACGTGTTAGATGAGGGTGTCATGATCACCAATTAATTGATACATTACATATTACTCTTCTGTACATGACACATATTCTCATTTAGACTACTTTCTCATCAAACACAGTGATTTGCTCTCTCTTATAGACGTTTCTATTTTTAACAGTGTTTCTGTGCCTTTGTTATCCTCATCATTTCACTATCTAACCTCGTTCCCAGATAAGGACAAAGGAATTTAAATACAATTCTATTAGATGACCCTATCACTGTCTAAGTAATCCTAAACACTTTAATTTAATAAATTATTTTGCTACAAACTCTATTCTGGAAATGTCCCCCAATACAGTCTGGGAAGCCCATAAATGTGTGAGCAGGGGGGATCTTTATAAAATACCCCTCATGCATTAAATGGGAGCAGATCTCTAAAATCAAAGATTTCCTGGCTGACATCTGTGTATTCGAAACTCGACATAAAGCCCTTCCTGATCACATTACAAAAACTCCCTCATCCAAAAAAAGAGATGAACTAAGAACTCTTTTATTTCATTATCATCATTCCCTGTCCAGATGCCAAAGACATTTTTACGAGTTTGGGACAAAAGTAGTAGAACACTCACAAGAATGTTGCGAGTTAGGCAGTCGAAGGGTTATGCTCCATCGATCCAGTCCCCTATGGGTGGTGAAGCTAGTTTGCTAAGAAATTGCTTCCTCAATTAAGGATTTTTATACTTCTCTATACTCTGTTGATAAATCTAACACTGAATCTTCTAGGGTGGATTTCCGGAACCGAACCCAAAAATACATTCAAAACTCTGATGTCACAGTCCAATTCTTGGATCTGTGTCAGATTCTGGATTCCCTTATTTAAACCTTTTTTTTTTCCTTTCAGGCCTTTGGGGCCTTAATTTGCCCTCGGTGGCCATAGGTGTTATTACATGTCTGATAGTTTTCTTTGCTTTACCTTTTTCCTCCGGTGGTCACTGGGGTTATTACATGTCTTAGGTTTCTCTGCTGATGGTGACCACTCCTCCTTTGCTATATAAGGTCACCTGGTGTATCAGCTGGGGTTGGTGATAGCAGGTCCTTTGTGGACTCCAACCACGGTGAAGTTAGCAGCTGGCTCTGAGGTGTTTAGCCACTGCTGAAAACTGATCTGGTGCTGAACTCTGCTGCCCGGAGTCTGCAGCAAAGAAAGATGTGAAGGTGGCAGCTGGCTCTTAGATGTCGAGCCACTGCTGAAAGCTAATCTGGTGATGAACTCTGCTGCCCAGTGACTGCAGCAGAGAAAGATAAGTATTTTGTTGCTTTCCACGTTTGGTGTATTTTCTTTCGTTTGTATTAGTGCAGCGGGGAACCAGTGTCCGCACTAGCCAGTTCCCTAGTAAAGGATAGGTGCAGGGCTAGTGAGGGATTCAGGTATCTTGGTCGGTGACAGGTGAAGAGCCTGTATAGGGAATGTTATGAGTGTTCTGGGACACTGCCTCAGGGGAGTGGTGGAGGTCTCCACGTACCCGTTCCCTATTGCAAGGCCCACCGTTGTAACTGTTTCCCCAGTGTTCCCCTTTTATCTTGTTGTTTCAGTTACCAACCTGCGGGTTGTGTCACACAGGACAGGTATACGTGACCGTTTTGTTGTTTCAGTTACCGACCTGCGGGTCGTGTCACACAGGACATGTGCACGTGACATCTGGTCTTCCGTCCTTGAAGAGGGTGGATATCACTGTTCTCGAGAGTCCTATCTTTGTGCTGGAGCTTAAAATAGCAGTCAAGAATTCTTCTACAGGTAAAGCCCCCCAGTCCTGATGGGTTATCCCTGATCTACTACAAAAATTTGGTTGACAGTTATTTTCTCTCTTCCCTTCTGCCATTAAAAATATACTTGTTAGTCCGATCACTCCGCTCCTTTAACTGCCACCATTAAGGTTATACATTAGGAAGGCAAACATCCTGCCCAGTGCACTAATTATCACCCAATTTCTTAATTTCTTTGCTTATTCTAGTTTGAAACTCTTTACCAATACTCTAGCAACCAGATTAGCACCTTCACTTGGAGACATCATTCACCCTGATCAGGTAGATTTTATGTCTAGCAGAGAGGCTAAAGGCAACATCACTAAGGCCTTGATACTCATCCATTAAGCCGACACTCCTTTAATTCTCCTATCCACAGAGGCTGAAAAGGCCTTTGACCGGGTCAATTTTAGGGTTTATGGAAGTGGTGTTGAAATCAATTGGATTGCAGAGCTCCATGCTAAAGTGGATTGGCTCTCTACAGCTCTCCTTCAGCCGGTGTTCAAGTGAATGGTGTACTATCCGAGAGATTTCCTATTGCAAATGGCACACAGGGCTGCTCTCTCTCTTCATTATTCTATATACTTTCCCTTGAGCCCTTCTTTCCTTGTATCAAATCCAATCCAGATATTACGGGCTGTAAGATTAGATTGCAGCTTATGTGGATGACCTCATATTTTTCATCACTAATCCGATTGTCTCATTCCCTAGTTTAAGGTTGGAATTTAAAAGATACGTATTCTTATCTAACTGTAAAATCAACTTATCTAAATCTGAGAGTTTGAATAGTAATCTTTCATCAAAGATAGTTTCTTTTCTACAAAACTCGTTTAAATTTCGCTGGTCTTCACAGTCCCTGGAGTATTTGGACATCCTCCTTCCAGCTGACATAAATTCTATCTTCAAACTCAACTTTCTATCTTTACTACAGAGCATTAACCCCTTTCCTACAATGGACGTAATATTCTGTCCATGTGACCTGGGACCTAAGTCCCATGGACGGAATATTACGTCATAGCGATCAGCGGCGCCTACTTGGTGATACTGATTATCACAGCTGACACCCGACACAATGTGTCAGGGGTGGTCACGGACCGCCCCCGACACATTAACCCCTTGCACACTGCGATCAAACACGATCGCGGTGTACCGGGGGTTAAAGGGAAGCATCGGCAGGGAGGGGACTCCCTCCGTGCTTCCCTAAGCCCCCCACAGCAGCGCAATGTGTAGCGCTGCTGCGGGGGGCTCCATCCCTGCAGGTCCCCCGAATCCAAGATGGCGACGGAGACCTTCGGGGGCCTGCAGGGAGCTGATTTCCTCAGTGCCTGCAAAGCGCAGGCATGAGGAAGTCTGCGTCTATGCCTGTGACAGATCGCTGATCTGTCACAATGATCTGTGATGTGACAGATCAGCGATCTGTCACAGGACAGTGATGTCCCCCCTGGGACAACCTAATAAAGTTAAAAAAAAAGAAAAAAAAAGTGTAATAATAATTTTTAAAAAATCGCTAAATAAATTAAAAAAATATATATATTCCCTAATAAATTCATTTTTTGGAAATAAAAAAAAAACCAATAAAAGTACACATATTTGGTATCGCCAAATCCGTAACGACCTGCCTTATAAAACTGTCTCATTAGTTAACCCCTTTAGCAAACCCCTTAAAAAATCAAAATAAAAAACAAAGCAAAAAATAATGACTTGTTATCATACTGCCGAACAAAAAGTGCAACAACGCACGATCAAAAAGACACATATAAATATCCATGGCACCGCTGAAAATGTCATCTTGTCCCGCAAAAAACGAGCCATCACACAGCATCATCAGCGAAAAAGTAAAAAAGTTATAGCTCACAGAATAAAGCGATGCAAAAATATTATTTTTTACATAAAATTGTTTTCATTGCATAAAAGCGCCAAAACATAAAAAAACTAAATAAATGAGGTATCGTTGTTACCGTACTGACCCAAAGAATAAAAGCGCTTTATCAATTTTACTGCATGCAGAGCGGTGTAAACGCACCCCCCAAAAGAAATTCATGAAACGCTGGTTTTTGTTCATTCTGCATCGCAAAAATTGGAATAAAAAGCGATCAAAAGAAGTCACATGCCCGAAAATGATACCAATAAAAACATCAACTCGTCCCACAAAAAATAAGATCTCACATGACTCGGTGGGTCAAAATATGGAAAAATTATAGCTCTCAATATGTGGTGAGGCAAAAACTATTTTTACAATAAAAAGCGTCTTTTAGCGTGTGACAGCTGCCAAATATAAAAACTGCCATAAATAGTAAATCAAATCCCCCGTTATCACCCCCTTAGTTAGGGAAAAATAATAAAATTTAAAAAATGTATTTATATCCATTTTCCCATTAGGGTTAGGGCTAGGGTAAGGTTTAGGGTTAGGGCTATGGTTAGGTTTAGGGTTAGGGCTGGGGCTAGGGTTAGGGCTAGGGTTAGGGTTAGGGCTAGGGCTAGGGTTAGGGCTAGGGCTAGGGTTAGGGCTGAGATTAGGGTTAGGGGTGTGTTGGGGTTAGGGTTGGAGTTAGAATTGGGGGGTTTCCACTCTTTGGGCACATCAGGTGCTCTCCAAACGCAACATGGCATCTGATCTCAATTCCAGCCAATTCTGCGTTGAAAAAGTCAAATGGTGCTCCTTCCCTTCCAAGCTCTGACATGCGCCCAAACAGTGTTTTACTCCCACATATGGGGTATCAGCCTACTCAGGACAATTGCAAAACAACTTTTGAGGTCCAATTTCTCCTGTTGCCCTTAGGAAAATAAAAAATTGGGGGCAAAAATATAATTTTTGTGGAAAAAAATTTGATTTTTTTATTTTCACGCCCAAGCGTTATAAACTTCTGTGAAGCACTTGGGGGTTCAAAGTGCTCACCACACATCTAGATAAGATCCTTGGGGGGTCTAGTTTCCAAAATGGGGTCACTTGTGGGGAGTTTGAATAGTTTAGGCACATCAGAGGCTCTCCAAACGCACATGACACCCACAGACCATTCCATCAAAGTCTGCATTCCAAAACGTCACTCCTTCCCTTCCGAGCCCCGACGTGTGCCCATACAGTAGTTTTCTCCCACATATGAGGTATCAGCGTACTTAGGACAAATTGGACAACAACTTTTGGGGTCCAATTTCTCCTGGTACCCTTGGGAGAATAAAAAAATTGGGGCCTAAATGATCATGTTTATGGAAAAAATACCATTTTTTTATTTTCTCGTCCGGGCATTATAAACTTCTGTGAAGCACTGGGGGTGTTAAAAGTGTTCACCACACATCTAGATAAGTTCCTTGGGGGGTCTAGTTTCCAAAATGGTGTCATTTGTGGGGGGTTTCTGCTGTTTTGGTACATCAGGTGCTTTCCAAACGCGACATGGTGTCCGATCTCAATTCCAGCCAAAACCGTCAAATGGTGCTGCTTCCCTTCCGAGCTCTGCCATGCGCCCAAATAGTCGTTTAAACCCACATATGGGGTATCAGAATACTCAGGAAAAATTGCACAATAACTTTTATGGTCCTGTTACCCTTGGAAAAATACAAATTGAGGATGAAAAGATCATTTTTGTGGAAAAAATATGATTTTTTAATTGTACGGCTGTACGTTATAAACTTCTGTGAAGCCCTTGGGGGTTCAAAGTTCTCACTACACATCTAGATAAGTTCCTTGGGGGGTCTAGTTTCCAAAATGGTGTTATTCGTGGGGGGTTTCCACTGTTTTGGTACATCAGGGGCTTTCCAAACGCGACATGGTGTCCGATCTCAATTCCAGCCAAAAGCATCAAATGGCGCTGCTCCCCTTCCGAACTCTGCCATGCGCCCAAATAGTCGTTTACACCTACATATGGTGTATCAGCTTACTCAGGACAAATTGCACAATAACTTTTAGGGTCCTGTTACCCTTGGAAAAGTCAGAATTGAGGGTGAAAAGATCATTTTTGTGGAAAAAATATGATTTTTTAATTGTACGGCTTTACGTTATAAACTTCTGTGAAGCCCTTGGGGGTTCAAAGTTCTCACCACATATCTAGATAAGTTCCTTGGGGGGTCTAGTTTCCAAAATGGGATCACTTGTGGGGGGGTTTCCACTGTTTAGGTACATCAGGGGCTCTCCAAACGTGACATGGCGTCCGATCTGAATTCCAGCCAATTTTGCATTGAAAAAGTCAAACGGCGCTCCTTCCCTTCTGAGCTCTGCCATGCACCGAAACAGTGGTTCCCTCCACATATCAGGTATCAGCGTACTAAGGACAAATTGCACAATAACTTTTGCAGTCCAATTTCTCCTGTTATCCTTGGTAAAATAAAAAAAATTGAACCTGAATTTTTTTTTGTGAAAAAAAGTTAAATGTTCATTTTTTTTTAACTATTCAAAAAATTCCTGTGAAGCACCTGAAGGGTTAATAAACTTCTTGAATGTGGTTTTGAGCACCTTAAGGGGTGTAGTTTTTAGAATGGTGTCACTTTTGTATATTTTCTATCATATAGACCCCTCAAAGTGGCTTCAAATGTGATGTGGTCCGTAAAAATAAAATGGTGTTGCAAAAATGAGAAATCGCTGGTCAACTTTTAACCTTTATAACATCCTAACAAAAAAAAATTTTGGTTCCAAAATTGTGCTGATGTAAAGTAAATATGTGGGAAATGTTACTTATTAAGTTTTTTGTGTGCCGTATCTCTGTGATTTAAGAGGATAAAAATTCAAAGTTGGAAAATTGCAAAATTTTCAAAATTTTCGCCAAATTTCAGTTTTTTTCACAAATAAACACAAGTTATTTGAATGAAATTTTACCACTAACATGAAGTACAATATGTCACGAGAAAAAAGTGTCAGAATCACAGAGATCCATGGAAGTTTTTCAGAGTTATTACCTCATAAAGGGACAGTGGTCAGAATTGTAAAAATTGGCCCGGGGATAACGTGCAAACGACCCTTGGTAGTGAAGGGGTTAAAGATGATTGTACAAAATTGTCTAAGCATTATTTTACTTGTTTGATAGATGCAAAATCCTTAGAATGAATGTTCTTTCCTGCATTGTATATCTTCTTCAAACTCTGCTCGTTAAATTTCCCAATTCTTTTTTCAACTCTATGGTGTCCTTACAAACAAGTTTTTTTTACAGGCAAACAATCCCACTACACTTCTGCGGTTCCTCCTTAATAGGGGTGGTATGGGCCACACAACAGTGGTCATGGGTGCAAATAGAACACAGCATTTCAGAGTTTTCAATATCTACTCTTCCTTGTCTTCCCAATATTTCTCATCCCTTGTTGAAAACTCATCCTACAATTAGATATATCACAATCTCTAGCTGCTCCAGATCAGATATATTCAAACTTCTCTTTCCCATTCCACCTCCCCGATCCCCTATTAATGGTTCTCTAGATTTCTCCCCTGGATTGTTAGATCAAGTTTTTCAGCTTTGGATTTCTAGGGGTAAATTCAGGGCAAAACAAATTGGCACCCTCACTGACTGGCCTTCATTAGAGGCCATACAAGATGTTCTGGACCCCTCGCAACTAGGTACTTGGCATTCTCTCCATCACTGACATTTTCTTTCTTCCCTCCAAAATTACTCCATTTACACAATTATCTCATCCACATTTGAAAATCTATGCATAGGTGAGAGTGTGATTCGGCATACACTTTCATCTGTTCACTCTGTGCTAGTCAATCCTTTAGATTTTTTTTACTCAGTGGGAAGAAGACTTGGTCATCATTCTGTCCATGTAAGGGTTAGGGTGTTGTCCTTGGTGCATAAATCCTCTACAAATTCACATCTACAGGAATTGAACTACAAACTTTTGTCAAGATGGTATAGGGTTCTGGTTAAATTAAACAAAATGTTTCCATCCATTGACTCTAGTGTTAGAGATATGGATCCTATGAGGGTGATTTCCTTCACATTTTTTGGTCCTGCCTTGTATTACAACAATTCTGGACCAAATTGAACAGCATTATCTAGTAGGTTACAGGTATTTCCTCCCAACTGGGTCCTGAACTGTTTCTCCTACAGCTCTGAGAGACATCTATTTCCTCTTATAAACATTCACTTCTAAGATTTTTGGTGATGGCTGCCAGAGCTTGTAACCCTCTTTGGAAAAAAGTCACTCCACCTTGCTTGTCTCTCTGGATTTCTAAGGTCAACTATTTAATGTATATGGATGACTTGAATGCTTCTTTGTACAGCAGATATGAGGCTTCTACAAAACTTGGTATATAACGAATATGGTAGCCTTTTCTTTCTGACTCTCAGACTTGTGGCCCCTAGTCTGGTTCCTCTGTTTATCCCCATTCCCTCCTCAGTCCTCCTTCACCCTTCTCCCCACACGTCTTTTTGTTTCACCCTTACCTCTTTACAAACCTATCTTTGTTCTCTGATTTTTCTCTTTCTATTCAAAAAGTGAAAGACTTGACAAAACTAAAAACCGCAATATGGAATTTCATTTACGTTTTGGTTGCTTATCTCAATCTCTGAGGATCTTTATTTTTTATATGAATTGTCTGATGTGTGACATATCTGTAATGCACTGTTTCACGTTGCTTTTGGCAATTCTGGCTTTGGTACTCTTTTGTCAATAAATAAAAAATAAATGTTATGTGCCTAATGGTACCAATAAAAATGTCAACTTGTCCTGAAAAAGACAAGCCCTGACATGGCATGACTCTATCAGCAGAAATATAGAAAAACTATAGCTTTCAAAATATGGCAGTGCAAAAAACTTGTTTTTGCAACACAAAAAGTTTTTAAGTGAGTGATAGTAGTCAAAAATAAAAAACAGTATAAATTTGGTATCGCTGCAATCTCACAGGCAAGAATAAATCATCTAGCAAGTTATACCACATGATAAACAGCATAAAAAATAAATTAAACCAGTACTTGACCTGCTGATTATTTGTTTATTCTACCTCCCAAAGATTGTAGCAAGGCCATGCTAGAGAATCAGGCCGATTATGCAAATGACACTCTCTTCAAACTCTGTCACAATTTGAGATGAGTTTCAGTGCATTGTGCTTAAATTCTCTTGCATGAAACAATCGCAGCACAGGTGTGGAGGATATGAAGAAAGTATACTCGAGTATAAGCCGATCTGAGAATAAACAGAGGCACCTAATGTTACCTCAAAAAATGGGAAACTTTATTGCCTTCGAGTATAAGCCGGGGCATGCATTGTCCCCTCATCCCCATCCTGGTATGCAAGGCCTCTTCATCCCCATCCTGGTATGCACAGGCTCCTCATCCCTATCTTTGCATGCAAGGCTCCTCATCCCTATCTTTGTTTGCAAGGCTCCTCATTCCTATCCTTGTCTGCATGGCTCATCATCACCATACTTGTATGCATGGCTCCTCATCAGTATCCTTGTATGCAAGGCTCCTCATCCCTATCCTGCTATGATTTGCCACAGTCTCTATCCTGGTATGCATGGCTCCTTCCCTATCCTTGTATGCATGGCTCCATCTCTATCCATCTATGCATGACCCCATTTTTATCCTGGTATGATTGACCCCCATGACAAAACATAAAAAAATAGACCATTGCACTTACCTTCCTGCACTTCCTGGCAGCGTCTTGTTTTGATGCCAGCAGCAGCTTTGCTTTATGCTTGTAAGCAGCGCATGGCAGGGATGACAGTGTCAGCTGCCAGACAGTCATGTGTGCCGCTACTTAACATAATTAAATATTCACCTCTTTTAAGTAACGACACATGTGACCGCATGACAGCTGTAGAAGTCGGCTGCTGCGGTTGACACTGTGCGCGCTATTACAGAGGAATGAATATTCATTGCCAGTGCAGTGAATATTCATTTCTCTTTAGCAGCGGGCACAGGAGTTAGCTGCCTCAGCCGGCTCCTACCTTTGTGACCTGCTGCTCTGCCACTGCCCCTCCCACTCCCCCTCCATGTTCCGGACACCTCACTTGAGTATAAGCCGAGGGGGGCATTTCAGCACAAAATAAAGCTCTGAAAAACTCGGCTTATACTCGAGTATATACGGTAATTTCACATCAGAGTACAGTCAGATGTTTCACACACACCCATAGATTTGCATGGGTGCGTGCTATCTGATTCTCAGATGCTCTCGTAGCATGCTGTGATTGTTTTCTTGTGCCAAATCAGCATGAGATAAAATAATAATAGGTAATCTGCACTGACTCATAGCATAACACTGGTCGGAGTATTATCCGATAAACCATCTGATAGCACTCAGCCGTGTTATACGGCAATGTGAGCAAGTCCAAAGTCTGGGCTCACAATTATCCTGCACTCTGCTGAGCGCTTACACCGGACTTTCTATATAAATCTCTGAAATACATGATTTAGATGGAAACTCCAGTGGTACAGTAGATTACCTATAAGGAGTTTGGTGACCTATGACACAGCGATGTCCTTTTTTCATGCGTGCATGAAAGCATGGTGTCATGGTTAGGACATGGTTAATGTCCTGGTTTCTCAGGGTTAATTTTGCCGGCCTCTCTTTGGATCTGGGAGGGGTATTGATACTCACTCCAGACTAGGATTCCCTGTCAGCTATATTGTTATTCTGGCTGTGTGACTGACCCCCCTGGTGTGCTGGTAAACTTCATTGCTTGTTTGATTCCCGTGTATGACCCGGTCTGTCCCCTCACTCTGTTCTCTGTCTCACGTTTTGGTACTATTGTCTTCTCTGGTTCTGACCTCCTGGCTTGGCTATTGCTACTCCGTTACCGTTTGCCCCTTTTGTACCGTCTATTGCCCGTTCTTGTTTTCTGATCTATTGCTACGTCCTGACTATCTGCTCTGGTTAACCCTTTGGTACTGTCCTGCTAGCTCGTGTTTTGACCCCGGCTTGATCTGGTTTCCGCCCCTGTCTATGCCCCTTGGTAACTTGTCCCGTAGTTACCTTTCTAGGAGTTTCCCTGCAGCTCCTAGCTCTGTGGAGCTTAGGCCACGCCCCCAGCAGTCACGTGCTTTAGGTCCTGTTAGTCTGAAGAACACATAGTCAACCGCTGCTTCCAGGCTCCTCAGGTATTTTTGAGCACTGTTTTTGTACTCAGGACACGCGCACTGGCTCTGTGAGCAAGTGCAGTGCGGTGTTCCTGACACATGGTAGGTAGGGATGAGCGAGTAGTGAAGTATTTGGACTCGCTGTACTCGCTACGATTACCTCCTAATACTCGGGTACACATAATGAGTAGCGAGTCCAATGTAGGTCTATGGGAAATGCGAGTAATGGGCTGTGCGGGACTGTGCTGGGCTGAGCAGGACTGTGCTGGGCTGTGTGGGAACTGTGTGGGGACTGTGCCAGACTGTACAGGACTGTACCAGGCCGTTCGGGACTGTGCTGGCTGTGCGGGACTGTGCTGCGCTGTGTGGGGGCTGTGACAGGCTGTGCGGCACTATGCCGGGCTGTGCAGGACTGTGATGGCTGTGTGGGACTGTGTGGGGACTGTGACAGGCTGTGTGGGACTATGCCGGGCTGTGCAGGACTATGCCGGGCTGTGCGGGACTGTGACAGACTGTGCAGGACTATGCCGGGCTGTGCAGGACTGTGCTGGCTGTGTGGGACTGTGCGGGGACTGTGGCAGGATGTGTGGGACTATGCCGGGCTGTGCGGGACTGTGCTGGCTGTGTGGGACAATGCCGGGCTGGGCGGGACTGTGCTGGCCTGTGACAGGCTGTGCAGGACTATGCCGGGCTGTGTGGGACTGTGACAGGCTGTGCGGGACTATGCCGGGTTGTGCGGGACTGTCCTGGCTGTGCGGGACTGTGACAGGCTGTGCGGGACTATGCCGGGCTGTGCAGGACTGTGCTTGCTGTGTGGGACTGTGCTGGACTGTGCGGGGACTGTGCTGGGCTGTACGGGGACTGTGCGGGCTGTGCCGAGGCGAGTAGTGAAATACTCGCCAGGATTCGAGTTCCGCGGGTACCGCATTACTCGCCGAGTACCGAATCCTAACGAGTATACCCGCTCATCCCTAATGGTAGGCCAGAGTTTTCTGCACCTTTGAAAAGAAGGACACTACTGAACAGTGGCCAGACAGAACCAGAGTATGGTAATTCTGTATCTCTGCTGCCTCATTATCGTAAATGAATCCCCCAGGGGTTTCATCTGAATCACATCATTCTGGGATTTAAATGAAATCCCTGACGTAAGTGCTCAGCGTAAAGTGCAGGAAGAATGTAATCCAAAATGTTATGTAAAATGTCCCCAATAAAAGCTTCAACTCAGTTAAAAAATAAGGTCCCCACTCAGGTTCATCATTTGTCAATAGAAATATTAGGGGCTTCTACTTTACTGGTAGCAAAAAGGCACTGGAAAAGCATTATGGCTCCTCACCACTCTAAAAGAAAATCAGGTTATTCTATACTCCAAAATACAAAGTCCACCCTCCCTTATGAGCCCAAGTGTACCTTAATCACATTTAGCACCCACATGTTATGCATTTCTGTAGCTATGAGAGCATGCTTACATGGTGCATGTCTCCAGAAGCACAAGCTGAGCACATTGTATGTACACTAGAATGTATGAGCACTACAATGTACTGAGCACTACAACATACTGGGCACTGCAATGTACAGGCACTACACTGGCAGTCTTGCAATTTTCATTTAGCACCAAGCACCACTGCTTGTTTCTGGAAAACACCCATGGAGTCCAAATAGTCAGTACTAGAGTTGAGCGAAACAGGTCGGTCATATTCAAAAGTCGGCGACTTTTGCTGAAGTCGGGTTTCATGAAATGAAACCCGACCATAGCGTGAGGTCGGCCACGAGGTCGGTGACCAGAGCGCCAAAGTCGCGTTTCAAAAGATGCTTCCAGCGCCCTTTTTCAGCCAATGATGGAGGACGCACACTGTGGGCAACGCGATGACATAGGCATCGGTCACCACCATCTTTGAGAAGGGCATGCAAGTGATTGGCTGGCTTTGTGTGGCGTCACAGGGGCTATAAAAGGGCGTGAACGCCAACCGCCATCTTACTTATGCCGATCTTAGCATAGGGAGTAGAGTTGAGCAAAACGGGTCGGTCATATTCAAAAGTCAGCGACTTTCGCTGAAGTCGGGTTTCATGAAACGAAACCCGACCATAGTGTGAGGTCGGCCACGAGGTCGGTGACCAGAGCGCCAACGTCGCGTTTCAAAAGATGTTTCCAGCGCCCTTTTTCAGCCAATGATGGAGGACGCACACTGTTGGCAACGCGATGACATAGGCATCGGTCACCACCATCTTTGAGAAGGGCATGCAAGTGATTGGCTGGCTTTGTGTGGCATCACAGGGGCTATAAAAGGGCGTGAATGCCGATCGCCATCTTACTTATGCCGATCTTAGCATAGGGAGAGCTGCTGCTGCTGCTGATTCTGTAGGGAGAGCGTTAGGCAGGGAAGAAGAACCAAAAAACTGCTTCTGCTGTTAGCGATTTCCACTTACAACACAACACTTTGTGTGCAGTGACAGGGGAGGCTCTATTTTTGTGCATCAGCTCTGTTGGTTATTAGGCTGCCTTATAAGGCTCCCTGATAGCTGCATTGCTGTTTGCATACTGCTGTGCAAACTGCTTTTTTAAAAGCAAAAATACTTTTCTTCCTCTTTTCTGCACAGTTACCAAGCGTTCATTTTTCCACCCTTTTGTGTGTGCACTGTGCAGCAGTCCTGCTTATTAGGCTGCCTGTGTCCATACTTGGACTGAGAGCATCATTGTCAGCGTCCTCTAATCTCTAGTGAGATTCAAATTCTCACCAATACTATATACACCCTCCACCTTGTCATACACCATCCAATTTCAGCCTGTTACATTGAGGTGTAATCTCTACTGGGCCTGAGACAATAGTTCAGCGTCCTCAAATCTATAGTGAGATTCAAATTCTCACCAATCCTAAAGACACCCTACACCTTGTCATACACCATCCAATTTCAGCCTGGTAAATTGAGGTGTAATCTCTACTGGGCCTGAGACAATAGTTCAGCGTCCTGAAATCTATAGTGAGATTCAAATTATCACCAATCCTATAGACACCCTACACCTTGTCATACACCATCCAATTTCAGCCTGTTACATTGAGGTGTAATCTTACTGGGCCTGAGACAATAGTTCAGCGTCCTCAAATCTATAGTGAGATTCAAATTCTCAACAATCCTATAGACACCCTACACCTTGTCATACACCATCCAATTTCAGCCTGTTACATTGAGGTGTAATCTCTACTGGGCCTGAGACAATAGTTCAGCATCCTCAAATCTATAGTGAGATTCAAAATCTCACCAATAGTAGATACACCTTCTACCTTGTTTTACAGTACCATATAGCTGGTGGTATTTTGGGTACATTTTCACAAAAATGAGCAAGTATGGTGGAAGACGCCATGGAAGTGGGTGGGGGTTGCCAGCTGGTCCCGATGGTGGTGGTGGTGGTGTTGCATCTGTTGGTAGTGGCAAAAGCACAATAGCACCTAAGGATGAGGTGTTGAGCCTGCGTCATCGTCTGGCTCCACAAGGCCTCGAAGGCTCTCTTTTCTGGGAGTAGGTAAACAACTTTTAAAGCCGGAGCTTCAGGAACAAGTTTTGGCTTAGATTGCTGACACAGCCTCCAGCTCTCTCGCCTCCTCTTCTGTAGTTTCAAAAAATAAAAGCACTGAGTTGTCATTGGAGGCTCCTGGTCAGGAACAACACCTTTCCTTGTGTCCTTCACCCCTACCAAAAGTGAAGGATGTGGCAGGCCACACTACCAAATACTCCATGAAGCTCTTTTCACATACCATGCCTGGGTTATCAAGTCAAATCGTGAATTCCCCAGTCCAAGATGAATCTGACATGGAGTGCACTGATGCACAGCCACTGCTAGATTTTTCTGCTGGTACATTCACTCAGAGCACTACATTGTCATTGCAGTGTACTGAGGCAGAATCAGACCCTAATGAAACTCAGGTGCCCCTTCCCGCATACTATACCACCTTACACGGTAACACAGAGGAAGGTGCACATGAAATTGAAGAGGAGGTGATGGATGACCCAGTTGTTTACCCATATTGGCATCCATTGGGGAAAGGGGGTGCCGCTGCCAATAGCTCAGTAGAAGAGGAGGAGGATCCGCTGCAGGCAACGGCATCGCAACAGCTGTCATCTGGCATGACCGTAGCAGTCCAAAAACATGTTACAAAAACCAAAAAAGAGTTGCATGACAGCTTGGCCAGATGGTCAAATTAGCACAGCATGCAAGGTCTCAAAATGTCTTCCATAGTAGGAAGAGTGCAGTGTGGCACTTTTTTGAACAAAATCCTAATGATCAGGCAAAAGTTATCTGTAAGAAGTGCGCAAAGACCTTTAGCCGAGGTAAAAATCTGAGAAATTTGAATACCAGTTGCATGCTTAGAGATTTAACCACCATGCACTTGCAAGCGTGGACGGACTACCAAACTTCACGTACCACATGTGCACCTGCTCCGAATGAAGGTAGTCAGCAACGCTACATTGCTTCCCCCACTGTAAGCCCACCGGTTAGCACACCACCAGCAGCAAATGTCGAGGTGTCGTCGCAAGGGCAAAGCAGTCATGGAATCACAATGTTATTGCTACAAAAGACTGAATCTAGGCCATCAACAAGACCACCAACACCATCACCATCACCAACCCTCTCTCAGTCCGCCATGTCCACCGCTAGTTCCACCATATGCAGCTCTCAAGTCCAGCTCACCCTACCAGATACTCTGAGTAGGACAAGAAAGTACTCATCCTCTCATCCGCGTACACGGTCTCCGAGTTTGTAGGGACACTGACGGTCCTGCAGCAGAAACCGGAGGAAGCAGCAGCTGTAAATGCTCTGTTCCCAACTAAGGCTCGGAGGCCCCAGCAGCAACGTGTGTGAGCCAGAAGGAAAAGGCTATGGCTGCCTACCATATGAGAAAGTTCCAAAAGAGAATACCCACCATGCGCTCCAGCTAGGAGTGAGCCTTAACTGTGCTCATCCTCCAGCTCCCCTTCTCATGTCCACACACTTCCCCTTCCCTTCAAAGACTGCCCTAACTTCCCTCCTCCCGACCACAGAGAGCAGCTCCTCAGCAGTCAGGTTCAGAGGTCTCCCTGCTGACCTGGAGTGGGAACTGTGTTGTGTGTTGGTTTAACTGCTAGAGAGATCCTTCGTTGCTCCCAAGCATGACATCACGCTCCCTAGGAGGAAGGCAATGCCACTTTGGCGACCATACTCCTGGGGATGCCACAAGTGCACTGATGCCCAGCTGTCACGGTCACGTGTGTCTGGACGCAGCGAGTACCGCAAGGCAAACCCATATGACACACGTGACCCTGGATACAGCACCTCCAGTGGGGCAAATTTAAATAATAAAGCATGCAGATGGATACGCCGCCTCCCACTGGCGAATTTAGGTATTACACGTTATACATACATTCTGGAAACCCCGCCTCCAGTAAGGCGAATTTAAGTAATAAGTGGGACCTGGGTAACATTAGCAATGGTGGGCCCTGCAATAGGGAATAGGGAAGTGGAGACCTCCTGAGCTCCCCTGAGGCAGTGTCCCTGCACTCCTAACGTTCCCTATGCCGGCTCCGCACAGGGCGCCGCACACATACCATAAAACCCTTGCTCGCCCTGACCCTAATCCCTCACTAGGGAATTGGTCGGTGCGGAGACTAATCCCACCACTGCACTAAACACACAAAAGGAAAGAAGACAATACAGGGGGACACCACTTATCTTTGCTCTGTTGCGTACGCTCCTAGCAACAGAGCCCACCACCTGCGTGCATCTTCTCCTCCACCCGGATCCATCACCATAACAGGATCCTTCACCATAGTGCAGCCTTGGAGCAGAGTCCATCACCAATTGCAGCAGTCCAGTAACAGAGTCCCAAAGATGAGTCAGTCTCTGCCAAGAAGTCAAGCATGCTTGAGTCCAGCTCTTCAACAACCAGGTCCAGCATGCTGAGTGCGACTCTCTTCATAGTCGCCACTCCACCAAGCCATGCAAGCACCTCCTGTGACAATAAACTGCGACTCCACCATGCCATGCCAGCCCTTCTTGCAGACCACATAGCTGCCACTCGTCCCCTCTGGCTGGGCCGTGCAGGATTCATGTTCAGCTCCATCTTCACCCAAGCTTGCTTTCAAAATGACACAATATCACCAGCAGTGATTAAACCCACCTGACACTCTTTTATAGAGCGTCACACCTGAATACTAATTACATGCATATTAAACCTAAACTAACGTGCGATACCACTAACCACCACCGGGCAACTTAGAATGAAACACCACATGTAGTAATTCTAATGGCCACCGGGGGCAATCACGTCACTTTGGCACCCAGCCAAAGGGAAAAAAGTTCAACTTATCCATTTAAACTGTCAGATCCAAAACTGGATCATGACACCAGCCACTGCTAGATGATTCTGCTGGCACATTGACCAAGACCACTACATTCCCCTCACACTCTACACAGCCAGAAACTAACCCTGAGGAAACTCAGGTTCCCCTTCCCGCATACTATATCACCTTACACGGTGACAAAGAGGAAGGTGCAGATGAAAGTGCAGGTTCCTTGAGCAGGTGGGGGGCATACTCATGGGCGACGGAACTGGCATAGGGCACCTCATAGTACACAAAGGTGTCTCTGCCGGTGTCTCCCCCACCCGCAGTCAGACACACCGCCACACACCGCCGTACTATGAGGGACCCTGTGCCAGTGCCGTCGCCAACAAGTGGGCACCCCCTGCTTGCTCAGGATCACAGCACTTGCAAAGTTGAAATACTTATGTCTCCCTGCTCCATCGCCGAGACGTCTTCCGAGTTTCCTGACAGTGACATTCTGGTCAGAGAGCGCGATGACATCACGTCTGTACGCCCTCTGCCTAAACAGTGCAAGTGCAGTGAAATGGAAGATGGGGACGACGAGGAGTCCAGACTAGTACAGGGATTCCCTAGCGAGGAGACTTATTTAATTGTTTTCAATGTTGGGACAGCTATTTTTGGGGAGCACTATACTCTGGAGAATGATATATGAGGCCCACCATACACTGGAGCATTCCAAAGGTGGACATCAGACACTGGAGCAGCATTTACAGGGCCCATTATGCACTGGAGCATTAGAAATGGGGCCCATTATATATGGAGCATTATTTGGGCCCATAACACAGTGGAGCTTCATCCATGGGGACCAACATATACTGTAGCATTATGTGGAGCTCATCATATACTGTTTCAAACATTATATGGGACCAATGATTCTGTATGGAGAAATATATGGGCCTCATTACTCTGTATGGCGCACTATGCGGTGGCCATAATACTGTATGGAGTAATATACTGTCTGTTTTTGGAGCTATTGGAGAATTTAAGATGGATATCAGTCATGAGATGTAAGAAGTGAAGTATTTTTCATTGTACTATACCGCTATTTCTTTGCTGTATCAGAGGATCATGAATTGTGGCATGTGTTAAAGGAGCCCAGTGACACTCTTTGGCTCAGGGCCCACAAAAATCTGGAGCCAGCCCTACCCCCCCCCAACTTTAGCCAAATAACCCCCAGTTTTCAATGCCTAACTATTATTATAAAGTAAATTAAGGTTGACAAGCTTAAGTAATAAGAATTGATGTTTTTGGCATTAAAATGGGCACTGTAGGTGTGTTTCCTGTCCTCCACTCCCTGCCGACCTTGGATCCCCATTTACTTGCATTAGGTTTCGTGTTTCAGTCGGCCTTTGACTTTTCATGATAATCGTCCGATTTCGTTCGACCCGACTTTTGAGAAAGTCGGGTTTCATGAAACCTGACTCGACCCGAAAAAAGGCAAAGTCGCTCATCTCAAGTCAGTACACCTTTTGAAAAATTCCCAAAGGTGTATAATTTCCAAAACCAAAATGAAGTCACTAAAGGGGCAATTCTGCTGTTCTGGCACATAGGGGCTCTGTATATGGAGTCCACAAACTATTCTATGATAAATTGTTCTCCGAGAGACAAATAGATCTCTGTCCTGACCTGAGTCTCACTGTGTGGCTAAGTAGTACTGTACAGCCACATATGGGGTATTGCCACATTGAGCAGAAATTGTGTGACACATTTTGGTGCCATTTTTACCCATTTCCTCAAGTGAAAATATAACATCTGGGGCTAAAACAACACTTTTGTGGTAAAAATGTAATATTTTTTCTTCAATGCCCATTGGTATAAAATTCTGTGACCCATCTGTCTTGTCAATATGATCACTTAAATGAATTGATTGAAACATGTAGTTTGTAAATTGGGGTCACTTATAGAGGGGTGCTGCTGCTCTGGCCCCTCAAGAGCTCTGCATTGTGACATGGCACCCTCAAACCATTCCAACAAAATCTGAACTCCAATATGGTGCGTCTTCCCGTCTGTGCTTTGCACTCTGCTTCAAAAGTAGTATTTGACCACATATGAGGCATTTGTCTACTCAACAGAAAATGCGTAACAAATTGTAAGGTCCATTTTCACCTATTATTCCTTTTGAAAATTAAAAACTTGGGGCCAAAGCAACATTCTAGTGGAAAAAAATGTAATTTTCCAATGACTCTTCTGTGGGGGTTTCTGTTGTTTTGTCATGTCAGGGGCTCTTCAAATGTGACATGGCATCCAGACAAAATTGCTCTCCAGAATTCAATTGGCAATTCTTCCCTTCCGAGCCCGACCGTGTGCTCAAACAGTAGTTTTCCACCATATATGGGGCATCACCATACTCAGGAGAAATCACACCAGATTTTGGGTCACATTTTCTCCTCTTACCCTTGCGAAGAGGAAAAATTTGGGGCTAAAGCAACATTTTTGCCGGAAAAATGTATTTGTCATGATCCCAGTGCAGGTTTTTGAGCTGCACGTCAGGGGTTAATGTCTGGAGTTCAGTGCAGGTTTTGCCATGCACATCTGGGGTTAATGATTGTGGCCTCTTTTTGGTTCTGGGAGAGCTTCTTAAACCCCTGGGAAGCTCCAATCCCTGTCAGTTATACTTTTGCCTTTGGCAGAGTGTGGTGACATCTGTGTGCCTGTGCCTGTTTGTTGTTATAGCTTGTTTATATGGTTCTGACCCGGTTCTGTTCCCCGTTGTGAGTTTTCCTGTTGATTCTGTACTGCGCTTCCCTCTCTGTGCATGACTCATTGCCTGTGATCTGACTACTCTCTGCTCGCCCCTCTTGTACCTTGCAGCTATCTCTGTGTATGACTCATGGGCTACATCCTGACTATCCTCCCTGTCTATGCCCCTTGGTAACTTTGTCTCGCAGATATCCTTCTAGGAGTTCTCTTGCAGCTCCTAGCTCTCTGGAGTTTAGGCCACTCCCCTAGCAGTCACGTGCTTCAGGTCCTGCTGCTCTGAAGTACGCACCTATTCGGCTGCTGCCCGCTCCACAGGTAGCTTTGAGCACAGTTCGCTTTACTCAGGACACACGCACTGGCTCAGTGAGCAAGTTCAGTGCGGTGTTCCTGACAGTATTTTTTAATTTTCACAGCTCAACATTATAAAATTTTGTGAAGACGCTGTGAGTTCAAGCTGCGCAACACAACAAAAATGTTGTTCCTTCCCTTCTTAGCCCTACCATGTGCCCAAACAGTAGTTTTCACATTTGAGGTATTTTGTACTCAGAAGAAATTACACAACAAATTGTATGGACCATTTTCTCCTGTTACACTTATGGACACAAAAAATTGGGGCTGAAGCAACATTTTTGAGGGAAAAATATATTTTTTTATTTTTTTCAGCTCAACTTTTTAAAATTTTGTGAAGCACCTGTGGGTTCAGAATGCACAATGCACCTCTGGATAAGTTACTTCAGAAGTGTAGTTTCCATAATGGGGTCACTTGTGGGGGGTTTCCATTGTTCAGGCACATCAGGGACTCTGCAATTGCAACATTGTATCCGCTACCTGTTTCAGCCAATTGTTACCCTTTTTTCAAAATTCAAAATTTAGGCTAAAGCAATATTTTTGTTGGGAAAAGTAAAATTTTCAGTTTTTGTTCCATGTTATTTTAATTCCGATCAAGCTTCTAAATGGTTAATAAACTTCTTGAATGTGGTTTTGAGCACCTTGAGGGGTGTAGTTTTTAAAAACTTTTGGGTATTTTCTGTCATATAGGCCTCTCAAAGTCATTTCAAATGGTATGTGATTCCTAAAATAATTTATTTTGTTAACGTTGATGGAAAAATTAGAAATTGCTGAATATCTTTTAGCAACTATTTAAAAAAATGATTCTGATGTGAAGTATGCATGTGGTAAATGTTATTAACTACATTATGTGGTATAGCTCTTGGTTTAAGGGCATAAAATTGCAAAGTTTGAAAATTGCAAAATTTTAAATTTTTTTGACAATTTTTGTATATTTTCATAAATAAAGAAAAATCATATAGACCAATTTTTATCACTAACATGAAGTACAACGTGTCATGAAAAAACAATCTCAGAATCACTTCTGATCCAGAGTTATAAACATCATATAGTAACACTGGTCTCAATATACAAAAATTGGTCTGGTCAGGAAGGTGAAAATCAAAACTGTTTGTAGTACTTGTCAATTGGACTATTTGAGATTCGCCATGAATAAAATCATCGCAAATCGATTTTTTTAACAAAACTTGTCGAATTCAAGTTTCAATCACATTCTAATTCTAATCTTACCGTATATACTCGAATATAAGCCGAGATTTTCAGCCCATTTTTTGGGGCTGAAAGTCCCCCTCTCGGCTTATATTCGAGTCATATACAGTACACCGCGGGTTCGGAGGGGGAGGGGGGCCGGGGGTGTCAGGTCATACTTACCTGTCCTGACGCTGTCTCTTGAGCCCCCAGCTTCTCCGCGCTCTCTCTTCCTGCCTTCAGTGGTCACATGGTACCGCTCATTAAAACTCATGAATATGCGCATATTCATGAGTTTTAATGAGCGGTATCACAGACCACTGAACGCAGGAAGAGAGCGCGGAGAAGCTGGGGGCTCAAGAGACAGCGTCAGGACGGGTAAGTATAGCGATACTCACCTGTCCTGTGTCCATGGCTGCTTGCTGCTGTCTGTCATCGGTCAGTGACTTCAGACAGCAGAGGGCGCGGTGACGTGATTATTGCGCGCCGCACCCCCTGCAGTCTGAATGTCACTGACCGATGACGTGGCAGATAGCGGTGAGCAACCATGGAGCGGCAGCACATGGGGGAATAATCTAGGAGCTTCTTATGGGGGCAGCATATGGGGGAATAACTTAAGGAGCTTCTTATGGGGTCAGCATATGGGGGAATAATCTAAGGAGCTTCTTATGGGGTCAGCATATGGGGGAATAATCTATGGAGTTTCTTATGGGGGCAGCATATGGGGGAACAATCTATGGAGCTTCTTCTGGGGACACCATATGGGGGAACTATCAATGAAGCTTCTTCTGGGGACACCATATGGGGGAATAATCTATGGAGCTTTGTATGGGGGCAGCATATGGGGGAACAATCTATGGAGCTTCTTATGGGGGCAGCATATGGGGGAATAATCTATGGAGCTTCTTCTGGGGACACCATAAGGGGGAATAATCTATGGAGCATTTCCCACCCTAGGCTTATACTCGAGTCAATAAGTTTTCCCAGTTTTTTGTGGCAAAATTAGGGGGGGTCGGCTTATACTCGGGTCGGCTTATACTCGAGTATATACGGTAATTATGTTGTGGTGCTGATAGAAGTGAGCTATATAATTATTTTGATGTTGCTGTAATACTAAAAATTTCTGTAAATAGGTTTTTGGTTACTTTTATCTCACAACCTCCAATGAACTTATGGCTTTTTAAGTGCCTTGATATTTGGATGTTAAAACTTGTCTATTTTTTTATTATAACAGGTTTTCTACTGCTTTGGTCAATGATTCCAATGATCTTGCATTTTTTTTCTTCAACATGTTCAATCTATGTCTTGTCATATGACTGCACTTTCAAACAGAATGGACCCTTAGGGTGTGTGCACACGCTGCGGATCCGCAACGGATTTGGCCCTGTGGAACCGCAGCAGAATCAGCTGCGTTGTACAGTACCATTAAAATGAATGGAAAATTTCAAAACCGCAGAAAGAATTGACATGTCAATTCTTTCTGCGGATTCCACTGTGGTTTGCCATCTCCTCCATTGTAGAGATGATAAACCGCAGGGCAAAACCGCAGGCTAATCCGCAGATAAACCGCAGGTCTTCTGACCTGCGGATTTACCTGCGGATTTTACTAAATCCGCGCGGACAAATCCGCAGAGCATTCCGCAGCGTGTTCACGTACCCTAATGGTATATACTGGGAGATCAGATTTGACTAATGAGGACATTATGAGCAGCACTAGGTCAAGTTTTATATGAACCATAAAACTAGACAGATATCACTTGAGAACAGTAAAAACAGCATTCTCGAGTGTCTTGTTGGTACAAAGATGCCTCTTAATAGTTTAGACACAATTCAAGGGCTTCCACAGGTCAAAAAATATGATATTGGTAAACATATTGCAACAATTTTCAGGAACAGACAAAGATTCTTTTTGGTTTAGCACAAAAGAAGACTGTGCCTAAAGATATGTCATTTTTATCTATCCGCTACAGAGAGAAATTCTGGGTCAGTGTGAGCTTGTTGCAGTAATGAAACATACTGTTTAATACCAACCTTAAGAATCTCCTCTCTGGCCAAATAAACCAAACCGTAAAAAGCTTCTCCGTGTTGGTAAGAAAAGTGATCTATTTTCTTTGTTATTGTTGTTCAACCAAATATCAATTTCTAAATAGTCTCCGCAAGGAAAAAGGAATTCTTTTCCCTTCAGATAAGTCATCCTGTTATACAGCAAATTGTGCATGGGCAATCATGCGTGACCATTATACATAAGGTAGTCCATCTAGTTAATATGATTGCTGAAAGTGAGATGTATTAAATTATAGCAAAACATGACATTAATGAGGGTATATTGTGTCAAGATGCAATAGCCCTTTTGGCAGGTTACATACTTTTCTATACACTATACTCATTTTATCAGTATTCCACTAGGTTTCTCAATCACGCGTATCCTGCCTAAAGCATCAAAATATTAAAGGATGTATGTGCACAGTACATCAAATCTGCAAATATGCTTTGCTTTCATAATAAGATATTTTGCTGTAGCTTTCAATTAGAGAGTCTATCAGAGTCTTACACAGCAGGCACTGTATGACGTTTTCCTTAAATCGTCAGAATGAAATGCATCTGTTTCTACAGGACTTATACCACAGAAAAATGTAATTAGTGCTTCTTAGGCTGGTTTCACATTCGCGCTTTTTAAGCGCACGCACGGCCGGGGGTAGCTCCGCCCCCGAGCTGGCTCTCTGCCCGGCGTGCCCGCCCCTTCCTTGTAGCGCCGCCTCCTAGCGCACAGCGGCGCCTGCGATCGGCGCACCCTATCTTTAGCATAGGGTGCGCAGATCGTGCGCAGGCCGTGAGCTAGTTGCGCTTTGACCTGCGCTGCGCACTTTTGACGGTGCGCCGTGCGCGCCAAAATCCGAAAAGTTTGATTTTGGTGCGCACGGCGCACCGTCAAAAGTGCGCAGCGCAGGTCAAAGGGCAACTAGCGCACGGCCTGCGCACGATCTGCGCACCTTATGCTAAAGATAGGGTGCGCCGATCGCAGGCGCCGCTGTGCGCTAGGAGGCGGCGCTACAAGGAAGGGGCGGGCACGCCGGGCAGAGAGCCGGCTCGGGGGCGGAGCTACCCCCGGCCGTGCGTGCGCTTAAAAAGCGCGAATGTGAAACCAGCCTTAGGCTGGAGTCACACACAAGGTAGAAAAATACGGACCGTATTTTACGTCCATAATACGCATAAATGGTCCCTAAATAGTGCTCCGTATGTCATCCGTTGTCAGGGTGTGGCCGCGTATTTTTCTCATGTAAGCATCCATATGTAATCCGTATGGCATCCATATACCGTTTTTTTCTTGCAGGCTTGCAAAACGGACATATAATGGAGCCCAATGACAGGTTTTCAAATCCAAACGAAAGAATAGATATATACACATAGAATACATATATATACACATATACATGTCATTGAGATACATATATATATATATTTATATTTCACAGAGTTCTTCATAGCAGAATAGCCGCTAATTCAATTGCCGGCTTCTGTCAAATCATTCCCCAACCCGACAACAAATGACACATGGTTTACATACAGTAAACCATTTCATTTCATGTTTTTTTTATATGTCCCTGACTAATAATTAGATGAGGGTTTGTGTGCCAAATTTGGGAGGTGCAGGTGTTAATTTAAGGGGTTAATTCGTTGTAAAAAAATGGGTGTGCTCCCGCTGTAATTTGTCAACCAGAGAGGTAAAGCAGGTGAGTGAGGGCAGATTTTAACCCCTTCCTGACATGAGACGTACTATCCCGTCCACGGTACCCGGGCCCGTATGACCGGGGACGGGATAGTACGTCTACCGCGATCAGCGGCGCCCACGTGGTGAGCGCCGCTGATCGCGGCCGGGTGTCAGCTGATTATCACAGCTGACACCCGGCACAATGTGTCAGGGGCGGTCACGGACCGCCCCCGACACATTAACCCCTTGCACACCGCGATCAAACGCGATCGCGGTGTACCGGGAGTTAAAGGGAAGCATCGGCAGGGAGGGGGCTCCCTCCGTGCTTCCCTGAGCCCCCCACGGCAGCGCAATGTGCAGCGCTGCTGCGGGGGACTCCTATCCTCCAGGCCCCCGAATCCAAGATGGCGACGGGGGCCTTCGGGGGCCTGGGGAAGCTGGCTTCCTCAGTGCCTGCAAAGCGCAGGCATGAGGAAGCCTTGTGCACTGCCTGTGACAGATTGCTGATCTGTCACAGTGATCTGTGATGTGACAGATCAGCGATCTGTCACAGGACAGTGATGTCCCACCTGGGACTATGTAATAAAGTAAAAAAAAATTAAAAAAAAAAGTGTAAAAATAAATTAAAAAAAATCGCCAAATAAATTAGTAAAAAAAAAAAAAAAATATTCCCCAATAAATTCATTTTTTTAAAATAATAATAAAAAAAAACAATAAATGTACACATATTAGGTATCGCCGCGTCCGTAACGACCTGCCCTATAAAACTGTCCCATTAGTTAACCCCTTTAGCGAACCCCTTAAAAAATAAAAAACGAAGCAAAAAATAATGATTTATTATCATACCGCCAAACAAAAAGTGCAATAACGCGAGATCAAAAAGACGCATATAAATATCCATGGTACCGCTGAAAACGTCATCTTGTCCCGCAAAAAACAAGCCGCCACACAGCATCATCAGCAAAAAAATAAAAAAGTTATAACTCGCAGAATAAAGCGATGCAAAAATAATTATTTTTTATATAAAATAGTTTTCATTGCATAAAACCGACAAAAACATAAAAAAACGACCTAAATGAGGTATCGCTGTAACCGTACTGACCCGAAGAATAAAAGCGCTTTATCAATTTTACCGCACGCGGAACGGTGTAAACGCACCCCCCCCAAAAGAAATTCATGAAACGCTGGTTTTTGTTCATTCTGCGTCCCAAAAATCGGAATAAAAAGCGATCAAAAAATTTCACGTGCCCGAAAATGGTACCAATAAAAACGTCAACTCGTCCCGCAAAAAATAAGACCTCACATGACTCAGTGGGTCAAAATACGGAAAAATTATAGCTCTCAATATGTGGTGATGCAAAAACTATTTTTACAATAAAAAGCGTCTTTTAGCGTGCGACAGCCGCCAAACATAAAAACCGCCATAAATAGTAAATCAAACCCCCCGTTATCACCCCTTTAGTTAGGGAAAAATAATAAAATAAAAAAATGTATTTATTTCCATTTTTCCATTAGGGTTAGGGCTAGGGTTAGGGCTAGGGGTGTGTTGGGGTAGGGTTAGGTTAGGGTTAGGGCTAGGGTTAGGGTTAGGGCTAGGGTTAGGGTTAGGGCTAGGGCTAGGGCTAGGGTTAGGGCTAGGGTTAGGGCTAGGGTTAGGGCTAGGGTTAGGGCTAGGGTTAGGGGCGTGTTGGGGTTCGGGTTGGAGTTAGAATTGGGGGTTTCCACTGTTTGGGCACATCAGGGGCTCTCCAAATGCAACATGGCGTCTGATCTCAATTCCAGCCAATTCTGAGTTGAAAAAGTCAAATGGTGCTCCTTCCCTTCCAAGCTCTGCTATGCGCCCAAACAGTGTTTTACCCCCTCATGTAGGGTATCAGCCTACTCAGGACAAATTGCAAAACAATTTTTGGGGTCCAATTTCTCCTGTTACCCTTAGGAAAATAAAAAATTGGGGGCAAAAATATCATTTTTGTGGAAAAAAAATGATTTTTTTATTTTCACGTCCGAGTGTTATAAACTTCTGTGAAGCACTTGGGGGTTCAAAGTGCTCACCACACATCTAGATAAGTTCCGTGGGGGGTCTAGTGTCCAAAATGGGGTCACTTGTGGGGAGTTTCAATAGTTTAGGTACATCAGGGGCTCTCCAAACGCACATGACAACCGCAGACCATTCCATCAAAGTCTGCGTTCCAAAACGTCACTGCTTCCCTTCCGAGCCCCGACGTGTGTCCATACAGTAGTTTTCTCCCACATATGGGGTGTCAGCGTATTCAGGACAAATTGGACAACAACTTTTGGGGTCCAATTTCTCCTGGTACCCTTGGGAAAATAAAAAAAATGGTGACTAAAAGATCATGTTTGTGGAAAAAATACGAATTTTTTATTTTCACGCCCGGGCGTTGTAAACTTCTGTGAAGCACTGGGGGGGTCAAAGTGCTCACCACACATCTAGATAAGTTCCTTGGGGGGTCTAGTTTACAAAATGGTGTCATTTGTGGGGGGTTTCCACTGTTTAGGTACATTAGGGGCTCTCCAAAGGCAACATGACACCCGCAGACCATTCCATCAAAGTCTGCATTCCAAAACGTCACTACTTCCCTTCCGAGCCCTGACGTGTGCCCATACAGTAGTTTTCTCCCACATATGGGGTAGCAGCGTACTCAGGACAAATTGGAAAACAACTTTTGGGGTCCAATTTCTCCTGGTACCCTTGGGAAAATAAAAAAAATGGTGACTAAAAGATCATGTTTGTGGAAAAAATACGAATTTTTTATTTTCACGCCCGGGCGTTGTAAACTTCTGTGAAGCACTGGGGGGGTCAAAGTGCTCACCACACATCTAGATAAGTTCCTTGGGGGGTCTAGTTTACAAAATGGTGTCATTTGTGGGGGGTTTCCACTGTTTAGGTACATTAGGGGCTCTCCAAAGGCAACATGACACCCGCAGACCATTCCATCAAAGTCTGCATTCCAAAACGTCACTACTTCCCTTCCGAGCCCTGACGTGTGCCCATACAGTAGTTTTCTCCCACATATGGGGTAGCAGCGTACTCAGGACAAATTGGAAAACAACTTTTGGGGTCCAATTTCTCCTGGTACCCTTGGGAAAATAAAAAAATGGTGACTAAAAGATCATGTTTGTGGAAAAAATACGAATTTTTTATTTTCACGCCCGGGCGTTGTAAACTTCTGTGAAGCACTGGGGGGGTCAAAGTGCTCACCACACATCTAGATAAGTTCCTTAGGGGGTCTAGTTTCCAAAATGGTGTCATTTGTGGGGGGTTCCACTGTTTTGGTACATCAGGAGTTTTCCAAACGCGACATGGTGTCCGATCTCAATTCCAGCCAAAAACGTCAAATGGCGCTGCTTCCCTTCCGAGCTCTGCCATGCCCCCAAATAGTGGTTTACCCCCACATGTGGGGTATCAGCGTACTCAGGACAAATTGCACAATAACTTTTAGGGTCCTGTTACCCTTGGAAAAATAAGAATTGAGGGTGAAAAGATCATTTTTGTGGAAAAAATATGATTTTTTAATTGTATGGCTTTATGTTATAAACTTCTGTGAAGCCCATGGGGGTTCAAAGTTCTCACCACACATCTAGATAAGTTCCTTAGGGGGTCTAGTTTCCAAAATGGTGTCATTTGTGGGGGGTTTCCACTGTTTTGGTACATCAGGGGTTTTCCAAACGCGACATGGTGTCCGATCTCAATTCCAGCCAAAAACGTCAAATGGCGCTGCTTCCCTTCCGAGCTCTGCCATGCGCCCAAATAGTGGTTTACCCCCACATGTGGGGTATCAGCGTACTCAGGACAAATTGCACAATAACTTTTAGGGTCCTGTTACCCTTGGAAAAATAAGAATTGAGGGTGAAAAGATCATTTTTGTTTAAAAAATATGATTTTTTTAATTGTATGGCTTTATGTTATAAACGTCTGTGAAGCCCATGGGGGTTCAAAGTTCTCACCACACATCTAGATAAGTTCCTTAGGGGGTCTAGTTTCCAAAATGGTGTCATTTGTGGGGGGTTTCCACTGTTTTGGTACATCAGGGGTTTTCCAAACGCGACATGGTGTCCGATCTCAATTCCAGCCAAAAACGTCAAATGGCGCTGCTTCCCTTCCGAGCTCTGCCATGCGCCCAAATAGTGGTTTACCCCCACATGTGGGTTATCAGCGTACTCAGGACAAATTGCACAATAACTTTTAGGGTCCTGTTACCCTTGGGAAAATAAAAATTGGGGTGAAAAGATCATTTTTGTGGAAAAAATATGATTTTTTAATTGTACCGCTGTACGTTATAAACTTCTGTAAAGCCCTTGTGGGTTCAAAGTTCTCACCACATATCTAGATAAGTTCCTTGGGGGGTCTAGTTTCCAAAATGGGGTCATTTGTAGGGGGTTTCCACTGTTTAGGTACATCAGGGACTCTCCAAACGTGACATGGCGTCCAATCTGAATTCCAGCCAATTTTGCATTGAAAAAGTCAAACGGCGCTCCTTCCATTCTGAGCTCTGCCATGCGCCGAAACAGTCGTTCCCCCCCACATATCAGGTATCTGCATACTCAGGACAAATTGCACAATAACTTTTGCAGTTCAATTTCTCCTGTTACCCTTGGTAAAATAAAAAAAATTGAACCTGAAGTATTTTTTTTATGAAAAAAAGTTAGATGTTCATTTTTTTTTAAATATTCAAAAAAATTCCTGTGACGCACCTAAAGGGTTAATAAACTTCTTGAATGTGGTTTTGAGCACCTTAAGGGGTGCAGTTTTTAGAATGGTGTCACTTTTGTGTATTTTCTATCATATAGACCCCTCAAAGTGGCTTCAAATGTGATGTGGTCCTAAAAATAAAATGGTGTTGTAAAAATGAGAAATCGCTGGTCAACTTTTAACCCTTATAACTTCCTAACAAAAAAAAATTTTGGTTCCAAAATTGTGCTGATGTAAAGTAAACATGTGGGAAATGTTAGTTATCAAGTTTTTTGTGTGCCTTATCTCTGTGATTTAAGGGCATAAAAATTCAAAGTTGGAAAATTGCGAAATTTTCAAAATTTTCGCCAAATTTCCGTTTTTCTCACAAATAAACGCAAGTTATTTGAATGAAATTTTACCACTAACATGAAGTACAATATGTCACGAGAAAACAATGTCAGAATCACCGGGATCCATGGAAGCGTTCGAGAGTTATGACCTCATAAAGGTACAGTGGTCAGAATTGTAAAAATTGGCCCGGTCATGAACGTGCAAACCACCCTTGGGGGTGAAGGGGTTAATGGCCATGAGAGAGACCATTGTTTTTGCCCCCCCCTCTGGCTACAAAAATCTGCCCCCAGACACCCCAGAAATGGCGCATCTATAAGATGTGCCAATTCTGGCACTTATCCTCTCTATTTCCATTGCCCTGTAGCGGTGGCGAATGGGTTAATATAACAAAGGGTTAATGTCACCATTCGATTGTAAGGTGACATTAAGCCAATTAATAATGGAGAGGTGTCAATAAGACACCATCCATTATTAACCCTATACTAAGAAAGGGTTAAAAACCACACACAGACATTAATTAAAAAGTCTTTTAATGAAATAAATACACCAAGTTTTTGACAAATTTTTATTAGTCTGGTAATCCAAAATAAAACCATGACCTGCAACAGAAATAAAATAAAAATCACCAATATCCTTACCTCTCCGCTGTTCAGTCATGTCCCACGCTGGAATCCATCAGAAGGGGTTAAATAGTTTACAATGAGGACGGATGCTAATGCGACCAGCCTCACTGTAATCTACTACAAAATGAATTGATTCAGCTCTGCGCAGCCTCAATGCCTGCCTGTAGATTAACTAATTACTGTGGGAAAGTTTCTAACTTTTTTCCCACGGTCATTAGTTCATTCACAGATCAGCCGGGGACTCCCGCTGACGTCACTCCATTATTAATCGGCTTAATGTCACCTTACAATCGAATGGTGACATTAACCCTTTGTTATATTAACCCATTCGCCATTCCTACAGGGCAATGGGAATAGATAGGATAAGTGCCAGAATTGGCACATATTATAGATGCGCCATTTCTGGGGTGTCTGGGGGCAGATTTTTGTAGCCACGGGGGGGCCAAAAACAATGGTCTCTCTCATGGCCATTAAAATCTGCCCTCACTCACCTGCTTTACCTCTCTGGTTGACAAATTACAGCGGGAGCACATGCATTTTTTTTACAACGAATTAACCCCTTAAATTAACACCTACACCTCCCAAATTTGGCACACAAACCCTCATCTAATTATTAGTCAGGGACATATAAAAAAAACATGAAATGAAATGGTTTACTGTATGTAAACCATGTGTCATTTGTTGTCGGGTTGGGGAATGATTTGACAGAAGCCGGCAATTGAATTAGCGGCTATTCTGCTATGAAGAACTCGGTGAAATATAAATATATAAATATATATGTGTCTCAATGACCTGTATATATATATATATATATATATATATATGTATTCTATGTGTCTAGATCTATTCTTTCGTTTATTTATTAAACCTGTCAGTGTGATTTTACTGTATAGCGCACTGAATTGCCGGCTTTTCTAAAAGACACCGGGTGTGTATTTCTCGCAAGTCACACGTGTGGTCCATGTGTAATGCGTATTTTTAGCGCACCCATAGACTTGCATTGGTGTACTACGGCCGTTGTACGTTGACAATCCCAGCATGCTGCGATTGGCACGGACCGTAAAATATACGCAAGAAAAATACAGCTGATGGGAGCTACCCCAGAGAGAATTATTGGTCCGTGTGCAATGCGTTTTTTTAATGCCTCTCACTCGTCCGTATTCCTCGTTAGTGTGACACCGGCCTTTGAATCAAGAAAGCTGTTATGTTTGAAATTGTGCAAGAAAGTAAACCATGTTATGCAACTGTATATCAGTCACATAAAAGGAGTTAAAGGAACAGTGACTATTGAAGGGAGTCAAAGTGGACACCTTTAACCCCTTCACGACCTATAATGTATATGTCATGGTCAAGTAGGGGCTCCTAACCTTTGATGTATGGGTACGTCAAGGCGATTGTGCGTGGCACAGGAACTGTGCTCGCGTGATCACCACTGTAATTTCAGCTTACGTGATAGCTGAGCCCGGCAGTCACAGCCAAGGGTGGTGAGCACATCGTCTCCAGCTGTTTAACCCCCTGAATGCCACTATCGATATCTATCACAGCATTTGGCGAACTAGGAGAGGGAGGGGCTGCTTCTCCTTTCCGATCGACACCGCTGATCAATTTTTTTTGTCAAATTTTGGATATTTTCATAAATAAACACAAATCATATTGACTAAAATGTACCTCTAGCAAGTACAATGTGCCATGAAAAAACAGTCTCAGAATCAATAGGGTATGCTGAAGAATTACAGAGTTATAACCTCATAATGGGACACTGGTGGGATTTTAAAAAATTGGCCTGAGCAAAATGGTGAAAACAGGCAGGGCCAAAGGGTTTAACTTGTAATCATAATAATAATAATAATAACTAATAAATCTTTATTTATATAGCGCCAACATATTCCGCAGCGCTTTACAGTTTAACAGTTTCAAAACACAAGTCATAAGTAACAATGTTAACAATACAATAATTAGAGCAATATAAGACGACCCTGCTCATGAGAGCTTACAATCTACAATGAGGTGGGGGAGATACAGAGTACAGGTGTGTATTTACAATGGTGTATTTACAATGATGGTCCAGCCATCTTGAGGGATTAGATTTTATTACAATGAGTTCATTACAATTATTTTTTTTAAATCCAAATCCTAAGTTTTTCTGAATTGACCTGCGTGAGATCCGCGCATTAAAGATTTGTCAGCCATCCAGATATGTTTTTAGTAAATACAACAATGTGTTCTAGAACTCATATTTTCTTACAAATCAACTTGGGTGTCCTTACATAGTTTGATAGTAACACGCCTAATTTGCAAGTGAAATGGAAAACAAAGTTGTCAATTAATTTATAAGTTTCCAGGATGATAACAAAAGAGCATATGGGGCAACTTTAACCCCTTGAAGACTCACCTGTTTTTAACTTTAACACCTTAAGGACCAATTACGGACATAGCATGTCATGAGCAGGTGTCCGCATAATGACATGCTATGTCCATCATACATTTAAACTGTCACTGTGTGAAAACACACTGACAGCTCCGTGCTGACAGCTGTCCCTGACAGCTGAACAGAAAGGCTAAAGATGCAGGTGTAAGGGGTTCGGGGGGCCAGTTTAATGCCCCGCATTCCTTGCATACGTCCCTGGCTTGTAAATATGCTCCTGACAGAAAGAGTATATTTCATGTGTCATGTAATGTATAAACCGTACGTATATATATTGTGTATTGCATTGTACTTATGCTTATGTATTGCAAATGTACTGATGTTCATGTGTTGTATGTCACGTCCGCCACGTCTGCCATGTCTGTTTGTCTCAAGAACTCCTGGAGCGATGTGCATGCGCATGTTTTGTCTGCTGTCCTGCATGTTCGCTAGAGCTGTGTGCAGACTCACCTCATGTCTGAGCTGCAGGATCCCTGCGTTTCTGCTCTGCCTTCTGTGATCTTCTCGTCATGTCTGGAGTCCTTGATCATGTGATGTTTCTTAAGATCCTGCACTGTCTGGTTCTGCAATCATCTCGTCATGTCTAGAATCCCGGATCATGTGTTCTTCCTAGGATCCTGCACTGGTTGGTTCGGTGATCATCTCGTCATGTCTGAAACCCTGATCATGTGACGTTTCCTAAGATCCTGCACTGTCTGGTTCTGCTATCATCTCGTCATGTCTAGAATCCCGGAAGTGCTCCCCTGGTCCTGACCTGGAGGAGGAGGTGCTATGCCCTATATCAGGCCGCCTCTTCCTATGCTCAGGGCCTGATTATTGTGTTTCTTCCCTTCAAGGCTCTGGGTCTGTGGGGTTGCTCCCTCTATTCTGTGCCCTTGCACTTTGCTCTGTAGTGCGTCTCTGCACACGCTCCGTGCTCGTATTCCGCCTCTTGTCTTGTGCCATGTCTTGTGTTGTCTCTCGTGCCATGTTTGTCTTTGCCTTGCTTTGCCTTGTAGTCCTTCTGCTGTTCTTTGCCTTAGTCTGTTTTGCTATGTCTCGCCTTAGCTATGCCTTGACTTGTAGTCCTTCCTGTGTTCTCTGCCTCGCCTGTTTTGCCATGTCTTGCTTTTGCTATGCTTTGACTTGTAGTCCTCCCTGTGTTCTCTGCCTTGCTATTCCTTGCTTTGTGTTCCTCCCTATGGTCTCAGTCTTTGCTTGCTCTGCCTCGCTCTCTCCTATGGTGCTCTGTAGTGCTCCCTGGCACACGCACCATTTCTCCTCTCCTTAGTGCTCGTTTCTTTGTCTAGTCCCAAGGTCTTCCCTTGGCCCGGCTCTGGGCTTCTGCCTACGCTCCGCTGCTAGACTCTGTCCTCTCTCTGACCTGGCTCTGTTTCTGCCTGTATTCCTTGCCTTGTTCCCTGCCTTGTCCTTGCATTGAACCCCGGCGTGGGTTCCCCTTGGCCGTCTCCTGTGCCGTGGTAAGTGCCACGTGTTTGTGTACAGCCGTGTGTACTGGCCAGTGTGGCGTGCCCCCTGCGTGGCTCCTAGCATGCACCCTTCCTTGTGCCCTGGCGTGGCTCCTAGCACGCACCCTTCCTTGAACCCTGGCGTGGCTCCTAGCACGCACCCTGCCTTGAACCCTGGCGTGGCTCCTAGCACGCACCCTGCCTTGAACCCTGGCGTGGCTCCTAGCACGCACCCTGCCTTGAACCCTGGCGTGGCTCCTAGCACGCACCCTGCCTTGAACCCTGGCGTGGCTCCTAGCACGCACCCTGCCTTGAACCCTGGCGTGGCTCCTAGCACGCACCCTGCCTTGAACCTGGCGTGGCTCCTAGCACGAAGGTTCCTTTGCCCCCTCCTGTGCCTTAGTCGTGCCTCGTGCTGGCGTTACAGCCGTGTGCATTGGCCAGTGAGGTGTGCGTCCCTGCGTAGCTCCTAGCACGCAGCCCTGCTCTGAACCCTGGCGTGTCTCTACACGTACCCTGTCTTGTGCCTTGGCGTGTCTCTACACGCACTCTGTCTTGTGCCTTGGCGTGTCTCTACACGCACTCTGTCTTGTGCCTTGGCGTGTCTCTACACGCTCTCTGTCTTGTGCCTTGGCGTGTCTCTACACGCACTCTGTCTTGTACCTTGGCGTGTCTCTACACGCACTCTGTCTTGTACCTTGGCGTGTCTCTACACGCACTCTGTCTTGTACCTTGGCGTGTCTCTACACGCACTCTGTCTTGTACCTTGAACCTTGGCGTGTCTCTACACGCACTCTGTCTTGTACCTTGAACCTTGGCGTGTCTCTACACGCACTGTCTTATTCTATGCTTTGGCGTGGCTACACACGCACCCTGTCTCGTTTGCGAACCTTGGCGTGTCCCCTACACACGCACCTCGCTTTGCACCTTGGCTTGTCCCCTACACACGCACCTCGCTTTGAACCCTGGCGTGTCCCCTACACATGCACCTTACCTTGCACCTAGTCTTGAACCCTGGTGTGTTCCCCTACACACGCACCTAGCCTTGGACCCTGGCGTGTCCCCTACACACGCACCTAGCCTTGGACCTTGGCGTGTTCCCTAAACACGCACCCTGCTTGGATATCTGTCGTGCCTCCTTGCCTGAACCCTGGTTTGCCTGCCGGATGCCCGGAACCTGCCGACCGTTGCCAGAGGTCCGGAACCAGATGACTACGGCCTGATGTCCGGAGCTGACGTCCGCAGCCTGATCCCTGGACCCTGTCGGTTTGCCAGCAGTCCGGAGTCCGATGCCATCATGCCATTACCTGTGCCTAGGCGTGCCATCTGGCACGTACCATGTTATGGACCTTGGCGTGCCCACGCGCGCACCTTGCACATTTTGCTTGTTTTCTCTGTATGTGATCTTGTGTTATTCTAATGAAGATACCTTGCACTTACGTCTAGTCTCGTCTTGCTTCCTGCTCGTCCTTGTCGTCAGACACTCGTCTAGTGTCCCCTGAGCCGGCCGTCTGGTCCCAGCAGTCGTGGTGGCTCACCCCCTTGGTCTTGCCCCTGACACTCCCTGTATAGGGGGTGGATTCTCACAAGGTCAGCTCGCCCTCGGTGGGTGGGTGCCACGACCCAGAGGGTCCACTCAAAAAATGGGCTCAGCAGGAGCTGAGTCCGTCACATTGTATAGACTTAGGGAAAGTGTAGGATTTAGCCCTGGAGGGAGAGCACAATAGAATAGGATAAGGGTTAAGTTAGACCAATAGAATTAGGCAAGTTAGGAGGGGCTAAGACAAGATAGTTGGGGGAGCTTCCTGGAGTTAGTCAGAAGGAGTGTGAGCTGGGAGTAAGGACAGGACAGGACAGGACAGTGGGGTCCTGGCGGAATGTTCAAGCTGAGGAGCCCAGCAGTCCAGGGTCTTAGAACTGACAGTCACATGGTGTGGAGGAATATCTTGGCAGCATCAAAATGGTAGCAGCTAATTTTGTGGGAACAAGCCTAAATGTCCTAGGCCTATGACCTGGTAAGGAATGGAAGAGCCAATTCTCGACTTCACCTTCGTAAAGGGAAGTGGGCGGGGAACTCCTGAAGCTGGCTAATGTGACCAGTGACCGGCAGATCTGGTGGATATTTCTGGAGGATTGAGGGACAATGCAGGGAATGGAATGATGATATTCTGGAAAGAATCTTGTACTGCTTCTGAGACTAAACTGGACGAGCTGAGTAAACTTGATTTGTTGAAGATGAACCTTGACTCTGACTGTCATTGTGTGGTGTTAAAGGAAAAGGACTCCCGGCCGTGTAGAATGGACACTGACTTGCAAGTGAGTGAACTACTGTGTGTTAATAGAGTGGAGGGCCAGGGTGTGCCAATCCTGACACCCGCTGCCATGACTAACCCCCTGGTCTCCATTTCACAGGGACCGATTTTAGCCGTCCCCGCTCTCTGATTGCTGCGACCGGGAAGTGCTGAAGTATCAATGAATGAGACCAGTGATCATACTAATAAAAGTTAATTAAACAAATAAGATAAAAGATGAGCAGATGACATATATAGCTCCTGGGAAACATTATCCATGTAGTAATTGAAGGAAGGTGACCATATTAAAGTGTATGCCTGCTGGATAAACTGAACAGACCAATTGTTATGAAAGACGAGCCAATATGAAGAAGGCCCTTATAAATACTCAAAAAATGTAGAATAAAATATCTTTATTGGAAATACAAATGGGCACGTGGTGGCAAAGAGAAAGACCGTAACCACACAATATGATAACATTGTAGCAATAATATTTACAGAGTAAAGTGATACTGCTAATGGAGCCAACAAAACAGGGTAAAGCAGTAAGTGAAGATAACTCTATTGATTCTGAAGTCCATATGATACCCAGCATTTGTAGTCAAACATGGTAAGAAAATAGGTGCAATAGTGCCAATGCAATGCAGTATATGCATTAGCCTAATGGGAAATATTTATAAGGGTAACTGAATGGTGGCTATTGGTATATAAAGTGAAATAAGTGATTGCACTAACCCTTCATACACATGAATATAGTGCTAGCTCATACAAATAATACGGCTCTATGCAATATACTGGGATTTAAGTATCAGAATAAAGTACTAAACAAAATTGTACATGTAGTGGTTCCAACAGAAAATGTGGCGCTCACCCCAATGCTCGTTTTGGTAAGTACCTTCATCAGGGCGTAACTTGATACTCTGGATCAGCAGTTAAAATAGAGACAGCAGACAACGGGAGGGAGCCAGATATGTGTTGATGTATGCAACCCCAAAAGGACACGTAATTCCTCCAGCATGCCACGTGATGTGGCAAGAACAACCCAGGTCACATGATAAGTCATGCTGCCGAGCGTCCGAAACATCACCGGGTGCTCTGAGGCACATTGATACATGGGAGCTGGAGGAAAGTTAGAACACAGGACACATGTGTATTCAGGCTTACTGACAATGGAGTCACATAGTCTAAGGTGACACCAAAAGTACTGAAAAATAGCAAACAATGGCAATATATAAATATTATCTATGCAATAAAGTGTAAGTGTGTTAAATTTGTTGTTAATAAATGTATATATCAATATTCCATTTAATGAGAAAATGGATGTCTGCATGTAGGTGATATACACAGGTGCATCTCACAAAATTAGAACATCATCAAAAAGTTAATTTATTTCAGTTCTTTAACCCCTTAACAACCAGGGGTATTTTTGGTTTTGCATTTTTATTTTTCCCTCCCCTTCTTTCCAGAGCCATAACTTTTTTATTTTTCCATCTATATGGCCATGTGAGGGCTTATTTTTTGCGGGATGAGTTGTACTTTTAAAAGACACCATTGGTTTTACCATGTCGTGTACTCAAAAATGGGAAAAAAAATTCCAAGTGCGGTGAAATTACAAAAAAGAGCAATCCCACACTTGTTTTTTGCTTAGCTTTTTTGCTAGGTTCACTAGATGCTAAATCTGACCTGCCATTATGATTCTCCAGGTCATTACGAGTTCATGGACATCAAATATGTCTATGTCCTCTTTTATCTAAGTGGTGAAAATTTTTTTTAAAGTTTGCTAAAAAAAAAAAAAAAATTGCGCAATTTTCCGAGACCCGTAGCGTCTCCATTTTTCATGATCTGGGGTTGGGTGAGGGCTTATTTTTTCCATGTCAGGCTGACGTTTTTAAAGATACCTCTTTTGTGCAGATAACATTCTTTTGATCGCCCGTTATTGCATTTTAATGCAATGTCTTGGCAACAAAAAAACGTAATTCTGGCGTTTTAATTTTTTTCTCGCTACGCCGTTTAGCGATCGGGTTTATGCTTTTTTTTTATTGATAGATCGGGTGATTCTGAACGTGGCGATGCCTAATATGTGTATGTGGGATTTTTTTTTACTGTTTTATTTTGATTGGGGCGAAAGGGGGGTGATTTGAACTTTTAGGTTTTTTTTATTTTTTTTATTTTTAAACATTTTTTTTTACTTTTGGCATGCTTCAATAGCCTCCATAGGAGGCTAGACGCATGCGCAACCCAATCGGCTCTGCTACATATGGGCGATGAGCAGATCGCCCATATGTAGCAGATTTACTGCTGTGCTTTCAGCGCCGACCACCGGGTGGCGCTCACAGCCATATGCCTGGAACAACCATAGAGGTCTCATAGAGACCTCTGGTTGTCCAGGCAACATGACGCCGACCCCCAATCACGTGACGGGGGTCGGCGATGAGGTCATTTCCGGGCCTGCGGCCGGTAATGCTATTTAAATGCTGGCTGTCAGCTTTGACAGCGGGATTTAACTAGTTAATAGGCGCGGGCTCAGCGCCGGAGCCCTCATCAAAGCAGGGGAGATATCTGATGATGGACTGTGAAAAAAGTGTCATTGCAAACAGAGTGATCTATTTCAAGTGTTTATTTCTGTTAGGCTAGTTTCACACTAGCTATAATACCAAAAAATTCTACTTAAAAAGAAAAAAACTCTAAAGATTAATAATTATCAGTTATATAATTTTATTTTATTTAGTCACATAGACACCAACAGGGTTTTTGATAAAAATACAACAATAAAAATTCCTGCAGAGGAAGCAGATCAACATACACAATGGACAATATAAAGGGTTCTCATCCCCCAAGAAAGTTCAGATATTTTAGAAAGCAGAAAAAATATATAATTTATCTGTTCAATATAAGGTGCAATGCATTTGTGCACATTATCAACTATAAATCTGCTTTCATAATGATATCAGGAATCCACTTTAGCAATCACTTTTGCATGGCCATATTATCATGGTTAAATACAAAAACTATAAAGTGTATAGTGCAGTTTCAATGAAAACAATGACTAAGCCATCAGATTACAGGGTTAAACAAAGCTACCCACCTGGATTCATACTGTGTATGGAGACGCCGCCACCTCACACTTCAACGCGTGTTTCACACGTTGCTTCGTCAGGGAGTGATGAGGTGGGTGGGCTAGATGCTGTATTATATAGTGACCATAATTAGGCTAAAAACCATTCACAAGCGCTCTGCTGCACATCACCAGCTGCCGCCATGATGGTGATCCCGCCGCAAGTCTCGCGGTAACGACACCAGAAAGCGCAATAGCGCTGTCTGTGACGTCACAGGTGAGGCTCCCAACTGGGCATGCACCAACAGCGGAAGCGAGCGATGCGCACAACACTAGTGCAGCCATTACAACAGTGGGTAAATTTAGGGGCAAACAACATCCATATACGATATGCAAATGTCAAAATACAATTAGTGCAGTGACAAAAAAGTCCATAACAAATAAAAATGAAGTGAAGCCTTCAAAAACAGAGCCAGATCTGGCTCAATATAACCTTAATGTGTAATGTGCAATATACAAATATCAAATACAATTAGTGCGGTGATAAAGTAAAGTGAATCACATTTAAGAGCAAAGCCCTCCTATTAACGAGATCTGGCTCAAATAATGATAATATCATAAAACATAACCATTATAAAAATAGCCAAATAATCACCAAATATTGTTTTAAATGATATGTCAAAATCTTATTTTTCAACCTATTACGAGGAGAATTTTTTTAAGTGAAAAAATTTTTTTTAAATATATTTCAAAATTTTTACAAAAATATACAAAAAATAAGTGTGAAAAATATAAGTGTAAAAAACATATATAGTGACATTGCTTCATATTTTTCTTCCTTAGAAATAATTTTTTCATCCAGATTTGAATGATGAATGTCCTCATAATAGCAAGAATTCACACCGGGGAAGAAAAAAATCTTGTTCCATCACACTTTGGACTCCTCCTCCAATATCAACAGATAATCCTAACGAAAAGATGAGATACTATATAATAGAAAAAATATATGTTATAACATCACATCAAACAAATTTTATTCAATATGAGGAAACCCTATCAAAATTCTCAATGATAGGCCCACCACTAAAAAATGGAATTATACTATAAAGGAACATTATTAGTAAATTTATTTAATAAGCAGCAACCCTGAAATCCCCACATCCAAAAAACCTATTCAATTTAAATTCAAATCTATAGGAAACTGGAAAACCCCCATTGGTCATTAAGACGATGTGGTTTCATCGTTCTCAGGTTGGTGATCCAGCGGCATTCCCTCTGGGCCAACCTGTTCATAAGGTGCCCCCCACGGATACCTAAATGAACTATATCAATACCTCTTACTTGAAGATCAATATTTCCAGAAGGATGAAATTCCTGATAATGAGCGGGTAACGTTTTCAATTTTGCCACATCTCTCCGTGATTCATCCGAACCAATGAGTCTTGCAGATTTAATGTCCCTAATGTGTTCCAATATCCGTACACGAAGTTGTCTTGATGTGAGGACTATATAGATAAGTCCACATGGACATGTAAGGTAATATATGACCGACATAGTCTAGCAATTGATTGCATGAGTAATTTTATAATCCCGTGTTTTTGAAGCGTTGCAGAAAGTCTCAGTCTTTATCATGTATTTGCATGCACTGCAATCCCCACATGATCGTGAGCCCCATTTCGGACCCTTAGAATTGAATGTAAAAATCGACTTAGGGGCAACATAATGGCTATGTGTAATGGTTTCCCCTATAGTTCTGCTCCTTCTTGCAACAACTAGAGGTTTATCTTCAATGTACTTACTGTCCCGAGTCCTGTTTCAATATAGGCCAAAATCGATTGAAAACATCCATCATGTCCTTCCATCTGCCAAGATAATTAGTAATAATGCATAAACGAGAGTCTTCCTTCTTCAATTGTTTACCCTGAAAAAGTGTGTTCCGATCCATATTCTTTAGCTGTTGGTAACCTCGATCAAGATTTATATCCTCGATTTAAAAATCTTGATGTAATATCTCTGGCTTGAGCTTCAAATTCATTATCAGTATCACAGATCCTCTTGGCCCTGATGAATTGACCTTTGGGAAATGCCCTGATTGTATGTCTTGGATGAGCAGATCTCGCATTTAAGACTGAATTAGTACTTGTCTCCTTGCGGAAAATAGTACTATGGATATTTCCCAATTAGTCCACTGTAAGTTGGAGATCCAAAAAATCAATTTCCTCTCTGGAGACTTTAAATGACAACTTGACATTCCAATCATTAGAATTTAAATGCACTAGAAATTTGTCCAAATCAGATCTGTTGCCCTGCCAAATGAATAGAAGATCATCAATGAAGCGCATCCAACTAACCACAGATGGACTTTGTACATTACATAGATATGCCAACATATGTTCCTGTTCCCAGTGACCCATAAAGAGGTTGGGATATGAGGGCGCAAAAGTTTCACACTAGCGTATGGCAGAGCTGCGGAGGGATGCGGACTTCCTCCGTGAAGCCCTGCTCACTACTGCGCCTCCTCCGTTCAGCTCCGCCTATGTCGGCACGTGGCCTGAGTACCCTATCTTTAGCATTGGGTACGTAGGCCATGCCGATGTATGTGGATGTCTCTGCATGCGTCGTTTTGATGGTGCGGCGACCGCAGCAAAATCCAACACGTTGCGTTCGGTGCAGGTCATCGCACCGTCAAAATGACGCATGTGGAGGCATCCGCATACATCGGCATGGCATGCGTACCCAATGCTAAAGATAGGGTATGCAGGCCGCTTGCCGACATAGGCAGAGCTGAACGGAGGAGGTGCGGCAGTGGGCGGAGCTTCATGGAGGAAGTCCGCATCCCTCTGCAGCTCTGTCATACGCTAGTGTGAATCTAGCCTTAATGTTGATGATTATGGCTTACAGCCAATGAAAACCCAAAAGTCATTATCTCAGTAAATTAGAATAATTTATAACACCAGCTTGAAAAAATGATTTTAAAATCTGAAATGCTGGCCTACTGAAATGTATGTTCAGTAAATGCACTCAATAGTTGGTCAGGGTTCCTTTGGCATCAATTACTGCATCACTGTGGTGTGGCATGGAGGCGATCAGTCTGTGGCACTGCTTAGGTGTTATGGAAGCCCAAGTGGCTTTGATAGCAGCTTTCGGCTCATCTGCATGGTTGGGTCTGGTGTCTCTCATCTTCTTCTTGACAATACTCCATAGATTCTCTATTTAATTAAGGTCAGGCAAGTTTGCTGGCCAATCAAACACAGTGATACTGTTGTGTTTAAACCAGGAATTGGTACTTTTGGCAGCGTGAATAGGTGCCAAGTCCTGCTGGAGAATGAAACTTCCATCTCCAAAAAGCTTGTCGGCAGAGGGAAGCATGACATGCTCTAAAATTTCCTGGTAGATGGCTGCGTTGACTTTGATCTTGACAAAACACAGTGGACCTACATCAGCAGATGACATGACTCCCGAAACAATCATTGTTTGTGGATACTTCACACTAGACCTTGGAAATCAAGGTCCCAGAGTCTGGAGGAAGTGTGGAGAGACAGACAATCCAAGCTGCTTGAGGTCTAGTGTGAAGCTGATGTGAGTGCCACCCTGCTCTGAACACTTTTGTTACTCCTCATCATCCTCTTAAACTGTCCTATGGCTATACTGTTTTCAAAAAACTGACCGTCACATCCAAGCATAAACATAATGTGAGCAGATGTTTAACCTAGAGTCACCAACTCGTATACATTCAAACAAAAAAGGAAGCACACTGTAGTGCCATAACATGCAAACATGAAAAATGAATTGCATTAAGGGCATGTCACACTAAGAGATATCGCTAGCAATATCGCTATAACTAGTGACGTTATAGCGATATTGCTAGTGATATCGCTGTGTCTGATACTTACCTACGACCGGCTCCCCCGCTGGTTATCTCTGATCGCGCGAGAACAGGCTGGACTGTTTCTCGTGGTCAGCTTCCTGTGGCGCTTCCTGCTGTGACGACGAGCGACGTGTGGACGCGGGCGGGAGGACGCAGGATCGCCTGGTGTGACAGGTAAGTAGCGACCCCCGTCCCCAGCGATGTCGCTAGTGAGATCTGCCTGTGTGGCAGCTCACTAGCGACCACTTAGCGATGTACCAGCGATCCTGACAGCGTCATATCGCTGGTCGGGATCGCTGGTACATCGCTAAGTGTGACAGTACCCTTACTGCATTAGATGTATGAAAAATTGAGAAAGTTTAGCGCATACAATGGCCAATTTATGTGTACCTGGAAGCCACCGTAAGGCATTTCTCATTTTCCAGGACTCTAACCTAATGCCAATCCTCACTTAGACTAAAGTCTTCATCTGAATGGGAACCTATGTAAATCCTCTTCTCAGACTGAAATCTATATCTCTGTGGAGGGGTGGTGGCCCTGCTTTGATCAAAAACGCCGCCGCAGGCATGCATGTTTGCATGTTATGGTGCTACAGTGTGCTTCCTTTTTTTTGAATGGCTATACTGTTGGGTATCTGGCTGCTGTTGGAACACTAACCTATCCTCTGAGCCATGTGTGGAAGACAGGCCTCTTCCTCCAATTCCACCACCTCATTCATCATGGCATGAATTCCTTTTTTCCAGCAGGCATATAAGTGGTATAGTAACGCTGATGATGGTATTATCAGTGCTGGCCACATTGGTGAAATATTCCAAGTAGCGAAGACGGCACACACGTGATGTTGATCTGCAGGGCGACTCAATCATGTGAGCTGCAGCTGAAACTTCACTATTGCCTGCTGCTGCTCGCACAGTCTCACCAGCATATGCAAGGTGGAGTTCCACATTGTTGGTACGTCGCATATCAGCCGGTGAGGGGGAAGACAGAAGTGACACTGCAGTGCAGACAGGCGAGCAGTAGCACTGTGAGAACTCCGAAATTGGGCAAACACTGTCTGCACATTCAGCAGCAGCTCTGACCTGTGGGGGTAGTTTTTCAAGAAGCTCTGCTCCTCCAAGTTCTGCAAATGTGCCAGGCAAGGCATATGCGTCAAACCAGCTAGGCCCAGAGCTACTATGAGATTTTTCCTGTTATCGCACACCAACAAGCCAGGCTTGAGGTTTACAGGAACCAACCACTCATCTATCAGCTGTTCAATCCCAGTCCACAGCTCCTGCGCGTTGTGGGATTTGTTCTCTAAACAGACGAGTTTCACAACAGCCTGCTGTGATTTTCCCCTGGCTGTGCTGAAGTTGGTGGTGCAGGTCTTACCATGACTGCATGAGGAGGTGGTGGAGGAAGCAGAGTAGAAGAAGGAGGCAACCTGAACAGATAAAAGTTCAGCAATTGTCAGCAGTGGTAGAATATGGGCTACAATGCCATCCGCCTCTGTCCCAGGAAGAGGAAGTGGAGTAGAAGAAGGAGGCAACCTGAACAGATAAACGTTCAGCAATTCTCAGTGGTGGTAGGACATGGGCTACAACGCCTTCTGCCTCTGTCCCAACCACCACTACAGTTACCCAGTGGGCAGTTAGGGAGATGGAATGTCCCTGGCAGTGCTTACTGGTCCACGCGCTGGTGGGTATGTGGACTTTACCATTGATTGTGTTGAGCACTGCACACCTGATTTGGTCAGCAACCTGTGTGTGCATAACAGGGATGGAACGCCTGGAAAAGTAGTTGTGGTTGGAAACAACATACTGCGGCACAGTCACCGCCATTAGAGATGAGCGACTTTGCCTCCGGGAGGGTCGAGTCGGGTTTCGGGCTACCCGACTTTACCAAGAGTCGAGTCGAACGAAATTGGCCGACTGTCGGAAAAAGTCGGAGTTTCGACTGAAACCCGACCCGACCCCAATGCAAGTCAATGGGAAATAAAAGTCAGCAGTGAGGGGAGGACAGTAAACACACCTACAGTGCCCATTTAAATGGCAGCAACATCAATTCTTATTACTTAAGCTTGCCAACCTTAATTTACTTTATAATAATAGTAACGCATTGAAAACTGGAGGTTATTTGGCTAAAGTTGTGGGGGGGGTACAGCACAGTTAGGGAGGTGGAAAAACTGGCATATGTTGAGGTATGGGCTGGAAGTTCAGCAGCTGCAAATGGAGGAATTGGAGTAGTTGGAGGAAGAGGAGGACAAAGCAAGCCATTTTGCTGGCAACCTATGTGTCATCAGGGGAAGGTGGTACAAAATCCTTTGAAACCCAGGCATGGTTCATTTTAATGAAGGTGAGATCACCTACATTTTGGGTCGAGAGCCGGGTCCTTTTTTCTGTCAGGATTGATCCAGCAGCACTGAAGACTCTTTCTGATAGCACACTAGCAGCAGGGCAAGCGAGCTCCTGTAAGGCATATTGTGTCAATTCAGGCCAGGTGTCCAGTTTACAGGCCCAGTAGTCAAAGGGGAATGAACTGTGAGGGAGAACATCGATAGGAAAGGAGAGGTAATTTTGAATCATAGTTGACAACGGCTGGATCCTGTCTGTTGCAATCGATTCAGTATTACCAATCTTGTGAGCGGTACTCGAGAAATCAGTCCACAACATGGTCATGAAACCCTGTCTCCAATGCCACTTTGGCTGTGTGCACCACAAACACCTCTTCCATGTAGCCCAGTACGGCTTGTGGTAGAACCTGCAACGCTGTTGTGTGCTGGGAATGCCTCTAACAAACGGTTTACCAGAGTTGCTTGTTTGTTAACTAATATTAGCTCTAGGTTTTCCTTTGGCATGATGATCTGTAATTTGCCTTTATAACGTGGATCGAGGATGCTGGCCAACCAGTAGTCATCATCCTTCATAATTTTGGCAATGAAACCGATGTGGTAGCCAAAGTATATACCAAAAATGGACCAGGCACCACACAATGGTGTATCAATATTAAAATATCAAACTTTATTGAAATTCATAAAAACAGTATGTGCAAAGAGATACTGGAATAAAAAAGGTGGGACTGAACCATGGAACCTCCTACCACAACACAGCACAATAGTCTGATACAAACCACATAATCACGTGGTATAAATATCACAAATGACATAGGGCAGGCAAAAATCTACCAATTGCATCCTCAAATTGTACTGATGTCATCACAGAAATCCACATAAACTAGTGAGTTAATAAAGTATGTAGTGGACTAAATTAGCCCATTCCCCAAAAAGCCCTAAGCTAAATTACCAGTATGTGCTGGTGGAGGAGCCCCGGCCGTCACCTCTGCCCCGACACGCATTTCGCACTGCTTCTTCGGGAGGCGTGTCAGGGCAGGAGGCGATCCGGTTTAAATAGAGGTCTCACAGGTGCGGTTAAATAATTAACCCAGTTTAGATATTGCCGATCAAGTTCCACTGATGTCTGCGCCTGTGCGGTATACATGGAAGGTCCTATTACTAAGTAAGAAAGGTACAAAGAGAAGGCTGGTAGTGCAATAAGAGACTGCACTGCTGTGGTAGAATTCAAGGTATCTTTATTGCCAACGCGTTTCCTGAGCCAGTCCCAGCTCACTTCATCAGGGCATGTTACAGAAGTTCATTTCAGGGGTATATATACACATAAAAAAAAAAAAAAAAAAAAAAGGGGGAGGCGACAAGAATAGTGAGGTGACACGTCAGCATGGATACATATACATGAATCATACAAAACAATAAAACTTTATTACAACCATATTAAAAACGATGTTTAAAATGCCATAAGAAGAGTGTTGGTATAAAAAACGTGATTAAAAAATAAAAAGACACGGGGGGGATCACGAGGTAAAAGATTAAAAAATGGCTCTCGAGTCCTGGGGATGGATTAGAACGTGCCTCAGAGGATATGACTCATGGTATTAGAGAGCCATTTTTTAATCTTTTACCTCATGATCCCCCCCGTGTCTTTTTATATTTTAATCACGTTTTTTATACCAACACTCTTTTAATGGCATTTTAAACATCGTTTTTAATATGGTTGTAATAAAGTTTTATTGTTTTGTATGATTCATGTATATGTATCCATGCTGACGTGTCACCTCACTATTCTTGGCGCCTCCCCCTTTTTTTTTTATGTGTATATATACCCCTGCAATGAACTTCTGTAACATGCCCTGATGAAGTGAGCTGGGACTGGCTCAGGAAACGCGTTGGCAATAAAGATACCTTGAATTCTACCACAGCAGCGCAGTCTCTTATTGCACTACCAGCCTTATCTTTGTACCAAGTCCTTGGACCTCGTGCAGACTGCTGCAGCTGTTTTATGCGATTATAGGTGTTGTGACTCTCACAACCCTATCAGGTGAGCCTGACACTTGCTGTGCACTCATCTACTTTCCATACAGACCTACGCATTCGAAGCGCCCTGTCTCCCCCTTTTCTTAAGTAAGAAAGGTGGCATTCATGGCGCATGCGCGGGATCACATGGGTCCTGCTATCCAATTTGAATGCAAATCAGCGGTCATGTGATCCAGAACACCAGGTCCTCAAGGGAATCTGTGCGCTCTTGAATCGCTGAAGACCACTTCATGCATACCAGCGGCCCAGAATACCACGCATGCGCTCTGCCACCTAGGGAAAAACGTGACACTTTAAAACGTGTATACTTATTGTGAACTATTACCTAACTAGGAAAGATGTATTAAACATAGATCATGTGATCCTAACCCAACATACAAAAATATCTCCTGCAGGATGACAAATGTACTATTCAGAGAGTGCTGACAATGCAAAAAATACAAAAACCATAATTAAAAAAATACAAAATATACAAAATACCGATATATAAAAAACATCAGTAAATAGTGTTGGATAAGCATATGATCACATGATCTATGTTTAATACATCTTTCCTAGTTAGGTAATAGTTCACAATAAGTATTGTGTGGTGCCTGGTGCATTTTTGGTATATGCTTTGGCTACCACATCTGTTTCATTTATGTTCTGTGGGGTATCACCTATTTATATGTTAACTATAATGCAAGCGGGCATTTTTTGTGAAATAATTTTGGCAATGCGGGGGTCCCTTTTAAGTATCCCCAAGAGATAATCACACATGTGGGCCAATGTTCCAGGTGTCAATGATGCACTGCCAGTGGTGGGTGGAGGAGCACTTTTTGCCAAATCCACATCCCTCCAGTCATGCACAAACCCTGTACCTGACCTTCGCAAGCCAACTTTTTCTCTTGCCCCCTGAGAAGCATCCTCCTCCCCAAAATAATCATCCCCCTCATCCTCCTCCTCCTCCTCTTCCTCTTCTTCCTCCACCTCGTCCAGGACAGTTCCCTGAGCAGACAGTGCCTGACTGTCATCAAGGCTTCCCTCCTCCTCCTCCGCTGCAGATGCCTCATTGTTAGTGTGCTTCAAAGTTTGCATGAGCAGACGCATAAGTGGGATGCTCACGTGTGCATTCCTCAAAACATCGAAGGACTATACAGAGGTCTTTCAGCTTTGACCACTGCACACTCGACAACTCGATGTCTTCCCTCAAACTGCCTGCCCGTGTATCCTCCCACAAATGCATTACAGCCTGCCTCTGTTCGCACAGCCTCTCAACCATGTGCATGGTGGAGTTCCATCTTGTTGCAACGTCTATGATAAGGCAGTGCTTGTGGAGGTGGAGCGATCCCTGCAGCCTCTGCATACGACTGGAGTCTACGAGCGAGCGACGGATGTGCGAGCACTGTCTTCGCACCTTATGGAGCAGGGCTGGTAACTCCAGATAATTATTTATGAAGCCATGCACCACCAGGTTCAAGGTGTCAGCCATGCAAGGTATGTGTTTCAGGGCTATGGTGGCCACAAAATTACGTCCGTTATCACTGACTACATTGCCTGGCTCAAGATGTAAACTGCCCAGCCATGACTCAGTTTCTCGCTGCAAGTAGTCGGCCAGTACCTCCACGATGTGTCTGTTGTCGCCCAAAGACATCATCTTTAAAACAGCCTGCTGACGCTTACCACTATCTGTTCGACAGTGGGACACCTCATGTGCAACACTGGCAACTGCGGATGGAGTGCTCATGCGACTGCGCTCTGTCGACGAGCTTTTGCTTTTGGAGGAGGAGGAGGCAGAGGGTCAAACGCCAACAGCCAACTGTTGCCTATACCGGGGGCTAGGCAGCACTGTCCCACCGCTGCTGTCCCCTGTGGACCCTCCATTCACCACATTCACCCAGTGCGCAGTGATGGACACGTAACAGCCCTGGCCATGCCTACTGGCCCATGCCTCTGTTGTGAGGTGCACCTTTCCACTCACTGATTGTTTGAGTGCATGAACAATGCGGTCTTTCACATGTAGGTGAAGGGCAGGGATGGTTTTTCTAGAAAAGAAGTGCCGACTGGGTAGGTCATAGCATGGGACAGCATAGGCCATGAGCTCTTGGAACACTGCACTTTCAACCAAACGGAAGGGCATCATCTCTAATGAGATCAGTTTGGCAATGTAGGCGTTCAAAGCCAGTGTACGCGGATGAGAGGATGAGTACTTTCTTGTCCTACTCAGAGTCTCTGCTAGGGTGAGCTGGACTTGAGAGCTGCATATGGTGGAACTAGCGGTGCACATGGCGGACTGAGAGGTGGTTGGTGATGGTGATGGTGGAGGTGGTGGTGATGGACTTGATGCAGTCTTTTGTTGCAAAAACATTGTGATTCCCTGATTGCTTTGGTCTTGCGACGACACCTCAACATTTCTTGCTGGTGGTGTGCTAACCGGTGGGCTTACAGTGGGGGAAGCGATGTAGCGTTGCTGGCTAGCTTCAGTCGGAGCAGGTGCATGTATGCTACCTGAGGTTTTGTAGTCCGTCCACGCTTGCAAGTGCATGGTGTTTATATGTCTAAGCATGCAACTGGTATTCAAATTTCGGAGATTTTTCCCTCGGCTAAAGGTCCTTCCGCACTTCTTACAGATAACCTTTGCCTCATCAATAGGATTTTAGTAAAAAAAAAAGTGCCACACTGCACTCTTCCTACTATGGTAAAAATTTTCAGGCCTTGCACACTGTGCTAATTTGACCGTCTGGCCAAGCTATCCTGCAACTCTTGTTGTTTTTTTAACATGTTTTTGGACTGCTACGGGCCTGCCAGATAACCGCAGCTGCGATGTCGATGCCTGCTGAGGATCCTCCCCCTCTTCGGAGCTATTGCCAGCGGCACCCTCTTCCCCCAATGGATGCCAATCCGGGTCAACAACTGGGTCATCCATCACCTCCTCTTCAATTTCATCTGCACCTTCCTCTGTGTCACCGTGTAATGTGGTATAGTATGTGGGAAGGGGCACCTGAGTTTCATCAGGGTCATAATCTGGCTCAGTAGACTGCTAGGGCAATGTAGTGCTCTGGGTCAATGTACCAGCAGAGTCATCTAGCAGTGGCTGTGCATCAGTGCACTCCATGTCATATTCATCTTCGACTGGGGAATTCAGGATTTCACTTGATAACTGAGGCATGGCATGTGAAAAGAGCTCCATGGAGTAATCTGAAGTGTGGCCTGCCGCATCCTTCACTTTTGGTAGGGGTGAAGGACACAAGGAAAAGTGTTGTTCCTGACCAGGAGCCTGCACTGATGACTCAGTGCTTGCAGTTTTTGAAACTTCAGAAGAGGAGGCGATAGAGCTGGAGGCTGTTTCAGCAATGTAAGCCAAAACCTGTTCCTGATGCTCTGGCTTTAAAAGCGGTTTACCTACTCCCAGAAAAGGGAGCCTTCTAGGCCTTCTGGAGCCAGATGATGACGCAGTCTCAACACCTCCTGCCTTAGGTGCTATTGTGCTTTTGGCATAACCAGCAGATGCACCACCACCACCAACAGTACCAACTTGCCCCCCCACCCACGTCCACTGCCTCTTCCACCATACTTCCTCATGTTTGGGAAAATGTACCAAAAATACCAGCAGATATATGGTACTGTATGAGGAGCGTACAGCTGTATACGGTGTAGGGAAAAATTTAAATCTCCGTATATATTTCCGTAGTCACACACAGACGCTCACTCAGTATGGATTTGACCGTAATACAAACAGCAGATATATGTTACTGTATCAGAAGCGTACAGCTGTATACGGTGTTGGGGAAAATTTAAATCTCCATATTTATTTCCGGAGTCAAAAACAGACGCTCTCTCAGCATGGATTTCACTGTAATATAAACAGCAGATATACGTTACTGTATCTGATGCGTACAGCTATATACGATGGAGGGGAAAATTTAAATCTCCATATTTATTTCCGGAGTCAAAAACAGATGCTCTCTCAGTATGGATTTTACCGTAATACAAACAACAGATATACGGTACTGTATCAGAAGCGAACAGCTGTTTACGGTGTAGGGGAAAATTTAAATCTCCGTATTTATTTCCAGAGTCACACACAGATAGTCAGCATATATTTGTCCGTGATACCAGTTGGTACACGGTAGTGTGTGAGGAGTGTACAGCTCTATACGGTGTGGGAAAAAATGAACGGTCGGTAACTGTGCAGAAAAAAAGAATAAAAGCATTAGTGCTGTGTAAAAAGCAGTCTGCACAGCAGTGTACACACAGCAATGCAGCTATCAGGCAGCCTAATAACCAGTGCTGCTGCACACAAGAAAATCCTCCCCTGTCACTGCGCACTAACTGTACAGCACAATTGCTATCAGCAGAAGCACATAAGAACTTCTATCTTCACAGCCCTAACTCTCTCCCTACTGATAAACAGCAACCTCTCCCTACTGTTAAGATCAGCAGAAGTAAAATGGAGGTCGGCGTTCAGGGTTTTTATAAACACTATGACGCCCCCCAAAGCAAGCCAATCACTGCAATGTCCTTCTCTACGATGGTGGTGGATGCGTCACATGTCATCTCGTTGCCCACAGTTTACGTCCTTGCTCATTGGCTGAAAAAAGGCACCTGCAAGCATTCTGGGAAATCTGACTTTGGCGCTGCTTTTTCCGACCGCATGGCCGATTCACGCTATGGACGGGTTTCGGTCGGTGGAGCCGCGAAATCAATTGTCGGCTTCTGGAAAATTAATACAAAACCCAACATGAAATGACACATAGTTTACATACAGTGAACCATTCATTGCATTTAGTTTTTTATATGTCTTTGACTAATATTAAGATTAGGATATGTGTGTAAAATTTTGGACATGTAGGTGTTAAATTAACGAGTAAATTCGTTGAAAAAAATTGCGTGGGCTCCCACTGTATTTTCTCCACCAGAGAGGGAAAGCGAGTGAGTGAGGGCAGATTTTAATAGCCTAGAGAGGGACCATTGTTTTTGCCCTCCCCCAGGTAAAAAAATTTGCCTCCAGCCACCCCAGAAAAAGCGCAACTATAAGATACGCCTTTTCCACCACTTAGCTTCTCCATTCCCATGGCCTTTAGCGGTGGCTCATGGGTTAATAATAATGGGTTAATGTCACCTTGCAAAAAAACTTGGCTCATCTTTCATCGTTTTTAAGAAATCTCAAGATGGAAGAGGCCAGGAGCCATTTGGTGAGCTGCATTTCTTGCTACATGTTCACAGATTTACCAGTGGAAAAGCCAAACTTCACATGCCACAAATGCAAGCTTGTGTCCCTGTTGGAGGAAAAGTTGCAAAATCTCGAAGAGAGGTTAGCTACGTTGAAGATCATTAAGGAAGGTGAAGAGTTCTTGGACAGAGCAGAATTATCTCTTCATGTTACAGAAAGAGAAGAAATTCGAAGTGCACCTGAAGAAACAGAGGAATGGAGACATGTGACCCAGAGAAGCAGGAGGATCAGGAGGCAGTCAGCACCCATACTGCTCAGAAACCAGTACCAGGCTCTCACGCAGGAAAACGATGAAGAAATACATCAGGATAAGACTTTGCCAACAAACAGCAACCTTGTACGCCCTCAGAGTCCTCCTGGATGGAGAAAGAAAAATGTTGTGAAGAAGAAACGGAGAGTGGTGGTCATGGGGGATTCCCTGCTGAGAGGAACAGAGGCCGCTATCTGCAGACCGGATATAACTACAAGAGAAATGTGCTGTCTTCCAGGTGCAAAAATTAAAGATGTGTCTGACAGGATATCAGGACTCTTCAGACCTACAGATGACTACCCATTCCTGCTACTACATGTGGGGACAAATGACACCGCAAGAAACGACCTGGAAATCATCTGCAGAGACTTTGAAGACTTAGGCAAGAAAGTGAAAGAACTGGGAGCGCAGGTGGTCTTCTCTTCCATCCTCCCAGTGGATGGCCATGGAACAAGGAGGTGGAATAAGATTCTGCAGGTGAACAACTGGCTACGTCGATGGTGCCGTCAGCAACGATTTGGATTTCTGGATCACGGAGTGAACTACTTATACGATGGACTACTTGCTAGAGATGGGGTGCACCTTACGAAGACTGGAAAGCATGTATTTGGAAGTCGCCTTGCTACACTTGTAAGGAGAGCTTTAAACTAGAACAACATGGGAAGGGAAGCAAAAGACCAGAAAAAGCCATACACCTGACAAATGCTATTGAGAACTCTGCTATTAGAAGTGGAAAGGAAGAACAAAGACGAAAGAATCTAATTAATAAAAATATTGGAGAAAGAGAAACCAATCACAAACTAAAATGTTTCTATACTAATGCACAAAGCATGGGCAACAAACAAGGAGAATTGGAACTACTAACACAGGAACAGAAATATGATGTAATTGGAATCACTGAAACTTGGTGGGACAATACACATGATTGGAATACAAGACTAGAAGGATACAACTTATTTGCAAGAAACAGACTTGATAAACGAGGAGGGGGTGTCGCATTGTATGTTCAAAACGCGTATATCTGCACAGAGATTGAAGCTTCAGAGACTGGGAGTTCTGTGGAAACTGTTTGGGTAAGAATACAAGGACAGAACAATGGAAAGGACACCATTGTAGGCATTTACTACAGGCCGCCTGTGCAAGCCGAATATATAGATGAACGCTTTATGCATCAGATGGATAAGTTCTCCAAAAAATATGACATAGTTGTCATGGGAGATTTCAACTATCCAGACATTTGTTGGGAATCTCTCTCAGGCAAAACTAACAGGTCAAGGAAATTCTTATCCTCTCTTGCTGACAACTTTATCTTCCAAAAGGTAAGGGAGAAAACAAGGGGAACTGCTACCTTGGATCTAATCCTTATAAACAGGGAGGAAATGGTTGAGGAGGTAAAAGTGGCTGGGACCCTAGGAGGTAGCGACCATGCTATTTTAGAATTTTGGATTACTAGAGGTGGAAGACCTGTGAAGACTCAGACGTCAAGGTTAGATTTCAGAAAGGCAGATTTTAAGGGATTCAGAAAGAGAATTGGAGGGATCCAATGGCTGGATATCCTTAAAGACAAAAATGTCCAGGAAGGATGGGAAATCTTGAAAAATGAAATTCTCAAAGCACAGTTGTTAACAATTCCGAAAAGAGGGAAGAATAGGAAGCATTTAAGGAAACCAGGATGGATAAACACAGAACTTAAGCACATGCTAAAAAGGAAGAAAAAAATGTTTATAAAATGGAAAGAGGGAGGCATATCTAAAGAAGAATATAATGCTGTCTGCAGAACCTGCAGGGCACAAATCAGATTAGCTAAAGCTGAAAATGAACTGAGGCTTGCAAGAGATGTCAAAAGCAATAATAAAGGATTTTGGGGATATGTCAAAAGTAAAAGAAAAGTCAAAGATGCTATAGGATTTTTACAGGATGAAAATGATGAAATGGTAAGACAGGATGTTGAGAAGGCTGAACTTTTAAATTCCTATTTTGCATCTGTTTTCTCTCAGAAAGGAAATGCAACATCAACTGTTATTCACTGTCCTATTAAGGGAATAGAAGAATCCAGGATATCTATAAACAGAAAGATAGTGAGGAAACACTTAGCTAACCTAAATGAATTCAAGTCTCCAGGTCCAGATGAATTACACCCCAGAGTACTGAAGGAGATAGCAGAAGAAATTTTTGAACCCCTCTCCATAATCTTTGAAAATTCTTGGAGAACAGGAGAAGTGCCAGAAGACTGGAGAAGAGCAAATGTTGTTCCTATCTTCAAAAAGGGGAAGAAGGTGGACCCAGGCAACTATAGGCCGGTGAGTCTGACTTCTATACCAGGAAAGATCTTTGAACAAATTATTAAACAACATGTATGTCAATACCTGGATAAGAATGAAGTGATTAAACAGAGTCAGCATGGGTTTCTAACTAATAAGTCATGTCAGACTAACTTAATTTCCTTCTATGACGGTATCACTGATTGGGTGGATCAAGGAAATGCTGTAGATATAGTATATCTTGACTTCAGCAAAGCATTTGACAAAGTCTCTCATACAATCCTTATTGAAAAAATGACTAAGTATGGAATGGACAAGGCAACTGTTAGGTGGATTCATAACTGGCTTAGTGATCGGACCCAAAGAGTGGTCGTAAATGGCTGCACATCCAGTTGGAAGAATGTCTCAAGTGGGGTACCACAGGGCTCTGTCCTGGGCCCTGTATTGTTCAACATCTTTATCAACGATTTAGATGAAGGAATTGAGGGTAAACTGATTAAATTTGCTGATGACACAAAGCTAGGAGGGATAGCTAATACTAGAGAAGAGAGAGAGAGGATTCAAAAAGATTTAAATAAACTGGAGAAGTGGGCAGCAACTAACAGAATGGTTTTTAACAGGGAGAAATGCAAAGTACTACATCTGGGCAATAAAAATGAAAAAAGCATATATAGAATGGGAGGAATAGGGCTAAGTGACAGCACATGTGAAAAAGACTTGGGTATACTAATAGATCACAGACTGAATATGAGTCAACAGTGTGATGCAGCAGCAAAAAAGGCAAATGCAATTCTAGGATGTATTAACAGAAGCATACAGTCTAGATCACGTGAAGTCATTATTTCCCTCTACTCCTCTTTGGTCAGACCTCATCTGGAATATTGTGTCCAGTTTTGGGCACCACATTTTAAAAAAGACATCAACAAACTGGAGCAAGTTCAGAAAAGAGCGACCAGAATGGTGACCGGTCTGCAAACCCTGTCTTATGAGGAAAGGTTACAGGATTTGGGAATGTTTAGTTTGCAAAAGAGAAGACTGAGAGGAGACTTAATAGCTGTCTACAAATATCTAAAGGGCTGTCACATTGTAGAAGGATCAACTTTATTCTCATTTGCACAAGGAAAGACTAGAAGCAATGGGATGAAACTGAATGGGAAGAGACACAGATTAGATATTAGAAAAAACTTTTTGACAGTTAGAGTGATCAATGAGTGGAACAGGCTGCCACGAGAAGTGGTGAGTTCTCCTTCAATGGAAGTCTTCAAACAGAGGCTGGACAGACATCTGACTGGGATGATTTAGCGAATCCTGCCTTGAGCAGGGGGTTGGACCAGATGGCCCAGGAGGTCCCTTCCAACTCTACGATTCTATGAAATACTCTATTCTAAGCTTTGTTAATAATGGAGAGGTGTTATGATTGAGTCACCGTAGGAGGCAAAAACAGAAATGCTAGCTAAGTCCAGAAAACCAGAGAGGTTGGCAGCTATCGGATTGCAGACCCCTGATCCTATCCACAACAACTAACAGTTGCCGTGGGGGGTTCCTACGATGCCCTAGACCCCTCGATCACAGCCGGAGAATTAAATAGGCCTAAAGAAAGAAAGGGGAAATCTAAACTGCCCCAGAGCAGACCCCAAAGCAATAGGCAGCCCCCAACATATAATGACGGTGAAGCAAGATGAAAACACTAACACAGACAGAAAGATAGACTGAGCAAAGACGGGGCCCAAGCTAACTAGATAGGCAAGGACAGGAAGGCTGCTGTCTGCAATCCGTGAAAAACCCTATGAAAATAAGAGCCAACAGACTGACAGTGAAAAAGGCCCTGAAGATGCTAGGCTTCAAAAAAGCTATGTCAGTACTCAGGAATATTCTGAAGACAGAGCAACCGGCAAAAGGAGATTCAGCTCACCCCAGCAGGGAATGGCAGAATCCAGAAAAACAAAACACAAATGCTAACAGGCAAAGCAGAAAACTTAGCTTTAGAGGAGCAGGAATCAGACTGGTGTCCTAGAAGTCCACAGAGAAATCACCCGCAGGGCAGAAGGGCGTCGGCAGCCTTATATCCAGTCCGTGACTCCACTCAGCCAGTCATCCTCATTAGGCTCAGGTGCCTGATAATCAGGCTCATTACCTTCCTTTACCAGAATAGGGAGTTCACCAGACCTCAGTGACGAAGGGGAAAATGAACTCACAACAGTACCTCCCCCTTGAGGAGGGGTCACCGAACCCTCAACCACGCCACCAGGGCGATCAGGGTGAGCCCGATGAAAGGCACGCACCAATCTTTTGGCATGAATATCAGAGGCAGAGACCCAGGAATTATCCTCCTGACCATAACCCTTCCACTTAACCAAATACTGGAGTCTCCATCTAGCCAGACAGGAATCCAGTATTTTCTCTACCTCATATTCCTTGTTACCTTCAACCAATACAGGGTCTGGAGGTGCCAACCCAGGAACAACTGGTTCAACAAACCTCTTCAACAAGGACTTATGGAACACATTATGGATTTTAAATGTGACAGGAAGAGCCAAAGGAAAAGAGACCGGATTAATAATCTCCAAAATCTTGTAAGGTCCAATAAATCTAGGCTTGAACTTAGGAGAAGCCACCTTCATAGCAATATTTTTTGATGATAACCACACCATATCACCAATCTTAAACTGGGGACTAGAGTTGAGCGAAACGGGTCGAAAAATTTCAAAAGTCGCCGACTTTTGGCAAAGTCGGGTTTCATGAAATGAAACCCGACCCTAGGATGAGGTCGGCCACGAGGTCGGCGACTTACGCACCAAAGTCGCATTTCAAAAGTTTGTTTTGCACTCTTTTTCAGCCAATCAGGATCCATGGACACTGTGGGCAACGTGATGACATAGGCACGGGTCACCACCATCTTTCAGAAGGGCATGCAAGTGATTGGCTTGCTTTGGTGGGCGTCACAGGGGGTATAAAAGGGCGTGCACGCCGACCGCCATCTTACTTCTGCCGATCTCAGTATAGGGAGAGGTTGCTGCTGATTCTGTAGGGAGAGCGTTAGGCAGGGAAGAAGACCAAAAAACTGCTTCTGCTGCTAGCGATTTGGCCTGCACAACACACCAGTCACTGTGTGTGCAGTGCAAGGGGAGGCTATATTGTGGTGTATCAGTGGTGTTGGTTGTTGGGCTGCCTTTTAAGGCTTCCTGACAGGCTGGCATTGCTGTTTACCCACTGCTCTGCAAACTGCTTTTTTAAAAGCAATCCAATCTCCCTTATCCTCTAGTCACTTTTGTCACAGCTGTGCCATCGAGCCTGTGACATAGCGCTCAGATATCAGTGGGCCTCACACAATCCAAAAGTGTCCAGTGTCCACAAGTGTCTGCAGAAATTCAAAATCTCCCTTATCCTCTAGTCACTTTGGTCACAGCTGTGCCATCGAGCCTGTCACATAGCGCTCAGATACTCATTGGGCCTCACACAATCCAAAAGTGTCCAGTGTCCACTAGTGTGAGAAAAAATTCAAAATCTCACTTATCCTCTAGTCACGTTGCTCACAGCAGTGCCATCGAGCCTGTCACATAGCGCTTAGATATTCATTGGGCCTCACACAATCCAAAAGTGTCCAGTGTCCACTAGTGTGAGAAGAAATTCAAAATCTCACTTATCCTCTAGTCACTTTGGTCACAGCAGTGCCATCAAGCCTGTCACATAGTGCTCAGATATTCATTGGGCCTCACACAATCCAAAAGTGTCCAGTGTCCACAAGTGTCTGCTGAAATTCAAAATCTCACTTATCCTCTAGTCACTTTGGTTACAGCTGTGCCATCGAGCCTGTCACATAGCGCTCAGTTATTCATTGGGCCTTACACAATCCTAAAGTGTCCAGTGTCCACTAGTGTGAGAAGAAATTCAAAATCTCACTTATCCTCTAGTCACTTTGCTCACAGCAGTGCCATCGAGCCTGTCACATAGCGCTCAGATATTCATTGGGCCTCACACAATCCAAAAGTGTCCAGTGTCCACTAGTGTGAGAAGAAATTCAAAATCTCACTTATCCTCTAGTCACTTTGCACACAGCAGTGCCATCGAGCCTGTCACATAGCGCTCAGATATTCATTGGGCCTCACACAATCCAAAAGTGTCCAGTGTCCACTAGTGTGAGAAGAAATTCAAAATCTCACTTATCCTCTAGTCACTTTGCTCACAGCAGTGCCATCGAGCCTGTCACATAGCGCTCAGATATTCATTGGGCCTCACACAATCCAAAAGTGTCCAGTGTCCACTAGTGTGAGAAGAAATTCAAAATCTCACTTATCCTCTAGTCACTTTGCTCACAGCAGTGCCATCGAGCCTGTCACATAGCGCTCAGATATTCATTGGGCCTCACACAATCCAAAAGTGTCCAGTGTCCACTAGTGTGAGAAGAAATTCAAAATCTCACTTATCCTCTAGTCACTTTGCTCACAGCAGTGCCATCGAGCCTGTCACATAGCGCTCAGATATTCATTGGGCCTCACACAATCCAAAAGTGTCCAGTGTCCACTAGTGTGAGAAGAAATTCAAAATCTCACTTATCCTCTAGTCACTTTGCTCACAGCAGTGCCATCGAGCCTGTCACATAGCGCTCAGATATTCATTGGGCCTCACACAATCCAAAAGTGTCCAGTGTCCACTAGTGTGAGAAGAAATTCAAAATCTCCCCTGTCCTATAGACAGCTTGTACCTTGTTTTACATTACTATATAGTTTTTTGGATTTTGTCTACATTTTTACCAAAAATGAGGGAGGCTGGTGGAAGAGGCCGTTGAATTGGGTGGGGGTTGCCAGCTGGTAATGATGGTGTTGGTGGTGGATCTGATGGTAGTGGCAAGAGCAAAATAGGACCGAATGCAGGAGGTGTTGAGCCTGCGTCATCGTCTGGCTCCATAAGGCTTCGAAGGCTTAGTTTTCTAGGATGTTGGCAAACCGCTTTTAAAGCCAGAGCATCAGGAAAAAGTTTTGTCTTACATTGCTGACTCAGCCTCCAGCTCTATCGCCTCCTCTTCTTCAGTTGTAAAAAGTAAAAGCACTTAGTCGTCATTGGAGGCTCATGTTCATGAACCACACCTTTCCTTGTGTCCTTCACCCCAACCAAGATTGAAGGATGACGCAGGCCATACTACTGATTACTCCATGGAGCTGTTTTCACATACCATGCCTGGATTATCAAGTCAAATGGTGAATTACCCAGGCGAAGATGAATCTGACATGGAGTGCACTGATGCACAGCTGCTGATGGATGATTCTGCTGGTACATTCACTCAGAGCACTACATTGTCCTCGCAGTGTACAGAGCCAGATTCTGACCCTGATGAGACTCAGGTGCCCCTTCCCGCACACTATACCACCATACACGGTGACACAGAGGAAGGTGCACATGACATTGAAGAGGAGGTGATGGATGACCCAGTTGTTGACCCAGATTGGCATCCATTGGGGGAAGAGGGTGCTGCTTCCAATAGCTCAGATGAGGAGCATCCACAGCAGACATCGACATCGCAACAGCTGTTATCCGGCAGGCCCGGAGCACTCCAAAGACAGGTTCCAAAAATCAAAAGAGTTGCTGGACAGCTTGTCCAGAGGGTCAAAAGATCACAGCGTGCTAGGCCGCAAAATGTCTTCCAAAGTAGGAAGAGTGCAGTGTGGCACTTTTTTGAACAAAATCCTCATGATCAGGCCAAGGTTATCTGTAAGAAGTGCGCAAAGACCTTTAGCCGAGGGAAAAATCTGAAAAATTTGAATACCAGTTGCATGCTTAGACATTTAACCAGCATGCACTTGCAAGTGTGAACACAACACCAAACCTCAAGTGCCACATGTGCAACTGATCACAACGAAGGTAGTCAGCAACGCTACATTGTTTACCCCACTGTAAGCCCACCGGTTAGCAAAGCAGCAAATGTTGAGGTGTCGTTGCAAGGCCACAGTAGTCAGGGAATCCCACTGTTATATCAACGAAAGACTGATTCTAGGCCATCAGAAAGAACACCAACTCCATCACCATCATCAACCCTCTCTCAGTCCGCCCTGTCCGCCGCTACTTCCACCATATGCAGCTCTCAAGTCCAGCTCACCCTCCCAGACACTATGAGTAGGTCAAGAAAGTACTCAGTCTCTCATCCGCGTACACTGGGTTTGAACGCCCACATTGCCAAACTAATCTCGTTTGAGATGATGCCCTTTCGGTTGGTGGAAAGCGCAGCTTTCCGCGAACTCATGGCCTATGCAGTACCACGCTATGACCTACCCAGTCGCCACTTCTTCTCTCGCAAAGCCATCCCAGCCCTCCACCATCATGTGAAAGACCGCATTGTCCATGCACTCAAGCAGTCAGTGAGCGGAAAGGTGCACCTCACAACTGATGCATGGTCCAGTCGCCATGGCCAGGGGCCGTTACGTGTCCATCACTGCGCACTGGGTTAATGTGGTGGATGCAGGGTCCACAGGGGACAGCGGTGGTGGGACAGTGCTGCCTAGCCCACGGTATAGTAAACAGTTGGCTGTAGGCGTTCGACCCTCCTCCTCCTCCTCCTCCAGAAGCGAAAGCTCGTCCACAAAGTGCAGTCGTACGAGCACTCCATCTGCAGCTGCCACTGTTGCACACGAGGTGTCCCCCTATCGAGCAGCTAGTGGAAAGCGTCAGCAGGCTGTGTTGCAGATGATGTGTTTGGGCGACAGACACACCGCCGAGGTGCTGGCCGAGTACTTGAAGCGACAAACTGAGTCATGGCTGGGCAGTGTACATCTTGAGGCAGGCAAGGTAGTTAGTGATAACGGCCGTAATTTTGTGGCAGCCATAGCCCTTTCAAAACTCAGCCACATACCTTGCTTGGCTCACACCTTGAACCTGGTGGTGCAGTGCTTCCTCAAAAATTATCCGGAGTTAACAGCCCTGCTCCAGAAGGTGCGAAGACTGTGCGCGCACATCCGCCGGTCGCCTGTACACTCCGTTCGTATGCAGAAGCTGCAGTGATTGCTCCACCTTCCCAACCACCGCCTCATTATCGACATTGCAACAAGGTGGAACTCCACCCTGCACATGGTGGAGCGGCTGTGCGAGCAGAGGCAGGCCATAATGCATTTGTGGGAGGATACACGGCCAGGCACTTTGAGAGCAGACATGGAGTTGACCGGTGTGCAGTGGTCGAAGCTGAAAGACCTCTGTAAAGTCCTTCAGTGTTTTGAGGAATGCACACGGCTGATAAGTGCAGACGACGCCATCCTAAGCATGAGCATCCCACTTATGCGTCTGCTCATGCAAACTTTGACGCACCTTAAGGAGCAGGCTTCTGCAGCCAATGTTGATGAGGAGGAAGAGGAGGAGGGAATCCTTGATGACATTCAGCCATTGTCTGCTCAGGGACCTCTCCTGGACGAGGTGGAGGAAGAAGAGGAGGAGGAGGAGGAGGATGATGGGGATGATTACTTAGGGGAGGAGGATGCATCTCGTGGGGCAAGTGAAAATGTTGGCGTGGCAAGGTCTGGTACAGGGTTTGTGCATGACTGGAGGGATGTGGATTTGCCAGAAAGTGCTCCTCCAACCAGCACTCGCAGTGCATCATTGACACCGGGAACATTGGCCCACATGTCAGATTATGCCTTGCAGATCCTAAAAAGGGACCCCCGCATTGCCAAAATGATGAACGATGACGACTACTGGTTGGCCAGCATCCTGGATCCACGCTATAAAGGCAAATTACAAAACATCATGCCACAGGAGAACCTTGACCTAATATTGGCTAATAAACAAGCAACTCTGGTAAATCGGTTGCTTGAGGCATTCCCAGCACACAGCAGCGGTGATGGTTCTCACACGAGCCGTACGGGCCGGGGTCAGCTTGGCAGAGGTGTTCGTGGTGCACACAGCAGAAGTGGCGTTGGAGACAGGGGTTTCATGACAATGTTGTGGACTGATTTTTCAAGTACCGCTCACACAACTGGTAATACTGCATCGATGGAAAGTGACAGGAGACAGCAGTTGTCAACTATGGTTACAAACTACTTTTCCTCCCATATCGATGTTCTCCCACACAGGTCATTCCCCTTTGACTATTGGGCCGCTAAACTGGACACCTGGCCTGAATTGGCACAATATGCCTTACAGGAGCTCGCTTGCCCAGCTGCAAGTGTGCTATCGGAAAGAGTCTTCAGTGCAGCTGGATCAATCCTGACAGAAAAAAGGATCCGTCTGTCAACCCAAAATGTGGATGATCTAACCTTCATTAAAATGAACCACGTATGGGTTTCCAAGGATTTTGTCCCACCTTCCCCTGATGACATATGGGTGACAGAAAAATGGCTTGCTTTGGTCCACCTCTTCCTGGGACTTGACCTTTTTCACCTTTTGCATCAGCTGAATGTCCAACATCAACATATGCCACTTTCTAAAACTCCCTAACTGTGCTGCCTCCCCCCCCCCATGGCCGGGGTCACCACCTAGCGCACGACACCGTGCGAGTGCCGTTGCCTTGGACAGGTGGGTAGGCCGACTCTTGGGCGCGGGCACTGGCACAGGGTCCCTCATAGTGCAATCAAGTGTCTCTGACGGTGGTGGTGCACACCCGCCGTCAGACACACCGCCGTACTATGAGGGGCCCAGTGGCAGTACCGAAGCCCACGAGTGGGCCCCCCTTGCTTGGGCAGGGCCCCAGCATTTGCAATCTTTACCTCTCCCTGCTCCTCCGCTGTATAGTCTGGGCCGTCAAATCCATACTGGGCCTGACACCGTTTGAGCCTGCCTCCTGATGTATAGACATAGATTTTGAATGTGTACGCTATCCATACATGTTATCTGGGGATACGGAACCCTTTCTCACCTTTGTGCAATCACGTGCAATCCATACTGGGCCTGACACCGTCTGAGCCTGCCTCCTGATGTATAGACTTATATTTTGAATGTGTACGCTATCCATACATGTTATCTGGGGATACGGAACCCTTTCTCACCTTTGTGCAATCACGTGCAATCCATACTGGGCCTGACACCATCTGAGCCTGCCTCCTGATGTATAGACATATATTTTGAATGTGTACGCTATCCATACATGTTATCTGGGGATACGGAACCCTTTCTCACCTTTGTGCAATCGCGTGCAATCCATACTGGGCCTGACACCGTCTGAGCCTGCCTCCTGATGTATAGACATATATTTTGAATGTGTACGCTATCTATACATGTTATCTGGGGATACGGAACCCTTTCTCACCTTTGTGCAATCACGTGCAATCCATACTGGGCCTGACACCGTCTGAGCCTGCCTCCTGATGTATAGACATATATTTTGAATGTGTACGCTATCCATACATGTTATCTGGGGATACGGAACCCTTTCTCACCTTTGTGCAATCACGTGCAATCCATACTGGGCCTGACACCGTCTGAGCCTGCCTCCTGATGTATAGACATATATTTTGAATGTGTACACTATGCTATCCATACATGTTATCCGGGGATACGGTACCCTTTCTCACCTTTGTGCAATCACGTGTAATCCATACTGGGCCTGAGAACAGATGGCGAGCTGTTAAGCAAGCTACAGCACCTGTGGTTTGCACACGTAAGTTTTTCATTTTTTTCAGGAATGACGGTTAGGCCTAATTCCGGAACTGCGGTTGACCTGCACTTACTAGGAAATCATCGTTCGCGGGTAGAGTTGAGCGATACCAGCTGATACTTCAAAATATCGGATCGGAATGGATCGGCCGATCTTAAAAAAAAGTATCGGTATCGCCGATTCCGATACCGGGAACCAATGCAAGTCAATGGGGCCAAAATATCGGAATTAAAAAAAACCCTTTCTTTCCTTGTAGGTTAATTCTACATGAAGAAAAACAACTAAGAATAATGTAGAATGTATTGTGGGAGGTGGAGGAGACATTAAAGCCATGGAGGGTAAGCCCAATCAAATGGAATAGCAGGAATTAAACTTTTTTTTTAAAGACGTTAGGAGTTACAAAGATATTGACTATGTTAGCCTCATTTATATTTTGCCAGACATGTATGTCTTCTTCTTCTTTCTTCTTCTTTCTTATTCTTCTTCCTTTTTTTACCTTCTTCTTATTATTATTCCTTTTTTTACATTCTTCTTCTTCTTCCTTTTTTTAAATTCTTCTACTTCCTTTTTTTACATTCTTCTTCTTCTTCCTTTTCTTACATTCTTCATATTCTTCTTATTCAACAATTATTATTCTACATTTTCAACTTCTTCATCTTCTTCCTATTCTTCTTCATCATATTCTTGTTTGTGTCAGGCATTCCTGTAGTTGTTATCTAGAAAAGTTAGAAGTTTACACCTTCCGTTCTGCCTGTCACAAAAGATTTACAACAGGATTTGTCCGCGTTCAGTTTGGCCTGCAGCAGCAGGCCTTTTCCAGGGGCACCACGAGGAGGAACGGACTCACCCCCATACACTGCTTAGTCTTCTTCTGCTTATAAATAAGATAATATCATTTGCTCAGAGTATTAGTCTTATGCTTAATGTTCTTCTGCTTTGTTTTTTTATGCTTCTTTGTCTTCTCTCTCTTGTTGTTCTGCATCTTGGTGGTTGTCTTCCTGTTCTTTGTCCTCTTGAACCAGCTGACGGTACTGGCACCCAGAGGGGCAGCAGAAGGAACAAGAGCCAATGGCACAACCGAGGACCAGCTGACGGTGCTGGAACCCGGTTACTAAGCAGGAGGTACCTGTGCTACAAAGCACTACCAAGGACCAGCAGACGTTGCCGGAACTCGGATACCGAGATGGAGGCACCTAGGCCAAAGGCTCTGACGAGAACCAGCTGACGGTGCTGGAACCCGGAGGGGCAGCTGAAGTTACCCCTGAAAAGCAAAGTTGTCATGCCGCAAGCTGGCCGCAGTTACCGAATCACACAGTCCTACAGGGGGTGCTTGTCCTACTGGCACTACGGAACAAGCCTTTCTTACCAGAACCCGCAGTCCACATAGGAAGCACCTAAACTGCTGGCACCCTAGCCTCGGCTAACCCAACCGCAACACGACATGGCAACTTGGGGTGGCAAACTGACATTGACACTTCCCGGAAACAGCAGGCAGGGCTGGAACCAAGCTGGGCAGGAGGGAGTACCCGTGCCAAAGTCAGTTATGAGCAGCAACTGGCGATGTTGGAGCCCAGGGACAAGCACTTAGCAGGCTGAGGCCTGATGTGCTGTCAATTGGGAGGCAGCAGGACAGATTGCCATCAAAACAGCAGGGGAACAGCTGACGTTACTGAACCCCACAAACACAGGAGCTAGTGTTTTACTCTGTGAAGACGGCACTTCCGAGCAACAACTGGCTGTGTTGAAGCCCAGGGACAAGCACGGAGCAGGCTGAGGCTGCATTGAAGAAATTTTAAGATCGGTTGTAGACTTCTACTAATTTTAACCAAGCTCCACTTAGGCCTGTGGCTTCACTGATATTCGTATTTCCCCTGTCCTCCAACCCCGCCAGTTACAGCTCCGAAGTGGCGTCTGCACAATCCACACTTGTTCCTGTGTTACAGGTGTTCAGTCCGGTCAGTGAATCCCCTGATGTGTGTCCGGCAATGTCGCCTGCTCTGTCCACATTCCCATAATGGGAATGTGGACAGAGCAGGCGACATTGCCGGACACACATCAGGGGATTCACTGACCGGACTGAACACCTGTAACACAGGAACAAGTGTGGATTGTGCAGACGCCACTTCGGAGCTGTAACTGGCAGGGTTGGAGGACAGGGGAAATACGAGAGACAGTGGAGCCACAGGCCTAATTGGAGCACGGTTAAAAATCAGTAGTAGTACGACAGTGTAGGCAGCAGGAGACTTTGCCATCCACAGCAGGGGATCAGCTGACGTTACTGAACCCCACTGAGACACGGGAGCAAGTGTCTCTTTCCGTGTGGACGGCACTTCCGAGCTACAACTGGCTGTGTTGAAGCCCAGGAAATAGGAGGGTGTAGGCAGAGGCCTACTGTATTTGGAATGTGGAGACAGCAGGAGAGACTGCCATCCACACAGCAGGGGATCAGCTGACGTTACTGAACCCCACTGAGACACGGGAGCAAGTGTCTCTTTCCGTGTGGACGGCACTTCCGAGCTACAACTGGCTGTGTTGAAGCCCAGGAAATAGGAGGGTGTAGGCAGAGGCCTACTGTGTTTGGAATGTGGTGACAGCAGGAGAGACTGCCATCCACACAGCAGGGGATCAGCTGACGTTACTGAACCCCACTGAGACACGGGAGCAAGTGTCTCTTTCCGTGTGAACGGCACTTCCGAGCTACAACTGGCTGTGTTGAAGCCCAGGAAATAGGAGGGTGTAGGCAGAGGCCTACTGAATTTGGAATGTGGAGACAGCAGGAGAGACTGCCATCCACACAGCAGGGGATCAGCTGACGTTACTGAACCCCACTGAGACACGGGAGCAAGTGTCTCTTTCCGTGTGGACGGCACTTCCGAGCTACAACTGGCTGTGTTGAAGCCCAGGAAATAGGAGGGTGTAGGCAGAGGCCTACTGTATTTGGAATGTGGAGACAGCAGGAGAGACTGCCATCCACACAGCAGGGGATCAGCTGACGTTACTGAACCCCACTGAGACACGGGAGCAAGTGTCTCTTTCCGTGTGGACGGCACTTCCGAGCTACAACTGGCTGTGTTGAAGCCCAGGAAATAGGAGGGTGTAGGAAGAGGCCTACTGTATTTGGAATGTGGTGACAGCAGGAGAGACTGCCATCCACACAGCAGGGGATCAGCTGACGTTACTGAACCCCACTGAGACACGGGAGCAAGTATCTCTTTCCGTGTGGACGGCACTTCCGAGCTACAACTGGCTGTGTTGAAGCCCAGGAAATAGGAGGGTGTAGGCAGAGGCCTACTGTATTTGGAATGTGGAGACAGCAGGAGAGACTGCCATCCACACAGCAGGGGATCAGCTGACGTTACTGAACCCCACTGAGACACGGGAGCAATTGTCTCTTTCCGTGTGGACGGCACTTCCGAGCTACAACTGGCTGTGTTGAAGCCCAGGAAATAGGAGGGTGTAGGCAGAGGCCTACTGTATTTGGAATGTGGAGACAGCAGGAGAGACTGCCATTCACACAGCAGGGGATCAGCTGACGTTACTGAACCCCACTGAGACACGGGAGCAAGTGTCTCTTTCCGTGTGGACGGCACTTCCGAGCTACAACTGGCTGTGTTGAAGCCCAGGAAATAGGAGGGTGTAGGCAGAGGCCTACTGTATTTGGAATGTGGTGACAGCAGGAGAGACTGCCATCCACACAGCAGGGGATCAACTGACGTTACTGAACCCCACTGAGACACGGGAGCAAGTATCTCTTTCCGTGTGGACGGCACTTCCGAGCTACAACTGGCTGTGTTGAAGCCCAGGAAATAGGAGGGTGTAGGCAGAGGCCTACTGTATTTGGAATGTGGAGACAGCAGGAGAGACTGCCATCCACACAGCAGGGGATCAGCTGACGTTACTGAACCCCACTGAGACACGGGAGCAAGTATCTCTTTCCGTGTGGACGGCACTTCCGAGCTACAACTGGCTGTGTTGAAGCCCAGGAAATAGGAGGGTGTAGGCAGAGGCCTACTGTATTTGGAATGTGGAGACAGCAGGAGAGACTGCCATCCACACAGCAGGGGATCAGCTGACGTTACTGAACCCCACTGAGACACGGGAGCAAGTGTCTCTTTCCGTGTGGACGGCACTTCCGAGCTACAACTGGCTGTGTTGAAGCCCAGGAAATAGGAGGGTGTAGGAAGAGGCCTACTGTATTTGGAATGTGGTGACAGCAGGAGAGACTGCCATCCACACAGCAGGGGATCAGCTGACGTTACTGAACCCCACTGAGACACGGGAGCAAGTATCTCTTTCCGTGTGGACGGCACTTCCGAGCTACAACTGGCTGTGTTGAAGCCCAGGAAATAGGAGGGTGTAGGCAGAGGCCTACTGTATTTGGAATGTGGAGACAGCAGGAGAGACTGCCATCCACACAGCAGGGGATCAGCTGACGTTACTGAACCCCACTGAGACACGGGAGCAATTGTCTCTTTCCGTGTGGACGGCACTTCCGAGCTACAACTGGCTGTGTTGAAGCCCAGGAAATAGGAGGGTGTAGGCAGAGGCCTACTGTATTTGGAATGTGGAGACAGCAGGAGAGACTGCCATCCACACAGCAGGGGATCAGCTGACGTTACTGAACCCCACTGAGACACGGGAGCAAGTGTCTCTTTCCGTGTGGACGGCACTTCCGAGCTACAACTGGCTGTGTTGAAGCCCAGGAAATAGGAGGGTGTAGGCAGAGGCCTACTGTATTTGGAATGTGGTGACAGCAGGAGAGACTGCCATCCACACAGCAGGGGATCAACTGACGTTACTGAACCCCACTGAGACACGGGAGCAAGTATCTCTTTCCGTGTGGACGGCACTTCCGAGCTACAACTGGCTGTGTTGAAGCCCAGGAAATAGGAGGGTGTAGGCAGAGGCCTACTGTATTTGGAATGTGGAGACAGCAGGAGAGACTGCCATCCACACAGCAGGGGATCAGCTGACGTTACTGAACCCCACTGAGACACGGGAGCAAGTATCTCTTTCCGTGTGGACGGCACTTCCGAGCTACAACTGGCTGTGTTGAAGCCCAGGAAATAGGAGGGTGTAGGCAGAGGCCTACTGTCTTTGGAATGCGGAGACAGCAGGAGAGACTGCCATCTCCACAGCAGGGGAACAGCTGGCAGTGCTGAACCCCACTAACACTTGAACGAATGTGTTTGGCTCTGTGGAGATGACACTTCTGAACACCAACTGACACTGTTGGAGCCCAGGATCAGGCGTGGAGCAGGCTGGGGCCTACTGGATTTTGGCAGTTGTAGGCAGCAGGAGACTTGCCATCTCCACAGCAGGGGAACAGCTGGCAGTGCTGAACCCCACTAACACTTGAACGAATGTGTTTGGCTCTGTGGAGATGACACTTCTGAACACCAACTGACGCTGTTGGAGCCCAGGATTAGGAGCAGGCTGGGGCCTGTTGCTTTTGGCAGGTGAAGGCAGCAGGAGACTTGCCATCTCCACAGCAGGGGAACAGCTGGCAGTGCTGAACCCCACTAACACTTGAACGAATGTGTTTGGCTCTGTGGAGATGACACTTCTGAACACCAACTGACGCTGTTGGAGCCCAGGATTAGGCGTGGAGCAGGCTGGGGCCTACTGGATTTTGGCAGGTGTAGGCAGCAGGAGACTTGCCATCTCCACAGCAGGGGAACAGCTGGCAGTGCTGAACCCCACTAACACTTGAACGAATGTGTTTGGCTCTGTGGAGACGACACTTCTGAACACCAACTGACACTGTTGGAGCCCAGGATTACGCATGCCGCATGCAGAGGCCAATGGGCAGCGGTTTTTATGGAGGTTGTTGACTACTACTGATTCTAACCATGCTCCACTTAGGCCTCTGGCTCCACTGTCTCTACTTTTTACCCTGGCCTCCAACCCTGCCAGCTACATCTCTGAAGTGGCGTCAGCACAATCTACACTTGTTCCTGTGTTACTGGTGCTCAGTCCCGTCAGTTGATCCCCTGATGTTTGTCCGGCAAGTTCGCCAGCTCTGTCCTCATTCCCACTACTGGTTATGGGAATGTGGACAGAGCAGGAGACCTTGCCGGGCACACATCAGGGGATAAACTGATGGGACTGAGCCACAGGAACACAGGAACAAGTGTAGATTGTGCTGATGCCACTTCAGAGATGTAGATGGCGGGGTTGGAGGTCAGGGGAAATAGTAGAGACAGTGGAGCCAGAGACCTAAGTTGGGCACGGTTAAAAATCAGTAGTGGTTTGAATGTTGATGGAGCTGGTGACTTTGCCGTCCACACAGCAGGGGATCAGCTGGCATTACTGAACCCCACTAACACAGGAGCTAGTGTGTTTCTCTGTGCAGACGACACATCTGAGCGACAACTGGCTGTGTTGAAGCACAGGGATTATAGTTCAGGTGGTAGAAAAATGAACACACCAGCAGACCTGGATACAGTTGCCAACCACTAATTTAGTCTGTAAGAGGAATGGTAAAGTCTTTGGAGATCCAGGCCTTGTTCATTTTCAGAAAAGTCAGCCGGTCAACATTATCGGAAGATAGTCACGTGCGACGGTCTGTTAGTACACCACCTGCGGCACTAAAGACGCGTTCCGATAATACACTGGCAGCAGGGCAAGCCAGCACCTCCAATGCATACTGGCTAAGCTCTGGCCATGTATCCAGCTTAGAGACCCAAAACTTGAAGGGGGAAGAGCCATCTGGGAGTACAGTGACAGGGCAAGACATGTAGTCTGACACCAACTGACGGAAGCGTTGCCTCCTGCTGACTCGAGGCGTCGCTGATGGTGTAGACAATTGTGGTGGACACACAAAACTTTGCCACATTTGGGCCATAGTGGTCTTGCCTTGTGCTGCGGCGCTGCCTCTGCTCCCTCTTTGTGCAGAGTTTCCTCCACTGCCTCGACGCACAGATCTGCTTTGTAAAGCACTAGCAACAATGCTGTCGGGTGGAATGGAAAACATTATGGACTGCACCAGTGACTCTTCGTACTCCCGCAGTTTACGCTCCCGGTTCAACGTTGGTATGAGCCTTTGTACGCTGTCCCGGTAGCGAGGATCTAGGAGGTTGTACACCCAATAATCAGCCGAGACGAGAATGTGGGCGATGCGGCGGTCGTTTCTCAGGCACTGCAGCATGAAATCAACCATGTGCTGCAGACTCCCAACTGCCAAAGAACCGCTGTCCCCTGTTTGAGGCGTGACCTCGGCCTGCTCTGCATCTCCCCACCCTCGCTGTACATACTGAGTAGAGGTTTGTGTACCTCCCTCCTCTGGAGAGATGTCTTCCTCCTCTATCGACTCCTCCTCATCCTCCTCACAAAGTGTCCCCTGCCTAGGCCTTTGTGAGGAAACACGTAGCGCAGACTGTCCAGAAGCAGATGGCATTTGGGACTCCTCATCCTCCACCTCTTCCGAAACCTCATCCCTTAGTGCTTGCAGTGTTTGTTGAAGCAGGCAGATAAGGGGGACAGTCATGCTGACTAGTGCATCATCTGCACTCGCCATCCGCGTGGATTCATCGAAGGCACGCAAAACGAGGCAGATTTCCTTCATAGAGGCCCACTCAATGGTGCTGAAGTGTGAACGGCGCACAGTGCGACTTGTTTGCGCCTGATGCAGCTGGTACTCCATGACTGCTGCCTGCTGCTCACACAACCGCTCCAACATATGTAACGTTGAATTCCACCGGGTGGGTAGGTCACATATGATGCGATGTTCCGGAAGGCCAAATCGTCGCTGCAGAGCAGCGAGGCGCGATCTTGCCGTGCTGGAACGCCGCAAGTGAGCGCACTCTATGCGGACCTTGTGCAACAGTGCATCAAGATCCGGATAGTCCCTCAGAAAGCTCTGCACGACCAAGTTAAGCACATGTGCCAGACATGGAATGTGTGTGAGGTTGCCTAGGCCAAGAGCTGCCACCAGATTTCGGCCATTGTCACACACTACCAAGCCCGGCTGGAGATTCGCTGGCCCAAACCACACATCGCTCTCCAGCTTGATAGCATTCCAGAGCTCCTGCGCTGTGTGGCTTCGATTCCCCAAAGAAATTAATTTGAGTACAGCCTGTTGACGTTTGGCCATGGCTGTGCTCATATCGGTCGTAACAGGCTCCTGCTCTGCTGTTTCTGAGGAACTTGAGTAGGAGGAGGAGTCTATGTGTACAGACTGGAGTCCTGCAATCCGTGGCGTTGGAAGAACACGTAAAGCGCCACTCTCCAGATCTGTACCCGGCTCCACAACATTGACCCAGTGGGCAGTGAGGGAAAGGTATCGTCCCTGTCCATGGTTACTGGTCCACGCATCGGTGGTCAGGTGGACCTTGCTACTAACGGCGTTTAGTAGCGCATGTTTTATTTTGCCCTCAACATGTTTCTGCAGGGCAGGGACGGCTCGCCTGCTGAAATAAAAGCGGCTGGGCACGTTGTATTGGGGGACTGCCAATGCCATTAAGTCCCGGAAGGTGTCAGTGTCCACCAGCCTGAATGACAGCATTTCAACTGCCAGAAGTTTGGCAATGCCAGCATTCAGAGACTGTGCTCGGGGATGGTTTGCCGAGTAAGGGCGCCTTTTATCCCATGCCTGTGCTACCGATGGCTGTGATGGATGGGAACGTGCTGCTATGGGTGTAATCTGACATGGTCTCCGGACAACAGTGGCAGAGGTTCTTCCTTGGCGATCCTGTGAGGAAGCCGAACCAGCAGTGTGTGAGCTGGAGGAAGAGGCCCCAACACGAACTGAAGAGGTGGTAGGTGGTGCTGTACGTTGGCCTACGTCTTCAGGGTGTCTCTGCAACTCCAACTCGTGCTTGGTGCGCACATGTTTCCACATATTTGTGGTATTGAGGTTGCTGACATTTCTCCCTCTTTTGACTATCTGATGACACAGCTTGCATTTGACAAAGCAAATGTCATCTGCAACTGTGTCAAAAAAGGACCACGCACTGCAAGTCTTGGGAGGGCCCGTTTTGCCTTTGGAATGAGGAATGCTCCTAACGGGTGCCGAAGTGGAGGGTACAGGCAACCAAGTCTTCCCCCTCCCTCTGCCTCCTGTTTTGGCCGGTAGGGGAATCTCTTCCTCCGAGCTGCTCCCACCACCTTCCTGTTCCTCACGCCATGATGGGTCAAGGACCTCATCATCTTCCCTCCCCTCTTCAAACAGCTGCTTCTCCGGGGTTGTCTCGCCAGCACCGTACGCACCAGAAAGTGGCAACTGAGTCTCGTCATCATCTGATGCGTACTGAGGTGTGCTGACCATAGGCACTGGCCCACTCGCCTCTTCAGATTCAGAGGGACAAAGAAGTTGCGCATCACTGCATACTCCCTCTTCTTCACATTCAGGAATGCTGCTTGGCTGGCCCCCTCTTTCCAAGCCAACAGATTCCGAGAACAGAAGTAGAGACTGTGATGGCTCCTGTCCATGTCTCTCTGACTGCCTGGGCACTTTGGCAGGTGGTGAAGAGACAGATGGTTGCTCTTCGGTGCTCTGGTCCTGAGAGGCTGTGGAAGTAATTGAAGTCGATGCGTTAGCTGCCATCCATCCGACAACGGCTTCAATTTGTTCCTCCCGCAGCAGTGGGGTACGTTGAGGTCCTACAAAGCTGCGCATAAAGGACTGTTGCCTGCTAAAACTGGGGGATGCTGATCCACTGGTGCCCACAGCAGGCCCAGAATCCCCACGTCCTCTACCTGCAGAATCCCCACGTCCTCTCCCTGCAGAATCCCCACGTCCTCTCCCTGCTGAAACTCCACGCCCACGCCCACGCCCACGCGCCTTACTCCCTGCCTTCTTCATCTTGCCAGACTGCTTAAGATAGGCAGAAAAGTACAAAGGGGGGCCTTAGTGTGCTTATTCCTGAACAGCTGGTTACAGGTACAAGAAACACTAATTTTATGAAGTGTGTGTGTGTGGACTACACTTTAATAGGAGCTGATGTGGCCTACACAAGTTCCAAATGTAGTGTTTGGTGAACTTTTTTTGTGGTTTCTTTGTTGGAAACAAACTCAAAGTATGTGAACAAAGAATTGAAACTGATAGTATCACCAACTTTTTGGAGCTATTACAATGCAGGCAGGTAACCTGCAATGCAAAAGATGAGGCTCCAAAAAAATTGGGTAATACTAATCTGGCTGCGCCGGCAGGGCACAAGCCAGAAAAAAAGGCTCCTCTATCTACTCCTATATAGTGTTTGCAACCAACCAATGTTGATGGATACGGATGGATGCACACTAATAGGAGAAGAAAAAATGAGCTGCACTCAAAGACAAATATGTGTGAGGCAGTGACGCACGTTGAGCGTCCTACAAACAGACGTAGCTGCAGGACACTCTACTCTGCGTGAGCTGCACTCACACACAGTCAGAGACCTCTCAGACAGCCGTGAACAGTGCAGCTAAGTGGGCACTGGCACTGACAGGCTGCAGAAAGGCTCCGCTGTGTACTCCTATATAGTGTTTGCAACCACCGTAGATGGAGACGGATGGATGCACACTAATGGAAGAAAAAATGAGCTGCAATAAAAGAAAAATGTGTGAGGCAGTGACACGCTGAGCGTCCTACAACCAGACGTAGCTGCAGGACACACTACTCAGCGTGAGCTGCACTCACACACAGTCAGAGACCTCTCAGACAGCCGTGAACAGTGCAGCAAAGTGGACACTAGCACTGAAAGGCTGCAGAAAGGCTCCGCTGTCTACTACTAGTGTTTGCAACCAACGTATATGGATACGGATGGAAGCACACTAGATTGAAATTATGTAAAAAATGCAGCTCAAAAATTAAAAGATGTATGAGGCAGCAGTGAGGCACGCTGGGCAGCCTACAACCTGACGTGGCTGCAGGACCCACTCCACAGCGTGAGCTGCACTCACACAGCCCTTGCAGACAGCTGTGAACACTGCTGCTAGGGCAAAGAAGGCTACAGTGGTGGATTATGTAGCCTGGGTAGAGCAATAGATATGTTTGATGATCGCTATTTCTAACTGTCCCTCACAGTCTTCAACAGCAGCCTGTCCCTAACTGAATTCACAGCAGAGTGAACCAGAAATGGCGGCTGCGGTGGCTTTTATAGTGCATCATGACATCATTTCGGCAACCAATCGCAGCCATGCCAATAGTTAACATGCCTACATGCCTAACAGGATGTGCCCACACTTCGGAGGATTCCCATTGGCTTAATCAAAGCAAGCAGGCTCATAGCATGATGGGAACTTCCGATTCCGATTCCGGAATCTGATATGACAAAAGTATCGGAAGTCAGTATCGGAATTCCGATACCGCTAATATCGGCCGATACCCGATACTTGCGGTATCGGAATGCTCAACACTATTCGCGGGTAATAATTGTAATCACAGATCCCCATCACTAACGTTGTTCAGCGGGTTATCTGCACCTGTAAGCGACAAACGCTGGCCTTTTCAGTGTAGCGCACATGCAGCCACGGACATGTAAGGGCATGACACACCAGTTATTGGCCAATCTCATGTGCCAGAGCCTCACGTGTCCCTCTAGTAAGCCAGACTCGGACCGCGGGGCATGACGGAGTCTCGTTCATTAACGGAATTAAGCTTGCAATGTGTGCATCTGTTCTGTAGCTTGCATGGTTGAGGTTTCCCAGGTGGAGTCGAATTAAACCGTAGGCTCCACTCCTGGTGGTGCCCTTCTGGACATTCCTTTAAGGTTCAGCTTTGCAACCATACTGCCCACGTAAAACAAACACTTTGCCTTCATGAACGCTGTTTGGAGGGTCATGACTCATGGGAATAACGCCGCCCAATCAGTTAACCTGCTAGAGAGATCCTTCGTTGCTCCCAAGCATGACATCACACTCCCTAGGAGGAAGGTAATGCCACTGTGGCGACCGTACTCCTGGGGGCGACACAAGTGCACTGATGCCCAGCCACTGCTCGATGAATCTGCTGGTACATTGACCCAGACCACTACATTCCCCTCGCACGCTACACGGCCTGAATCTGACCCTGATGAAACTCAGGTTACCCTTCCCATATACAGTTCCATCTTACACGGTGACAAAGAGGAAGCTGCAGATGAAAGTGCAGGTTCGGCCCACCCGCCATCACACACACCACCGTACTATCAGGGGCCCTGTGCCAGTGCCGTCGCCAACGAGTGGGCCCCCCCCTGCTTGCTCAGGATCACAGCACTTGCAAAGTTGAAATACTGTGCAGTGAGATGGAAGATGGGAACGACGAGGAGTCCAGACTAGTACAGGGATTCCCTAGCGAGGAGACTTATTTGATTGTTTTCAATGTTGCGACAGCAATTTTTGGGGAGCACTATACTCTGGAGAATGATAGATGGGGCCCACCATACACTGGAACATTCCAAAGGTGGACATCAGACACTGGAGCAGCATTTACAGGGCCCATTATACACTAGAGCATTAGAAATGGGGCCCATTATGTTTGGAGCATTATTTGGGCCCATAAGACAGTGGAGCTTCATCCATGGGGACCAACATATACTGTAGCATTATGTGGAGCTCATCATATACTGTTTCAAACATTATATGGGACCAATGATTCTGTATGGAGAAATAGATGGGCCTTGTCATGAGATGTAAAAAGTGAAGTATTTTTCATTGTACTATACCGCTATTTCTCTGCCGTATCGGAGCATGATGAGTTGTGGTATGTGTTAAAGGGGCGCTCTTTCGCCCAGGGCACATGAAAACCTGGAGCCAGCCCTCCCCCCCACAACTTTAGCCAAATAACCCCCATTTTTCAGTGCGTAACTTGTATTATGAAGTTAATTAATGTTGACAAGCTTAAGTAAGAAGAATTGATGCTTTTGGCATTCAAATGGGCACTGTTGGTGTGTTTCCTGTCCTCCTCTCACTGCCGACTTTTATTCCCCATTGACTTGGGTTTCGTGTTTCGGGACGACCCCGACTTTTCCCTATAATCGGACGATCTTGCTCGACCCGACTTTTGGAAACGAAACGCGACCCTAAAAAACCAAAAGTCGCTCAACTCTACTGGGGACCAATGGTCCTATGTCGATTGGAAAACCGCTGGGCCTTTTCCTGGGAGAGAGATAACTTATCCACCACTTGGTCCCAGATCTGGTGCATTCTCTCCACCACAGTGTCAACACCTGGGCAGGCAGAAGGCTCCACCTGCCCTGAAGAAAATCGAGGATGAAACCCAAAGTTACAAAAAAAAGGTGACATCAAAGTGGCAGAACTAGCTCTATTATTTAAAGCAAATTCGTCCAAGGGTAAAAATGAAACCCAATCATCCTGATCGGCGGAAATAAAACAACTCAAATACGACTCCAAGGTCTGGTTTGTTCTCTCCGTCTGCCCATTGGTCTGAGGGTGAAAAGCAGAGGAGAAGGACAACTGAATTCCCAGCTTGGAACAGAAGGTCCTACAAAATCTAGGCACAAACTGAACTCCTCTGTCAGATACAATGTTCTCAGGAATCCCGTGTAAGCGAACCACCTGTTGCAAAAACAGGGGCACCAACTCAGAGAAAGATGGCAACTTAGGGAGTGGTACAAGATGAAAAATCTTAGAGAACCTATCACAAATCACCCAAATAACAGTCATTCTTTGAGAGACCGGCATATCAGAGATGAAATCCATTCAAATATGGGTCCATGGCCTCCTGGGGACCGGCAAAGGCATCAACAACCCACTAGAGCGAGAATAAGATTTAGACCGGGAGCAAGTCCCACAGGACTTCACAAAATTGCTGACATCATGAGACAAGGTGGGCCACCAAAAAGAGCGACTCACCAGATCTCTAGTACCAAAAATACCTGGATGACCAGCCAATGCAGAGCAATGAACTTCAGACATCACTCTCTTCTTCCACTGGTCAGGAACATACAACTTTCCACTGGGACAACGCTCAGGTTTGTCCTCCTGGAACTCTTGCAGAGCAAGTCTCAAATCGGGCGAGATGTCAGAAAGAACTACCCCTTCGCCTAAGATGGTAGCAGGCTTGGTCACCACAGGAGAATCAGCAAAGAAACTCCTAGAGAGGGCGTCTGCCTTGACATTCTTAGTTCCAGGAAGAAAAGAGACCACAAAATCAAAACGTGTAAAAAACAAGGCCCACCTAGCCTGTCTAGGGTTCAAGCGTTTAGCCGACTCTAGGTAAATCAAATTCTTGTGGTCAGTGAGGACCACAACTTGATGTTTAGCTCCCTCCAACCAATGTCTCCACTCCTCAAATGCCCATTTCATGGCCAACAGTTCCCGATTCCCCACATCATAGTTACGTTCAGATGGAGAGAACTTTCGGGAAAAGAAAGCACAGGGATTCATTTTAGATGTTACAGGATTCTTTTGGGACAAAACAGCTCCTGCACCAATCTCAGAAGCATCCACCTCTACCTGGAACGGGAGTGAGACATCAGGTTGCCGCAAAACCGGGGCGGAGGTAAATCTTCGCTTCAGCTCCTGAAAGGAAGCAACAGCCTCCGGAGACCAATTCAAAACATCAGCACCCTTCTTAGTCAGATCAGTCAATGGCTTGGCAATACTAGAAAATTTTGCTATAAATTTCCGATAAAAATTAGCAAAACCCAAAAACTTCTGGAGGGCCTTCAAAGAAGTGGGCTGGACCCAATCATAAATGGCCTGTACCTTGGCCGGGTCCATTTCAATAGTTGACAGAGACAAAATAAATCCCAAAAATGAAATCCTCTGTACTCCAAAAAGGCATTTCGATCCTTTGACATACAGGGAATTCTCCCTCAAGATCCGGAACACAGTCCGAATATGTTCCACATGAGAATCCCAATCCTTGGAGAAGATCAAAATATCATCCAGATAGATAATCAAAAATTTATTGACAAAGTCTCGGAAAATATCATTCATGAAGCACTGGAAGACAGAAGCGGCATTAGTGAGCCCAAAAGGCATCACCAGGTACTCAAAATGTCCCTCCGGAGTATTAAACGCCATCTTCCATTCATCCCCCTGCTTAATGCGGATAAGATTATACGCCCCCCTGAGGTCAAGCTTGGTAAACCAGCAAGCACCTCTAACTCTCGAAAATAGATCCGAAATCAGGGGTAACGGATACTGATATTTAATAGTAATTTTATTGAGGGCACAATAATCAATACAAGGCCTTAAAGAACCATCCTTTTTGGCCACAAAAAAAAACCGGCACCTAAGGGTGAAGAGGATGGTCTAATATGACCCTTCTCCAATGCCTCCTTAATATAGGACCGCATAGCCTCGTGCTCGGGTACAGATAAATTGAAGAGCCGACCCTTGAGAAATTTACACCCCGGGCTTAGTTCAATTGCACAGTCATAACTCCTATGAGGAGGCAAGGACGCAGACTCATTCTCACTAAATACATCATAAAAGTCCTCCAAATAGTCAGGAACATCATGCGACTGAGGAGAGGTGGAAAAAACCGGAGCCTCACTAAAGGCACACCGACAACCCCAACTCACCACAGACACAGATTTCCAATCCAAAACTGGATTATGAATTTGCAACCAGGGAAACCCCAGAACAACGGCATCATGCAGACCATGCAACACCAAAAATCTGCAATTTTCTTGATGGTCTGGGGCGACCCACATGACCACCTGGGTCCAAAACTGAGGTTTATTTTTAGCCAAAGGAGTAGCATCAATCCCCCTCAAAGGGATAGGCGTCTGCAGAGGTGTCATCGGAAGTCCACAACGTTTAACAAAATCCAAGTCCATTAGGTTTAGCGCTGCTTCCGAATCCACAAAAGCCTTGGCGGAAAATGTGGACAGGGAGCAGATCAGAGTAATTGCCAGAAGAAACTTAGGTTGAACACCACCAACAGAAAACGTGTGTGCAAAGCGTTTCTCTCGTTTAGGACAGACAGAAATAATATGAGAGGCATCTCCACAGAAAAACACAGCTTATTACGCCTTCTGAACTTCTGACGTTGCGCCTTAGACAAAACTCTATCACATTGCATAGGTTCAGACGTCTGTTCATCCAGTGGCAACACCTCTCGTGCAATCCTGCGTTCACGTAAACGCCGATCAACCTGAATGGCTAATGACATAGAATCGTCCAGACCAGAGGGAACAGGAAATACCACCATAGTATCTTTTACGGCTTCTGACAAACCCTTCCGAAAGAGAGCAGCCAAGGCATTATCATTCCAGGTAGTAAGGACCGCCCACTTTCGGAACTTTTGACAGTACAACTCTGCAGAATCTCGACCCTGGTTCAATGCCAACAGAGTCTTTTCAGCCTGATCAATAGCATTAGGTTCGTCATCTAACAACCCCAAAGCTTGAAAGAATGCATTCACATTAGTCAGAATAGGATCATCTGGTTTAAAAGAAAACGCCCAATCCTGGGGATCGCCACGCAGCAAAGAGATGACAATTTTAACCTGCTGCGCGGAGCTCCCTGACGAGTTAGGCTTCAAGGCAAAAAATAATTTACAATTATTTTTGAAACTCAAAAATTTAGATCGATCCCCAAAAAATACATCAGGTGTAGGGATCTTTGGTTCAACAGCATGCGAACGAGCAAGGTAGGCGGAAATTCCCCGCACTTCCGCAGCAAGCTGCTCCACACGATCAGACAATTGCTTTATCTCCATTGAGAGAAAAAAAAATTCCCCCTATGGCCTCAGAGATATAGAGGAAAGAATATACACACACCTTTTTTTTTTTTTTTTTTTTTTAAAGCACAATTCTTTCTTGCTATTGAGTACCCTAGGATCTGCAGAATGTTGGGTGATTCTGTTATGATTGAGTCACCGTAGGAGGCAAAAACAGAAATGCTAGCTAAGTCCAGAAAACCAGAGAGGTTGGCAGCTATCGGATTGCAGACCCCTGATCCTATCCACAACAACTAGCAGTAGCCGTGGGGAGTTCCTACGATGCCCTAGACCCCTCGATCACAGCCGGAGAATTAAATAGGCCTAAAGAAAGAAAGGGGAAATCTAAACTGCCCCAGAGCAGACCCCAAAGCAATAGGCAGCCCCCAACATATAATGACGGTGAAGCAAGATGAAAACACTAACACAGACAGAAAGCTAGACTGAGCAAAGATGGGGCCCAAGCTAACTAGATAGGAAAGGACAGGAAGGCTGCTGTCTGCAATCCGTGAAAAACCCTATGAAAATAAGAGCCAACAGACTGACAGTGAAAAAGGCCCTGAAGACGCTAGGCTTCAAAAAAGCTATGTCAGTACTCAGGAATATTCTGAAGACAGAGCAACCGGCAAAAGGAGATTCAGCTCACCCCAGCAGGGAATGGCAGAATCCAGAAAAGCAAGGAAAACAAAAACAAAACACAAATGCTAACAGGCAAAGCAGAAAACTTAGCTTTGGAGGAGCAGGAATCAGACTGGTGTCCTAGAAGTCCACAGAGAACTCACCCGCAGGGCAGAAGGGCGTCGGCAGCCTTATATCCAGTCCGTGACTCCACTCAGCCAGTCATCCTCATTAGGCTCAGGTGCCTGATAATCAGGCTCATTACCTTCCTTTACCAGAATAGGGAGTTCACCAGACCTCAGTGACGAAGGGGAAAATGAACTCACAACAGAGAGGTGTCAATAAGACACCTATCCATTATTAACCCTAGAATAGTAAAGGGTTAAAAAAAACAAATATACATTAATTAAAATTTCTTTTAATGAAATAAATACACAAAGTTTTTTACCTAATCTATTATTCAGCCAACCCAAAAAAAGCCCTTGTTCTGTAAAAAAATAAAATAAAAAAAACAACAATATGCATACCTCTCCGCTGTTCAGTCAGATCCCCCGCTGCAATCTATCACAAGGGGTTAATTAGTTTTCAACAGGGACCAGTGCTAATGCTACCGGCCCCCCTGTAAACCACTTCAGAATGAATTAAATCATATCTGTGCAGGCGCCCCAGCAGACTGGAGATGAACTGATTAGCGTGGGAAAGTTTCTGAACTTTTTCCCACGCTCACGAGTTCATCTCAGGTCAGCTGGGAACTCTGCGCAGCCTCACTGACTACCGCTGACATCACTGAGGCTGTGCGGAGTCCCCGGCTGAGCAGAGGTGATCTGACCGCATGGGAAAAAGTTCAGAAACTTTCCCACGCTATCAAATTCACTTCAGATCAGCCAGGGACTCTGCGTAGCCTCACTTACGTCAACGGTAGTCAGTGAGGCTGCTCGGAATCCCTGGCTGACCTGAGGTGAACTTAGGAGCGTGGGAAAAAGTTCAGAAACTTTCCCACGCTTATTAGTTCATCTCCAGTCAGCCGGGGAGGCTGCACAGAGATGAAGTAATTCATTCAGCAGTGGTTTACAGCGGGGCCGATAGCATTAGCACTGGTCCCCATTGTAAACTAGTTAACCCCTTGTGATGGATTGCAGTGGGGGGCCTGACTGAACAGCGGAGAGGTGTGTATATTGTTGGTTTTTTATTTTATTTTGTTTCAGGAGAACAAGGTATTCTGTTGGAATAGCAGAATAATAAATTGGGTCAAAAACTTCGTGTGATTATTTCATTAAAAGAATTTTTAATTAATGTGTGTGTGTCTTTTTTTAACTCTTTACTACTATAGGATTAATCGTGGATCCATTATTAACCCAGCTTAATGTCAACTTCTAATAGCAAGGTGACATTAACCCATTATTAACCCATGAGTCACCGCTAAAGGCAATGGAAATATAGAGGCTAAGTGCCAGAAAAGTCGCCATCTTATAGATGCGCCTTTTCTGGGGTGGCTGGGGCAGATTTTGTTTTAGCCGGGGGGGCCAAAAACAATGGTCCCTCTCTAGGCTATTAATATCTGCCCTCACTCACTGGCTTTCCCTCTCTGGTGGAGAAAATACCGCGAGAGCCCACGCAATTTTTTTTAACAAATTTACCCGTTAATTTAACACCTACAAGTCCAAAATTTTACACACATGCCCTAATTTAATTATTAGCTAGGGACATATGAAACAATAAATGAAATGAAATGGTTTACTGTGTGTAAACCATATGTCATTTCATGGCGGGTTTTGTAATGATTTTACAAAAGCCGGCAATTGATTTAGCAGCTATTATGCTATGTAGAACTCTATGAACTATATATATATATATATATATATATGTGTGTGTCTCAATGACATGTGTGTATATATATATATATATATATATATATATATATATTCTATGTGTATACCATATATCTATTTATTAAACATGTCAGTGTGATTTTACTGTATCGCACACTGAATTGCCGGCTTTTGTTAAAGGACACCGGTGCGTATTTCTAGCAAGTCACACTTGTGGTCCATGTGTAATCCGTTTCTTTCTCGCACCCATAGACTTGCATTGGTGAGTCTCGGGCGAGAATTGCTGAGAATCACAGCATGCTGTGATTTTCTCAGCCCGTTTAAAACGGGCAAGAAAAAAATTGTATGATGGCAGCTGCCCCATAGATCAACATTGGTCCGAGTGCTAGGCGATTTTTTATCGCCTAGCACTGGTCCGTTTTTCTCACTACTGTCACGCCGGCCTCAGGTGTTGTATTTGGGCATGTAGCAGGTAAAGAATGACCGTGTCCTCTCTCTGCATCAGCAACTACACCAACACCACCATGGCCATATCCACATCCCCTATTTAATGCTCTCCTCATTTTTGGAAGTGGTTCTTCTAAACACTATTCACAAAGAGATGGAAGAGTAAATTTATTTATTTGCAACAGAACTAGAAAACACAGCAGTAATGAAAACTTATTTCTTTGTCCTACTATTGGCAATCAGATAGCTCATGACAATTATTTATTGCCCAAATTACTAAAAAACATACACTGGTCCTGAAAAGTTATTTAAAAAAAAACCTAACCTAGGTTTTGCATGGTTTTTAATTATGGCTTGAGTGCCGAATAAAGGTTTTTTTTTTACTTCATTTTGGTGTGCCACATCCTCATTTTTCCTCCTATGCAATGAGGTGAACTCTGGTTTGAATTCAACTGGCACTGGAATGGAATGGCTTTATACAGGGTAGGCCATTTATATGGATACACCTAAATAAAATAGGAATGGTTAGTGATATCAACTTCCTGCTTGTGGCACATTAGTATATGGGAGGGGGAAAACTTTTTAAGATGGATGGTAACCATGGTGGCCATTTTGAAGTCAGACATTTTGGATCCAACTTTATTTTTTCCAATGGGAAGAGGTCATGTGACACATCAAACTTATTGGAAAAGTTGGATCCAAAATGTCCAAATTCAAAATGGCCACCATGGTTACCCCCCATCTTGAAAAGTTTTTCCCCTCCCATATACTAATGTGCCACAAACAGGAAGTTGATATCACCAACCATTCCCACTTTATTTAGGTGTATCCATATAAATGGCCCAACCTGCATATATATATATATATATATATATATATATATACAGTACAGACCAAGAGTTTGGACACACCTTCTCATTCAAAGAGTTTTCTTTATTTTCATGACTATGAAAATTGTAAATTCACTCTGAAGGCATCAAAACTATGAATTAACACATGTGGAATTATGTAATTAACAAAAAAGTGTGAAACAACTGAAAATATGTCTTATATTCTAGGTTCTTCAAAGTAGCCACCTTTTGCTTTGATTACAGCTTTGCACACTCTTGGCATTCTCTTGATGAGCGCTAATCTGAAGTACATGTAGTTATGAATTACACTCAAGTTCCTCTTTCTTGCTGTTACTTATAACTCCACTCGCATGACAGGCAGCTGTAGCCTGCTTCGGGGACTTCATACATCATGTCCTGGCTCACACACGTTGCTGCTGTGTCTTCGAGTCTTAAGTGGGAATAAAGTGGTCACAACTTCTATTCCTCCGGTTTCTGCTGTAGGATCATTAGTATGACACACAGCCTTGGATACCGTCGCCCGGCCTTGGGGCATTAAACTTAGAGAAGGGCTCCACTCTAGCCCCAGTCCCCAGTCTCTCTCCTCCTCACTTTCTGTTCTTATCTATCTTCCTTCTGAACAACTGTTCCTTCTCTTTCTCTCTCTTCCCTTGCTAGCAGCTCCAGCTCACAGGAGGCTGCTGCATCTACGTCCTTTCCCTCCTTCCTCTAGTGGGGGAACTGTCTTTCTCCCCCTCTATGGGGATTCTGACCTAACTTCCTGTCAGCTTTCCCCTCTAGTGTTTCTAAGCTCCACCCACCACCCAGCACCCTTCATGAACCAAAGCAGCTGCCATAAAGGGTGGATGTACTGTAGATGCTGGAGTCTGGTCAGGTGTTACCATCTTACCTGGGGAGTGGGAAACTACACCTTAGGAGGAGGTGAGGTACCTCTGTGGTGACTGAACCCTCAGGGGCGCCACACATGTAATGTAATGAGCATGCAAAGATAGATATATTAATATATATACACTGCTCAAAAAAATAAAGGGAACACTTAAACAACAGAATATAGCTCCAAGTAAATCAAACTTCTGTGAAAAACTGTCCACTTAGGAAGCAACACTAATTGACAATCAATTTCACATGCTGTTGTGCAAATGGAATAGACAACAGATGTAAATTATTGGCAATTATCAAGACATCCTCAATAAAGGAGTGTTTCTGCGGGTGGGGACCACAGGCCACATCTCAGTACCAATGCTTTGCGGCTGATGTTTTGGTCACTTTTGAATGTTGGTTGTGCTTTCACACTCGTGGTAGCATGAGACAGACTCTACAACCCACACAAGTGGCTCAGGTAGTGCATCTCATCCAGGATGGCATATCAATGCAAGCTGTGGCAAGAAGGTTTGCTGTGTCTGTCAGCATAGTGTCCAGAGGCTGGAGGCGCTACCAGGAGACAGGCCAATACACCAGGAGATATGGAGGGGACAGTAGGAGGGCAAAAACCAGCAGCAGGACCGCTACCTCAGCCTTTGTGCAAGGAGGAACCGGAGGAGCATTGCCAGAGTCTGCAAAATTACCTCCTGCAGGCCACAAATGTGCATGTGTCTGCACAAACGGTTAGAAGCCGACTCCATGAGGATGGTCTGAGGGCCCTATGTCCACAGATGGGGTTTTGTGCTCACAGCCCAACACCGTGCAGGATGATTGGTTTTTGGCAGAGCACACAGTGTTTGGCAGATTTGACATTGACACCCTGTGCTCTTCACAGATGAAAGCAGGTTCACACTGAGCACTTGTGATAGACATGAGTCTGGAGACACTGCAGAGAAGGTTCTGCTGCCTGGAACATCCTCCAGCATTACTGGTTTGGCAGTGGGTCAGTAATGGTGTGAGGAGGCATTTATTTGAAGGGCACCACAGCCCTTCATGTGCTAGCCTGAGGTACCCTGGCTGCATTAGGTTCCAGGGTGAGATCCTCAGACCCATTTTGAAGCCACATGCAGGTACACTGGGCTCTGGGTTCCTTCTGATGCATGACAATGCTAAACCTCATGTGGCTGAAGTGTGTCAGCAGTTCCTGCATGATGAAGGCATTGATGCTATGGACTGGCCTGCCCTTTCCCCAGACCTGAATCCCATCAAGCACATCTGGGACATCATGACTCGTTCCATCCACCAACGCCACTGTGGACCACAGACTGTCCAGGAGTTGTCTGTTGCTTTAATCCAGGTCTGGGAGGAGTTCCCTCAGGAGAACATCCGCTGCCTCATCAGGACCATGCCAAGGCATTGAAAAGATTTTGTACAGGCATGTGGAGGCCACACACACTACTGTACTGAGCATCATTTCCTTGTCATATGGCATTTCCACTGAAGTTGGATCAGCCTGTAATTTGATTTTCCACTTTGATTTTGAGTATCATTCCAAATCCAGACTACCATGGAATATTAATTTTGATTTACATTGATCATTTTTATGTTTTATCATTCTCAATGCATTCCTGCATTCCACTATGTAACGAATAAAGATTTATAACTGGAATATTTCATTCAGTGACATCTAGGATGTGGTATTTTAGTGTTCCCTTTATTTTTTAAGCAGTGCATATATATATATCTATATATATAAGAGGCATCGTGATTACTTGCTAATACCGCCCCATGCACAGTAGCTACGCCCCCCACCACATCACCACACATAATCCCGCCCCCCACCCCATTACCACACACAATCCTGCCCCCACCACATTACCACACACAATCCCGCCCCCACCACATTACCATGCACAATCCGGCCCCCACACCACATCACCACACACAATCCTGCCCCCCACCACATCACCACACATAATCCCACCCCCCCACCACATCACCACACATAATCCCGCCCCCACCACATCACCACACATAATCCCGCCCCCCACCACATCACCACACATAATACCGCCCCCCACCACATTACCACACATAATCCCGCCCCCACCACATTACCACACATAATCCCACCCCCCACCACATTACCACAAATAGTCCTGCCCCCCCACCACATCACCACACATAATCCCCCCACCACATCACCACACATAATCCCGCCCCCCCACCACATCACCACACATAATCCCGGCCCCCCACCACATCACCACACATAATCCCGTCCCCCCACCACATCACCACACATAATCCCGCCCCCTCCACATCACCACACATAATCCCACCCCTCCACCACATCACCACACATAATCCCGCCCCCCACCACATCACCACGCATAATCCCATCCCCCCACCATATCACCACACATAATCCCGCCCCCCCACCACATCACCACAATCGATAAGATTGGCGTTCTCCTACCTGATCCTGTATTCACACATGGTCAATTATACACTGCGTTCTCTAGAGTAACAAGTTGTAAAGGTCTTTCAGTTCAATTTGTACCTGGTAGAAGTCAAGGAAAGATCTTTGAAAATGACGAAAATGACTATACATTTAATTGTGTTTACAGAGAAATTTTAACTTAATTTATGTTTCGTTATGAAATTTGTTTAGATGCTGGAATGAATAAAAAACGCACATCTTACTGAATCCATTTTGTTTTTGATTTTACACTGTGAATAAAATGTATCAGTATTATTCAGATTTTTAATGATTATTATTGTTATTAACTTCATTTTAATTTAATTTACCACCTGCGTAAGAGCTATTGAATGTTGTCATTACTTACTTTATTTTAATCACCAGCAGCGTTAATTAGATAGCAATGAGCGTGCCGAGCGTTAGCTGGCTGGAAACAACTAGTATGTGTACTGTATATATATATATATATATTTACATGCACATTTTCTTGAAACTCCAGCTTTTAAGGGCTCATATTCCAAACAGTCCGGAGCCCATAGTACCATAAATACAGTATTTCTCATGCACATCTGCAGTCAAGAGTGCAACCAGCAGAAAGTTTTAAGGAATCTGTGAAAAAATTTGGGCTGAAGGGAGGAAGTAGCATAAACTAGCAACAAAAAAAAATTCTTACCTAATAAATCACTCTTACAAAAATAGATGGGAAATATGTTTGGAAAAATTTTAGTTCGTCCTTGAACTTTGCCTCAATTTTCCAGAAATGACTGTGGAGATGATTGTAAATCCTGAACAGCATTCTATCAGAGCTATATTGTAGGCTGCTATATTCATAATATAGTCTTTGTGCTTCCTTAACTTATGATAAGATGGATATAATCATAATTTTATTTATTTAGCTCCAACATATTCTGCAGCATTTTACAATTATGATATGATCTTATTATCTATTAGCTAGATATTGTAAACTGTTCAGAGTTATAGTTGCCTGGTCAGAGTTAGTATAGCAGAAGCAGAGCATCGATTTAATATTCTCCCAAACGTGATCATTTCTATGAAAATAACATGGAAGAGGAGCTCCTGGAGGAAATTTCTGTGACTGAGAGGTGTCAGTCAGACACTCCATTACTAACCCAGAAGTAAAAACAAATGAACATACACACACAAAAAAAGTTTTATTTAAATTAAGACTCCCAAATAATCTTATAAATATATAAAATCCTTTGCGACTCAGGAGAAATCCCCCAATTTATTAGCAAATGGGAGAAAGAATTAAATATAACCCTGAAAACGGAAGAGGTTTCAAAACGTCTAAAAGAGATGCACTTCATTTCTCCCTCTATTAAACGCCAATAATTAAACTGCAAAATTATATCTCTGTGGTACAAAACTCCAGATATTCTTAACAAAATTGATAATTCTTAAGCTGGAGTCACACATAGCGACTCACCAGCGATCCCGACAATGATATCAACGTGTCAGGATCGCTGGTGAGTTGCTATGTGATCGCTGTTGAGCTGTCACACAGACAGCTTCACCAGCGATCAGCACAGCGACGCCGAGCGCGCGGCGTCGCTGTGTTCGTTAGTTACCAGCGCGCTGATGCAGGGAGTTGGTAACTAACGTACACATCGGGTATCCAAGGGACGTGCGTCCCTTAGATACCCGATGTGTACGCTAGTTACCAGCTCCCTGCATCAGCGCGCTGGTAACTAACATAAACATCGGGTATCTAAGGGATGCACGTCCCTTGGATACCCGATGTGTACGTTAGTTACCAGATGATCGCTGGTCTCCCGCCTGTCACACGCAGCGATGTGTGCTGGCCAGCGCGAGACCAGCGACAAAAGAAATGTCCAGCGGTTTCCTACAGTGATCAGCGATAACGGCAGGGGGGCCGGTCGCTGATCGCTGTCACACACAGCGATCTCGCTGGTGAGATAGCTGTTGTGTCACAAAACTTGTGACTCAGCAGCGATCTCGCTAGCGAGATCGCTATGTGTGACGGGGCCCTTACTCACCTAACTGCTGGAAATGCAATCTGTTACCTGGAACACCCTCCCATGTTTGGCATGACTGTGCTAAAATCACATCCTTTTGACAAACATTTCATTTCATTTCAATTCATAGTCATATAGGAAAAGCTCTTAACATATCGCCCCCTTTAACACCCCAACTAGTTCTCCTTAACGTCCATCCTCAATATCAACATATCCAAATACCTAATTTGGACGTGTCCATGTGTGTGTGTGCAATGAGTCATCCACAGCCCAACCGTCTGTCTGGGCGCAATGAGTCATCCACAGCTCAACAGTAACTTAGGTGTCCATAGTTACTACCACTAGCAGCTAACTGACTATATGCATGGGTGTATCCATGGATACCTAAGTACTGTAAGGCCCTGTATAGGAGTTAAGTGACATATATAATAAGGAGAGGAGCTCTCCCTGGTAACGAGTTAAGGCATAAACCTTTTTTGAAGGTTAGCCTTTGAGGCAACATTGTGAGGCAACACTGTGAGGAAACACTCAGGCAACAGTGTGAGGCAACATTGCAAAGATGGATCAAATTGATTGCACTGCTGCACTTAGAGAAGCGAATCACAGACGGATGCGAAACCTGCGTCTTAATGAAACAGAAGACGAATGAAATTGTCGAAGAACTGCTGATGCAGCCCGACAGAGGGCGGCCAGAGCAAGAGAAACGATGCTGCATGACAACGAGCACCACTCAAAGCACAAAGTGATACACAAATTTCACAAAGACAAGAACAAGATAGAAGACATGTCCAAAATGCAAGAGCCACTCGACAATGGCAAGTTACATTTGCCGCTAGAGAGCTTCTTAATCAAATTGATGAGACACATATTGAAGAGCACTATGCTGGCAAACAGACATTTCGATGTCAGTTCTGCCAATCTAAAAATTTCAAAAATGAAATGACGCAGGACTCCTGCTGCAAGAGAGGGCACATCCAATTCCATCCCATTCGTATGGATGATCAATCAGTCAAATTGATGAAAGGAGAGCATCAGCACTCCAATAACTTTATGGCTAATATAAGGCAATACAATAGCTCTCTTGCTTTGCCATCAATGGGAGCACAAGTAGTGCCACCTCCTGGGCATGGTCCATACTGTTTTCTTATTCATGGGCAAATTTACCACAGAACTGCCCCATTGCATCCCGCTGTGGGTAGTACTCCCAAGTATGTCCAGATTTTATCTTGGACAGTGAAGCAGCATCAAGTACAAAACGTCAAGCAAATAAAAAGTGTATCCCAGCACTGCTGTCATCTCTTGGAGAGAAAATGAAAGCAATTGACCCACTCGCAAGAGCCTTCACAATAATGAGGGAATTTGAGAGAGAGGAAGAGAGGACTGATGAATTAGAAAATCGCAATCCACTCGAAATAACAATGTCAATTATAAATGACTACAATGATGACCAGAGGCGCTACAATGCAGCAAGGTGCAATGAAGTAGCTATAATTTATCAAAATGCATTGGGTGAACCGCCATTTAATAGGGACATCAGAGTTCACCTGAAAAGTGAAAACCAAACAGTTCAAATCAGCTTTCTTCATAGAAAGTTTGATGCAATGACATATCCACTTCTATTCCCTTATGGGGACAGTGGATGGACAATAAATTTGACAACTCCAATTGCCCTAAGTGTGCAACATCAAGGAATTGGTGACATTGATCTACCATCCATACCAGTGGATCAAGATCGACAAGAAAAAAATCACCCTGTTGCAGTACTATGCATACAGGCTAGCCATTCATGACTAGTTCAATCCCCTTTTAAATGCTGGGAAGTTGACGCAACAATTTATCGTTGACAGTTACGTCAAAATTGAATCCGACAGGATCGAATATATAAAACAAAATCAAAAGGCATTATGCGTCGACAGTTATGCCGGCGTTACGGATCACATCCATAATGCTGCGTTACACCAAGGGCTAAAAGTTGGGACACCAGTAATTTTACCATCCTGGAACTGCTGGAGTGGAATGATAACTTCATCCTAGCAACTTTGGATATAAAATCATTATATACTGTTATTGACCCATCTAAAGGCCAGGAGGCAGCAAAATTCTTTCTTGACGCTTTAAAAATTTACAAACCTTTACAGATCCAATTTATTATTGATAGCATCGAATTTATTTATAAAACACAACTACTTTACCTACGAAAACCAGTCCTATATTCAAACCTACGGCACCGCGATGGGCATGAGATTCGCACCTAGTTTCGCAAACATCTATGTAGGCATGTGGGAACATGAATACATCTATAATAATGGCACCTTACATAAGAATATTAAATTATGGCGCCGATTCATAGATGATATTTTGTTTATTTGGATGGCCCATTATCTGACCTTAATCTATTTATTTCTGGCTTAAACATCAATGATTTCGGACTGGAATTTACACCTATTGTAAGCAGATCCAACGTAAACTTTCTCGATTTAAGCATTTGTGTAGAAGGTGACAAATTAATCACAAAAAGCTATCACAAAGAGGTAGACTCTAACAGTTACATCCATACCAGCAGTTGCCATCTGCCAAAGTGACTTATCAATATTCCAAAAATATATGTATATGAGAATCAGATGCAACTGTACAAATATTATTGATTATCAAAAGGAAACAATATTTAACAGATCAATTTGTAGCCAAAGGGTATGATATGGAGCTTCTCAATAAAACCAAGCATGAGGTGCAAACCATGCCATGCCTTCTCTGATCTACAAACCTCCCACCGTCAATAACTCATCTCCTATCCAGGAACAAATTCTTAATTTACCTATTATCACTCAGTTTCAGGCAGGCTATAAGGCATTCAACAAAATTGTATGCAAACATTGGTCACTCTGGCAAGGTAACAAATATGTAGGCGATCTGCTCCCCAAAAGACCACAGTTTGTATACACTGAGGCCCAAAATTTAGGCCTATTATTGGCGCCTATAACGAAGATGCGAAGTTCTACTAATCTCGTCAGCCAACCAGCCTGGTCGGGTTCAAATTCATTGGGCTTTCAATCATGTGGGAGGTGTACTTGTTGCATTAGAACGGCAACTCCCAGACAATTACACAACCATTTTACGGACTCATCCAATACCAATACATTTTATATCAGGGATAGCATTTCGTGCCAAACACCAGGCATTATCTATATTTTAAAATGTCCCTGTGGCAAAACATATGTAGGGAGAACTAAGAGACCCCTGTGTGTTAGGATTAAGGAGCATCTAGATAACATTAAAAAAGGTACAAGGGACATCCATTATCCCGCCATTTTCTGGATGCTCATAATCGATCATATAAAGGGGTCTCCTTTTTGGGTATACAAATAGTCTGGCCAAATCCCAGAAGGGGTGACTACCTAAAAGCAATGTCTCGGGTAGAATCCAGGTGGATTTATACTCTGGACAGTTTGGCCCCAAGGGGCCTCAACCATGAAATCGAACCATATGCATTCTAGCCCCCTTTTTCCCTCCCCCCCTTTCAATCTCCGTTCTCGCCCCCACTTTTTCGTATACCATCCTTTCTGGCATGATTTTATATAATCCCTCAGGACAACACAGGGGTATTTTCCATCATACCAAAATATATTTTTATTCACGTATAATTCCCTGTTACTTCTTTCTATTTATATTTTTTAATCCATCTTATTAGGTTTTTTAATAAAAACTTCCTGACAATTAAATTTCCCAAAAATATATATATATTGGGACGAATGGGCTTACTCAGGACCAAGCATTCTTGAGAGAGGAATGCAAGCCGCCAAATAAGGTGGAAGCAGCACCAAATAACCAATGTAAATTATATGAGGAAATTTTTTATGGACATAGTAGTGTATATATAATTCAATTAGTGGTTTGTATATATTTTTTATTTCTACAACGGTTCTTTATATATACAGATAACCATTAGGGGTATATATAATTTTTTCTCTCTCTCTTATAATAACATTAAATTATATCTTATCCATATGAATCAATTATTTGGTATGATCTTAATGTCGATCATGCCCTTATGTTAATTGAAATTTTAGGATTATGCATCCATTTAGCTGCCATGTAAGCCTATTAACCTATAAAGCATAATTAAATGTACATCTAAAGTAGGCACCTTATCCGTAAAGATTTGGTTCCGGCACACTTTTATCGTTATATTCTTCTCACAAATATATTTTTATATCACTTTTTATATATTTATTTAAATAAAGGTTATTTTTTATTTTTTATCTTTTATTTTTCATATTTTATTTCTTTATTTTCACACAAGTAACTTCTGGACAGAATAGGGTTAAATTTTAATCCATTCCTGTGGATCAATGGTTATCTCCAGGGTCCCGCAATTATTTAGATCCATGTAGGTATACCATGTCAATATGGTACATTTAATCAAGGCGCTCAAACAGGCATTTGGGTCAGGTGATCACTCAATCCAGGCTCAGTCTGCGATAAATGGACGGTTCGCACGTTAACAGGCACAACCCTGATGAAGAGGGAAGCTATCTCTTGAAACGCGTCGGTATTGTGCTGCTCTCAAGCCACCATCCCAGAACCAGTGTGACGTCACGCTAGCCCCGCCCCCACAACACACCACCTCCCTCAGAGTTGCTCTCGGCCGGAGCACGCAAGGCATCGGCAGTCTCCACGTGTATACGCAGCAGCAGCAGCAGCCCTCACGCTGAGCACCCAGCCTGCTTCACTGAGCACTAGCCTTGCAAGTATGTGCACCGGATTCAGCACCCTGTTCCTCAAGGGGCACAAGCTGTCATTAACGCTCATCTAACTTACAGTGCCTGTGCCATTAGCAGTTTTGCATTGGGATAATCATTATGACCCTGCCTGTTTAATCTAGCCAGCAATAAGTTCTGTTTCTTTTTGCCATCCAAGTATCCACACATTTCTCTTTTTTCTGCTCTATTTAAATATATATTTTAATCTCTGCATTCTTGCATCAGAATTTTAATCTGCAAGTATATCAAGTTTGCCGCCTAAGCAAACCAATTTTGCCGCCTCAGCAATGTCTGGGTCACAGCAAGGATCTCATATTGTTTTGGCATACTCATGTGAGTAATTTAAGTTTAGTCCATTTTTCTGTAACTATACAGACGGGCTTATCCCTATCTAACTCTATATTATCTACCCAGCAGCTTTTGCATATTTACGGGATGCAACATACATCTGTGACAGTGTGAATAATCTCGGATACCGCCATACATCTCCTACCACGAGATCCCTCACATATCATCAAGTGAGTAACCGGTAACCGTTTTTTTTTCCATTTTCCAGTATTGCGCGGTGCATTTCTTCATTTATCAGCTTCAGCTTCTGTTAACAGGCACCGGCACAGAGCCTGTTATCCACCAGCTGCATCTGGGAATACTGGACCTTTCTCCTCTTTTTAGTGGACTGGCGCCAGTGTGTTAACTATAAACTAATTTTACCATCCAGTTTCTTTGGAAGCCCAAGAGCTATGCAGCAAAATTATCAAGAGGCCATGACAATTGTCTGAAAATTCGGAAAGCCAGATCTTTTTGTTACGATGAACTGTAACCCAAAGTTGAAAGAAATTACTGAAAACTTAGAAGCATGGCAAAGGCCAGAGTTCAGACCAGATTTGGTTGCATGAGTATTTAAAATCAAACTCCAAGCCATGCTTAATGAGATTTTAAAAAGCACATTTTTAATGTGTAGTTGCCTATGTGCATGTAATAGAATTTAAAATTGTGGACTACCACATGCTCACATTCTCTTAATCCTCGGAGAGGAAGATAAACCGAGGGACAAAGAAAGAATTGACGAATTGGTCTCTGCTGAAATCCCAAGTGGGACAGCAAATCCAAAACTGCATGAGGCAGTGATGAAGCACATGATTCATGGCCCATGTGGCGAGAAACAACCTGGTGCTATATGCATGACAGATGGTCAATGCGCACAAAAATTCCCAAAGGATTTTAATACAGAGACAAACCCCAATGTTGATGGTTACCCACAGTACCGTCGATGCAATACTGGGAAAACCAGACGAGAAATCGACAATTGACCTGATTTCCAAAGATAAAAACTTGCCAGTCCAGATGCGATGACGTCAGTTTCCTGTCATGTTGGCTTTTGCAATGAACATCAATAAATCTCAGGGAGAGTCTTTGGATATTGTAGGAATTTATTTGCCTCTCCCAGTGTTTTCAGGTGAGCAGTTATATGTGGCTTTCTCCAGGGGAAAGAAAAGCTAACAAATAAGGGTCAAAATATTTGAGACCCAGAAACAAGGTAAACTTATTCCTAATGTTGACAAATGGTTTACTCGCATCTGTGTGTACAAAGAAGTCTTTTATTAATATTTTTCCATAAATAAATCTCAGGGACAGTCCTTGGATATTGTAGGAATTTATATGCCTTTCCCAGTATTTTCACATGGGCAGTTACAGTTAGGTCCATATATATTTGGACAGAGACAACATTTTTCTAATTTTGGTTCTAGACATTACCACAATGAATTTTAAACAAAACAATTCAGATGCAGTTGAAGTTCAGACTTTCAGCTTTCATTTGAGGGTATCCACATTAAAATTGGATGAAGGGTTTAGGAGTTTCAGCTCCTTAACATGTGCCATCCTGTTTTTAAAGGGACCAAAAGTAATTGGACAGATTAAATAATTGTAAATAAAATGTTCATTTCTAGTACTTGGCTGAAAACCATTTGTTGGCAATGACTGCCTGAAGTGTTGAACTCATGGACATCACCAGACGTTGTGTTTCCTCCTTTTTGAAGCTCTGCCAGGCCTTCACTGCGGTGGTTTTCAGTTGCTGTTTGTTTGTGGGCCTTTCTGTCTGAAGTTTAGTCTTTAACAAGTGAAATGCATGCTCAATTGGGTTGAGATCAGGTGACTGACTTGGCCATTCAAGAATATTCCACTTCTTTGCTTTAATAAACTCCTGGGTTGCTTTGGCTTTATGTTTTGGGCCATTGTCCATCTGTAGTATGAAACGACGACCAATCAGTTTGGCTGCATTTGGCTGGATCTGAGCACAAAGTATGGCTTTGAATACCTCAGAATTCATTCGGCTGCTTCTTTCCTGTGTCACATCATCAATAAACACTAGTGACCCAGTGCCACTGGCATCCATGCATGCCCAAGCCATCACACTGCCTCCGCCGTGTTTTACAGATGATGTGGTATGCTTTGGATCATGAGCTGTACCACGCCTTCGCCATACTTTTCGCTTTCCATCATTCTGGTAGAGGTTGATCTTGGTTTCATCTGTCCAAAGAATGTTCTTCCAGAACTGTGCTGGCTTTTTTAGATGCTTTTTAGCAAAGTCCAGTCTAGCCTTTTTATTCTTGATGCTTATGAGTGGCTTGCACCATGCAGTGAACCCTGTGTATTTACTTTCATGCAGTCTTCTCTTTATAGTAGATTTGGATATTAATATGCCTACCTCCTGGAGAGTGTTGTTCACTTGGTTGGCTGTTGTGAAGGTGTTTCTCTTCACCATTGAGATTATTCTGCGATCATCCACCACTGTTGTCTTCCGTGGGCGCTCAGGTCTTTTTGCATTGATGAGTTCACCAGTGCTTTCTTTCTTTCTCAGGATGTACCAAACTGTAGATTTTGCCACTCCTAATGTTGTAGCAATTTCTCGGATGGGTTTTTTCTGTTTTTGCAGCTTAAGGATGGCTTGTTTAACCTGCATGGAGAGCTCCTTTGACCAGTGGTTTCCTTCACAGCAAAACCTTCCAAATGCAAGCACCACACCTCAAATCAACTCAAGGCCTTTTATCTACTTAATTGAGAATGACATAACGAAGGGATTCCCCACACCTGTCCATGAAATAACCTTGGAGTCAATTGTCCAATTACTTTTGGTCCCTTTAAAAACAGGGTGGCACATGTTAAGGAGCTGAAACTCCAAAACTAGAGTTGAGCGAAACGGGTCGAAAAATTTCAAAAGTCGCCGACTTTTGGTAAAGTCGGGTTCCATGAAACGAAACCCAACCCTAGGGTGAGGTCGGCCACGAGCTCGGCGACTTTAGCGCCAAAGTCGCGTTTCAAAAGTTTGTTTTCCGCCCTTTTTCAGCCAATCAGGATCCACGGACACTGTGGGCAACGTGATGACATAGGCAGGGGTCACCACCATCTTTGAGAAGGGCATGCAAGTGATTGGCTTGCTTTGGGGGGCGTCACAGGGGGTATAAAAGGGCGTGCACGCCGACCGCCATGTTACTCATGCTGATCTCAGAATAGGGAGAGCTGCTGCTGCTGCTGATTCTGTAGGGAGAGCGTTAGGCAGGGAAGAAGACACCAATAATTGCTTCTGCTGCTAGCGATTTTGCCTGTACAACACACCAGTTACTGTGCAGTGCAAGTGGAGGCTGTATTTTGCTGGATCAGCTGTGTTGGTTGTTAGGCTGCCTTATAAGGCTTCCTGATAGCTGCATTGCTGTTTTCCCACTGCTCTGCAAACTGCTTTTTTAAAAGCAATCCAAATTTTTTTTTTGTCCTGGTGAGTTACTGAGCGTGCATTTTTTCACACCAAACAGCGGTGTACGCTCCTCACACAGTACCGTGTAACGGCTGTTATCACGGCCACAGTGAAGCTATCTGTGTGTGACTCTGTAAGAATAAGTCGAGGACATGTTCTGTTCTTACAGACCTCCACCTTCTAGTTTTGTCTGTTTTTCAAACAGGTAAGTAGATTTGCTGTTTGATCACATTCAAAACTATAGAGAGACAGCGTGTGTCAGTCCGTATACTTTAAAAACACGGAGCTTGACAATTTTACGGACACCGGACAGTGGTGTACGTGCACGCTCCTCTCTCAGTACCGTGTAACGGCTGTTATCACGGCAACAGTGAAGCTATCTGTGTGTGACTCTGTAAGAATAAGTCGAGGACATGTTCCGTTCTTACAGACCTACACTCTAGGGAGTTTCCTATTCTGCCCAATTCTATATGCACCTTGTAGTTTGTCATACACTAGCCAATTTCTGCCTGTGACATAGCGGTGTGATATTCAGTGGGCCTCACACAATCCAACAGTGTCCACAAGTGTATTCAGAAATTCTACATCTCCCCTGTCCTATAGTGACATTTTTCACACATGCGACATTGAGACTGTGACATAGCGGTGTGATATTCACTAGGCCTCACACAATCCAACAGTGTCCACAAGTGTGTTCAGAAATTCTACATCTGCCCTGTCCTATAGTGACATTTTTCACACCTGCGACATTGAGCCTGTGACATAGCAGTGTGATATTCACTGGGCCTCACACAATCCAACAGTGTCCACAAGTGTGTTCAGAAATTCTACATCTGCCCTGTCCTATAGTGACATTTTTCACAGCTGCGACATTGAGCCTGTGACATAGCGGTGTGATATTCACTGGGTCTCACACCATCCAACAGTGTCCACAAGTGTGTTCAGAAATTCTACATCTCCCCTGTCCTATAGTGACATTTTTCACACCTGCGACATTGAGCCTGTGACATAGCGGTGTGATATTCACTGGGCCTCACACAATCCAACAGTGTCCACAAGTGTGTTCAGAAATTCTACATCTCCCCTGTCCTATAATGACATTTTTCACACCTGCGACATTGAGCCTGTGACATAGCGGTGTGATATTCACTGGGCCTCACACAATCCAACAGAGTCCACAAGTGAGTTCAGAAATTCTACATCTCCCCTGTCCTATATACACCTAGAACCTTGTTTTACATTACTATATAGTTTGTGGGATTTTCTGTACATTTTTACCAAAAATGAGGAAGGCTGGTGGAAGAGGCCGTGGAATTGGGCGGGGGTTGCCAGCTGGTAATGATGGTGTTGGTGGTGGATCTGATGGTAGTGGCAAAAGCAAAATAGGACCGAATGCAGGAGGTGTTGAGCCTGCGTCATCGTCTGGCTACACAAGGCCTCGAAGGCTTAGTTTTCTAGGAGTTAGCAAACCGCTTTTAAAGCCAGAGCTTCAGGAAAAAGTTTTGGCTTACATTGCTGACTCATCCTCCAGCTCTATCACCTCCTCTTCTGAAGTTGTAAAAATAAAAGCACTGAGTCGTCATTGGAGGCTCATGTTCATGAACCACACCTTTCCTTGTGTCCTTCACCCCAACCAAGATTGAAGGATGACGCAGGCCATACAACTGATTACTCCATGGAGCTGTTTTCACATACCATGCCTGGGTTATCAAGTGAAATGGTGAATTACCCAGGCCAAGATGAATCTGACATGGAGTGCACTGATGCACAGCCACTGATAGATGATTCTGCTGGTACATTCACTCAGAGCACTACATTGTCCTCGAAGTGTAATGAGCCAGATTCTGACCATGATGAGACTCAAGTGCCCCTTCCCACATACTATACCACCATACACGGTGACAGAGGAAGGTGCACATGACATTGAAGAGGAGGTGATGGATGACCCAGTTGTTGACCCAGATTGGCATCCATTGGGGGAAGAGGGTGCTGCTTCCAATAGCTCAGATGAGGAGGAGGAGCATCCACAGCAGACATCGACATCGCAACAGCTGTTATCTGGCAGACCCAGAGCACTCCAAAGACAGGTTCCAAAAATCAAAAGAGTTGCTGGACAGCTTGTCCAGACGGTCAAAATAGCACAGCGTGCTAGGCCGCAAAATGTCTTCCAAAGTAGGAAGAGTGCAGTGTGGCACTTTTTGAACAAAATCCTCATGATCAGGCCAAGGTTATCTGTAAGAAGTGCGCAAAGACCTTTAGCCGAGGGAAAAATCTGAAAAATTTGAATACCAGTTGCATGCTTATAGACATTTAACCAGCATGCACTTGCAAGCGTGGACACAACACCAAACCTCAAGTACCACATGTGCAACTGATCACAAAGAAGGTAGTCAGCAACGCTACATTGCTTCCCCCACTGTAAGCCCACCGGTTAGCACAGCAGCAAATGTTGAGGTGTCGTTGCAAGGCAAAAGCAGTCAGGAAATCCCACTGTTATATCAATGAAAGACTGAATCTAGGCCATCAGAAAGAACACCAACTCCACCACCATCATTCACCCTCTCTCAGTCCACCCTGTCCACCGCTAGTTCCACCATATGCAGCTCTCAAGTCCAGATCACCCTCCCAGAGACTATGAGTAGGTCAAGAAAGTACTCAGTCTCTCATCCGCGTACACTGGGTTTGAACGCCCACATTGCCAAACTAATCTTGTTAGAGATGATGCCCTATTGGTTGGTGGAAAGTGCAGCTCTCCGCAAACTCATGGCCTATGCAGTACCACGCTATGACCTACCCAGTCGCCACTTCTTCTCTCGCAAAGCCATCACAGCCCTCCACCATCATGTGAAAGACCGCATTGTCCATGCACTCAAGCATTCAGTGAGTGGAAAGGAGCACCTCACAACAGATGCATGGTCCAGTCGGCATGGCCAGGGCCGTTACGTGTCCATCACTGCGCACTGGGTTAATGTGGTGGATGCAGGGTCCACAGGGGACAGTGGTGGTGGGACAGTGCTGCCTAGCCCACGGTATAGGAAACAGTTGGCTGTAGGCGTTCGACCCTCCTCCTCCTCCTCCAGAAGCGAAAGCTCGTCCACAGAGCGCAGTCGTACGAGCACTCCATCTGCAGCTGCCACTGTTGCACACGAGGTGTCCCCCTATCGAGCAGCTAGTGGAAAGCGTCAGCAGGCTGTGTTGCAGATGATGTGTTTGGGCGACAGACACACCGCGGAGGTGCTGGCCGAGTACTTTCAGTGACAAACTGAGTCATGGCTG